>NW_020664562.1:30933223-31020379 GCF_002925995.2 Terrapene triunguis | reverse complement strand
TATTCTGTGTAATATTCTGCAAGCCTGCCAGAAGGCTGAGTGTAAGCCTCATCCAAATCCCAGCTGCTTCACTAACACTGGGCTAAGTGCATCTAGAGTTGTATGAAGTGTGGCAGCTTCAAGATTTAGCCTCCTTGTTTGGTTTCAGCTTTGGCGAGTTTGCATTCTTGCAACTTGTGTTCAAATGATCCCAAAAACTCATATTCAGACTGAGCCCCAAACACCATATTTTACCAGACTGCTGGGAGAAATCATGTGAGACTGCTGAGTTTCAATGAATCCCTGGAGTTCCCTGAAACTTTGGGTATGTCTACACTACGGGATTAATCCGAATTTAGATAATTCGAATTTGGGAAACAGGTTGTATAAATTCGATTGTGCGCGGCCACACTAAGCACATTAATTCGGTTTTTAACCACATTAATTCGGTGGTGTGCGGCCACACTACTCCATTAATTTAAACACAGTAATTCGGTGGTGTGCGGCCACACTAACCCTAATTCGAATTAACAAAATCGATTTAGGCGCTACTCCGCTCGTCGAGGTGGAGTACAGAAATCGATTTTAAGTGCCCTTTAATTCGAATTAACTGGCTCTGTAGTGTGGACGGGTGAAGGGTTAATTCGGATTAACGCAGCTAAATCCGAATTAAAGTCGTAGTGTAGACCAGGCCTTGGGCACAGCTTCACTCAGTTGATTACAAATTCACCCCAAAGCTTTATGAACTTCAGCAAACCAGGGCTAAGTTTCAGGCTTATTATGAAACCAGGTGAATTTATTCTAGTTTCAGGTTTCCTTAGGAAACTTTTGCATCTTGTCCTCCTGTTGGGAGTTGATGTTGTGGAAGTTCATTGCTGTCATGTGGGTGGTATGCAAAGGCCAGGACAGCTATATGGGGAAATACACAGCCAAGAACTCTGAGCTCCTGAGCGAGCACAGAGAGGGTTCTGAATGTTCAACCACCTTCATGGCTGACAGCAGAACCCAAACTTGAAGTTCTCTGGATGCTCCAAACCCTCTTTAAAAAGGACAAGAACATAGCTATTGCCTCCCAAAAGAGAACATTGGGCTGCATAGTTATGTAGGCTCTGGCAACAGCAGTGCCTGATAGCTTAAAAAATAGTGAATCCCTTCAACAATCACCCAGGGTTACAAATAGGTAGGAAAATAACTTTCTTTACCCTGTGGTGATCGGTTTACACCTTGAACTATGATGTCTGTTTTCTCATTGTTGGCTTAGCTTGAATAATGACAAATGCTTGTAATGGTTATAAAATCAAAATGTTTTAAAATGCTAGCTAGAGTATTTAACTGTGACCTGTTGTGGCAGTTTAACTATGTACTGTGTAAAGAAATATTCCCCTTTTCACTGGTCCAACATTAACTGCTTTTTAATTGCATGAACTGTGTCTTGTTCTCAAGTTAATATCTGGGTGATAATCAGGGATTGATAGTTTTTTCACTATATGTTTTATAATTTTGAACAGTTAAATCAGATCTTCTGGAACTGCTACAGGCCGTGTAATTAGTGTAACACACCCATTAGTCTAAATACTGATTTATCATTTGGCCCTTTCTAGGGCAAAAAGTTTTGAGGCTCAGATCCTTAAAGATATTTAGGTCCCTAACTCCCATGGATTTTGATTGGCGTTAGATGCCTAAATACCTGTGAGGATCTCTGCTTTAGTGCATCCAGATGATATTATAATAAGCCTAGAATGCAAGAACAGAGATGTAGCGGATAAACTTATTAATTGAGGTTTGGGGTAGGTAGTTTATTGGTCTGAAACCTGCATTCTAATCTCTAAACACTAGATGCCAGATACTATTTCCAAATTCACACTGCAGATCTCCAGAATTTGGCTCTGTTATGCATTTTTTTTCACCTCATCACAACATCCAAGCACAGTTAGAATCCCTGGGCATCTAGAAAGGATGGAGAGATCCACGTTTGTGGAAATAGAGCCCCAAAAGCAAGTGTGATTTCCCAAAAGAGAATGAAATTGACAACAACCCAACTGATATTTTAATTATTTTTTTATGTATAGGCATTTCTATTGTTGTCATTATAGTATCTGAGCACTGGGAGACAATGTGAAATAGGCAGATCTGGAGGAAATTTCTGAGCATAAATTAATGCCAGTTATTTTTCAGTGATATATGTGAAGAGTTGGTGGTATCAGTCCTATTCCTAAATGAACACGTATGCACACCATATTAAACCAGTATGAAAATGAATGAGTATGAAATTGTCCCCTTGTTATCACTGACACATCAGAAAGCTCCACAACTGAATACGAGTCAAGACTGAATTGTCTCTTCTTGGTTGATACTCATGTTCAACATGAGCAGCAATTGTCATCTTTGAATTAAAATAACCCATCAACATTTCTTCTCATTCTGCTTGGAGAAGAAAAATGGAGGCCCAAACTGAAGGAATCAAGTAGAAGGTTAAGACGTAAGCACACTCAAAATCTGGGCCTGATTCTTGTGTCTGGCTGAGATGCACTCTGAGCAAGAGTCAGAGGGAGTCAGGCTAGAGCTGGCTGGCTCCTACAATAAATTAGAGCTTTCTTAGCACTCGGGGGGCTATTCTAGTGGCAGCCAAGTAGAGCATAGGTCTCTCTCTAAGTCATGCCTCACATTCAATGCTGGCTCTATGGGCACATCTTCACTACCCGCCGATCCGGCGGGTAGCAATCGGTCTATCGGGGATCGACTTACCGCGTCTAGTGAAGACGCGGTAAAATCGATCCCTGATCGCTCTGCCGTCGACTCTGGAAATCCAACTCGGCAAGAGGCGGCAGCGGAGTCGGCGGCAGCGCGGCAGCGGTCGACTTTCCCGCGTCCTCACCGCCAGGTAAGCCGACCTAAAATACGCAACTTCAGCTACGGTATTCACGTAGCTGAAGTTGCGTATCTTAGGTCGGACCCCCGCTGTAGTGTAGACCCAGCCTATATCTTCTGAAGATTCACCCGCGCGTAGGGGATTCCCAGCTGTCCAGATATGGGTTACTGGCATCTTTGCGGTGATAGAGCAGCATAAATGAGACATAGAGGAACAAAGACACTGGATGCTTATTAAAACAATCTGTAACCCACTGACCCCTTCTTTTTGTCCTATGACTGCAAAGGTGTTAACAGGCCACTCTACCTTGAATTGTCCTTTAGAATATGTGCTAACTACTTATGCTAAACAATCTGTTTCACCTTGTATTTAGGTGTGATCCACGGAGTACCTTTCCCAGACCTGAAGAAGAGTTCGGAGTGGCTGGAAAGCTTCTCTCTCTCACCAACAGAAGTTGGTCCTATAAAAGATATTCCCTCACCCACCTTGTCTCTCTACATGGCAGAATAGACATTGGGGACCTGAGACCCCAGTCTTATCAATAAAGCAGCTTTCAGCGGGTCCAGCCTACCCCTAGTGTGGCAATTGGTAAAATTCACATTGATTCTAGTGGAGTAAGATTTATTAGATTGAGATTCACCACTCAGCAGATAGGATTAACAAGTCTTTATTAGTAAGGCAAAACACCAGCAAGCAGCGATCAGTTACTTATGAGTAAGGCTAAGATTTTGTCATGGTTATTTTTAGTAAAAGTAATAGACAGGTCACGGGCAATAAACAAAAATTCACAGAAGCTGTGACCTGTCTGTGACTTTTACTGCTGCAGCTCTGTGGTTTCTCCCTCTGCCATGGTGGCTGGAAGCTGTGGGGTTCCTCCTCTTCCCATGGCAGCTGGAAGCTGCAGAGTAACCATATTTCCCAAAGAGAAAACGGGACACCCTCAGCTGCTTGCTTGAGGCATCCTCTTCTCCCTGCGCGAGGTCACCCGTTGCTGTAACTCTTAGGAGGGCCTCCTCAGAAGTCTGTCAGCTGTCACTGGAACCTTGCAGGGGGCCACCTGTTGCTGCTGTCACCTGTCGCTGTAACCCTGCCAGGGCCCCACTGACTGCCAGCTCCAGAGTCCTGGACTGAAGAAGAGAATGTCACAGAGGTCTCTGGAAGTCACGGATTCCATGACTTCCATGACCTCCATGACATAAATGTAGCTTTACTTATGAGTGGGAAGCTCCTGGGGGTGACACCAAATAAATGCACCTGTAGGACTTGTTAGTTCACAGCTTCTTTGATCTTTTGTTAGGCTATGTAACTTGTTATCTTTTCTTATACATCTGTATTAGATCCTCATTTTCCTATTAACTCTCCTCCCCATCAGTGCAGGTTTTGTGTTAGCTCAAACCCATCTTTTCTAGCTTCGGAGTTACTTTAGCTTCTGTTTTCCTCTCAAACATGATTACTCTCCATTGTTCTTGCACATGTGCAATTCTACTCATGTTAAACTGTTATCAGAGCAAGCTCTGTTAGACCCAAATATAACTTCACTTCCAAGAGGATTGAGACGACAATAAAAATCTGTAGCCTATTTTTGGCCTGTTCATTAGAATATTACATATGTGGGATACTTTACTCTCCACTTATTGGATTTGTATCATGATAACATCCGTCCCTGACTGCTAAAGGTAAAGACTGAATGAGACAATTTCATCTCCCTCTTCATCATTTTGAAGAATCCATTTGTTTTAACCAAAATGTTTGGAGAGGAAAGTGACATACTGCCGCATGCTCAAAATAAAGGTGGGACCTCCTTTCCCTCACAAAGTTCTATGGCATTGCTTGTTGATTTATATTTTAGAAAGAAACATTGATTAATGCATCACCAGAGTTAGAGGTGTTTCATCCAGACTTTGGCCTGATTACATTGTACCCCTGGATTGAGGTGGGGAAAGGGGAGGAGGGCAGGCAGGAGTTGTGGTGCAAGAGCCTTTCCCCCAACATGCACACTTGTGACCCTTGCAGAATGGCACAATCACCATTCACGTGCTTGGGGCAGTGCAAGGTTTATTCCACTTGACATGCTCTTGGGGAGTAAGGGTAGGGTGGGAATAGGAAATGTGGCCTCCCATCTGCACTGGTCTGGCCACACATGTGGGGAGCACACTGAGGGGGTGATTGTGATAGGATCCCCGGGGTACAACCTGGAACTGTGGGACAGCTGTGCCCCCTTAACTCTCCAGCCTGGGCAGTCTCTCATAATGGTTTGTCAGTGACAAGCAGCAAACCCCTCCAGGCACTGTTATCACCCAGCCACCAGCATGCAGAGGCACACCCAGCTAATTTGCATGAATACTTTCCAAGCCACTCATGAATTATACACAGGGAAAACCAGCAAATCTCCCAAGCCCCCAGCCTTGCACCCCAGAAATATACCGTCTTACTCAAGATGTTCACCACTTTGTCAAAGGAAAGTGAATGTGCACCAGCTTTTGTAATCTGAGCAGGTTCCCCAAGACCTTTAGACAAACTCACTGGAAAGGAGAGACCATTTAAAATAAGTTTATTCACTACAGAAAGATAGATTTTAACTGGTTGGCATAAAGTCAGAGTAGTTACTTTAAGAAAATAAAAAGTAAACACGCATTCTAAATTCTAAACTTTTAGACTAAGCAAGAATTGAATCAAACAGCTTTTCTCACCCCACTGGGTGTTGCAAGTAGGTTACAATTCTTAATACATTGGCTGAATTTCCTTCTCAGCCTGGGACCAATCTCCTCAGTTCGAAGTCATTGTCTTTCCAACACTGTTATTGCCTTCAGTGTAGGTGGGGGAAGGAGAGAGGTGGTCACATGATGCAGCTGTCCCGTATTTTATATTCTCAATCCATGTCCCTGGAAAGATACTTGCCCAGGCATGTCCCGATGGGCCTTGCTGAATCACAGAGTTGAGCAATCTCCATTGTGTGGTGCTTTTGCAATTAAGTCATAGAGTTGAGCAATCTCCATTGTGTGGTGTTTGCGCAGCTGCCTCTTACTGAATTGTAGATCTTTTGTTTACAATTCCCCGGCTGGTCAATGGTTGTTTAATACCTCCCTGGGTATGGGTCACCTCCTCTGTTGTCACTGGTGAACTAGCAGTGGGCGTCTCCCAAGCCACCGCATATTTCAATAACAACCATATAGAAAAATCTCATAACTTCTTACACACTAACAATATACATATTTTGACATAGCAATGAGTTACAGCAGATCATGACCTTTCATATGGCATCTTACATGGCACGCTTTGTATGAAATATTACAACCACATATGAATGATGAATATGGGGGTTACAGGGTGCTACTTTGAGGTACAGTGTGTCACAGTAGTGTAGCATGTCACTTGCAAATGTCTTGTGGGGGAGGGATAGTGCCCCAGACGTACAGTCCAGTCTGGATCTCAGCCTAGGGCAATGTGATTTTGCACCATCCCCAATATGGGCCTGGGTATTAATCACACAGTCTGGCCCTTTGTTTTCAAGACACACAGTCCTGATGGTAATTTGATTCTGTCCTTTTAAGCTTTTTATTTTTTGGATAATAAAAGGTGACAAAGGACAAATAAAGTAATATAAAAAAGTGAAACTCTAAGACTAAAATCTATACATGTTAAATTAGAAAGGATGTTTTATACAATGGCTATGTAAGAGAATGTACTAAGAGAGCCATCCTGTGGTAAGGGAAAGTTTATTCTATGTATGATGGTAAATAACTAATCTCTCTACAGATGTTTGTTCTCTATCCATACATGCAGACTACGCCGGCTTTTCATCTTTAAGCACTGGGTCTGATCTCTTACACCAGTGACTCCACTTACAGAAGTGTTAATCCAGATTTAAAGTGTAAGTGAGGCTTAAGTCCTTTGGTTTCAATTTGACTTTATATCCAGGGCTTTTGTTTTTCAGGGTTTATTAGTTTCATTTTCCAGTGTTTGTTTTTAGCAATTTTTGAGTTTTATGTAGATGACTAAAAATCAGGGTTTTCGGGCCATTTTCTGTCTCACGTGTATAACATACATTACTAGTTACATTAGTAAGTAGTGTAAAGAATAATCTCTTTTTAATATTCCCTAGTGTGCTTTAACATAATACTGTTTTAAACTACACTGTGTTAAAGTGCACTGGGGACCCTTCTGTGTGTGCCAGCAGTGTTTACACAGACCCATTAACGTGTAACATGGTAATGTGCTTTAGAAATCATATCCCTATAGTCTGCATTACTGCTCCATGTAGACAAGCCCTAGATACAAGTAACCATTCTAGTGTTGTCCCAGTTTTATTGGATAAATGTTGATTTTTTTTTTATTATTATTATTTTTTGGTAGCAGGGGTGTTTTACTGGTGTTTATCTGGTAAAACCTAAAATCAGAAGCCCTATTTATAGCAAAATTGTGAATAAAAGTCCTGTCACAGATCTGGTTGAGTCCCCACCCACACCCCACTGGACACTGTGACCCTAAGTACACCTGTATTTATACCATACACACCACTGCAATGGGGTTTGTACAAAATATACCTTGTAAGGTATCATTTGAAAACTAGTAACACACTGATTATTAATGTCATTGTAAATTGCACGTGTTCACTTTATATGTGTAGTTAGGAATTCCCTTTGTATAATATTACTAGAACATGTTTAAAACAAAGACAGCCTAGCCTAAATAATGGTGATAAACAGGTCTATTCTAGACAAAGGAATGTTTGTTTACCTCAGTGTACATATTAGCTATAAATGAAGATATCCAGCTAACCCAGAGGGGGTTGCCTTGAGCCTGAACTTGAGAGACAGAGAATTAACATGGCTCCTCTGCACCCAAGAGAGACACAGGAGACATAGGAGGCCTTGCTAACTTTAAGAACAAAGACAGTTCTTTGGGACTATAAGGAACAGACAGAGACCCTTTATCTCCCAAGAAGACAAAAGAAACCAGCACCTTGTAATATTGTGGAAGGTCCTGACTGAGAGAGACAGTCAGCCACGCTGAACAAAGAATTATTATTTCTCTGAATGGTTCAGGAGAGGGCTGGACACTTCAGGGCAGACAGTTTTGTGGAAATTTGGGATGGGAAGTGTGTTGGAGTCATTTGGCCAGGTGTAACCAAAACAGGGTGGGGCTGTTATGGTGTAGGCAAGCTGCTGGGGTCAGAGCACTGAACCAGGGCTGCATAGCACTCAGGATACTCATGCTTGTCTTCTGGCTGTTTGGTGTCCAGTGAGCCACAGCAAAGAGCATTTAAGGCACCCAGGTAATAGGGCAGGAAGTGACACAACCCCTCACTGGTCTGGATTGCACCCCATAATGTGAAAGACACTCACCAAACTGCTGTGAGGGGATTCAAACAGTGAATCCAACATGCCCTTAGCTTGCTGGTGGCGGGCAGAGTTAAGGCAATGCCCCTGCCTTTGAGCCTCTAGGTAGGTACTCCAGACCTCATGTCTGACACCCCAGATGGGTCCATTCTGGGGCCCAGCGAGCCAGACAACCCCATCTGCCCTCACTTCCCATCCCCAGCCAGCTCCAAACTGAAACACCCTCCAGCCCCTCCTTTCTGGCCTTTGTCTCTTTCCCAGGCCAGGAGGTCACCTCATCTCTTTGTTCACCTTTAGCTATTCCCTTGCAGGGGGGAAGGGCCCCGGCCATTTGTTGCCAGGATACAGAGTGTTGGCCATTTATGCACACCGGAGACTTAAGAAATGCATAGGGGAAACTGAGGCACCCACACAGTATTCAGTCCATTCTTGTCTGGCACATTTGAATCCCCAGATTTTACATGTCCCCCCTGAGAGGTTACATATAATCCTGGCCCACAACAATACATAATCCATTCATTTAATACAGTGGAGCCCAAAGATACGTAAATTTAATTCAGTAAGATCTCCCAAGGATACTGCAGGAAATTACTGTGACAGGTTTAACCTCCCTTCAGGGATGCCACCCGACGTACTGGGATTTCACTGAGCCCACCTGCTCCACTAGCCTGGGCTCCCTCTCTCCGTTTTGCTGAATCAGGCTCTCTGGCAGCACACACACACACACACACACAGGTAGGGACGCGTCAGCTGTGGAATCAAACAGAATCTGCAAACAGCTCTCTATGAGACGGCTCAGCTAGGAAATTGCTCAGCACTCAAGTGTAGCTCCCCTCTGGAAAGTACACCCAAAATAATATTGTCTTGCACTGTAGAGAAATTTATACAACGTAAGCTCATAAATTCACACCCTCCCTCAATGTGGAGGAAGTTATGCACAACTTCTTGCCCCCCACCCAGTTAGAAATTGCACAAACTTTGTTAAATAATAAACAAAACAAGTTTATTAATTATAAAAGGCAGATTTTAAGTGATTATAAGGGACAGCAAACAGAACAAAGCAGATTGCCAAGCAAATAAAACAAAACATATATACTAAGCTTAATGTCTTAAAGAGACTGGCTTCAAGAAATAATTTCTAACCCTAACTGTTTTTTTGGTAAGTTGCAGAGTTTCTGTAGCTTAGAGTTCCAGTTATTTCTGTTTACAGACTAGACTCTTGTCTTAGTCTGGACTCAGCCCTTGCCTTTCCTACAGCTCAGTTCCTTTGTCTCTTCAGGACTTTCAAGAGTCTTTCTTGTTGGGCAGGAAGGTAATGGAGAAGAGTCCTGTGTGCCTTACTCCCCAGTCTTAAATAAGATTTACATAAGGCGGGAATCTTTTGTTTCCCAGTGTTGACCTCCCCCTCCTTTTAGTGGAAAATTACTAGAAGGCAAAGATGGTGTTTAGTACCAGGTGACAAGTCCACCTGACCTAGTAGTGTCACAGCTACATCCCAGGATGCCTCTCAGGAAAGAGAGAGATTAGTATCTTCAAAGTCTTATTGTTTCTTCCTAATGGCCCATCAAGACTGATGGCCGGTTGTCTGGTGGGTGTCTCCCAAATACACACACAGTTGTAATTGTTACATAGTCAATATTCCTAACTTTAGATACAGAAATGATACAGGCATACAAATTAGATTAACACATTCAGTAAATCATAACCTTTCCAATGATATCTCACATGATCCACCTTGCATGAAACATATCTTAGTTATGCCATATTCATATCATAACAATATTTCTATGAAGAATATGGAGTGTAACCTCACAATTACCTTATCTGCCACACTGGGGATTTTTTGCTTCCCCTCCCTGAAGAGAACCTGGAGAGACTAGCTTCTCTGCTGAGGCAACTTCCTTAGCATGCCCATTGTCCCAAGTTATTTCCACTTGAAGAAGCAGCCCTGTAAGATTTAATGACTGAATGTTTTCCCTAGTCTGGCTGAGAGATGTTTCAGCCCTATAAGCAAATGGTAGATTTCACACTGACATATGGGCATTTTATCATACCACAATTTTGTAACAAATTCATCACTTCAACCAGAATTCATAAATTGTACATAGACAGATTTCCCCAAATCTTCACAGGTATGTTAGGAGAGAAAGAGTTCATGAGGAGCCTGTCTCCCTTCTGGTTTTATAGTTTATTTTTCAGGATAGTGAGAGAGGAGAACAAGAAGGGAGAAACAGGAAGAAATACACTCACACAGGAACATCTGCTGTCAATTCCCATGTATATTACACATGACTTACAAGTACAACTTCTATATTTCTATTTAGTCCCATCATTAGGGAGTCAGGCCAAACAGTTCCTCCTGCTTGTTTGGTGTGATACATTATCTTAATTTGAACAGTCAGTCCGACATGACTGTATAAAATGTTAAAACATTCCACATTTTATCCATGTTTTGAGGAATAGGGTTGCTAGTCATGAAACTTGCCCTTAGTGCTCATATTGTATGTGTTTCACCCGTCATTATTAATGAATCTAAATTCTAGAGGATGGACTACAGTTTGTAAAACACCACAGGCCTGATTGGGTAACCATTACTCATGGTGAGCACTGCCTCACGTGGATAATTCCACTGAAGTAAGTAGGAATACTTGTGTCTGGGTGTGCTTCCTAGCACCAGTAAAGGTTCAAATTCCAGCACCACAGGTGCACAACGTGGAAATGTTTTGGAAAGGTGGGTAGAAGAATAACAGGGGTGCTCAGAACCCTTTTTGTATGGAAAATTGAAGTTTCACAGGAATGAATTTTTTCACAGAAAGAGCTTGCTTTTCTTCACATTTTGATTTTTCATTGGAAACCCCCACACTGAAATTTCTTTGCCAAAAACTGAAAAAAAAAATGTTGTGGCTGTTTTCAGCTGAAAATGTTCAAGTTCTCAGTTTTTTGATGACAAGCTGAAATTTTCCAGAGGAAAAACCCTGAACATTTTCCCAACAAGCTATAAATACCATAATACCATGTTAACTGCAGCATTAGAAAGTTTCATTCTTCTTCCGCTTATGATGGTGAGTTTCTGAAGGCAACTTCCCCACATGAATCATGCCTTTGTAAATTATCATACTTTAAAGAAGTGACATTGAATTGTTGGACTATGCTGAATCATTAGTAATTACTCTGGCTTTGGAAGAGATAGGTAGCCATATGTGTAAAGTAATGCAGGCTGCTAACAGTGTGTATTTGTAGTGCCTTCAGGTATCCATTAGAAGGCTCTATCTGGGCCAGGATTTAGGAAGCCTTTGCATGGTTGCATTAAAGATCACATTCATATAATAAGCCCTTTGGAGATTTATGACATTCCGGGGTGCAATCCACAGCAGTGATGGTCTGTGTCACTCCTGCCCCGCAACCCTGGGGTGCCTCAGAATGCTTTGCTGCTGTAGCTCTCACCTGGGCTGCTCACAAGCAGCTTGCCAGCATGCCGGTCACACCCTGAGTGTCTGTGTGTAGCTGCAGCCTGCCAGTCACACATTTGTCACACCCTGGCTTCCACCAATCTTGGTTGCAGGGTGACCCCAACACCCTCCCAGGCTCGGATTCCCCCCCACCGCCCCCCTGAACTATGTGTTCCACACTGTCCAGCCCTCTCCTGGACAGTCGATATATTAGGTCTGTTGCCCCTGTAAATGGATCAGTGTACCATATTTTGCTACCCTAAATGGAGTTACCCACACAGTTCACAACACTGGATTAGTTTTGATTAAAGAATAAAATAAGCTTATTTAACCACAAGGAGATAGTGAGTACCAGTATAAGGCACTAAAGACAGAAATGGTTACAAAAGAAATACAGATAAAACACTTCCTAGTACTAAAACTTAATAAACTAGATATGGGTCAAGGGTGAAGGTCCTTACCACATGTTCCCAGTAACATTGCTAACCGAATTCTCAGGCCAGGATCTGCTCCCAAAGTTCAAAGCCTGTTTTTTTGTCTTTTTAGGTGAAGAAGAGAGAGAGCGATGGACTGGGAGAGAGAACTTGGAGTTGCCCCTCACTTTTATAGTTCAGTCACTCTTTGAAATACATTTTCCTGATGGTTACCCTTAGATAAAGTTCATTCCTGCTGTGAGAATGGAGACAAGGAGTCTCGTAATGAAAGAGGTTCAATGCTGTTGTTTGCTAAGATGCTGATCTGTTTGTTCCTGCCCCCTTCCTTGCCAAAGAACGGCCACTTGACAGGTGATTGCCCATCAGCTGTGATGACACCTGGCTAGAGGCATCACCTTGTCTTTTATCTTTGAGAAATAGGTTTACCCACTCCCCAAACTTGTTTGCTAAACATACTACAGTCATGATTTCAGCTTATGTTCAAAACTTTACATATAATTTTGCTACATACATTTTGAGATTATTGATCTGCAAGTTATTAGTTTTCAAGTGATACCTTACAAGGCATATTTTGTATACAGATTATTATAATGGTATGTAGGGTGTGAATACTGGGGTGTATTTGGTCACAAGATTAAAATCTAAATAGACAAGATAAACAAAAGGTGAGTTACAGGAAGTATTATTATCCACATTTTACAGATATAGAATTGAGGTACAGAGAGATGAAGGCCCAGATTTTTAAGGTATTTAGGCACTGCTGCGCTCAGTGTTGCAACATCTAAATCCCATTAATTGTCTATGGGATTTAGGGTCCTAACTGCCTAAATCCTTTTTGATAATGAAATTTAGGCTCCTAAATCAATTAGGTGTTGCAACACTGAGCACAGCAACACCTAAATACCTTGAAAAATCTGAGCCACAGTGATTTGTCCAGGAAATCAGTGGCGGAGCTAATAATTGAATCTAAGTTGCCTGAGTTCTTAGCCTCAAGACCATTTTTTCTTTTTGAATTTTTTGCATTTACTTTCCTTGAAAACTTTTTGAGACAGTGGCTGTTTTATTCTCTGTCCTGTAGAAAAGCTCTTTGAGGTCCAGGGATGAAAAGCACCATCAGAGTACACTGTCAGAACTTAACAAATAATAATAGATCAGACATTTATTTAGCATTCTTCCTCCGATGATCCTCTAGTGCTCTATGAACTTTATGATTAGGGAACACTTCTCCCACTTCTGCTGAAACGTAGCCACCTCTCGGGTAGACGACAGCAATTTATCAGTATATATATGCCAATATTTCAGAAGAGAGACTCAAGACTAGGTTACTGAATGAAAAGTGAACTTTGTCTCTGCAGTTCAGATGAATCTACTGTGGGAAGCATGGAAGGAGAGGTTGAGTATTCTCTCTTCATCATCATCCCATCCACCCTGATGCTACTCAGCCTCCCCTTCTGTCTTCCTAAGGAAGATGCAGCTGCTCAGGGTTCCCTCCACTCACAGAAGCAGAAGGAACAATCAGCTCTAGCACTGACTAGGCCCAACTTTGCTTAGCTTATGAGATCATAGCTCATGGTGAATGAGCTAAAGTCAACCATTTGGTACAAATGGTCTTAGCTCTGCTGTAGATAAGTCTCATGAAATAGTAATTTTCTTAATTTCAGTTAAACCACACTATTTCCACATGTGACTGATTATTCTAATTACATTCAAACTTCCTTACCTTACTGAAGTATTTTACTAATATTTATTCATTATTTATTTATTTGAATAGCTTTGCACAGGTACACTTGCTTTTTAAAAACTCAAGTCCTAAAATTATAGCACACCGTTCCACAGAGAGGGATGTTTTCCTCTGCAAAGAGTAATTGATAGATTGAGAGCAATCAGTTAGTGAGCTGCACTGTAAAGATTCATTGTTTCAACTGCACAGCGCATGCTTCCTTAGTATGGTTGAGAATAGCTGACAGATCAGGGTGTAAATGGAAATTAAGAACAGCCAAGAACAGTCACCGATCAGCTTCCAAATGAAAGTGAGTGGCTATAAAAGCTATGCTGGAATGGCATTATTTTTCCTGGTGACCTTCTGAAAGTTAAGCTAGCCAAGTTCCAAACACCAGAAGTGAGCAAGTTAGCACTGTTTTCACTTAAAAGGTTTGTATAGTAGGGATATGCATAGATCATCTACAGTGCCTGGAATGTGTCATTCAATGGCAGTGGATGTTTTCCCCCAAACTTATCTGTCACGCAAAGCAAACATTTATAGCGCTCTCTCAGATATTGGTGAAATATTATTAGCTACAGTGTCCAAAGAGAACAGCATGTTTCACCAATCATTAATTAATGAATGAAGGATTCTGCTTCATAATCCTCAGCTGTATCTGTTGCACAATGAGAGCTTGATTGGGCCTGGCCCTTTTGCGGGTGCATATGTTGGTGAGAGGGCAATAGAACCAGCTCCCTCTTGCACACTGCACAATGGCACTGCCTCTGCTAGTGATGGCCTCACAGGAAGGAGAAACAGGGAGAATCAGGGAGGGTTATATGAGCTGGCAAGTACAGGGGCATGCTGTGCTCTATGAATGGGTGGTGTAATCTCCCTCTCCCTATGCTTTTGTGCATGCCTGTTGCACAATGCCTCCAAGAGCTCCCAATAGGGCAGTATGTCTCTACAATGCTCTCTACTGTGGACTGGGACTTTAAGTCACAGTTGAGCCCTAAATCTGTCCCACGAAATCTGTTGGGAATGTAAGAATTTCATTCTCATTTAGCTCAGTCTCTACGAATCAACACGAAATATATCGGGGGAGCGGGGGGGGGAGGGGGTTAAAGGGGAATACCTTGTAACCTGCAAAAAGAAAAATTATGATTTTATAAACTGATATTTTTAAATAAGGAAAAAGTGTCTTATCCTGAAATATTCAGTTTATGATATAGGAACATATTAGAATCCTGGTCAGAGATCTTTCTGCATCTTTGATGAATTCACTTCTTAAATTAAAAGCTGAAATGTCCTACATCAGAGAATGGATATACAATATGACATGCTACTGAGACACATACACACATGGGTGGTGGGTATAAGAGGCCAGGGGAGGCTAAGCCTCCCTAAACAGGATGCAGCACACCTCCCTCTGCAGGCACGCTGGCCTTTGGAGTGCCGCTGCTGAAAGGACACCCAGGCCGTAGCCCTGCCTGTGCTCTGCCCCATGGCCCCACCCAGCTGCTTCTCTTCCCATCCCTGCTCCGCCTCTTCCCCCTGAAACCCATCCCCGCTCCGCCTCTTCCTCCCGAAGCCCTGCCCTCACTCCCCCTCTTCCTGTTCCGGGTCCCCACATCCTACACACTATTATAATAATCTTTATACAAAATATGCCTTGCTTTGATTTTCTGGGTTCAATACCTGAAAGCAAAACTCAATGGAAAGTACCGTGTTTTTCTTGGTTTCAATTTGAAACCATTAAAGATCTATGAATTTCACATGATTTTAACATGAAATCTTATTAGCCAGTCTAACTTCACTGAAACTCAGCCCAGACTTGCTTGAAACTATGTTTGAGAATCTCATGGGACCACTTTGAAAAACCTGATCTGAATTTGACGCTTATAAGGAAACCTGATTCCAGGAGCTTAGACTTGGTTTTGTTGTGAACATTTTGCCAAGTTCTGAGCTGCACCATTTCAGACTCTCTGGTAAAATTCTGATTTAAGGTATTAACTGGCTTATAAAAATTTACTTTTGTCATTTTACATACATATGGGAAAAACTTTGGGTACCAATTTCCAAGCTCATTTGCAAAGTGTTACATACTGACTATGATATATGTAAGCTGCATTACTGAAGTGCGCTTAGCACAGCCAATTTATATTTCCATTTCAGACGGTGTAAGCTGGGTCACTTACTCTCTTCTCCTGCTTTCTCACTTCACTGAGACAATGAGACATCTAAAGTGTTTCTCCTGGTTGTTCTTTTCCATCTCTAACATCATTTGGAAAAAGTGGCAAGTGTACAAAAATTATAGTGCTTTAGCAAGTGACAGGGCTGCCTGTAAAAATAAAAATACAATCAGATGCTTAATTTAGCTCAATATTTATATATAAGCGCAGGACAAATTCTTAATTTAGCTCAATATTTATATATAAGCGCAGGACATCAAGAACATCTCTTTAAACAGTAACCCAGCACTGGAGATTCTTGCAGACTGCAGGACAGGGTTTTAGCCCTCAGTCCACACAATGTTTTGGAGCTCAGGCAAATAAATAAGAATCACACAAGTCTTGTTTAAAAAGGAGATTTACCCTTTAACTATTTCCTGTTTAGACTTTTCCTTTCAACTTCCATAAGAGAGGGAAAACAAAACAAAACAAATCCCACACTAGATTTTTTTTCTTTTTTTCCACTGACCTAGCATTTCCACTATGGAACAAGTTACAGCATTTAGTAGAATGAGTGGATAAAAACAGATAGTGCAATCTACAAGTCTAAGCATGAAGGGGCATATGAATGTTTAGCATGTCTGGCAAGTAAATACCTTGCAACACTGGCTACAACAGTGCCATGCGAACTTCTGTTCTCACTTTCAGGTGACACTGTAAATAAGAAGTGTAAATGTAAACAAACTTGTTTGTCTTAGCGACTTGCTGAACAAGAAGTAGGACTGAGAGGACTTGTAGGTGCTAAACTTTTCATTGTTTTGTTTCTGAGTGCAGTTATGTGAAAAAAAATTCGACATTTGTAAGTTGTACTTTCACGATAAAGAGATTGCACTACAGTACTTGTATGAGATGAACTGAAAAAGACTTTTTTTTTATAATTTTTACAGTGCAAATATTTGAAATAAAAATAATAATATAAAGTGACCATTGTACAGTTTGCATTCTGTGTTGTAATTGACATAAATATATCTGAAAATGTAGAAAAATATCCAAAAGTATTTATAATAAATGTAAACTGGTATTCTATTATAGTTTAGCAGTGCGATTAAAATTGCAATTAATCATGACTTTTTTAATCTAGCTCATTTGTTTTGCCTTAATCGCTTGAATTAACTGTGATTGACAGCCCTAGTAATTTAAGTTACTTCTAAAACCAAATCCCCGTAAAAGGAGGCTTTTTTTTGTCAGCTACACAGTTCCTATGAGAAATCCTGTGGAGAGTATCCCTGTGATGAGACTCCTGTAGAAGGATCTAACCTTACTCTTGCCTAGAATAGTTTTGTTTCCTTCCTTTCCATTGAGACTAGTTCCCTGAATTGAAAAAGTATCATCCTACAAAGCCCCATTATTTCCACTTTAATAATAAAGAGCACTTATGTGTTGCTCTAATCTTAAAATGTTACAAGGGTGGGAAAACTCAATATTGCCAACCCCAAGTCTTCAAAAATCATTAATCAGTCCCCCCCAAATTATGTTTGACTTAAAAATCATGAGTTTTAAAAATAATATTGGTTTGCGTAATGGTTTATGAGGTCTTAATGTTCATGTTTCAAGGTTTTTTGCACAAAAATGAGGGCTAAAAACTTACTTTTTTCTTTGAAATCTGAGATTCTCAAATACCACATGACTCCAGGGACAGGGCCTTTAAGAAAAATACCTAAAATTGCAAGAGTTGGCAACACTGTAAATTATCCTGTTTTACAACTAAGGAAGACACAGAAAGGTTAAATGACTTGACCAAGGTCACACAGAAAATCTTCAGCAGAGCTGAGACTAGAACTCATGTATCCTGACTCAGTCCTAGACTTTCTCCTTGTATCAAGCTACCAGAACTCTCATCCACACAAAGTAGGAGAGAATATGTTTGACGTACCATAACTGAGTCACACTTCACATTAAGGATGCATTTATAAATAGTTCAGGAAGGATTAATACATTATTAATAGATGTTTAGATAAGTGGTTAATCAACAGGTCAGTATGTTGCTCATAATCATTTTTCTCTGCCTCATTTTCCCCATATGTAAAATGAGGATAATATTACTTGATCTCCTCTGTAAAGCACTTTGAGATCTAATGAAAAGTGCTAGATGTTATATTATTACAGCCACCTATTGTACTTTCTACTGATGTACTTACAATCATCTGTAACACATAGTAATATGTCTATAATATGTATATAACATTGATTAATAATGTTTTAATTAATTGATGCATTTTAAAAGGTAGCCTTAATATAAATGTGACCCACAACCGTTGGTACTACGTAGCTGGTGCTACATAGCTGATTATTGTTCTAAAATCCTTCTGGAAAATCTTGCATAATCTTTTAGTGAGAAATCTTTTTGGATTTACTAGCAAGTAGTAGAAGAGGGACTGGGAAAGGACACAAAATGACAGCCCTTTGCTGCAATTTGTGATTGCTTTGTGTCCCCCAACGGCAAAATAGCTTAGATTTAATATTTAAACACAGGCAAAGCAAAGTTACTGACACAATTTCTTCCCTCTGCTATGTTCTATTTAGTTTGAATCCTGTAGACAGCTGGTAACGATGTCATCTGTCAGCATAATTCCAGCAGTGACCACCTCCATTTTCAAATGCAATTTGCATGTAATAAAATGAAAGATGCAAAATACCTGGCTTTAAATTGCATCATCAGCACTAACTTGCTGAATAATTGATTTCAAAGGATGGAAAGAAGTCACCAAACTCCAATTATAATGTTGGAGTGAATCAAGGGCAGGGAAGCTTTAGCTTAGCCTATTACAAACTGATGACATAAATCATCCAGGAAAGGCCAACTAAAGCTCAACTACTGACGTTATTTATTGTAAAGGAGACTGACATTAATGGGAAGGGGGTGGGGAATATATTGTGGCCTTTCAGGAACAAACTCTTGTAACAGCCTTCATAATAATGCTGACCTGCTTGTATCCAGCAGGATGACTACCCCCAAAACACATGACTGTTTCACACCAACTACAAGACAATCTGAGCTAGTTCTGTACAGTAAAAAAAAGTTTTCTTACTCCTGTGTATTTATTATTTTGTATATTTTTAGAGGTGGTCTCTAGCCACATAATTTTGATGTGGATCCAGATTTTGAACACCATATTATTAAGGAGTATTTAGAACCAAGGGGAAGGATTCTTCCCTCCCTGTAAAACCTATACGCTGATCCAATGGCATACACAGGTCATAAAAGCCCTGCAGTTGCTCAGGGGAGAATTTCTCTAGTGCAGGCTCGCTACAGGACTGCCATAAGTAGCCCTACACTGTCTTCCCCTCCCATGCACAAGCCATGCTGCAAGGGGCATGCTGGGATAGCAACAGTGTGCCGGGTAGTCTCCACAGCTCTGAGTGCTAGAGATTCTGTGCTGCTGCAAGACCACCTCATAGGCAACTCAGGAGATGCCTGGCATAAATTAGAGTATCTGTGGCTGATCTAACTTAGGGCTGCACTGGCCCCTGGAATGACCCCAGATCAAAAGGATGCAAAAGTAGCTTGAAGCCACCTTTGTCCATTACAGGCCTAGGTGAGCTCCACTTTGAGGCTGCTGTATTGGACCCATACCTTTGGATCCCACAGGTTTTAAGCTTACTGAGTCTGAGTAGCATTAGTTACTGTCCCTATATCTGGCCTTTCAGGCACTCCCCCAGGGTACAGACTCTAAGTCTGGGGCCCATTCTTGGGATGTGGAACCCCTTGGACAATGCTGACCCTTCCCAAGTCTCAGTTTTCCTGTATGTGTGTGCTGGCAAGTGAGTAATGAAGTCTTGCAGTGACATGTGATCATGTCACCTGAACTGGAATCCATCTTTAACCTGGTGCTTTTCCAGTGAGGGGGGTGGAAACCCAGAGGGACAAAGGGTTCCCGCCTTATGCAAAAGATATATAAAGGGGTGGAACAGAAGAGAGAGGGAGAGGAGCCATCATGGAGAATCCCCTAGATAACACCTAAGCTGGAACAAGAGCTGTACCAGGGGAAAGAATTGTGCCCAGGCCTGGAAGGTGTCCAGTCTGAGAAAAACTTACTGAAGCATCTCTGAGGGTGAGATTATCTGTATTTAGTTTGATTAGGCATAGATTTGCGCATTTTATTTTATTTTGCTTGTGACTTACTTTGTTCTGACTGTTACTACTTTGAACTACTTAAATCCTACTGTTTGTATTTAATAAAATCACTTTTTATTTAGTAATTTACTCAGAGTATGTAGTAATACCTGGGGGAGCAAACAGCTGTGCATATCTCTCTATCAGTGTTATAGAGGGCGAACAATTTATGAGTTTGCCCTGCATAAGCTTTATGCAGGGTAAAATGGATTTATCTGGGTTTAGACCCCATTGGGAGTTGGGCATCTGAGTGCTAAAGACAAGCACACTCCTGTGAGCTGTTTTCAGGTAAACTTGCAGCTTTGGGACAAGTGATTCAGACCCTGGGTCTGTGTTGAAGTGGACTGGAGTGTCTAATTCAGCAAGACAGGGTGCTGGAGTTCTGAGCTGGCAGGGAAAACAGAAGCAGAGGGGTAGTCTTTGCACATCGGGTGGCAGCTCCCAAGGGAGTTTCTGTGATCCAACCCGTCACACAAGATATGAGGGAAATTGAAGGGCCTGTCTGTGGTGGACAAAAGAAGGGGGCAGGGATGGTGCAGGGAAAAGACTGTGAAAGTGTAGGCCTGTTTTTTTTTAAATTTAAATTAATGTAAAGCCAAATCCCAGGAAGGGGTAAATTTTGACTTCTGATTATATTGTGACTGTGTGTGCTCTGTTCAGAGCAGTGTGGGAGCTTCATCTGCTTACCATGTGATCTAAAGATCTTGTCAGTTGTATCATGGCTATGGCTTTCTCTCACAGTGACAGTAGCATTAGTTTTGTTGCTGGGATTTGCTTCTGAAAGATCCAGTGAGAGATGCTTGTACTGAAGGCAAAGCCTGACACTATCACCAGAGAGAACAATACTAGATCAGTAAACCCTAGCCAGGTTTGTAGTGACTGGTTACCTGCTGACTTTTTGGTTAAGCTATATACATTAATTAGGGGTAGGACTGGTCAAAATTTTTGTCTCGAAAGTGTTTGATAGACAATTGGATTTTTGACACATAATTTTGTGTGTGTGAAAATTGTCTGCATTCTGCAGCTGTTTTTGATTTTAACACCCCAACATGGAAATATTTTGGCTGAAAAATTAAATACTTTAGTTTGGAAATACTGCTGTGGTATCTCCAGGGAGCTGTAGTTTGGTTACTTTATGTCCCCATTCTCGTCTATGGGCTGGGCCTCTTGACTGGATTACATCTCCCATGATGTACCATCTCTCCAAAAGTAGTGATCATGCCACATCATGGGACATGTAGTGTGAACAGGGAACCTTGCTATAAAGGAGAGTGGGAGCACAGAGCACCTGAACTGCAACTGCTATGAACAGGCAGCACTTCCAAATTATTTCTTTTTGATTTTAGGCTTAAATAGTTTAATTCTCAAACTTCTGAAAAAATGAAATTTTCTGTAGTTGGGGTGAGGGGACAGGCAGGGAGCACCTGACTTTTTTTTATTAACTTTACTTTGTGGCCTCAATCCTACTTGTAGGTATCCATAAAAAAAATTGTCATCAAAAGTGGAATGCTCATTGGCAGTCTCAGCAGAGAAAGCTGACAACTGTATACATATCTGTGGATGTGCGACCTGATCGTATTCTGCCTTGCACCTGGTAAAGTCATTTACACTCATGTAAAGTGGTGTAAACTGCTGTCAAATCCGAATAGTAGCATTTTACATTCACTTTCCCCAGGTGTAAATGACTGCATAGCGGCGAGGGTAGTGGAGACTTTATGACTGTCAATTTATCACTGTTTCTGAGAATTCAATTCACTTCAGATATTTCAGGGTTAGGAATGAGAACAGTCACAGTTCTCTAAATGGGCTATATATGTATGGCCATCCAGCATCTCGACAGATGAAAGGAAACACAATGAAGTGTCAGTCAGTCAATGGTGTTTGACAGTAGTGTGGGAGAAGAGACCAATGTGCGAGTGGCAAACCTTCCCACAGTGGCTACAGGTCCACTTGCCAGATGGAGGTTGGAGCACGCTCTGCTTCCTGGCTGGCCTGTGGGCCAGTGCCTGGGCTCTCTGATGGCTCTCTGCAATGACTGCACCAGCCTTGACCTGGCTTCTCCAGACTGAGAGGTTGTAGGCAGGGTTTAACTTCTCCGAGTTGTTAGTGGGAATGCTGAATTTCTTGAGACCTTGCTTGACCTTGTTGCTGTATCAGAGCTTTGGCCTTCCTCTGCTTCATGGGTAGTTCTTGAGTTGGCTCATAGAGCACAGCCTTCGGCAAACTATTTTGAGGCATACACTCCATGTGTCCCTCCCAGTGAAGCTTGCAAGTGTCCAGTGCAGTCTGCATAGATTGTACGCCGGTTCTCTCAAGGATCTCGTTGTTAGTGATCTGTTGGTCCCAAGTGACTCCAAGGATTTTCTGAGACAGTGAAGGTGGAAGCTGTTCAATCTCTGCTTCTGCTTGGAGTACTTGGCCCAGCTTTCAGATCCGTAAAAGAGGGTTCTGAGGACACAAGCCTGATAAACGGACACCTTTGTGTTCAGGGTTAACAGTTTGTTGTTCAAACATGTGAGGTAAGTTTGCCAAAGCTGACAGAGGCGTTGCTGAGTCTCTCATCAAGTTCTCTATGAAGGTTAAGTGAGCTGCTTAAAGTTGAGCCAAGATGGCAGAAGTGATCCATGTTGTCCAGAGCTGCATTATTGACATACATTTTAGGTGGGATATTAGTGCCCTGTGACATGACAAGTGATTACCATGCCGATCTTGATACATGCATCAGAGAACTTATTCATCATGATCTGCAATTCATCAGATGAGTTAGAGATGAATGCAACCTCATCTGCGAAGAGCAGATCCCAAAGTGTGAACTGGGTGACATGCCTTCTACTCTGAGATTATTTTAAGAATAGAGAAGAAGATGCCAAAGCCAGTAGGTGCTAAGATCCAGCCTTGCTTCATGTCACTATCAACCCTAAACTCAGACAATGTTTCATTTTCACTGGGCTACTGCTCCTATTTCAGGTGCATAGGTGGGAAAAGTGACGATAGCAGCTGTAGTTGCTTTGGCAGTAGCACAGATTTCAGATTTATTTATCTTGCCTGATACGGCCTCTTTTTCTAATACTTTTACTGATTCAAAGATGGCTAATATGGGACCTAATGAGTCAGGGGAAGGAGCTTGTTGCAGAATTAGTTATTATTGTATTCACTTCAGTAAAGTCAAGGTGAATGGAGCTTTAGTAAAATGCATCTGCTCCTTTTATTGTTACCTTTTAGTTGTTGACAGAGCAAACACTTAGATTTGTCTCCTGCTGCCTGAGCTGCAGCTGTTTATAGCATTTGCGGGGAAGGGATTAAGAGAAATGCTGTAGTTTCCTGGGGATGATACTTTACAATAACTTTCTCTTTTCTCTCCAGTCCCCTTTGTAACATGATCAATTTTAACCTACCTGTGACAGATATGACAATTTCCTGCCATATCCCTGGGAGGCACTCTTGAATTAAGTTTACATATCTTTAGGGTCCATTGTATTACATGAATGGTTTATGTATTATTGTGGGCCAGGATAGTATGTAACCTCTTGGGGAAGGGGGAAGATGTGACTGATATAAGGCCTGGATGATCAAAGGACTATATTGTACAATGTGCCAGACAAGAGTGGACATTTGGGTCAATATGTGTGAAGTGGTTTTCCTGGGAAATACGAAGGGGGAAGTGAATGCAAATTCCCTACCTCTAGTTATGCAAAAACCCAGCCTTTTGAAGCTATGCCCTGAGGAGGGGGTCTTTGTATGCTGATCACCTCTTACATGAGGTCAAGATCAACTGCCCAAGCTGTCTAAAGGAAAGACTGAACTATTCATGGTTGTTCAGGTTCTGAATCTGAGATAGTTATGAATTTGTAACCATGTGTAAAAAGCCCAGCTGTGGGTTTTGAAGGACTGACACCTACCAGAGCCCGAAATTGGAAACAAGTGTGCTTGCGTATAAAGAGCTGTGTGGTAACTTGTGACAATTACAGCTGCTCATAGCATTTGGAGAGAATGCAAAGTGCAGATGCTGGCCTGTTTAGGCAATCTGGGTTGTTGGGGATACCACAGTGTAGGCAGGGAACAGTGCAGCCTGGAAAACCCCAGTCAGGAGGATGAGAGACACTGATCTTTGAAACAGAGGTGACAGCTAAGGAGTCCAGTGCCTAGAGTGGGTGCCCTCAAGGGATCATAGAGAGGTAATCACATCTGCCATCCGTACTCCTTCCCACCTTCTTACAACACACTATGCTTGTGAAACATGCTACCTAACCATCTTTCTCCTCTGGGGTTTCCACTTTGTACTACCATTTCTTGTGGTATTTATTCGCCTGTTCCATGCATCGGTTGCTTGCAAGTGTCTTTATTTTGGTTTTTCTATATTTGTTTCTGGGACACCTTACTTTTAAAAGAAGGAACATCATTCAGAGAACTTGCTTTGTTTCATCCAACAAGTTTTGGAATAATTCCTTTGATCAAAAGAATGTTTTTGACATCACGGATAGAATGATGTTTGTATAATCTTAAATGAGTCCAACTATATTTAATGTTCAGTATTTTAAGTTGCTTCAGTGACTTTATTTTACAGACAATGAGAATAACCCTGCTGTCATTCTCTTAACATTTTAATAAGTTTCGCTGTCAAGATTATGATGCATGGAAGATATTATTTGGGTTTAACAATCAAAGGGAGTTAAAGGTGTTGTCACTTTTCTCCTCTCTTGTATTTTCATGCTCACCATCAATATGTTGTCTACAATTCTTGCTGTCTTAAAAATAATAATAGTTAATAAAAAATAGCAGATGACCTATATAAAACATGCATCTCAGTCAATCAGTACAAAAAGTAGGAGCTAATAGCTGGAATAACCATTGTTATGGGCAGAGAAACGGTAAAGCTTTACCCTAAAAGTTGATGTGACAGAATCTAAGACATGAAAACTTTCCAGCAGCCTTGGCAGCCAGTTGCTGCAGCCAGGTTCTTAATAGTGGCAAAGTTGTGTTTAAGGGGCATGATCCACTGAAGTTAATAAGAGACCTAAGTCGGCTTTGGATCAGGCCCAATATGCACAGAGAAATGTGTGATTTTGCACTCTCACTGTTGTAATCAGAAGGACACTTTCTTCAGAGGAGGTTCTCTGAAAAAATTCAAAGGTAATAATTGATGTGCCTTAATTTCTCTACTTTGGAAAATTCAAGTTAATTTTTTTGATACCCGTCATAGAATAGAAAAATGACTAACAACTTCACAATACTTAAAGCACATCTGATAATGGATTTTCTACTTTACACATGAAATATATGCTCATTTATTGCAAAGGATAGGTATTTTAGTTCCACCTACACTGTAACTTTTTAATAAAGGTAATAAATCTCAGTAGAGTATGTATGATTAACAGAGAAACTCAGTATGTGGTTGTCAGTCCTGAATGTTCTCGTATGAAGGAAGGAACAAGGATACTCTATCTCTGATTATTTTTTTTTGGTAGAAGGATCTTTTGAATAGTATCTTGACTCACCTATGATGTTTCTTTTATATCTGCAAAATAATGAATCAGACTGAGAACAGCCAGAGGGCAAAGAGAAGCCAAAATGGCTTCTTGTCTACCACGAAACAAAGCTGTCAATGATGGATTAAATGAAACTTGAAGTAGAGGGAAAGGAATTGGAAAATGCAACATGTTCTGTACCTGAGAAAATGTATTTGAGAGGTGGGGGGAACCTATCACAAATGATAGGTACAGTACTCTAGAATAGGACTGCAACTTGCCTTTGCAAACATTTTTTGTAACCTTCTAATTGAGCATTAAATTGAATAAAGATCTATAATTTAAACACTATTAGTGTTTTGAATCTGAACTTTATTCTTACTGCCACTAATTTAAAGAAAGTGCTTTGAATAGAAAGGTGAAATTCTAAGTTATTTTGTTAATTTACTTCCCAGCAAGGGTATATGAAGTTGATATACTACAGTATTATTAATGGTACATGTGAGCTGAATTGACTGCACATTTGGGCACTTTTTATTGATTCTCATTCTCAACCTGGTAATATACTATTGGCAATGTTATTTTTATATAACTTGGTATAAAAAGACATTTGGAATATACAATACCATTCCCAGAGTGCTAGTAAAATTACTGGATAGTCAAATACGGTGTTAAGGAGAATGAAATAGGTGTCTCAGGAATAGCTATCTTGAATATATAGAATATGTTCCAGGGAATATCATAGAAGAATCTTGGATCAAAGGAAGAGAATATCTGTCCAGCTAGATGAAGCCACTATTCTGTGAAATATGGTAATGTATCTGGAAATTGCCAGTGCCCATCATAATTTATGCAACTAGCCAATTATATATCACTTACCTGGGGAAAACTTCCTTCCTAATCCCTGAAGTTATTTTAGACCATGAAGCATGAAATTCGATTGCCTTTAGGTGGCATAGTTACAAATATTATAAATTCACTGAATCTATCCACAGTACTTGAGTTGCTGATGTGAATTCTATAAAGAGACTGTGTGTTCTGTGAAGCAGTACTTCCTTTCACGTCTTCTGACTTTACTAGTGTTAGTGCCACCCTGTTCTTTTAATTTGTGCAAACGGAGACTCTGGTCAGTTTTCATGGCACCATTCCATTCTGGATACCTTGTTCAAGTCCTTGCTAGTTCCTTTCTTTTCCAGGTCATGTATCTTTGTTTCTGCATCTTTCATTCACCCTAGTCCTACCACGGCATCTCTGTTCTTTATGGGGATCTCATATGATTTCAATGAGATTCTGTGTAGAAGTCTGTGCATGGGGTCTGTGCATGGGGATCTATTTGCAGAGTTGGAGCCATTGACATTCCCACTGCTGCTTTAACCATCTTCATTGTCTTTTTTGACTTTATTGACCCCAGCTTACACTTATCTTACTTATATTTAAAATTTTCTTACCAGACCAATGGGGACAATCCTGACTTTGTCTTGAACACTAAGTAAGAACTATTGTGATGCATCATGGAAAAATCATGGCTAAGTAAAGATAAACAAAAGTCAAGTAAGCATTTTGGTTTAAAACCAATTTCCACATTATCATTAGTTTTTTTAACTTTTACTATTGGTTTTGATAGAAACAATACATTTCAAAACATTAATAAATGTTCACTGTTATTACTCCATTCTTAATGTTTGACAGTAGTTTAATTGTAACTTGTTTGCATGACTATAAAGAGCTGTGGGTACAGGCTGGTATTAAAGTAAGAGAATAATTTATTATTGCAACTATAAACCAGTCATGTACCGCCAACAGCTTCTTACCTAACCAACTGATCCTGTTGTTGATGTTATATAAGGAACATAGAGGATGTTCATTTCTTAAATTGTCTTGTGCTCTTGCTTTCACCAGTCTTAGCCTTAAAGTTCCCAAATCCAAGTGCAGAGAAGACCACACAACCATTTATGGCAAATATCGTAAAAATAGTCATGTGATTGACTCATTGGCAGGTAAATCTGTTGCCAATTTATTCTAGGTAAATCAGGGAATTGCAGGGTATTAATTGCTAAAATTGATACCTGGTATTAATGACATAAGGCTTTTCAGCTCTTGTTATGAAATTTTGCAACCTACAGAAACTCACCTACTGGTCCTACAGCCTTTCCTCTAGCTAAAGCCCCACTGAGTTTGATCAGAGACAGGGCCGGCTCCAGCATTTTGGCTGCCCTAAGCGGTAAAAAAACCCAAAACCGTGATCGGCGGCACTTCGGCGGCAGCTCTACCGCCACTGCATCATTCTTCCAAAGAGCCGGACGTGCTGCCCCTCTCCGTTGGCCACCCAAAGCACCTGCTTGCTGCGCTGGTGCCTGGAGCCGGCCCTGATCAGAGATTTGTGGTGAACGTGGAGTATAGGATTAAGCCCTCTGGTTTCTCAGCCCACTTGTCTTCTCTGCTGAATTTGTCAGATACTTCTAGCCTCACAGGACAACAGTTCAGGAGATGAAGGGCATAGGGATAGGGTGACCATATTTCCCAAAGGGAAAATTGAACACCACGTGGGGCTGGCCCGAGCCACTTGCACAAGCCCTGCATCCTCCCCTCCTGCATGTGGGGCTGGCCTATTCCCTGCCTCCCCTTCCCCCACACACATGGAGCTGGCCCATACTCTGCTCCCCCTTCTCCCCCCCCCCTGCACACGGGGCTGACCTGAGTCGCTGGCTTGAGCCCTGCTTCCCCAATGTGCAGGGCTCTTGTCCAACCCCAGCATGCTCCCTGCGTGGGGCTTGTATTGCTGCTCGCCTGAGCCCTGCCTACCTCCCTACGCAGCTTGCTGGAGCCCTGTCCCCTGTTCCCACAGGGCTGGCATTGCTGCTCATCCCTCTCACTTCTCTGTGCCCCGCTAGAGGTGCACACCCCACTTTTTTGGCAAAAGTAGGCACTTGTCTCATTTGCTCTTGCCAAATGATCAACATCAGCTGGCAAAGTGCAAACGGGACAAATGGCCACATTTGCCAAAAAAAAGTCACAGGTCCCTGACATGAACAGTGAGGACGAGGAGGAGGAGGTCATGTGATAGGTCCAGCTATGCTGTGAGCCAGTCCACTACAGCAGCTGCAGGACTCTTCAAGACTCCACTGCTGTCCAGTCAGTCCCAACAGTCGAGTCTGGGCAAGCCTGACCCAAGGGAAAGAACTTTGGGTAAGTAAAAATTGCCTGAACCTATTCTCCCCTCCCCCCCAACCAGTCTTCTCTCTCTTTTTCCTGTGTCTAGAAAGGTTAGCTGGCTCAGCTGAACAGCCTCTACTCTCCCATTTCCTCCTTCACTGCCTTTCCTGCCTCCTTGAATTCCATACCTTACCCTCAGGATCTGCTCTTCTCCAGTCCTTCCTCTCTCTTTCTGCTCCTTTCCCACCACTTCTCCACTCTCTGTGTACAAGAGAGTGAGCAAGTGGGAGGAGCAAAGGGAGAGCGGGACAGGGAGAGTCAGGGAAACCCGTCCCAATGAGCATTGGCATTGTGGGAAATGGACAGGGGAAATGGGTGCCAGACTCTCCCCTGCTTGCAGGCCCCTGTCTCACACAGTTCTTGTCAGCAGAGTATGGCTGTGTTTGGCTTCTGGAGAACCCTGCCCCAACCAAGCCTTCCTGATCTTTCCCTTCACCTGAGAATATAGTATTTAAAAAGATGATGCTATTTCCAGTAGGCGTTCAGCATGGGTGTGAGGTTTCAATGGACTGGGCACTCTCCCAGCCTTCCCATGACAGAATTATGCTGCCTCTTACTGCCCCAGTGTTAGAGAAGGGTCTAGCTTTCAACTGCAAAGATCAAATGCATACCATGAAAACAGCACCACTGGACAATGAAGCTTTCAGACAAAATCACAAAGGGCCAAACCTCGGGTTTTAATTGAAAATCTACCTGAGAAAGGAATTTCAAAACCTTTCAATGCATTTACAGAGACTGGATAGCCTGGTTCTCTACTGCCCTGCCCATTGTCGACACCTGAGCAGTGCCAGTGAGCAGTGATGCCATTGCGATTTGCACCCTATTTAGCACTTGCAAGGTGAAATCCTGGCACTGAAGTCAATAGCAAAGCTTCCATTTACTTCAATGGAGCCAAGATTTCACCCACAAAACCTTCACTTTTAAACAATACTTTCAAATAACTCTTTATTTATTTCAAAGTTTAACCCTTTGCTTTCCTTATTACACCATGCGTGTTCCCCGTAGCACTGGCTTTCACTGGAAGCTGGAGATCACACCACCTTTCTTTTATGTTTTAGCTGAATAGTCTCTGAGCTGGTAAGTTTACAGGGGCTGTCAGGAGAAATTCAACAACACTGGCTGCTTTGCTATTGGTGGCAGGGCTGTAAATGGTTGACTTTCAATTTCATTTCTTCTCTGTCCTAATCTTTCCCAACTGAAGAGCTTCCACGGTAAGAGCATATATATATATATATATATATGTTATGTCTTAAAATGTTAAGAAGGAATGAGGGAAGCTTTGGTTTTTAAGGGCTGGCAGGCTGCAATCAGAAAATTTCTCTTTCTATGATGCTATGCTCTAAATTGTAGCTGGTGTCATGAGTTAGAAGATGATCTCATTTCCCTTTGCTAGCTTTTACACCTGCATCATAACTTGGTTGAAGCAATTCTTGCTATCAAAATGCTAAGTTATGTGTTTCAGATCAGATCAGAGGATAGTTAAACCAGATATTGATCACTTTAGCCAGTGGAGTCCTGCATATATCCCAGGCCATGCTTCAGAAAGCCATTTGTATGTTAGCTGTGCTGAGCAAGGAGGAAGTGTCGTGATTGAAGAGCCAGAATGAGAGAGTTGTGCCAGCTACCAATGAGGTGAAAATAACATCAATCATATTCTGGATTCCCTTGTTCCATAACATCACCTCTTAGCTAAAAGCACTGTTTAAAAGAAATCTCCTTGTTTCACACTGAACATGTTAGCAAAGCCTCTGCTACAGAGACCTAGGGGAAGTTGGCATTCAGCAGCGATGGACAGTAACTCTGGCCGCTGAGTGCCAGAACCTGTCAGTTTGTGATATAACCACAAGACGGGTAGTAAAATACTCCCCCTTCCATCCCTTTAACTACTACCCACAGAAGGGCAAAAATCTGCTTGTGAGTTCTGCTGGTGTAACACCAGTGACTTCAATGTGGATTCAGAAGTGTGAATATGGTACTGTATAAGTTCTGGTTCAAGTTATACCTATAGGCACGTTACAGTAATGTAAATCTTGATTTATTCAGGGTAACTTCAGCTTTGAAGCTTAGGTTGAAACTAGGCATTTGGGACACAATCAGTGAATGTGTGAACCATAACACTGTAGCTCCACCTACAGGTTAGGTGGAGAACTTTCAAGTACAGTAGAACCTCAAGAGTTACGAACACCTGGGGAATGGAGGTTATTTGTAACTCTGAAATGTTTCAGAGTGGTAGCCATGTTAGTCTGTATCAGCAAAAACAACAAGGAGTCAAGTCCTTGTGGCACCTTAGAAACTAAGAAAGTTATTTGGGCATAAGCTTTCGTGGGCTAAAACCCACTTCATCAGATGCATAGAGTGAAAAATGCAGTAGGCAGTATAAATATTACACCTTGATTGCATTGGCCTCATTAGCACTACAAAAGTAATTTTCTCTCTCTTGATATTCACCCCTTCTTGTCAACTGTTGAGAATAGGCCACTTCCACCTTAACTGAATTGGCCTCATTAGCACTGACCCCCCACTTGGTAAGGCAGCTCCCATCTTTTCATGTGCTGTAATATTTATCCTGCTTACTGTATTTTTCACTCCATTCATCTGATGAAGTGGGTTTTAGACCATGAAAGCTTATGCCCAAATAAATTTGTTAGTTTCTAAGGTGCCACAAGGACTCCTCGTTGTTTTTTCTGAAACGTTGGCAATTCTGAACAAAACGTTATGGTTGTTCTTTCAAAAGTTTACAACTGAACATTGACTTAATACAGCTTTGAAACTTTACTATGAAGAAGAAAAATGCCGAACAAGCACAGAAAGTTTTCATACCTTGTCAAATCTTTTTAAATCCCCCACCCGTTTTTTTTAGTAGTTTACGTTTAACACAGTACTATACTTTTTTTTTAACTGGTCTCTCCTGCGGTCAGATTGCGTACTTTTGGTTCCAAAGGAGGTGTGTGGTTGACTGGCCAGTTCATAACTCTGGTGTTCGTAACTCTAATGGGCTTTTCTAAACTAAATATTCCTTAGATTGTAGTGGTAATTACTGAATCCTGGATCATCCTATTCAGGGCAATATATTTGTATAGATAGCAGAGAAATTATTGGCTTACCATTGAAAGATAAGTCATTCTGCATGTACCCAAAACAACAAGTGTTAAGTTTAGCTCATCTTGATAAGCAGGGAGCATAATGTGTTTAGGAAGCACTCCCCTACCAATAGTAGAATGTAGAGCTTCATATTTTCTGTCCCATCATTCTAATATATTTGGACAGAGGAATACTTTGGAAATCTTTTGAAGAATGTTCTTTTAAATTTTCCAAGTTGGAAACAAGACAAGAACATTCATACAGGACAGTATGTATTGTACATTTCCAAACTAAGTGTATGCACGGTGCCATGCAGAGATTTGTTAATATGAAATTAAGCAGTAAGTGATCTTGAAAGTTTGCATATTTACAGATAAAGGACTGAAAGAGTAAAGTTTTATATTTCTTTTTTATCTCTATAATGAAGAATAATAAAATGGTGTATATACCTTCTGACATGATACTCAGGACTTTGATATCCAATATAGGCAGCTCCAAATTGCCTAAAGGTATACCTCACTGAAAAAGAGACCACCACCACCACCAAGAATAGTGACCACACATACATTCACAACTACAAGGTCTAGTCTGTTTTACATATTTTATTAAATCAATAAGTAAAGTTACAATTACTGATGATAAGAAATACTGTAAATACCTATGCAATTATTATAACTGTAGTCATACTCACATCCTCAACGATATTCTTAGGGTCTGATGGATGCCTTGCCAATTCATTATCAGTAGAGGGATGGTTCCTGCTGGGATTTTCCCTGGAGGTATATCCAATTTTACCCAATCTTGGGATTCTGACTGCAACTAACTCTGTGTATGTGCATGAAGGTGTCAACCCTGTTTTTCCTTATCTGTATTGTGCCCCAAAAGAAGATTTGGGTGCCCTGTTTTTCACAGGAGACTATTTAAAATAGCATAATAGAGGCTGAGATTGAATGTATACCCCAATTTAAAAAAAAAAAAAAAAGCAGTGGAAAAGAACCAAAAGTACCACCATGACTAAAGTAAAAGAGGCCATTAAAGGCAAAAAGGTATCCTTTACAAAATGGAAGTCAAATTCTAGTGAGGAAAATAGAAAGGAGCATAAACTCTGGCAAGTCAAGTGTAAAAGTATAATAAGGCAGGCCAAGAAAGAAATTGAAGAGCAACTAGCTGAAGACATAAAAATTAACAGCAATTTTTATTAAGTGCATCAGAAGCCTGCCAAACAGTCAGTGGGGCCATTGGATGACTGAGGTGCTAAAGGAGCACTCAAGGAAGACAAAGCCATTGCCGAGAAGCTAAATGAATACTTTGTAGAGGCTATGGGGGAAACCGCCAGACCTGAGCCATTCTTTTTAGGTGACTAATCTGAGGAACTGTCCCAGATGGAGATGTCATTAGAGGAGGTTTTGGAACAAATTGATAAATTAAATAGTAATAAAGTCACCAGGACCATATGGTATTCACCCAAGAGTTCTGAAGGAACTTAGATATAAAATTGGAGAACTACTAACTGTGGCATGTAACTTGTCACTTAAATCAGCCGCTGTACCAGATGACTGGAGGGCAGCTAATGTAATGCCTATTTTTAAAAAAGACTCCAGAGATAATCTTCACAGTTTTGGGCTGGTAAGCCTAACTTCATTACGAGGCAAATTGATTGAAACTATACTAAACAACAGAATTAATAGATAAACATGATATACTGCGGAAGAGTCTACATGGCTTTTGTAAAGGGAAATCATGCATCCCCAATCTCTTAGAATTCTCTCAGGGTGTCAAAAAAACTCCATGTGAACTAGGGTGATCCTGTAAAAAGCAACAGAGAGTCCTGTGGCACTTTTAAGACTAACAGATGTATTGGAGCATAAGCTTTCATGGGTGAATGCCCACTTCATCGGATGCATGTAATGGAAATTTCCAGGGGCAGGTATAAATATGCTGGCAAGAATCAGTCTGGAGATAACGAGGTTAGTTCAATCAGGGAGGGTGAGGTCCTCTGCTAGCAGTTGAAGTGTGAACACCAAGGGAAGAGAAACTGCTTCTGTAGTTGGCTAGCCATTCACAGTCTTTGTTTAATCCTGATCTGATGGTGTCAAATTTGCAAATGAACTGAAGCTCAGCAGTTTCTCTTTGAAGTCTGGTCCTGAAGTTTTTTTGCTGTAAGATGGCTACCTTTTATTTTAGGGTGATCCTGCTGATATAGTGTACTTGGACTTTCAGAAAGCCTTTGACAAGGTCCCTCACCAAAGGCTCTTAAGCAGATTAAGCAGGCCTGGGATAAGAAGCAAGGTCCTTTATTGGATCAGTAACTGGTTAAAAGATAGGAAAAAAAGGGAAGGAATAAATTGTCAGTTGTCAAAATGGAGGGAGGTAAACAGGGATTCTTCCAAGGATCTATACTGGGATTGGTGCTGGGTGACTGGGTAAAAACGGGCAGATGAAATTCAATGTTGATAAGTACAAAGTAATGCATATTGGAAAAAATAATTCCAACTATGCATACAAAATGATGGAATCTAAATTTGCTGTTACCACTCAAGAGGGAGATGTTGGTTTCATTGTGGATAGTTCTCTGAGAACATCCACTCAATGTGCATTGTCAGTCTAAAAAGCTAACAATGTTAGGAACTATTAGGAAAAGGATAGATATTAAAACAGAAAATCATAATACCATTATATAAATCCATGGTACATCTACACCTTGAATACTATATGTAGTTCTGGTCATCCCATCTCAAAAAAAGATATGAGAAATGGAAAAGGTGTAGAGAAGGGCAACAAAAATGATTGGGGTATGGAACGGCTTCCATACGAAGAGAGATTAATAAGATCGGGACTGTTTGGTTTAGAAAAGAGATGATTAAGGGAGGATATGATAGAGTTCTATAAAATCATGAATGGTATGGAAAGAGTGAATAGGGAAGTGTTATTTACCCCTTCACATCACACAAGAAATAGGGGTCACCTAATAAAATTAATAGGTAGCAGGTTAAAAACAAATAAAAATAAGTACTTCCTCACACAGCGCACAGTCAACCTGTGGAAGTCGTTGCCAGGAGATGTTGTGAAGGCCAAAAGTATAACTGGGTTCAAAAAAGAATTAAATAAGTTCATGGAGGATAGTTCCATTAATGACTATTAACAAAGATGGTCAGGGATACAACCACATGCTCTGGGTGTCCCTAAACCTCCAAAATGCCAGAAGCTTCAAAATTCCTCTGTTCTATTTGTTCCCTCTGAAGCATTTGGCACAAGCTACTGTCAGAAGACAGGATACCGGGCTAGATGGACCATTGGTCTGACCCAGTATAGCCATTATTTTGTTCTTGGAAAGAGAAAAAAATTCACTCCATAAAGTAGGAACTATGTTTCTGAGACAATGAACGTGTATCTGCTCTCATTACACCACCATAAATTAGTGAAGTCAGTGGAGTTATCCAGTGTAAGTAAGATTAGAATCAGGTCACAGTATGGAAGTTTTGACCATTTCGATAAAATGGGCCTGATCTGCATTGAAGTCAGTAGGAGTTTTGCTTGAGTAAAGGCAACACAATTGGGCCATACGTTTTAAGAATATTTTTTCTCCATTCAGGTAGAAAAATTGTTTTGCTGTGAAATCCATGAAGCTATGCTGGCTCTTTCTGCTTCATTTCCCCCATCTGTAAATGGGGATAACATTATCTTTCTTCCCCTATTTGTCTGTCTTGTTTATTTTGACGGTAGGCTTTTTGGGTTAGGGACTGTCTCTAACTATGTGTGTGGACAGTGCCTCACACAATATGGCTTTGACCTCAGTTGGGGACTCTAGATAGCCCTGGAATACAACCAATAATAATAATGATGATAATGACTTACTGTCATGCCTCTTTCTTTCATGGGGAACATAGGGCCTTCACCACTACACCACTACCTTCCATCTTTGGTGAGTTGAGTTGAGTTAAAAATAATAATACATTTTTCTTATTGTTATACTAGTAATTGTAAAATCTTTTCTGTCTTTTTAGATTAAGAAGAATGGTTGGGGTCAAATCTAGATTAACACAAGATGAGGAAGAGCAACTGCAACATCTGTTGGAGAGCAGATGCTTAAGTCTTCTCTATAAAGCAAGCATCCATGGTTACAATGCTTCTATATTTCATGCCAAGTGTGATGCACAAGGGCCAACTGTAGCAGTAGCATATAACGGAAGTGGTTATGTTTTTGGAGGATTTACGAGTCAGTGATATGTTTCATCTGGAAAGTACATAAATGATGAGAAAGCTTTTCTCTTTAGATTAAAAGGCAAAGAGGGTGTGCTCAGTCCACTACAAATTCCTGTTAAAACTGCAGCATCTGCTATATATGACCATAGTTCCAGTGGCCCTAATTTTGGCGGTGGAGCACTGCAGTTGTTGGACCAAAATGCAGCAGCAGCAGCAACAAGTTCTAATAACAACTACACATACAATGTTGCTGACTTGCATGGAAATGATCTAGGCCTTATGGAATGTGAGGTGTATCGAGTTGAAGGTAAATTGATATCAAAAGAGAAAATGTTTACTGAGGAAATTATAGCTTCGTACTCTTAATGTTATATGTTCCTTTCCCCTAGATATTAGCAGTTTCCTGGAATCTCCATGGAGGAAGATCACATGGACAACTGAGTAAGTTAACTGTTGTAATATATCACTATAATGATCTGTGGCCACCAAAAGCTCTGGTGATGCGAGTTATTTTAGGAATTAACTAGATGGTGCTAGAATAGACAGACATGTGTTGCTGAGATGCTTATCTGTGTATCTTAGGTACTAATGGCACCTATGACCCTAGTGTCTGAGCACCTCACAATCTGGGGGTAAGTACAAAATGATGATTTAAGAACAGATCAGACATACATGAGAAATTAATGTCTGAACCAAAATAAGCTTCATGAAGAGCTATGCTTATTCCTAGCCACAGTGAATCTGCTATGGCAGAGACTTAAAGTGGCATTCCAGAGGATTACAGACTATGATTAAGCAGCTATTCCAGAGCTTAACTATCCTTATACTTAAAAAGGTTTTCCGAATATCTAAATCTCCCTTGCTGTGGATTAAGTCCATTACTTCTTGTCCTGCTTTTAATGAGCATGGAGAACAATTGATCACCCTCTTCTTTATAACAGTCCTGTTATCAAGTCCCCCCCTCAGTCTTGTTTTCTGAAGTCTAAATATGCTGAGATTTTTTAGCTTTTCCTTATAGATCAGTTTTTCTAAACTTTTCATCATTTTTGTTGCTCTTCTCTGGACTCTTTCCAGTTTGTCCATCTTTCCAAAATTATAGTGCCCAGAATTGGACACAGTACTCCAGCTGGGGCCTCTCACCAGTTCTGAGTAGAGTGGGAGAATTACCTACTGTGCTTTACATTTTACTCTGCTGTTAACAGAGTTCAAAATGATATTAGCCTTTTTTGCAACTGCACCACATTGCTGACTCCTGTTCAATTTGTGAGCCACTATAGCCCCCAGATCCTTTTCAACAGTACTACCACCTAGACAGTTATTCCCCATTTTGTAACTGCACATTTGATTTTTCCTTCCTAAGTTTAGTACTTTGCACTTGTCTTTATTGAAGTGCATCTTATTAATCTCAGACTAATTCTCCAATTTGTTGAGATCATTTTGACTTCTAATTCTGTCCTCCAAAGTGCTAGCAACCCCTCCCAGCTTGGTGTCATCCACAAATTTTATAAGTGTACTCTTCACTTAATTATTCAAGTCGGACCCAGGACCAACTCGGTGGAACCCCTAGATATGTCCACCCAGTATGATAGCAAACCCTTGATAAATGCTCTTTAAGTATATTCTTTTAACCAGTTTTGCACCCACCTTGTAATAATTTCATCTAGACCAGGGGTTCTCAAACTGGGGGTCGGGACCCCTCAGGGGGTCGTGAGGTTATTACATGGGGGATCGTGAGCTGTCAGCCTCCACCCCAAACCCCGTTTTGCCTCCAGCATTTATAATGGTGTTAAATATGTAAAAAAGAGTTTTTCATTTATAAGGGGAGTCGCACTCAGAGGCTTGCTATGTGAAAGGGATCACCGGTAAAAAAGTTTGAGAACCACTGATCTAGACTATTTGCCCCTAATTTGCTTATGAGAATGTCATATAGGATTCTGTCAAAAACCTTACTAAAATCAAGATACATCATGTCTACAGCTTCACTTCTGATCCACTGATTATGTTGGTTTGGCATGATTTGTTCTTCACAAAGCCATGATGGCTATTTTTTACCACCCTGTTATCCTCTAGATGCTTACAAATTGATTGTTTAATAATTTGTTCCAGTATCTTTCCATGTATCGAAATCAGACTGACAGGTCTGTAACTCCCCAAGTCCTCTTTGTTCCTCTTTTTAATGATAAATACTATGTTTGCTCTTCTCTAGTCCTTCATCCATCCTCCCTGAGTTCTCAAAGATAATTGCTAAAGGTTCTGAGATTGCTTCAGCTAGTTCCTAGGGTGAATTTCATCAGGCTTTGCAAACTTAAATACATCTAACTTATTCTTTAACCTGTTCTTTCCGTTTTTGGTTATGTTCCTTTCCCCTTGTTGTTAATATTAATTGTGTTGAGTATCTGGTTACAATTAATCTTTTTAGTGAAAACTGAAGCAAAATAGGCATTAAACACCTCTTGATGTCATCTGTTATTAGTTCTCCTTCCCACAAACTAGTGGATCTACATTTTCCCTTGTCTTTCTATTGCTCCTAATGTATTTATAGAATCTCTTTTTATTGGCTTTTATGCGGGTGGATTGATCTAAATCACCAAGTGGAAAGTCGTGATTTAAATAATCCATTTTAATCAATTTCAGTTATTTTCTAAAGAAAGCTGCATTCTCATTGGTTGATATAACCATTAAAACATGTTGATTTACAACTAAATAGAGGTTTTACACTAGATTTGGTTCATCTTTTTGCTACCTAGGCAGGTACGCTATAATTATATCCATTTATTTAAGCACTATATAGCTTAATATTTTCAAAAAAAGAAAGGAGTACTTGTGGCACCTTAGAGACTATGAAAAGGCTAATTAATTCTATTTCCTCATGTTAAGTATCCTCACACCTTCTTGTCAACTGTCTAAAATGGGCCATCTTGATTATCACTACAAAGGGTTTTTTTTCTCCTGCTGATAATACCTCATCTTAATTAATTAGTCTCTTACAGTTGGTATGGCTACTTCCACCTTTTCATGTTCTCTGTATGTATATATATTTCTTACTATATGTTCCATTCTATGCATCTGATGAAGTGGGCTGTAGCCCACGAAAGCTTATGCTCAAATAAATTTGTTAGTCTCTAAGGTGCCACAAGTACTCCTGTTCTTTTTGCAGATACAGACTAACACGGCTGCTACTCTGAAACTTTATATTTTCAGATTCTTATTAATTGTACATTTTTAGTATGTTAGAAAATAGTGAATGATATTTTGCTTATTTACTACTCTTGTATCATATTTATAAAGCTTGACTTCAAAAATTAAATGTTTTCTACCTGGTACTTTCTTTATATAGAAAAGCAGCCTTTAACTCAAAGTTTTTGACTCATGGATTCAGCATGCTAATTTTTTTATTTAAATATTTTAAGAGATTATACATTTAGGCCTTAATATATTTTGTATTAATTTCAGATTTCATTTTAAACAGGTTTATCTTTAAAAAGAAAAACTTATAATTTAAATATCAAAATTTAAATAATCCACCCTGCTTTAATGTCCATTTTTAGGTGTAACTCATTTGGTGCCTTAGCCTTTCTGATTTTGTCCCTTGTGCTACTCTTCTGTACTCATCTGTAGCAATTTGTCCATGTTTCCACTTTTTGTAGGATTCTTTTTTGATTTTCAGGTCATGAAAAAGCTCCTGATGGAGGCATATTGGCCCCTTACTATTCTTCCTAGCTTTCCTTCACATCTGGATAGTTTGGTGCTGTGCATTTAATATTGTCTCTTTGAGAAACTGCCATTTCTACTTAACTTCTTTTTCCCTTACATTTTCGCTCTGAGTTTGTTAAAGTCTGCTTTTTTGAAGTCCATTTTCTTCATGCTGCTGCTTTCACTATCTATCATTTCATGATCACTTCCTAATTGTCTTCTACCTTCAGATTTGCAGCCAATTCCTCCTTGTTATTTAGAGTGAAGTCTAAAATGGTTGCCACTTGGTTACTTCCTTCATTGTCTGAAACAAACATGGTCCCCAGCATGTTCAGAGAACTTGTTGGACGTTTTGTGCTTTGCTGTCTTACTTTTGCAACAGATGTCAGGTTAGTTAAAACACCTTCCATGAAAGAATGTTGTGCTTCCACTAAGCATATATGCTGTACATAGTTAGCTGTACACGATGTTCTGTCAAAGATGCCATGTGTCAAGAGTGTGAAAAGACATTTCTATAAAACATGCCTCTGTCCTCATTTCAGAAATCAGGAACATGAAGTCTCAGTGCCTGATATAACCGTGAGTGTAGAGAATTGCTGTTCACCTCATCCTATTCAGAAACTCCTTTGCTATGTTGACAGTTGCACACCTAGAAAACAGTCACACTCCAATGACTGCATGCTAGATGTTGGTTCAGATTTGTCAGTTCTGTCTGATTCTGCTTATTTGCTATGTTTTCACAGTGCACAGCTTACAAGACCTAAGCTGCATTTCGTGGTTTATGGTACCTGAGGCTGGTTACCAGAATACATGTGTAATGCATGACAACTTGTATGCTCTATATACATATGTTGTGAAACCGGATTAACCCTACCTTCCTAATAGCTTTTAGTTTACTTCTAAACCTGTTTGAATGAATTTAACTTTGCTGCCATTCCTGTGACAGAGCCAGCACATTGCAACAGAGATTGAATTCCCCTGTGACATTCAATGCAACTATTTTAGGCAGCATTGGTTTAATATGTTTTCAAAATTTTTAAAGATTGAGACACCTTAGGGCAGATTTTTACATGTGCTGTGAACCTGAATCTCACATTGGCTTCAGTAGGAACTGTGGGTACTCAGCATTTTCTGAAAACCAGGCCCTAGGTGCTTTAAATTGGGCACCCAAAATAGAGGATACCATAGTTAAATATCCATTCCATATGTGATGTCAGCACCAAATCCTGAGCATAAAGTGGTTTGACTTTGTGTGAAGGTCATACTCTCAAAGAAATCTGTCTGTTCTTCAGTTGCTCACTATATTCAAAAGCACCATTGCATGCTCTTTGGCCATGTTACCAGGATGCTCTCAAACTCTCCATTGTCATGTGAAGGGGTTCATGTCTTGATTCTACCTGATGTGTCTATGAGACTACCCTGGAGATTTATGGATTCTCAGGAATGAGCCATAGCTAGGAACTTCACAACGTGATGCCTGGTGTGACACCATCAACCATGGTCACTCTGGCTACTGCAAAGGTCCTCAGTAGACTATGTACATAAGAACATAAGAATGGCCATACTGGGTCAGACCAACGGTCCATCTAGCCCAACATCCTGTCTTCTGAAAGTGGCCAATGCCAGGTGCTTCAGAGGGAATGAACAGAACACACTAACATCAAATGATCCAGCCCCTGTCATCTACTCCCAGCTTCTGGCACCCAGAGGCTAGGTTCACTCAGAGCATGGTGTTGCATCCCTGTCCATCCTGGCTAATATTCATTGATGGACCTATCCACCATTAACTTCTTTTTTGAATCCTATTATGGCCTTCACAACATCTCCTGGCAAAGAGTTCCACAGGTTGACTGTGCAATGTGTGAAAAAGTACTTCCTTTTGTTTTAAACCTGCTGCCTATTAATTTCATTGGGTGACCCCTAGTTGTTGTGTTATGAGAAGGAGTAAATAACACGTCCTGATTCACTTTCTATACACCAGTGAAGATTTTATAGACCTCTATCATATCCCCCCTTAGTCGTCTCTTTTCCAACCTGTAAAGTCCCAATCTTTTTTAATCTCTCCTCATACGGAAATTGTTCCATACCCCTAATTTTAGTTGCCCTTCTCTGTACTTTTTCCAACTCCAATATATCTTTTTAGAGATGGGGCGACCAGATCTGCACAGAGTATTCAAGGTGTGGGCGTACCATGGATTTATATAGATGTATCATTATATTTTCTGTCTTGTTCTCTATCCATTTCCTAATGGTTTCTAACATCCTGTTAGCTTTTTTGACTGCTGCTGCACATTGAGTGGATGTTTTCAGAGCACAATGACTCCAAGATCTCCTTCTTGAGTGGTAACAGCTAATTTAGACCCCATCATTTTATATGTATAGTTGGGATTATATTCAACATTGAATTTCATCTCCCATTTTGTTGCATAGTCACCCATTTTTGTGAGATTCCTTTGTAACTCTTTGCAGTCTGCTTTGGACTTAATTATCTGAGTAATTTCGTTTCATCAGCAAACTTTGACTCCCACTGTTTATCCCCTTTTCCAGATCATTTATGAATGTGTTGAACAGCTCTGATTCAAGTATAAATCCTTGGGGGAACCCCTGTTTACCTCTCTCCATTTTGAAAACTGACCATTTATTCCTGTCCTTTGTTTCCTATCTTTTAACCAGTCACTGATCCATGACAGGACCTTCCTTATTATCCCATGACTGCTTACTTTGCTTAAGAGCCTTTGGGAGGGACCTTGTCAAGGGCTTTCTGAAAGTCTAAGTATACTATATCCACTGGATCACCCTTGTCCACATGTTTGTTGATCCCCTCAAAGAATTCTAATAGATTGGTGAGGCATGATTTCCCTTTACAAAAGCCATGTTAACTCTTCTCCAACATATCATGTCCATCTATGTTTCTGATAATTCTGTTCTTTATTATCATTTCAACCAATCTGCCTGGTACTGAAGTTAGGCTTACTGGCCTATAATTGCCAGGATCGCCTCTGGAGCCTTTTTAAAAAATTGGTGTTACATTATCTATCCTCCAGTCATCTGATACAGAAGCTGATTTAACTCTTGGATGAATACCATCTGGTCCTGGTGACTTATTACTGTTTAATTTATCAGTTTGTTCCAAAACCTCTAATGACACCTCAATCTGGGACAGTTCCTCAGATATGTCACCTAAAAAGAATGGTTTGGATGTGGGAATCTCCCTCACATCTTCTGCAGTGAAGGCTGATGCAAAGAATTCATTTAGCTTCTCTGCAATGGCCTTATCTTCCTTGCGTACTCCTTTAGCACCTTGATTGTCCAATGGCCCCACTGATTGTTTAGCAGTGTGTGTTTGATGATAGTTAAAAATGGAGTATAGGGAAAGATGGGGAATATTTACAGTTTCCTAATTTCACTGTGCCTATATGTAGTGCAAAACATGTGCTGTGATCTCATGGGTGTTTGAAATTATGCAAATCTTTTTGTCTTAACAGGGAAAGAGGGAAAATAATGGAGGAAATCAGATCTTACAAACCTTATTTAAATTCAGTGCCACGGATTCGGATTTTGGTTCTTGGTCCAATTGGAGCTGGGAAGTCCATTTTTTTCAACTCTGTGAATTCAGTTTTCCAAGGTTATGTGCCAAGCCAAGCCGTAGCGGGATCTGATAATGCTAGCATGACAACACAGGTAAATATTTGCTTCTAATTAAACAACATCCAAGCTAAATCACAGTCTCTTAGTTAAAAATCCAGATTTCCCTCCCCCCCCCCGACTAAATGGAAAATCCAAAGATGCCCCCACTGAATTCCATGCATCTACTTGTGATGAGAAAGGCATTACTCAATATGGTTAAGAAATAGTAATCTGGCTTTAAATATTCATTTTTCGGCTATGTCTGTCTATACTATTTTACATATTTTTTTTTGCCCCAATAGTACAGGACTTACCCAGTTAAAGATGGAAGAGATGGCAAGCCTCTGCCTATTATCCTCTGTGACACAATGGGAATAGAAGAAAACTCAGGAGTGGGTCTGGAAATTGATGAAGTGTCCAACATAATAAAAGGCCATGTTCCTGATAGGTACCAGGATTTGTAGAATTTCTACAAATTCTGTGCAGTTCCTTATTAGACCCAGTGATATCCTTAAATGTTTCTTTACATGTACAAATATTATATCTTACATTTAATTACTGTGGAACAAAATACCCACTGTGCTCAGTAGATTCTTGCATTTGTACAGTAAAAGCTTATGAATGGTGATCACAGGTGAGGTGATCACAGGTAAGGTGTATTTGAAAATAAATAAACTATGGAAAGGTGTTTAGGCCTGATTCTCCACTCTCCTGCACCTTGTGTAGGCATTTACAGTTATGCAAAGTTGATTTAAATTGCTGTCTACCCTTCTGCCCAGGTAGCGTTTGGTACCTATTTTGTACAGGTACAAGCTAAGGGAGAATCAGGCTCAAGGCATATAAAGATTGGAGCTGGTTGAAATATTTTGAACAAAAAAGTTTTAAATAGAAAAATGGACTTTAACACCACATCTCCCCCAACACAATTCTGTTGTGTCTTGAATTTTTTTTGTTTTTCATTAAATTGTTTCCAAGATTTTTTTAGCAAAAATGTCATCAATTCCATTATTGAAATGGTTCTCTAATTTATTTTTTTACTGGAAACCTGGTTTTCAGGAAATGAGCATTTTTAAATATTTTTTTTCTGATGAAAAATGAAGAATGGGTTAGTTTGGTGAAACAGAAACAACGCTGACATTTTGAATTTTTTGAAAACATAGTTTTAAAACATTTTTGACCAGCTCTAGAAAAGAGCAACTTCTACCATATTCAAGCTTAGTACAGCGCCTTCTCATCTGGTCATTTGTCTCGATTACTAGATAGCTGCTGCCTACAGACCATTCCAAATATTAACTATTGTAATATGCAAGAGATGTAGACTTTGATTCTTCATTCCAGATGAACTGAGCTTGTTACAGAAGCAAAGATGGAGGGCTAAGGTCGTTGTATGATTCTCATCATTGTAGTATCTCGGCCCCTCACAAACCTTAATTTATCCTCACAACAACGCAGTGAGATATAAAGTGTTATTAATCCCATTTTAAAAATATGAAACTGAGGAACAGTGATTAATTATCTTGGTCAAAGATATATTGGAAGCCAGATATCCCGAGTCCCAGTTTTATGCTTTAACCACAAGCCCAATTTTCCTGTGATTTATTTGGTCCTACTTTATATTAAAATTCCATCTATAAATGGTTTACAAAGAAGTAATAAATGAAGAATGTTAAAAGCATGTTACAGTTCTGAGCAGCACGCGTACAGATGGCTTTAAGCACATGAGTAGATGTTACAGATGGTTATAAGCCATAGTTATGAGTAAATTTTTGATGGACTCTACAACAATCAATTAACCATTTATTAAAACATCTGTTAATAATTTATTAATGCTTTATAGATGGAACCTTAATAAAAAGTGTGATTAAAAACACACACACAAGTAATATGTCAAGAATCCTTTTTAATTTCTAGAGATGTCTTTTGATTTCATTATTACTTTTCCACAAGGAATATAAATTCAGAGGAACTCTGTTGACTTCAAAGGAGTGACTCTGGATTTACACATGTTTACAATAACAGAGATCAGAATCTGGCTCTCCATCTGGAAAAATGAGTATGAGACTGAGAATTGGGAAATCCTGAATTTTAATCCTGATTTGATCACTCCATCTATGAGTGTGTGTAAATCATTTCCCCTCTCTGCATATCAGTATTTCTCTGTAAAATGAGATAATAATACTTGTCTCTCTGTTCCAGAGGGGTATTGTGAGAATCAGTATTTATACAGCTCTTTGAATCTCCAGTTCTTTGGAAGTGCTACTTATTATTATAAAAAAAATTTTTTGCAGTTTAATCCAGCTGCCACCCCTCATCCAGATTCTCCAGGCTATATCAAGATGCCTTTTCTGAAGGATCAGATTCATTGTGTTGCATTTGTTATTGATGGGTGCAAAATATCTGCACACAATATTTTAAAATTCTGCAAAAATCTTCATATTTTATTTGTCAAAATAACACAATATAATCACATCAGTTTCAATTATTTTAGTATTTTATTTCAAAAGACCTGTGAGTAAGTATGTCTGTAACAATACAGACAACAAAAAAGATTTAGGAAATGTTTTTTGACAAATAGATTCCTTACTAGGCATATTAATATTAAACTCTGAGTAATAATTCATTTAAACTACAGTACAGAACCGTATTTCCCACACCCCTCAGAAGCAGGGCAAAGGCTTGGGGTAGTCGGGTAACAGAGGAGTGTTTTTTGTACCATTAGCTAGCTATTGTAAAGCGCTTTGGATAAAAGGACTATATAAAAAAACACCTTAATAATAATTTACGTTTTTTTGTTCTACAAATAAAAGCACACAACTGATATTTTAATGTCAGTAGCCTTACCTTTCTAAGTGATGGATGTACCCTCTCTCCCCCCCCCACCACGGCAGCCCCCAAGCTGGTACTGGGAAGGAGGGGGGTCTCCCCCACCATGGAAGCCCCGGATCTGGGAAGCAGGGGGGGCTCTAGCTTTTTTGCCGCCCCAAGTACGGCAGGCAGGCCACCTTTGGCGGCTTGCCTGCGGGAGGTCCCCAGTCCTGCGGATTCGGCGACATGCCTGCGGGAGGTCTGCCGGTCCCGTGGCTTCGGCGTACCCACCGCCGAATTGCTGCTGAATCCACGGGACCGGCGGATCTCCCGCAGGCATACCGCTGAAGGCGGCCTGACTGCCGCCCTTGCAGGAACTGGCAAGGTGCCCCCCCATGACTTGCTGCCCCAGGCACGCGCTTGGAGCGCTGGTGCCTGGAGCCGCCGCTGCTGGGAAGGAGGGGGGTCTCTTCCCCACCACAACAGCCCCCAAGCTGAGGCTGGGAAGGAGGGCCATTTCTCCCTGGCAGCTGCAGCCCTGGAGCTGGGGAAAGTCGCCTCTTTCTCTGACCACCACAGCCCTGCATGGCCCAAATTCCACCCACCCCCTCTTCTCACCCCACTGCTCCCTCCCACCTACCCCCTATTCCCCCCTGCGTGGCTCCACTAATTAGGTGTGTGGCCCTTCATTCTCTTGTGTGAGGCCACCCAGGCGCGCACCTTAGTGGGAACTACACCTCTACCCCGATATAACGCCACCCGATATAACACGAATTTGGATATAAGGCGGTAAAGCAGCGCTCCGGGGGGGGGCTGCGTGCTCCAGTGGATCAAAGCAAGTTCAATATAACGCGGTTTCACCTATAACGTGGTAAAATTTTTTGGCTCCCGAGGACAGCGTTATATTGAGGTAGAGGTGTATCTGCGGACCACCTGAATGGAGCTCGCGGACCACAGTTTGAGAACCTCTGCTCTAGATCATTATGAAGGAAAAATAGCCCTGTGTTCTGGGTATCACCTCTGAGTTTAAATAGAGGATTTTGGCTTCCAGGGCAGTTTACACAGTCAGTTTCTAGCAGTGAATTTGCTAAAGAAGAATAAAATAAAGTGAATATGGTCTTGAACTGTAGCTGCATCAAAATGTAGTTGCTACGTCAGTTGCAGGATGGGTATGATGTGAAAGTAGTTATGCCTTCAATATAAGGAAGTTTGAAGAACTAAAGTATCTTCCACTTTTAATCTCACTAAACAATATCTGTGAAAATACTCAAAGCTTTTGCTTAGCTTCCTCAAGGAACAGAAAGATTGAAAAATAGTCGGGGAGTTCTTTAGGATAATCCATTTTGTGCCTTTTCTACAGATGCGGATAACTGCAGAGAAACTTGGAATCCCTCTTGCTCAGATTGTACCTGTTAAAAACTACTGCTCCGAGTTGGATCTTTTGTGCGATGTTGACATCCTGTTACTTTCCGCCGTGAGGCAGCTTATACGTTTAGCAGAAAGCTACCTTGACAATTTCACTTTTGAGAAGTCAAAGAAAGAGCTCTAGCCTGATGTTTACCTGTGACGCTGGATATTTTATGTGCTAAACTTTTAAAAATCCTGACATCGGAAGTCAAATTTGTTGCTGCCCTAAGCAGATGCAACGCCATTGACTTCAGTGGAGTTGCACTTGCTTATGCCAGTGGTGAATTTGGCCCAACAGTTCTATATCTTGTTATTGCCTATGTAAGATTAATGGTATTTTTGCATGCATCAAGGGAAGAATAGATTCTCCAGCTTTCAAGGTGGGATCCCTTTATTAAACATTCCACATTCTTACTCTGCTCCTAAACTTCCAGTCAGAGACAGTCCTTTCCACTAAAAGAAGCATTTGCATAAACCTTTTAAGAAGTTGCTAAAGATATTACTTCCTCCTAGTAGTTCATGTGAGTTGCTTGCTGCTAGTGCTAGTTGCTGGGCATTCCATATGTTCTTTATTTTTATCCTTTAAGTCTGTTATACTATATAGCATTGACACTTGAACCTTTTAAATATTGGGGGTACTGAAAGCCAGCTCCTTACCCCATCCACCCCCACCCCCTCAGAGCTGAGGCAGCCGGGACCCCAGATGCACGGGGCCGGGAGCCAGGACTCCGGGTGTGTGGGGCCGGCAGCCTGGAACCTGGGGGTGCTGCAGCACCCCCCGCACCTCTAGTCTCTGCGCCTATGTTATATCATAAAGTAGTTTTCATACCAAAATTTTATAGCTACAAGCACACATGTGAAAATTAACATTCACCTATATGTTCATATTTCTCACTGCAGCCATTATAAAGAATAGAGGATTGATTTATAACCAGAGTTAAATTGGTAATTGATAACTAGGATTGACTAGTGACACCTACGAGGAAGTGAAAATTACTGTAGTTGTTTTGTGGTATCATATGTTTTTCAAAATGCTGTTAACATTTAAAAAAAAATCGAAACAGTAGGTTGTAAAACTTTTATTAATTGGAAAAATAAATTACTCTAAGCACTTTTTCAATCACTTTCTTCAGCCAGGTTTGGGTCTTCAGTAACTCAGCCGGAGGTTGTGGGCCTATTGCAGGAGTGGATGGGTGAGGTTCTGTGGCTTGTGATGTGCAGGAGGTCAGCCTAGATGATCACGATAGTCCCTTTGGCCTTAAAGTCCATGAGAAGAGGTGAGGCAGAGACACAAGGGACCTACTTTTCTTCTCGCTTACACTGGTTAAACACTGCTGTATCTCTATTGACATCAGCAATTACTTCAGATTTGCACTCGAGTACTTGAGAACAGAGTTTGGATTAGATCCTTGGTGAGATGTAATATATCAAATGCAATGGTAGCAATAGAAAGAGTAATCAAGGTTTTGACTGTTCCAGAAAGAGTTGGCATTGCTGGCATATGGTTCCCTGCAAGTATAGTTGAGGGGAAGGGCTACTTCCTATACAATAAACTATAATTAAAATTGAGCGATGCATGTTATTGGACAAGCATTTATTTTCTTTTTGTTAAATGACTTGGTCCAGTTTGCCCTCTAGTGGCTGACAGTTACAAAATTTCTAGAAAATAGTGCTACATAAAGATGCTTTAGAAAAAACTATGGGGCAGGATTTTATTTAACTCTCTTGTCTGACCTAAGATTCAATTCTTTATTATTTTCTTTTCTGTGAGCACACACCTATTTGAGGAGGAGTTTTTATTACCCATTGATGGAAGTCCAATGTGAACTACCATCCAGCTGCCCCTCTGCCAAGAGAAAGCAGAGGCATATAGCAAGCCACCAGCTCTCTCCACCAGAAGACCACAGCAGGTGATGGGATGGGAGTATGGGAGGGCCTCTTTATGTCGCCTGATATTTTGCTGTTGGAATGTATTCATCCTCCTCAGGCATATTTTATAAACATAAATAGCTATCTCAGTCCAACCTTGTTTTAAGAATGACAATGATAAAAAACACACTTATAGTGTATTACATCCCACAAGTAGCATACTGAGATGCTTAACAAAATGGAAAAACAAGATATAACTGACCTTCAAAGGTCTTTTGAGGTAAATCAGAACCTCTTGGAGGAAAAAAAGAAACCAAATAGCTGTTGAGTTGCAATGAGGCATTTTCAGGGCTTTTATCTCACCTTTCTTCAGTGTACCATATAAAACAATTTTTATTGCAATTTGCAGCCCTGTAGAATCAGGCTAGTGTATCAGTATCAGTATGTGTGTATTCTGTTTTTCATGCATCATTTAAAAGGATCATCTAATATTTCTGCAGTTGGGGCTCTTTTGTCATTTTCTACTCATGTGCTGATGCTGCGGAGAGAAGCTGCTGTTTAATAATTTCAGTGGGGTTAACTCTACACGAGCGAAGGGAAGAACCTGGAGTTAGAGTGCTTTGGTAAGATTTAGCCTGGAGATTATCATTTAGAAGCTGTCCTCAAGGGGTGATTGTGGGTGAATCTCACCTGATAAGCTGCATGCAAAACACCCATTGACTTCCATGGCAGTTAAGTAAAAGAATTCTTCATCAAGCCTGTTTTTTCACTATCTGCACGCTGTGTCTTAGAATGAACTGCCTATAGTGTTGTACTTCTGCACACAACACATAACTAGACAGTGGAACTCATTGCCACAGGAAATTGTTGAGGCCCTGCTGGAGGACAAAGAAAACATCAATGCAATAGGAGCTGCAATTGTAGAGTTAGCTCTAACCTGATGAATATAAACATAATAATATTACATAATATAATATACATCAGAATAATATAATAATATGCATAAGAATATTACATAATATTATTTCATGTTATGGCCATAATAAAGGGTGAGGTGCACATATTTGCAAATATGAGGAGACATATAAGGGAAAAAAGGAAGTTAAAGTATAAAAGTGGGGGAGAGGGATTGGAGAGGGACTGCTCAGTATCTCAAGTATTTGCCATCATCAGTATGTTTTGAAATACGTTTGATTCAGAAGATTCCGAAGGTCATAAATGTGTCTTCTAAGTGGAAGAGACTGAGACCCAGATCTTCAAAGGTATGTAGGGGTGCCTAACCCCTGGGTAGACAGCTGCCTAGTGGACTCCTCAGCCTCCAGCTAGGCACATAGGGAGGGGTAGGTGCTCCAGAAAGGCATTCTCAGAAACTAGCAAACTGAGTGGGCCGCCTGGCTGATGGGCCATAGATAGGTCCTCCCTCCATTTGGGACTCTCAGTCGTGAACCCTCTCCTGGAGTTAAGCGGCTGACCTAGCTTAGTGCCTAGGTAGCTCATGCCCTCACAGCTGAAACAGTCTCTAACTTTCGCTGTCTCCTGCTCAATACTGCTCTCGTACTCACCCTACGTTTCCCTGTGTCCCTGCTGTCTTATGTGGGTGCTGTGCTGCCCGTCTGCCTGTTGAGGGCCTGCGTCTGGCCCTTCTGTTATTGGGTCTTAGGTGTGCTCAGGGCACACCTATAGCATTGTACCCTATTGATATGCCCTGCCTGGTTTCAGAATCCCACTTTGGGGCCTTTAAGATTTTCAGCTTCAGCTATGTCTCCAAGCAGCTTGTTAGCTATGGGGCAGTCAGGGCTATGGGAGGTTTGTGAATGCCAACTGGTAGACACTTAGGTGCCTAGGGGACTTAGGTGCCTATGGGGTTAGGTGGAATCTGAGTGCTGGTTTTGAAAATAGCAGTGGAGCCTAAGGATGGGATTCACAAAGCTATGTAGGTGCCTAACTCCTATAGGCACCTAAGCTCCTTTGTGACTCCCACCTTAAATGGTGGACTTAGGAACCTAAAGGGGAAGATAGGTGCCTAAATATCATTGAGGATGTTGGCCTGAAAGGCCTGTGATCCTATTCTTCATTGTATGAAGAGTGGTACAGATAAGGGAAGAAACCGGGGCAAGGATACATAGTTCTTTTTTTTTTGTTTTGGGGCCTCAGCGTGCTGCAGACTTGCTGGAGCTTGGCAGAGTGACTCTGCTGGAGGGGCCAGCATCATCCAAAAATTGGGTGGTGGGCACTAGTCTTGCTTATTAGCTATTTGAAGCTATTTAGTTGTTTTCATTGTGGTTAAGCAGCCTGGCAGGACACATCCAGAGACCATGAGAGTGTAACCAATGGCTGCCCAATAGCAACTCATGGGGAGGAGTCGTAATTTATAAATAAGAGGAGTGGGAGGATGCAGTGCTGGAGGAGTACAAGGACCAAAAAGTTCTGCTGTAAGGATTGTATTCCAGGGGCTTAGCCAGTCTGTTGGATTAGACTGCGAGGCTCCCTCATCCAACTGCACTGCTAGAAATGCTGCAGGCTGTGCAAATTGCAGACTATCATTGCAAAGACCTGAGGGGAGTCTGAAGGAGATTGTGGGACTATCACTTTTTAAGGAGCTGGTATGACCTACAGCGGGTTTGGACACTATGCCACTGAGAAGGGTAAATCATCTCAGAGGAGGGGTCCGAGGGCAGTGTATGCACATAATTATATGTTACATTTGAAGTTATGATAGCCATAAGTACTAAAACTTGGGGGAAACCCCACTGAAAGTGTTGTCTTTAAAAGATTTCTTATTGCCAATCTTCACACTTGTTTCAAGGACTGCAAGTAACTATGATGTAGTCATATATAGATTTATTTAGTAAATGTTTTCCTTCTGAGATTTTGTGTCACTGACCTTCTATCAGAGATTAAACTCTGTATGATATTTGTGGGTATACACATATATCAAAGTGCTGCAAAGACTTCACTCTGGTCTCCACTGCAGCAGAGAGATAAGCTACAATACAGGCAGAGGGAAAAAATACTATGCCTGATTTAGCATATTGCCTTCCCCAAAACTGTTACAGAAACACCCACAGGCTCCAATCAGGTATGTTTTTGACATTATGGATAGAATGTTTGTACAATCTTAAATGAGTCCAACTATATTTAATGTTCAGTATTTTTATTTTGCTTTAATTACTTTACTTTACAGACAACGAGAATAACCCTGCTGTCATTCTCTCAATGTTTTTACAAATTTCACTGTCAAGATTATGATGCATAGAAGATATTATTTGGGCTGAACAATCAAAGGGAGTTAAAAGTGTTGTCACATTTCTCTTCCCTTGCATTTTCATGCTCACTGAAAAATGTTGTCAACAATCCCTGCTGTCTTAAAAAAATATGAATAGTTAATATAAAAGAGCAGATGACCTGTATAAAACATGCATCTCAGTACAAAAAGTAGGAGCTAATAGCTGGAATAGCCATTGTTATGGGCAGAGAAACAGTAAAGCTTTACTCTGAAAGTTGATGTAGCAGGAAAACTTTCCAGCAGCCTTGGCAGCCAGTTGCTGCAGCAAGGTTCTTAATAGTGATGAAGTTGTGTTCAAGGGCATAATCCACTGTCCACTGAAGTTAATAAGAGACCTAAGTGGGCTTTGGATCAGGCCCAATATGCACAGAGAAATGTGTGATTTTGCACTCTCACTGTTGTAATCAGAAGGACACTTTCTTCAGAGGAGGTTCTCTGAAAAAATTCAAAGGTAATAATTGATGTGTCTTAAATTTCTCTACTTTGGAAAGAAAATTCAAGTTAATTTTTTTTATATCTGTCATAGAATAGAAAAATGACTAACAACTTCACAATACTTAAAGCACATCTGATAATGGATTTTCTACTTTACACATGAATATATGCTCATTTATTGCAAAGGATAGGTATTTTAGTTCCACCTACACTGTAACTTTTTAATAAAGGTAATAAATCTCAGTAGAGTATGTATGATTAACAGAGAAACTCAGTATGTGGTTGTCAGTCCTGAATGTTCTCGTATCAAGGAAGGAACAAGGATACTCTATCTCTGATTATTATTTTTTTTTGTAGGAGGATCTTTTGAATAGTATCTTGACTCACCTATGATGTTTCTTTTATATCTGCAAAATAATGAATCTGACTGAGAACAGCCAGAGAGCAAAGAGAAGCCAAAATGGCTGCTTGCCTACCACGACCCAAAGCTGTCAATGATGGATTAAATGAAACTTGAAGTAAGGGAAAGGATTTGGAAAATGCAACATGTTCCGTACCTGAGAAAATGTATTTGAGAGGTGGGGGGAACATATCACAAATGATAGGTACAGTACTCTAGAATAGGACTGCAACTTGCCTTTGCAAACATTTTTTGTAACCTTCTAATTGAGCATTAAATTGAATAAAGATCTATAATTTAAACACTATTAGTGTTTTGAATCAGAACTTTATTCTTATTGCCACTAATTTAAAGAAAGTGCTTTGAATAGAATGGTGAAATTCTAAGTTATTTTGTTAATTTACTTCCCAGCAAGGGTATATGAAGTTGATATACTACAGTATTATTAATGGTACATGTGAGCTGAATTGACTGCACATTTGGGCACTTTTTATTGATTCTCATTCTCAACCTGGTAATATACTATTGGCAATGTTATTTTTATATAACTTGGTATAAAAAGACATTTGGAATATACAATACCATTCCCAGAGTGCTAGTAAAATTACTGGATAGTCAAATACGGTGTTAAGGAGAATGAAATAGGTGTCTCAGGAATAGCTATCTTGAATATATAGAATATGTTCCAGGGAATATCATAGAAGAATCTTGGATCAAAGGAAGAGAATATCTGTCCAGCTAGATGAAGCCACTATTCTGTGAAATATGGTAATGTATCTGGAAATTGCCAGTGCCCATCATAATTTATGCAACTAGCCAATTATATATCACTTACCTGGGGAAAACTTCCTTCCTAATCCCTGAAGTTATTTTAGACCATGAAGCATGAAATTCGATTGCCTTTAGGTGGCATAGTTACAAATATTATAAATTCACTGAATCTATCCACAGTACTTGAGTTGCTGATGTGAATTCTATAAAGAGACTGTGTGTTCTGTGAAGTAGTACTTCCTTTCACGTCTTCTGACTTTACTAGTGTTAGTGCCACCCTGTTCTTTTAATTTGTGCAAACGGAGACTCTGGTCAGTTTTCATGGCACCATTCCATTCTGGATACCTTGTTCAAGTCCTTGCTAGTTCCTTTCTTTTCCAGGTCATGTATCTTTGTTTCTGCATCTCTCATTCACCCTAGTCCTACCACGGCATCTCTGTTCTTTATGGGGATCTCATATGATTTCAATGAGATTCTGTGTAGAAGTCTGTGCATGGGGTCTGTGCATGGGGATCTATTTGCAGAGTTGGAGCCATTGACATTCCCACTGCTGCTTTAACCATCTTCGTTGTCTTTTTTGACTTTATTGACCCCAGCTTACACTTATCTTACTTATATTTAAAATTTTCTTACCAGACCAATGAGGACAATCCTGACTTTGTCTTGAACACTAAGTAAGCACTATTGTGATGCATCATGGAAAAATCATGGCTAAGTAAAGATAAACAAAAGTCAAGTAAGCATTTTGGTTTAAAACCAATTTCCACATTATCATTAGTTTTTTTAACTTTTACTATTGGTTTTGATAGAAACAATAAATTTCAAAACATTAATAAATGTTCACTGTTATTACTCCATTCTTAATGTTTGACAGTAGTTTAATTGTAACTTGTTTGCATGACTATAAAGAGCTGTGGGTACAGGCTGGTATTAAAGTAAGAGAATAATTTATTATTGCAACTATAAACCAGTCATGTATCGCCAACAGCTTCTTACCTAACCAACTGATCCTGTTGTTGATGTTATATAAGGAACATAGAGGATGTTCATTTCTTAAATTGTCTTGTGCTCTTGCTTTCACCAGTCTTAGCCTTAAAGTTCCCAAATCCAAGTGCAAAGAAGACCACACAACCATTTATGGCAAATATGGTAAAAATAGTCATGTGATTGACTCATTGGCAGGTAAATCTGTTGCCAATTTATTCTAGGTAAATCAGGGAATTGCAGGGTATTATTAATTGCTAAAATTGATACCTGGTATTAATGACATACGGCTTTTCAGCTCTTGTTATGAAACTTTGCAACCTACAGAAACTCACCTACTGGTCTTACAGCCTTTCCTCTAGCTAAAGCCCCACTGAGTTTGATCAGAGACAGGGCCGGCTCCAGCGTTTTGGCTGCGCTAAGCAGTAAAAAAACCCAAAACCGTGATCGGCGGCACTTCGGCGGCAGCTCTACCGCCACTGCATCATTCTTCCAAAGAGCCGGACGTGCTGCCCCTCTCCGTTGGCCACCCAAAGCACCTGCTTGCTGCGCTGGTGCCTGGAGCCGGCCCTGATCAGAGATTTGTGGTGAACATGGAGTATAGGATTAAGCCCTCTGGTTTCTCAGCCCACTTGTCTTCTCTGCTGAATTTGTCAGATACTTCTAGCCTCACAGGACAACAGTTCAGGAGATGAAGGGCATAGGGATAGGGTGACCATATTTCCCAAAGGGAAAATTGAACACCACGTGGGGCTAGCCCGAGCCACTTGCACAAGCCCTGCATCCTCCCCTCCTGCATGTGGGGCTGGCCTATTCCCTGCCTCCCCTTCCCCCACACACATGGAGCTGGCCCATACTCTGCTCCCCCTTCTCCCCCCCCCCTTGCACACGTGGCTGACCTGAGTCGCTGGCTTGAGCCCTGCTTCCCCCATGTGCAGGGCTCTTGTCCAACCCCAGCCTGCTCCCTGCGTGGGGCTTGTATTGCTGCTCGCCTGAGCCCTGCCTACCTCCCTATGCAGCTTGCTGGAGCCCTGTCCCCTGTTCCCACAGGGCTGGCATTGCTGCTCATCCCTCTCACTTCTCTGTGCCCCGCTAGAGGTGCACACCCCACTTTTTTGGCAAAAGTAGGCACTTGTCTCATTTGCTCTTGCCAAATGATCAACATCAGCTGGCAAAGTGCAAACGGGACAAATGGCCACTTTTGCCAAAAAAAAAGTCACAGGTCCCTGACATGAACAGTGAGGACGAGGAGGAGGAGGTCATGTGATAGGTCCAGCTATGCTGTGAGCCAGTCCACTGCAGCAGCTGCAGGACTCTTCAAGACTCCACTGCTGTCCAGTCAGTCCCAACAGTCGAGTCTGGGCAAGCCTGACCCAGGGGAAAGAACTTTGGGTAAGTAAAAATTGCCTGAACCTATTCTCCCCTCCCCCCCAACCAGTCTTCTCTCTCTTTTTCCTGTGTCCAGAAAGGTTAGCTGGCTCAGCTGAACAGCCTCTACTCTCCCATTTCCTCCTTCACTACCCTTCCTGCCTCCTTGAATTCCATACCTTACCCTCTGGATCTGCTCTTCTCCAGTCCTTCCTCTCTCTTTCTGCTCCTTTCCCACCCTCTTCTCCACTCTCTGTGTACCAAGGGTACGTCTTCACTTACATCCGGGTCCGGATGTAAGCAATCGGTTTTCTGAGTTCGATTTATCGCGTCTGGTTAAGACGCGATAAATCGATCCCGGATCGATCCCGGAAGTGCCCCGGATCGATCCCGGAAGTGCTCGCCGTCGACGCTGGTACTCCAGCTCGGCGAGCGGAGTACGCAGCATCGACGGGGGAGCCTTCCTGCCGTGTCTGGACTGCGGTAAGTTCGGACTAAGGTACTTCGAATTCAGCTACGTTATTAACGTAGCTGAATTTGCATACCTTAGTCCGAAGTGGGGGGGTTAGTGTAGACCAGGCCTGTACAAGAGAGTGAGCAAGTGGGAGGAGCAAAGGGAGAGCGGGACAGGGAGAGTCAGGGAAACCCGCCCCTGATGTGCATTGGCATTGTGGGAAATGGACAGGGGAAATGGGTGCCAGACTCTCCCCTGCTTGCAGGCCCCTGTCTCACACAGTTCTTGTCAGCAGAGTATGGCTGTGTTTGGCTTCTGGAGAACCCTGCCCCAACCAAGCCTTCCTGATCTTTCCCTTCACCTGAGAATATAGTATTTAAAAAGATGATGCTATTTCCAGTAGGCGTTCAGCATGGGTGTGAGGTTTCAATGGAATGGGCACTCTCCCAGCCTTCCCTGGACAGAATTATGCTGCCTCTTACTGCCCCAGTGTTAGAGAAGGGTCTAGCTTTCAACTGCAAAGATCAAATGCATACCATGAAAACAGCACCACTGGACTATGAAGCTTTCAGACAAAATCCTGCCTCTTATCACAAAGGGCCAAACCGTGGTTTTTAATTGAAAATCTACCTGAGAAAGGAATCCCAAGGAATTCTAAAACCTTCCATTGCATTTATAGAGAGCTAGGGTCTGATTTTCTACTGCCCGGCCCATTGACACCAAGGCAGTGGCAAGTAGGGTGACCAGATGTCCTGATTTTATAGGGACAGTCCCGATATTTGGGGCTTTTTCTTATATAGGCTCCTATTAACCCCCCCCCCCCGTCCCGATTTTTCACACTTGCAGACTGGTCAGCCTAGTGGCAAGTGAGCGGCGCAGGTGCTGCAATGATTTTTATAGTGCGGGCACTGAGAGCCATTGAACCAAACTGTAAACCCAGAATATAATGGAAACTACTTCAAGCCAGGGAGTTCTGCAGCACCCCCAGCACCTCTACTTCCAGCACCTCTGGTGAGCCGTGCTTACATTCCGATTTGTTGTACCCTACTTAGCACTTGCAGGGATAGCACTGGCAGTGATAGCAAAGCTTCCAAAGGTGCCAGGATTTCACCCACAAAACCTTCACTTAAAATAATACTTTGCACTAACTCTTCATTTGGAAGTCTAACCCTTTCCTTTCCTTGTTATTACATCGTGAGTAGCACTGGTTTTCACTGGAAGCTGGAGATCACATCACCTTTCTTTTATGTTGTAGCAGAATTGTCTCTGAGCCGGTAGCTTGATAGGGGCTGGCAGCCCGCTCCCGGGAGACTGGAGAAATCCAACTCCATTGGCTGCTTTGGTATTGGCGGCAGGGCTGTAAAGAACAAAGGTTTGACTTTCAGTTTCGTTTCTTCTCCGCCCTGAGACTTTCCAACAGAAGCGCTTGCACGGTAAGAGCCCATATCTTTGTATATATCCATTGTGAGCGCTTAAAATGCTAAGATGGATCGAGAGAAGGTTTGGTATTTAAGTGCTGGCAAGCTGCGGTGGGAAAATGTCTCTTTCTATGATGAGTCTCTTTCTAGACTCTAACGTGTAGCTGGTGTCAGGAGCTGGAAGATGATCTCATTTCCCTTCGCTAAAGCTTCCCTCTCCCTTCCCCAAGCTTTTACACTTGCACTGTAGCTTCGTTGAAGCAATTCTTGCTATCAAAACGCTAAGTTATGTGTTTCAGATCAGACCAGAGGATAGTTAAAGCAGATATTGATCACTTTAGCCAGTGGAGTCCTGCATGTCCCAGGCCATGCTTCAGAAAGCCATTTGTATGTTAGCTGTGCTGAGCAAGGAGGAAATGTCGTGACTGAAGAGCCAGAATGAGAGAGTTGTGCCAGCTGCCACTAGGGTGACCAGACAGCAAGTGTGAAAAATCAGGACAGGGGGTGGGGGGTAATAGGAGCCCATATAAAAAAAAGCCCCAAATATCGGGACTGTCCCTATAAAATCGGGACATCTGGTCACCCTAGCTACCAATGAGGTGAAAATAACATCAATCATGTTCTGGATTCCCTTGTTTCATAACATCATCTCTTAGCTAAAAGCACTGTTTAAAAGAAATCTCCTTGTTTCACACTGAACATGTTAGCAAAGCCTCTGGTACAGAGACCTTGGGGAAATTGGCATTCAGCAGCGATGGACAGTAGCAGCAGCTGCTGAGTGCCAGAACTGGTCAGTTTGTGATATAACCACAAGACGGGTAGTAAAATACTTCCCCTACCATCCCTTTAACTAATACCCACAGAAGGGCAAAAATCTGCTCTTGAATGTGGATGCAGAGGTGTGAATATGGTCGTATATAAGATCAGGTTCAAGTTATACCTTTACGCATGGTACAGTAATGTTACTCTTGATTTATTCAGGGTAACTTGAAGCTTAGGTTGAGATCGGGCATTTGGGGCAACAATCAGGGAATGTGTTAACCATAACTCTAGCTCCACCTACAGTCTAGGTAGAGAACTTTCAAGTAATTCTAGCCCTAATAGTCTTTTCTAAATTAAATATTCCTAAAATTTTAGTGGTAATAATTGAATCCTGGCTCATCCTCTTCGGGGCAATATATTTAAATAGAGAGCAGAGAAATTGGCGTACTGTTGCAAGAGAAGTCATTCTTGATGTACCCAAAACAAGAAGTGTTAGGTCTAGTTCTTCTTGATAAGCAGGGAGCATAGTGTGTTTAGGAAGCACTCCCCTGCCAATAGTAGAATGTAGAGTTTCATCTTTTTGGTCACATCATTCTAATATATTTGGACAGAGGCATACTTTGGAAATCTCATGAAGAATGTTCTTTTTAAATTCTCCAAGTTGGAGACAAGACAAGAACATTTATTCAGGACAGCATGTATTGTACATTTCTGAGCAAAGTATGTGTCCTGTGCCATGCAGAAATTTGTTAATATGAAATTAAGCAGTAAGTGGTCTTGAAAGTTCTGCATATTTACAGATAAAGGACCCAAAGAGTAGAGGACAGCTTTATATTTCTTTTTTATCTCTATAATGAATAATAATAAAATAGAGTATATACCATTTGACATGATACTCAAGACTTTGAAATCCAATATATGCAGATCCAAATTACCTAAAGGCATTTCTCACCAAAAAAGGACACCAACTCTTCCCCCTTCCCCCCCCCCCCCCCCCCCCCCCCCCCCCCCCAATCTGGCTGCACACAAAGATTTCTTCTGGCAGAGCAGTCAGTATGGAAAAAAAACAACCAACCCTCCTCTTGGAAAATATTAAGAGAACTGAAAAAAGAACAATTTTTGGAGGTCTGTTAGCCTCTGTGTCAGTCCATACAAACAATGCAGTGAAAGAAGAAATGAAACGTGGCAAGGCGAAAACACAAATAACATTGATGTGTTTGTTAATTCTTTCTTTCTACTTGCAACATAACCTTCAGAATTATTAAACTAATCTTGTGTGGTTATGCAGACAATAAACCCCATGCACTTTGCTCATACAAGGAGCTTTCAGGTTAGGATTTACAGGACTGGCTCTGTGCTTTCAACTGGTCATTAACTGGCCAGGGTGCAAAATATATAGGAATGACAGAGTAGCTCATTTGTTGGGGTAGTGCCACTATGTGTGAAAGAAAGCATAGCGTCAAAGTAAAAATCTTAAATGAATCAAACTGTACCATAGAATCTCTATGGACAGTAATTCCATCCTTGAAGATGGATGGAAGAGTGTAGGAGTATGACTGGGATAGTAACAATGATTGTGAAATATTGAGAGAAAGGCGACAAAGGCAGAAAACACATTAATAATGGGTTTTTTCAACTATCCTCCTATTGACTGGTATATGTCGCCTCAGGAAGGGATGCAGAGGTAAAATTTCTAGGCACCATAAATGACTACATCTTGGAGCATCTTGTCCTGGAACCCACAAGGGGAGAGGCAATACTGGATTTAGTCCTAAGTGGAACACGGGATCTGGTCCAAGAGGTGAATTTTGCTGAACCACTCATAGTGACCATAATGTTAAATTTAACATCATTGCAGGGGGAAAATGCCAAAGAAACCCACCACAGTAGCCTTTAACTTCAAAAAGTGAAACCACAAAAATGAGGAAGCTAGTTAAATGGAAATTAAAAGGAACAGTCACAAGGGTGAATTGCCTGCAAATTGCATGGAGACTATTTAAAAACAGCATAATAGAGGCTCAAACGGAATGCACACCCCAAATTAAAAAAAGAAAAGAAAAGCAGCAGAGTTCCACTGTGACTAGACTGCAGAGTAAAAGAGGTGGTTAGAGGCAAAAAGGCATCCTTTAGAAATTGGAAGTCAAATTCTAGTGAGGAAAATAGAAAGGAGGATAAACTTTGGCAAGTCAAGTGTAGAAATACAATAAAGCAGGCCAAGAAAGAAATTGAAGAACATCTAGTGAAGACATAAAAACCAACAGCATTTTTTAATACATCAGAAACCTGCTAAACAGTGCCATTGTACAATCAAGGTGCTAAAGGAGCACTCAAGGAAGATAAGGCCATTGCAGAGAAGCTAAATTAATTCTTTATAGAGTATATTGGGGAAATCCCCATACCTGAGCTATTCTTTTCAGGTGACAAATCTGAGGAACTATCTCAGGAGGTGGTGTGGCAGCAGAGGAAGTTTTGGAACAAATTGATAAATTGAACAGTTAATAAGTCACCACAACCAGATGATATTCACCCAAGAGTTTCATATATAAAATTGCCGAACTATTAACTGTGGCATATAACCTATCGCTTAATTCAGCTGCTGTACCAGGTGAGGTGACTGGACGGTAGCTAATTTAATGTTGATTTTTAAAAAGGGCTCCAGAGGCGACCCTGGCAATTACAGACCGGTAAGCCTAACTTCATTACCAGGAAAAGCAACAAGGAGTCCTTGAGGCACCTTGGAGACTAACAAATTTATTTGGGCATAAGCTTTCATGGGTTAGGACCCACTTCACCAGATGCATGGAGTGGAAAATACAGTAGCAGGTATAAATACACAGCACATGAAAAGATGGGAGTTGCCTTACCAAGTGGGAGGTCAGTCTAATGAGACAATTCAATTAACAGTAGGATACCAAGGGAGGAAAAATCACTTTTGTAGTGGTAATGAGAATGGCCCATTTCAAACAGTTTCATTACCAGGCAAATTGGTTGAAACTATACTAAACAACAGAATTATCAGACACATAGATCAACATGATATATTGCTGAAGAGTCAACATGGCTTTTGTAAAGGCCATTATATTAGAATTATTTAAGGGTGTCAACAAGCATTTGGACAAGGGTGATCCTGTGGATATAGTGTGCTTGGTCTTTCAGAAATCCTTTGACAAGGTCCCTCACCAAAGGCTCTTAAGCAAACTAAGCAATCCTGGGATAAGAGGGAAGGTCCTCTCATGGATTGGTAACTGGTTAAAAGATAGGAAACAAAGAGTAGGAATAAATGGCCAGTTTTCAGAATGGAGAGAAGTAAATAGTCCCCCCAGGGGTCTGTACTGGGACTAGTACTATTCAACATATTCATAAATGATCTGGAAAAAGGGGTAAACAGTGAGGTGGCAAAATTTGCAGTTGATACAAAATTACTCAAGATAGTTAAGTCCAAAGCTGACTGCAAAATGTTACAAAGGGAAAACTGGGTGACTGGGCAACAAAATAGCAGATGAAATTCAATGTTGATAAGTACAAAGTAATGCATATTGGGGGGAAAAAAATCCCAACTATGCATACAAAATGATGGGGTCTAAATTAGCTTGTACCACTCAAGAAAGAAAAATTGGAGTCCTTGTGGATAGTTCTCTGAAAACATCCACTCAATGTGCAGCGGCAGTCAAAAAAGCTAACAATGTTAAGGACCATTAGGAAAGGGATAGATAATAAAACAGAAAATATTATAGTGCCATTATAAACATACATGATACACCCACATAGAATCATAGAACTGGAAGGGACCTCAAGAGGTCATCTAGTCCAGACCCCTGCACCCAAGGCAGGACTAAGTATTATCTAGAACATCCCTGACAGGTGTTTGTCTAACCTGATTTTAAAAATCCCCAATGATGGAGATTCCAAAACCTCCCTAGACAATTTATTACGGTGCTTAACCACTCTGACAGGATGTTTTTCCTAATGTCCAACCTAAACCACCCTTGCTTCAATTTAAGCCCATTGCTACTTGTCCTATCCTCAGAGGTTAAGAAGAACAATTTTTCTCCCTCCTCCTTGTAACAACCTTTTATGTACTTGAAAACTGTTATCATATCCCCTCTCTGTTTAGTCTGGAAAAGAGAAAACTAACCCAATTTTTTCAATCTTTCCTCATAGGTCATGTTTTCTAGACTTTTAATCATTTTGAATACTGTGTAAAGTTCTGATCATCCCATCTCTAAAAAGATATAATAGTATTGGAAAAGGTGCAGAGAAGGACAACAAAAATTATTAGAGGTGTGGAACAACTTTCATACTGTTTTATTTAGAAAAGAGATGACTAAGGGGGAGTATGATAGAGTTCTATAAAATCATGAATGGTATGGAAAAAGTGACTAGGAAAGTGTTATTTACCCCTTCATATAACACAAGAACTAGGAGATCACCTAATGAAATTAATAGGCAACAGGTTTAAAACAAACAAAAAGAAGTATGTCTTCACACAATGCAGTATCAGCCTCTGGAACTTGTTGCCAGAAGAAATTGTGAAGGCCACAAATATAACTGGATTCAAAAAAGAATTAAATAAATTCATGGAGGATAGGTCCATCAATGATTATTATCGAAGATGGTCAGGGATGCAAACCTATGCTCTGGGTGTCCCTAAAGCTCCAAGTGCAGAAGCTGGGACTGGACGATAGGGGATGTATCACTCAAAATTGCCCTGTTCTATTCATTCTGTCTGAACCATCTGGCACTGGTTACTGTCAAGACAGGATACCGGGTTAGATGGACCATTAGTCTTACCCAGTATGCCATTCTTTTGTTATTGGAAATAGAAAAAGATTCACTCCATAAACTGGGAATTATATTTTTGAGACAGTGAATATGTATTTTCTCTCATTTACACCACCATAAATCAGTGAAGTCTGTGGAGTTATCCAGTCTTAGTAAGATTAGAATCAGGTTACAGTATGAAAGGTTTCATCATCTAGATAAAATAGTCCTGATTTGCATTGAAGTCAGTAGGAGTTTTGCCTGAGTAAAGGCAACAAAATTGGGCCATACGTTTTAAGAATATTTTGTCTCCATTCAGGCAGAAAAAGTATTTTGCTGTGAAGTCCATGAAGCTATGCTGATTTATACTAGCTGGCCCTCCCTGCTTCATTTCCCACATCTGTTAATGGTGATAAAAACATCTTTCTCCCACTATTTGTCTGTCTTGTTTATTTTGACAGTAGGCTTTTTGGGTTAGGGACTGTCTCTAACTATGTGTTTGGATAGTTCCTAACACAATGTTAGGCACAATACACATGTCCTCAGTTGGAACGTCTAGATACTCATGGAATAAAACTAATAATGATGTGATAATGATTTACTATTCCATGGGGAACAAAGGCCTTCACTACTGTCTTCCATCTTTGGTGCGATGAGTTAAAAATAATAATACATTTTTCTTATTGTTATACTTGTATTTGTAACATCTTTTCTGTCTTTTTAGATTAAGAAGAATGGCTGGTGTCAAATCTAGATTGACACAAGATGAAGTAAAGCAACTGCAACATCTGTTGGGGAGCAGACAATTCTCTCTTCTCTATAAAGCAAGCGTCCATGGTTACAATGCTTCTATATTTCATGCCAAGCGTGATGCACAAGGACCAACTGTAGCAGTAGCATATAATGGAAGTGGTTATATTTTTGGAGGCTTTACATGTCAGAGCTATGTTTCATCTGGAGGGTACATAAATGATGAGAAGGCTTTTCTCTTTAGATTAAAAGGCAAAGAGGGTGTGCTCAGCCCACTAAAAATTCCTGTTAAAACTGCATCAGGTGCTATATATGACTATAGTTCCCTTGGCCCTAATTTTGGCGGTGGAGCACTGCAGTTGTTGAACCAAAATGCAGCAGCAGCAGCAGCAAGTTCTAACAACAACTACACATACAGTGTTGCTGGTCTGCTTGGAAATGATCTAGGCCTTATAGAATGTGAGGTGTATCGAGTTGAAGGTAAGTTGATATCAAAAGAGAAAATGTTTACTGAGGAAATTATAGCTTCGTACTCTTAATGCTATATGTTCCTTTCCCCTAGATATTAGCAGTTTCCTGGAATCTCCATGGAGAAAGATTACATGGACAACTGAGTAAGTTAACTGTTGTAATATATCACTGTAATGATCTGTGGCCACCAAATACTGTGGTGATGTGAGTTACTTTAGAAATTAACTAGATGGGGCTAGAGTAGACAGACTTATGTGTTGCTAAGATGCTCATCTGTGTATCTTAGGTACTAATATGCACCTATGACCATCGGGGGGCGGAGGGAAAGCTCAGTGGTTTGAGCATTGGCCTGCTAAACCCAGGGTTATGAGTTCAATCCTTGAGGGGGCCATTTAGGGATCTGGGGCAAAAATCTGTCTGGGGATTGGTCCTGCTTCAAGCAGGGGGTTGGACTAGATGACCTCCTGAGGTCCCTTCCAACCCTGATATTCTATGATTTCCATGATAGTGTCTGAGCACCTCACAATCTGGGGATAAGTACAAAATGTTGATTTCAGAACAGATCAAACATAAATGAGTTATTAATGTCTGGACCAAAATAAGCTTCATGAAGAGCTATGCTTCTTCTTAGCCACACTGAGTTTGCCATGGCAGAGACTTAAAGTGACATTCCAGAGGATTACAGACCATGATTAAGCAGCTAGTTACTTATCTAGCCAGTTCCCAGAGTGGCATAGGTACAGTGTGGCAAACATAAAAGTATTTGATACGTTTAGAAAACCCTGTGCATCTCAGCATAGAATTATAGAAATATGGGGCTGGAGGGGATCTCAAGAAGTCACCTAGTATAGCTCCCTGCACTGAGACAGGACTAAATATACCGAGATCATCCCTGACAGATGTTTATCTAACCTGTGCTTAAAAACCTCCAGTGATGGGGATTCTATAACCTCCCTGAGAAGCCTATTCCAGAGCTTAACTGTCCTTATAGTTAGAAAGGTTTTCCGAATATCCTAACCTAAATCTCCATTGCTGCAGATTAAAACCATTACTTCTTGTCCTGCATTCAGTGGACATGGAGAACAATTGCTCACCCTCCTTCTTATAATAGCCCTCAGGGCCGGCTCCAGGCACCACCCGAGCAAGCTGGTGCTTGGGGCGGCAGATTGAATGAGGCGGCATTCCGCCCAATCCTAGGGCGGCACGGCCACTTTTTTTTTTTCCGTTCCACTCCGGCCGCCCTGTAGGGGGCGGCGGCGTGGAGGACGGGAGCGCCCTGCAGCAAGCCCGGCAGGGCAGTCCTTGTCCTTCCCTCCCCGCCAACCGGAGCGGAGCCCTCCCGGCAGGCGGTGCGGCGGGAGGGGCCGCGTGGTCGCGCCCCGCTGTAGCTCTGGCTGCTCCCCTTCTCTCTCTCTCCCGCCCGCTCCCTCTCCCTCCCTCTCCCCCTCCCCCCCGCTAGCTGGTCCCCCTGCACCCCCGCTCCGGCCACGCTGCAGGGTTTTTTTTTTGCTTTGCCGTTCCGGCCGCCCCGTTTTATTTTTGCTTGGGGCGGCCAAAAAGCCAGAGCCGGCCCTGATAGCCCTTAACATATTTGAAGACTCTTATCTTAAAGTCCTCCCTCAGTCTTGTTTTCTGAAGTCTAAATATGCCGAGTTTTTTTAACTTTTCCTTATAGATCAGGTTTTCTAAACTTTTCATCATATTTGTTGCTGTCCTCTGGACTCTTTCTAGTTTGTCCACATCTTTCTTAAATTGTAGTGCCCAGAATTGGACACAGATCTCCTGTTTGGGCCTCACCAGCGCTGAGCAGATCGGGACAGTTCCCTCCTGTGCCTTACATTTGTCACTCCTGTTAACAGACTCCAGAATCATATTAGCTTTTTTCGCAACTGCATCACGTTGTTGACTCGTATTCAATTTGTGAGCCACTATAACGCTCAGATCCTTTTCAGCACTACTACTGCCTAGCCAGTTACTCCCCATTTTGTAGCTGCACATTTGATTTTTCCTTCCTAATTTTAGTACTATGCCCTTGTCTTTATTGAATTGCATTTTGTTGATTTCAGACCAATTCTCCAATTTGTCAAGCTCATTTTGAATTCCAGCCTTGTCATCCAAAGTGCTTATAATCCCTTCAGCTTGGTGTCATCCACTTATTTTATAAACATATTCTCCACTTCATTATTCAAGTCATAAATGAAAATATGGAATACTTTCATACCCAGAACCAATCCGTGTGGAACCCCACTGGATAGGTCCATTCAGTATGACGGCAAACCCTTAATAACTGCTCTTTAAGAATAATCTTTGTCACAGAATCCACAGGTCTGGTGCTCTCGCACAGCTCTGGAAGAGTCCCCAAGAAGACCCCTTCAGTGTGTTATCCCCCTTTGGGTTACATTCTCTCACTGGGGTAAGCCCCATCGATTCTCTGCCTCCTGGGACTGAACCTCTGAGCCTTCAGCACCCCTGCTTAACTCCGTGAGCTCCCCTTAGTGAGTCCATTTGAATTGGACACCTGGGGAAGGCTTGCACACCCAAAGGGAGCAATGCACCCCTAATTTCCTTAATCTGGAGCAGGGGTCAGCAACCTTTCAGAAGTGGTGTGCTGAGTCTTCATTTATTCACTCTAATTTAAGGTTTTGCATGCCAGTAATACATTTTAATGTTTTTAGAAGGTCTTGTTCTCTAAGTCTATAATATATAACTAAACTGTTGTTGTATGTAAAGTAAATAAGGTTTTTAAAATGTTTAAGAAGCTTCATTTAAAATTAAATTAAAATGCAGAGCCCCCCAGACCAGTGGCCAGGACCCGGGCAGTGTGAGTGCCACGGAAAATCAGCTCGCGTGCCGCCTTCGGCATGCATGCCATAGGTTGCCTACCCCTGATCTGGAGTCAGGTTTCAGAGTGGCAGCCGTGTTAGTCTGTATTAGCAAAAACAATGAGGAGTCCTTGTGGCACCTTAAAGACTAACAAATTTATTTGAGCATAAGCTTTTGTGGGCTAGAACCCATGTCATCAGATGCATGGATTGGAAAATACAGTAGCAGGTATATTTAGTCTCGTTAGACTGACCCCCCACCTGGTAAGGCAACTCCCATCTTTTCACGTACTATGTATAAATATACCTGCTACTGTATTTTCCACTCCATGCATCTGATGAAGTGGGTTCTAGCCCATGAAAGCTTATGCCCAAATAAATTTGTTAGTCTCTAAGGTGCCACAGGGACTCCTTGTTGTTTTAATCTGGAGTGAATCTCAGACAGCGTTGTAAAAATCAGAAAGGTTTATTAGATATCTGGAACACAGCGTAGAAAGTCCTTGGTTAACATAGAGAGTTACAGAATAGTCCATCTCGGTCAGTCCTGAGCCCCAAGCTCTCTTTGACGCCCCTCAAGTCCTAGTCCAGAAGAGTGTGTCTTGCTGCCAGCAGCCCACACTTATACAATCCCCTCCGCCCTTCCTCCCCTTTGTTCTTCTTCCTGGGCAAACCTCTCATCACCTGGCTGTCCACCTTTTTCTTTTTTCTCCAGCTGGTCAAAACTGGCTGGCTTCCTGCAGAGGGGCTTGGCAGTCCCGTGTCATTAGTTGATTGGCACCAAATGTCTGGGCAATCGGAGCGGCCATTGTCTTCTGAAACTTTGCATGGGTATGGGGCCCAGGCCCCAGACCCCAGATAGCCAGGGAACAGTCATACCTGTATCGCTACAAAAAGTAAACCGCCTTTTCCCACCAGCTAGTTAATCATGCAGTACATAGGGGAAACTGAGACACCGACAATATTCATCCAAAATATTATGAAAAATTCCCACTTCATCACACTCTTTTAACCAGTGTTGCACCCACCTTATAGTAATTTCGTCTAGACCACATTTCTCTAATTTGTTTATGAGAATGTCATGTAGGACTGTCTCAAAAGCCTTACTAAAATCAAGATATGTCATGTCTACAGATTCACCTCTGATCCACTATGCCAGTAACCCTGTCAAAGAAAGAGATTATGTTAGGTGGCATGATTTGTTCTTCATAAATTCATGTTGGCTATTCTTTATCACCCTCTTATCCTCTAGAATGACGTTTACAAATTGATGTTTAATAATTTGTTCCAGTATCTTTCCAAGTATTGAAATTAGGCTGACTGTAACTCTCCAGATCCTCTTTGTTCCTCTTTTTAAAGATAAACAGTATGTTTGCTCTTCTCCAGTCCTCTGGGACATCACCTACCCTCCAGGAGTTCTCAAAGATAATTGCTAACGGTTCTGAGATTGCTTCAGCTAGGTCCTTAAGTACCCTAATGTGAATTTCATCAGTCTTTGAAAATTTGAATACATCTAACTTACTCTTTAACCTGTTCTTTCCCTTTCCCCTTGTTCATATTAATTGTGTTAAGTATCTGGTAACATTTTAGCAAATACTGAAGCAAAATAGGCATTAAACATGTCTTGCCGTCATCTATTAGCTCTCCTTCCCCACCTACCAAGTAGTGTATCTACATGTTCCCTTGTCTTTCTCTTGCTCCCTACTATATTTATAGAACCTCTTCTTATTGCCTTTTATGCAGGGTGGATTGATCTAAATCACCAAGTGGAAAGTCATGATTTAAATAATCCCTTTTAATTAACTTTTTCATTTGTATTTCTAAAGAAAGGTGCATTCTCATTGGCTGATATAACCATTAAAACATGTTGATTTACAACTAAATAGAACCATTACACTAGATTTGGTTCTTTTTTTGCTATCTAGGAAGGTACACTATAATTATATGCATTTATTTAAATAAATATATAGCTTTATATTTTCAGATTCTTATTAATGGTACATTTTTAGTATGTTAGAAAATAGTGAATGATATATTGCTTAATTGCTACTCTTGTGCCACATTTATAAAGTTTGACCTCAAAAGTTAAATGTTTTCCCCCCTGATACTTTCTTTATATAGAAAAGCAGCTTTTAACTCCGAGTTTTTGATGGAGGCTCATGGATTCAGCATACTAATTCTTTAATTTAAATATTGCAAGAAATTATAATAAATTTTGGCCTTAACATATTTTGTATTAAATTCATATTTTATTTTTAACAGGTTTGTTTATAAAAAGAAAACTTCTTATAATTTAAATAATATTTAAAAATCTTTTTTTAAAATCCACCCTGCTTTTATGTCCCATTTTAGGTGTAACTCATTTGGTGCCGTAGCCTTTCTGATTTTGTCCCTACCTGCTTATACTACTCTTCTGTTCTCATCCTTAGCAATTTGTTCACATTTCCACTTTTTGTATGATTCTTTTTTGATTTTTCAGGTCATATTGGCCTTTTACTATTCTTGCTGTCTTTCCTTCACATCTGGATAGTTTGGTGCTGTGCATTTAATATTGTCTCTCTGAGAAACTGCCACCTCTACTGAACATCCTTTTTCCTTACATTTTCTTCCCATGGGACCTTCCTACCAGTTCTCTGAGTTTGAGGTCCATTGTCCTCATTCTGCTGTTCTCACTCCTTCCTTTCCTTAGAGTCATGAAATCTATCATTTCATGATCACTTTCACCCAAATTGCCTTCTACCTTCAGATTTGCAACCAATTCCTTCCTATTATTCTGAATCAAATCTAAAGTGGTTGCTTCCTGCTTACTTCCTTCACCGTCTGAAACAACACATGATCTTCAACACATTCAGAGACCTTGTTAGACATTTTGTGCTTTGCTGTCCTACTTTTCCAACAGATATCTGGGTAGTTAAAGCATCTTCCATGAAAAAATGTTGTGCTTCTGCTAAGCATGTATGCTGTACAAAGTTAGCTGTAGAGGATCTTTTGTCAAAGATGCCATGTGCCAACAGTGTAAAAAGCACCCACCTCCTATCTGTCTCCTCCCCCCCGCCCCCGGGACTCCTGCCCCATCCAACCCCCCCGTTCCCTGACTGCCCCTCTGAGACCCCTGCCCCATCCACACAGCCCCGCTCCCTGTCCCCTGACCGCCCTCTGACCCCCGCCGGCCCATCCAACCCCTCCTCTCATTCCTGATGCCCCCTTGGGAACCCCTGCCCCATCCAACCACCCCTTCTCCCTGTCCCCTAACTGCCTCCGGAACCCCTACCCCTGACTGCCCCCCGCCACCCCATCCAACCCCCCCTCCTTCCTGACTGCCCCCCTGGAACCCCTGCCCCCATTCAACCTCCTGTTCCTCCCCTGACCACCCCGACCCTTATCCACACCCCCGCCCCCTGACCACCACCCTGAACTCCCCTGCCCTCTATCCAACCCCCCTGCTCCCTGTCCCCTTACCGCGCTGCCTGGAGCACCGGTGGCTGGCGGCGCTACAGCTGCGCCGCCCAGCTGGAGCTGGGCCACGCCGCCACCACGCAGCACAGAGCACCGGGTCAGGCTGGGCTCTGCAGCTGCGTTGCCCCAGGAGCTCACAGCCCTGCCGCCCAGAGCATTGTGCCGGTGGCGGACCGAGCGAGCTGAGGCTGCGGGGCTGGGGGGACTGCAGGAGAGAGGTCGGGGGCTAGCCTCCCAGGCCAGGAGCTTGGGGGCTGGGCAGGACGGTCCCGCAGGCCGGATGTCTACTTCTAAGCCTGTTTGAACGAATGAATGTAACTTTGCTGCATTACCAGTGACAGAGTCAGCACATTGCAACAGAGATTTAATTCTCCAGTGACATGTCAAAGCAACTGTTTTAGGCAGCATTAGTTGAATACATTTTCAAAAATTTCAAAGTTGACCACTGATTTGGGGTACCCAGATTGAGACATTGTAGGCCAGATTTGTATAGGTGCTGAGCACCTGACTCTCCCATTGGCTTCAATAGGAACTCTGGGTACTCACCACTTCCTGAAAATCAGGCCATAGGATGTTTTAAATTGGGCACCCAAAATTAGAGGATATCATAGTTAAAAATCCATTCCATGTCCAAACCATGTCAAAGTGTGAAGGTCATTCTCTCAGAGAGATCTGGCTGTTCTTCAATTGTACATTATATTCAAAAGCACCACTGGATGCTCTTTGGCCATGTTACCAGGATGCTCTCAAACTCTCTATTGACACCTGGGGGGTGCATGTTTTGACTGTACCTGGTGCGGCCGTGGGGCCACCCCTGAGATTTGTGGATTCACAGGATTGAGCCAGATCTAGGAACTTAACAACATGATGCCTGGTGTGACGCCATCAACCGTGGTCACTCTGGCTGGTGCAACAGTCCTGAGTAGACTATGTGTTTGATGATAGTTAAAGATGGAGTATATGGGGGGGATGGGGAATATTTCAGTTTACTGATTTCACTGTGCCTATATGCAGTGCAAAACGTGCTGTGATCTCATGGGTGTTTAACACTATGAAAATCTTTTTGTCTTAACAGGGAAAGAGGGAAAATAATGGAGGAAATCAGATCTTACAAACCTTATTTAAATTCAGTGCCACAGATTCGGATTTTGGTTCTTGGTCCAATTGGAGCTGGGAAGTCCAGTTTTTTCAACTCTGTGAATTCTGTTTTCCGAGGTTATGTGACAAGCCAAGCCATAGCAGGATCTGATAATACTAGTGTGACAACACAGGTAAATATTTGCTTCTAATTAAACAACATTCAAGCTAAAGCACAGTCTCTTAGTTAAAAATCCACATTTTTTTCCCACTAAATGGAAAACCCAAAGATAGTCCATGATTGCCCCACTGAATTCCATGCATGTACTTGTGAGAAGAAATGGATGAGAGATAATCTGGTGCTAAATATGAATGTTTTAGATATGTATTTCTATATGTTACTTTTTTTTGCCCCAATAGTACAGGACTTACCCAGTTAAAGATGGAAGAGATGGCAAGCCTCTGCCTATTATCTTCTGTGACACAATGGGAATAGAAGAAAAATCAGGAACAGGTCTGGAAATTGATGAAGTGTCCAACATAATAAAAGGCCACGTTCCTGATAGGTACCAGGTAGGATTTCTACAATTCTATGCAGTTCGACTGATATCCTTTAATGTTTTTTTACATGTACAAATATTATATCCTAAATTTAATTACTGTGGAACAAAATATCTACAGTGCTCAGTACATTCTTGCATATGTGGTACTGTACAGTAAAACCTTATGAATGGTGATCATAGGTAAGGTGTATTTGAAAAGGAATAAACTATGGGAAGTTTGTGTTTAGGCCCGATTCTCCACTGTCCTGCATTTTGTGTAGTCTTTTACAGTCATGTGAAGTTGATTTAAATCGCTATCCACCCTTCTGCCCAGGTAGCATTTGGCACCTACTTTGTTCAGGTACAAGCCAAAGGAGAATCAGGCTCAAGGTATTTAAAGATTGTAGCTGGTTGAAATATTTTGAACAAAAAGGTTTTAAATAGAAAAATGGACTTTAATGCCCCTACCCCAAATTTCTGGTATCTCTTGAAATTCATGTAGTTTTTCATGAAATTTTTTGAAAGATTTTTAGCAAAAATGTAACCATTTATATTATTGAAATGATTCTCTACATTTTTTTTTTAACTGGAAACCTGGTTTTCAGGAAATGAGCAATTGTTATTAATTTTTTTGTGTGAAAAAAATTGAAAAATGAAGAATGGGTTAGTTTGGTAAAGCAGAAACAACTTTGACATTTTGAATTTTTAGAAAACATTGTTTTAAAACATTGTAAAGAGCAGCTTCCACCATATTCGAGCTTAGTACAGTGCCTTCTTACCTGGCCTTTTGTCTTGCCTAGTAGAGAGCTGCTGTCTATAGACCATTTCAAATTTTAACTCTTGTGATATGCAAGAGATGTAGAATTTGATTGGCCATTCAGTTGAGCTGAGCTTGTTACAGAAGCAAAGATGGAGGGCTAAGGTTGTTGTATTACTCTCATCATTGTAGTATCTTGGCTCCTCACAAATCTTAACTTAATCCTCATAACAACCCAGCGAGGTATAAAGTGTTATTAACGTAATATTAAAGATATGAAACTGAGGAACAGTGATTAATTATCTTGGTCAAAGTTATATTGGAAGTGAGATCTCCTGAGTCGCAGTTTTATACCTTAACCACAAGACCAATCTTTCCATGATTTATTTGGTCCCACTTTATATTAAAATTCCATCTATAAATGGTTTACAAAGAATTAATAAATGAAGAATGTTAAAAGCACATTACAGTAGTGAGCAGCATGTGTATAGATGGTTATAAGCACATAAGTAGATATTATAAGCCATAGTTATGGGTAAATTTTTGATGGACTCGACAACAATCGATGAATCATTTATTAAAACATCTGTTAATAATTTATTAATGCTTTATAGATGGAACCTTAATAAAAAGTGTGTTCAAAAACTCTATAGTAGGGATAGTCAATGGTGTGTGTGTGAGTGTGTGTGTGTATGGGTGTACACACACACATACACATACACATACACATACACACACACACACACACACACACAGAATATCTCGTGAATCCTCTTTATTTTCTAGAGATGCCTTTTGGTTTCATTATTACTTTTCCACAAGGGATACAAATTCAGAGGAACTCTGTTGACTTCAAAGGAGCGACTCTGAATTTCCAAATGTTTACAATAACAGAGATCAGAATCTGGCTCTCCATCTGGAAGAATGAGTATGAGACTGGGAATCAGGAAATCTGGAATTTTAATCCTGATTTGACCACTCCCTTTATGAGTGTGGGTAAATCATTTCACCTCTCTGCATATCAGTATTCCTCTCTGTAAAATGAGATAAGAATACTTGTCTTCCTGCTCCAGAGGGGTATTTTGAGAATCAGTGTTTGTACAGCCCTTTGAATCTCCAGTTCTTTGGAAGTGCTACTTATTATTATAAAAAAATTTCTTTGCAGTTTAATCCAGCAGCCACCCTTCGTTCAGATTCTCCAGGCTATGTCAAGACCCCTTCTCTGAAGGATCAGATTCATTGTGTTGCATTTGTTATTGATGGGTGCAAAATTGAGATTCTCCCTGAGAAACTGGAAGAGAAGCTGAAACAGCTTCGAAGAAAAGTGAACCAGTTTGGTATGTTGTATGTCTCCTAATATCATAGAACTGAATGAAGTGGGCACGCCCAGGAGGTGATCTGACTTTCAGGCCTGAGCAGCTTGGGTCATTAGGGGCCTGAAGTACTGCTAGGAGCCAGGCTTATCCTTGGTGTGGGAGGAGGAATTGCCACTTATTGTTTTTGAGGTTTACTCGCTGGCTGACTCTCTGAGCTGGATTAATGCACTCTGGAGGGACAGGCCCCCAGACTGATGGAAGTATGGGCACTGCAATGGGCTCTGGTGTTGGTGGAGAATAGAGGAATTCCTGATCACCTCCGTTGTTCTCTACTCTTTGGTTGTACAGTGTGCCCTATTGCGTTTCTGCTCCTCAGTACAGCAGAGCCCTCCTGTTGACACAGGTCCCCGGGGAAACAGAGCTGTGCACTAGGCTTCTCCAGGAAAAATTCACTTTGATTTCAGTAATTACTTTAAAATACATATAATCCAAGGCATTAAAACCTTTTTAAAAGGGAGTAAAGGTAAGATTGATTCATTTAGCAACTGCAGTGAAGACAGGAAGCGACAATAGACAGAGACATAACCTATGGGGGTGAAAGCAGGCCCCAGTTGTGCTATTGAACTCAGCTAGGTGTGGCATGTTTTGGAGTCCCTTGTTGTGAGTCATTGAATTCATTGTACTGAATCTCAGCCCTGGCAATCTTCCCAATGAGATGAGTGAGTCATTAAGTGTAGTGTCTACTATACTAGTGGAATAATAATAATTTTGTTTACAAAGCATCTTCCCACCAAGAGAATTAGGGTGCTGCCCAATAACTGTTCAATTAATATTAGTTTAATAATTAATCTTTTTCTAATGCTGTTGTGCGAAACAGAAACGCTTTCACCTTATGTAAAGAGAAGCAGTTGCAATGAAGAACTGATGGGAAATTAGGTGTAAAGGCTTACTCTTTTTTTTGGTACAGGGATCCCACAACTTGTTTTGCTAACTAAAGTGGATGAAATTTGCCCTACTATTGAAGAAGACGTCCAGTGTGTGTACAAAAGCAAAGCTGTTGAGAAACAGGTAAAGTATGGCATTGTTGACTGTGGTGCTATCTATTAACTCAATTGCCTTGAACAAATCAAGGTATTGTGATACTCTACAGTACATTTGCAATACTTGCATCCCCTCATATTCCTACACACATTCTCATTCTGATCTTGTAGGCACAAGCTGAAAATATAACTAAATTTAATACCTCAGGTTTTGGTTTACCTAAAATGTTTAGGACTTGTTAAAATTGCAGGCTGCATCTCTGAAGAATAAAACTGCATAACAGAAAAAGGTGGCGATACCAGAAACCTCATTAAAAATTAAGGGCCAGATTCTTTTGCCAAACCCCACTCCATATAAAGGGGCTGGAGTCTGGCCAAAACTGGCCAGCTGCAAATTTCCCCTCGTGTGAATAGGTGTAAAACTGAAAAAAAGAGTGCTTCGGGGGAGGAAGGAAGTGGGAGGGAGCTCTGTTCTGCTGATTTTTTTTTTTAAGCAGATTGTCTTTCGGGGAGCAAACACTGCTGAATTAATTTTGTGCAGTCCCTAGGCTGTTCTAAGTCATGACATGGCTCATGCAGACCAGCACATAGAATTCTCTCCTTGGACTCCTTGCCCCTGTCCCATGCTGACAGAGTCTGACTCAGGAGAGAATCTATAAAGGTTTGATTCCCTGCTACCTTCCATCTCGTGGTTGTATAATGCTGCCATTTTGCTTTGGTAGATTTTTACACCTGTTCTGCACTCACTTTGCACAGCCATAAATGCTAACACAAGGTAGAAGGTTGTGGAGAATCAGAGGCTGCTGGTGGTTTGCAGTTCCCCAATACTGAGGCTGGCCTGGGGCTGATTTAGCCATCAGCAATTCTCAGAGGTATTTAGGCACCTAACTTCCATTGATTTCAATGGGAGTTAGGTGCCTAAATACCTTTGAGAAATGTGGCCCAAGTGACCATCTCCCAGCCAAGAGGAATATCCAACTCTGTGCCATTTGAAGTCTCCCCCACCTGGGGAATATTTAGCTTAGGGGACATGACTGTGTTCTGACTGCTTTGTTCAGCGGGAATGATACAAAGGGACTGGATCAGTTCCTAGGTTAGAGTCCTGACCCTGGGGTACATTGTGTCCTGTATCTGAAATCTGTTAATCACAGGGGGAAGGGCTGTCCCTGACTCTGTGAGCTGGCCCCAGTGTGAACCATGGTTTAGAGGCTTAGCATAGCAAAGCAGAGCTCTGCCTTGGTCCCTCCCTGCGTCTGACATACTCCCCATACTCCTACATCTCACACGACGCCGGGTCAGGATGTGTGCGGAAGCTTGGTTCTAAAGGAGCTGACTTGTATCAGTTTTATACCAGCAAAGAGTTATTCTCATCAGAATCTTAACTGTCTAGTTATGACCAAAATCCAGTACAAAGGAGCTGGATTGGCCCAGAGAATATATCCCCCTGTATCTAGAAAGGCCAAATATGGACTTAAGTGGAATTATACCAGAGATGAATCCCTAGTAGTGTTCTTTCTAGATCATAATGGAGGAAAAATAGCTCTGTGTCCTGGGTATCACCTCTGAGATTAAACAGAGGATTTTGGCCTCCATGGCAGTTTACACAGTCAGTTTCTAGCAGTGAATTTGCTAAAGAAGAATAAAATATTGTGAATATGGCCTTGAACCGTCACTGCATCAAAATGTAGTTGCCACTTCAGTTGCAGGATGGATATGATTTCAAAATATATGTGAAAGTAGTTACGTCTTCAGTATAAGGAAGTTTGAAGAACTAAAAATCTTCCACTTTTAATCTCACCAAACAATATCTGTGAAAATACTCAAAGCTTTTGCTTAGCTTCCTCAAGGAACAGAAAGATTGAAAAATAGTCAGGGAGCTCTTTAGGATAATCCATTTTGTGCCTTTTCTACAGATGCGAATAACTGCAGAGAAACTTGGAATCCCACTTGCTCAGATTGTACCTGTTAAAAACTACTGCTCCGAGTTGGATCTTTCGTGCGATGTTGACATCCTGTTACTTTCCGCAGTGAGGCAGCTTATACGTTTAGCAGAAAGCTACCTTGACAATTTCCCTTTTGAGAAGGCAAAGAAAGAGCCCTAACCTGATGTTTACTGTGATGCTGGATATTTTATGTGCTGACACCAGAAGTCAAATTTGTTGCTGCCCTAAGCAGATACAACTCCATTGACTTCAGTGGAGTTGCACTTGCTTATGCCCGTGGTGAATTTGGCTCAACGGTTCTATATCTTGTTACTGCCTACGTAAGATTAATGATATTTTTGCATGCATCAAGGGGAGAATAGATTCTCTAGCTTTCAAGGTGGGATCCCTTTATTAACCATTCCACATTCTTACTCTTCTCCATTTAAAAAGAAATAGAAACAATAGTTGTAGAACTACTTTTGTTAGATTAATTGGAAAAATAAATTACTGTAATCACTTTTTCAATCACTTTCTTCATCCAGGTTTGGGACTTCAATAACTCAGCAAGAGGTTGTGGGCCTATTGCAGGAGTGGATGGGTGAGGTTCTGAGTCTTGTGATGTGCAGGAGGTCAGCCTAGATGATCACGATAGTCCCTTTGGCCTTAAAGTCCATGAGAAGAGGTGAGGCAGAGACACAAGGGACCTACTTTTCTTCTCGCTTACACTGGTTAAACACTGCTGTATCTCTATTGACATTAGCAATTACTTCAGATTTGCACTTGAGTACTTGAGAACAGAGTTTGGATTAGATCCTTGATGAGATGTAATATCAAATGCAATGGTAGCAATAGAAAGAGTAGTCAAGGTTCTGACTGTTCCAGAAAGAGTTGGCATTGCTGGTATATGGTTCCCTGCAGGTATAGTTGAGGGGAAGGACTACTTCCTATACAATAAACCATAATTAAAATTGAGCAATGCATGTTATTGGACAAGGATTTATTTTCTTTTTGTTAAATCATAGAAAATTAGAGTTGGAAGAGACCTCAGGCAGTCATCTAGTCCAACCGCCTGCTCAAAGCAGGACCAACCCCAACTAAATTAGCCCAGCCAGGGCTTTGTCAAGCTGGACCTTAAAAAGCTCTAAGGATGGAGATTCCACCACCTCCCTTGACTTGTTCCAGTTTGCCCTCTAGTGGCCGACAATTACAAAACATGGATTTCTAGAAAATAGTGCTACATAAAGATGCTTTAGAAAAGACTAGGATGCAGGATTTTATTTAGCACTCTTGCCTGACCTATGATTTAATTCTTTATTATTTTCTTTTCCGTGAGCACACAACTATTTGGGGAGGAGTTTTATTACCCATTGATCCAAGTCCAATGTGAACAAGCCTACTATCCAGCTGCCCCTCTGCCAAGAAAGCAGAGGCATATACCAAGCCACCGGCTCTCTCCATCATAAGACCACAGCAGGTGATGGGATGGGAGTATGGGAGGGCCTCTTTACGTCTCCTGATATTTTGCTGTTGGAATGTATTTATCCTGTTAAAGCATATTTTATAAACATATATAGCTACTGCAGTCCAATCTTGTCTTCAGGATGACAATAGTAAAAACACACTAAAAGTGTATTACATTCCATAAGTAGCATACTGAGATGCTTAACAAAATGGAAAAACAAGATATAACTGACCTTCAAAGGTCTTTTAAGGTAAATCAGAACCTCTTGGGGAAAAAAATGAAACCAAATAGCTGTTGAGTTGCAATGAAGCATTTTCAGGGCTTTTATCTCACCTTTCCTCAGTGTACCATATAAAACAATTTTTATTGCAATTTGCAGCCCTGTAGAATCAGGCTAGTGTATCAGCATCAGTATGTGTGTATTCTGTTTTCATGCATCATTTAAAAGGATCATCTAATATTTCTGCAGTTGGGGCTCTTTTGTCATTTTCTAGCTCATGTGCTGATGTTGAGGAGAGAAGCTGCTGTTTAATAATTTCAGCGGTGTTAACTCTACATAAACACTGAGAGAGAAGGGAAGAAGCTGGAGCAATTCTTAGCATGCTTTGGTAAGATTTAACCTGGTGATTATCATTTAGAAACTCTCCTCAAGGGCTGATTGTGGGTGAATCCCAGCTGATATGCTGCATGCAAAACACCAATTTATCCATGGCAGTTAGGTAAAAGAATTTTTCATCAAGCCTTTTTTTTTCACTATCTTCAGGGTCTTAGAGTGAATTGCCTATAGTGTTGTACCCGTTCTACATTACAGGGTGATGACAGCCATGTTGGTTGTGATGAGGGACTTCCAAAGCTAAAAGCGTCAGCCTCTGTAGCATGAACTAAGGAATTAAATTTATATCTGGAAGCTGTAACAAACTCACATCCTTTGTAGCACAGAGAGGGATGTGTAACACACACCAAACTGTGGGATATATAACTGCAAATGTAGACAGTGCAATGAAGACTTCTGCTCCACGTGCAGCTGCAGTCAAAAATCAAACACAATGTTAAGATTTGTAAGGAAGAGACGATGAATAATACAGGGAATATTATAAGGCCATTATATCAAGCAGTGCTGTGGTCTCATCTGGAATCCTGTCACCTCATCTCAGAACAGACATTGCTGAATTAGAGAAGATTCAGACATGAGAAGAAAAACTCTCCTAGGAAGAGAGATTGAAAAGCGTGGGATTGTTTACCTCAGAAAGGAGACAAATCAGAGGGAACTTGATAAATGTATATACAATAATGAATAGTATAGAGAAGTTAGATTGGGAACTTTTGTTCTCATGGTCTCATAACACAAGAAGAGGGGGATATTTGATTATACTGAAAGGCATCAAATACAAAACCGATAAAAGGAAATACTTCTCCACACAACACATAACTGGACAGTGGAGCTCATTGTTACAGGAAATTGTTGAGGCCAGGAGGACAAAGAAAACTTGAAAGCAATAGCAGCTACAATTGTAGAGTTCGTTCCTCACCATGAAAGGGAAGAGGGTGCAACCACAACAAAATAGTGCATATTATTATTTCATGTTATGGCCATAATAAAGGGTGAGGTGTACATATTTGCGAATGTGAGGTGATGCATGGGGAAAAAAGTACAAAAGTGGGAGAGAAGGATTGGAGAGGGACTGCTCAGTATCTCAAGTATTTGCCATCATCAATATGTTTTGAAATACGTTTGGTTCAGAAGAAGATTCCAAAGGTCATAAATGTGTCTTCAAAGTGGAAGAGACTGAGGCCCAGAAACTCAAAAGTATGTAGGGGTGGCTCCAGTCAGTACTGCAGTGCCTAACCCCTAGGTAGACTGCTGCCAACTGGACTCCTCAACCTCCAGCTAGGCACATAGGGAAGGGTGGGTGCCCCAGAACAGCATTTTCAGAAACCAGCAAACTGACTGGAAGCCACCTAAGTTAGCAAGGAGTGAAATGCCACAGTAAGGAAAGAGGAGGGGCTCAGGCACCTAACATGGGCCGCCTGGCTGACGGGCCAGAGATAGGTTCTCCCTCCATTTGGGATCCTCAGTTATGAACCCTGTCCTGGAGTTAAGTGGCTGACCTAGCTTAGTTCCTAGGTAGCCCATGCCCTCAGAGCTGAAACAGTGTCTATCTTTCGCTGTCTCCTGCTCGTGCGCGATACTGCTCTCATGCTCACCCTACATTTCCCTGTGTCCCTGCTGTCTTGTGTGTGTGCTGTGCTGCCCGTCTGCTGTGATGCAGTGCTGGAGCAGTGCAAGGACCAAAAAGTTCTGCTGTAAGGATTGTATTCCAGGGGTTTAGCCAGATTAGACTGCAAGGCTCCCTCATCCAACTGCACTGCTAGAAATGCTGCAGGCTGCGCAAATTGCAGACTATCATTGCAAAGACCTGAGGGGAGTCTGAAGGAGACTGTGGGACTATCACTTTTTAAGGAGCTGGTATGACCTACAGCGGGTTTGGACACTATGCCACTGAGACGGGTAAATCCTCTCAGAGGAAGAGTCCGAGGGGAGTGTATGCATATAAGTATATTTTACATTTGAAGTTATGATAGCCTCAAGTACTAAAACTTGGGGGAAACCCCACTGAAAGTGTTGTCTTAAAAGATTTCTTATTGCCAATATTCATACTTGTTTCAAGGACTGTAAGTAACTATGATGTAGTCATATATAGGTTTATTTAGTAAATGTTTTCGTTCCAAGATTTTGTGTCACTGACCTTCTATCAGAGATTTAACTCTGTATGATATTTGTGAGTATATGTATATATCAAAGTGCTGAAAAGACTACACCCTGGTCTCTACTGCAGCAGAGAGAGAAACTACAATACAGGCAGAGGGAAGAAATACTATACCTGGTTTAGCATATTGCCTTCCTCAGACCTGTTACAGAAACACCCACAGGCTCCAGTCAGGACCCCACTGTTCAAACACAGCTATGTTTTTTGCCCCAAAGAGCTTACAATTTAATTAAAGGTAAGACACAACCTGGAGGAAGAACAAGGAATAATAAAATCATAAGGCCAATTGGGGAAGGAGCTAGTTTCCCATTACAACTGGCCTATAGACAGACTTTCTGCCATTGGGTTTGTTTTCCCTTGATTACATTAGAGAGAGTCACTGTATTCCAGAACAGTCTGTAGAGGTCCTGTGCTGTCAAAATGTCTCTGCGTGTCTTAACCCCAACTTGGCTCCATAACAACGCCGCTCCAGTGGAGCCATTCTGCCATAGACTTGAAGCAGCATAAGCTTTGGTGTGGAATCTTAGGGGAGACGATGCATGGAGATTGTATGCTCCCGCCTTCCGACCACTCATCACCACCTGAGCATCTCTCGTCCCAATCCACTCCATGCTTGGGCAACGATCCAAGGAGTTTTGGCCCCACTGTGGCAGGGTGGAAAATGAATTCTGCAAAAACAATGTATAGCTCCCATGAAGGTAAACATTAAACCACAATGAAAACAATTTTAACATAATCCCAGATAGAGAGGAAAGAGAAAGAGGGTGTGTATTTTTAAAAAATACGGGATCAGCTACTCAGCTGATGTGAATTGATGTAATTCCACTGAAATCATCAGCAAAGGATCTGGCCCCCAGCCTAGGTAAGGAACTGTTTATAATCATAAACTAAAGGAAAGAGTATTACAAGTGGATAGCACAGTCAGGAGAGACAGAATAAGGCTATAAAATTCCAAAGGCTTTGTCAGACAAACATTTTAACACAAGTTTGAATTTAACTCTTAAAGTTTAATGAATGGCTTCTATTAGGAACTGCTGTAAGGTTTGAATGGCTTTTTGCATACTCTGTGTATAGGAGGGGCCATCTGTGCTTAGTTGCTGTCTGGTTGAAACCATTAAAAATTGGCATTCATTGTGTCTCGGTGAGTCAAGCAGGAGAATGTGCATTGGTAAACTAATGAAATTAAAATAGGTTAAAAAAAATAGGTTTAAGGTAATAATGGTAAATGTTGTAATCCTGTCTATCTGTGAATACAATTTCTGCTTCTTACACTCCATCTAAAAGTAATGAAGGATATTGGGACAAATAAATATCCGCTGTAAATTACAGTTAAGTGAACTGTTGGAAGAAGCAGACAAAAGTTATTTTAGGTGCATTCAGATGTTTGTAGGTACCCACAAAATAACCTTCCTATGCTGAGTCCAGGAAAGCCATATTTGCTGTTTTTGAACAGCTTTGGATTTTCTCAGTAAACTGTTCTCCCAGCCCTGGTAGTAATGTAATCAGCACTTATCCAGCACTGACAGGAGAGAGAGTGGCTTAGGCAATATCTTTAACCTCCAGAGACAATGGAAAATGGGTGTTTACAAAGGCTCAGTACTATAATGCACTTATACAAAGAAAGAGTATTTTGGGGGTTGAAACAAACTGGGCAGTAATTCACTTAAAACTTTCTGGAATGTTTACAAACGTATAAATAAACCAGGAGGAGGCTTTAAACCATTGTTAATAATCAAAAGAGTCAGTAGATGGCATGAGAGACTTGAAAATTCAATGTGAAAAGGCGTTCCCTTCTTCAACATTGTGCCCTGTCTCCTGTTTTAGCACCAAGCCCTCCACTGTGTGGATTCCCCTGGTCTCTTATTCATAAGTTGCACTTTAGTTACACATAGCACATTTGTTTTTTAGTTTACTTACTAACCACTTATTCAAACATTGAGTGAAATCCTGGACCCATTAAGGTAAATGGGAGTTTTGTCATTGACTACAATGGGCCTGCGATTTCACTCATTTTTTAAAGTTCTTATTATGAAGTGTAGGCATTTAATTTCCAGCAGCAACTTGATCTTAACTATTTCTTCCTCTCCTGTCATCCTGGATCCCTTGTCGCTGGCTGCAGTACAATATCATACTTTCTCAAAATGACACCCGTTGTCCTTTCAAACTAATGAATCAACAGGAACCTAATAAAAGCATCTGATTGGACCAAACTATTTATCACCTTTGTTCAGGAATGAAAAGAATCTGTTCAGATCAACCTTTTCCCTCTTTCACTTTAATTTAATGATCTAAATAATTTAGACTCATTACAACTAGGTGAGTTTTAATCAAAACTGAACACAAGCAAATCAAACATGCTGTTTTGATTTCTCCAGATGTCTAGTTGTTTTAAAATGTGCTGAATCCTGAAAATACAAACTCTTTTCTTATCATTAAAATATACTGCATTTGGTAATGAGACCAATTGGAAAAATACCTTAATTTCTATCATCATGGACTAAATTGTGTAACATATACAAGAATAAATATTAATATCTAAGTATTATTAACTCCATGCAGGAGGTAGGTATTGTTATCCGCAGATGGAGAAAATGAGGCTGAAAGATCACTAGACTTGCTGAAGGACACACTGCAAGTCAGTGTTAGAGCCAGGATTAGACCTCAGGACTTCACATACTCTCGGGTGTATGTCATTCTTCCAGCCCTCATTTCATTACACAAGTGCAAATGAAAATAAAACATAGAGGGGTGAGAACCCCTCAGTGGTCTGGATGGGCCCCAAAATGTCAGTGGTATACTCGATACAGCTGCTGCACCCAAAAAAATCAGCGAACCGAGATTCAGGCTCCAAACACTTGCTAAACACACTATAACAGGTTCAAAAGTGAGGGAGCAAAGTACAAGGTTACAGCTTTTATATTTTCTGTTTGTTTATTACGGGTAAAGGGAATAGAACAAAAGTCAGTATATGATGAATAAAGCAGCAGAAAATGCAGATGAACAAAGAAACTCACGAAGAAGCAGTTAGAAGAACTGTGTGAATAGCGAGGGCTGTCAGTCGATCAGAAGAAATCAGAGCTGGTGGCCTTGCTGCACTTACATGCCATGAAGAGCAATGGGGGTTCCTGCCCAAAACGGGGGTCCAGAGAAGTCCCTTTTTCTCCTACAGGGCATATAAGAGACCAAGCAGATGATTCCCCAGATGATCCAGCAGAGATAGCAGTGATGGTGAGAGGTCTAGACCTGTGGAGGCTGAAGTGGAAAGGCTGCTTGTGAAGGAGAGGCGGAAGAAACTGGAGGCCAGGAATCAGGAAAGTGGAGGCAGAGCTGGAGCAATAGAAGCTTGCTGCCGAGAACAAACAGGCAGCTTAAACAGTCAAGTCATGCCCATGGGACCCAGGAGGAAGGACATAAGGGTGTGCCTGATCAGGGGCTAGCAAACAAGCAATGTGGGTACGATGGATGCCATTGCTCTGCCTGTAGTCTTCAGATTATGGCCACTAAAGGTTTTTCTGGGCATTGGAATGTGGGACTTTTTGTTGTTGTGTTACTTTCTGTAATGAAGTAACGGGGTTAAACCCAGAGGTCTCAGGTAGACGCCTACGAGGGCCAGACTCAGTGGTTGAGGGGGCAAAATTGTTGTCTATCCTTGCCCAGGAAACTGAGTGAGGGATGAGTGTGGCTGTGGCACAGCAAAAAGGTGCTGTGGTCCAGAATCTGCTAGGAGCAGTCTCTTCTTAGCATATGCGTAATGTGCCTTAGGATTCATCACCAAATTTGGTCCACTTGTTGGCTCATTAACTTCCTCAGCCCAGGCCGGGTACTGATGGGGAATGCGACATGAATGCTGAGCCATGGCCCCCCGCTAGGAGCAGTGAGACACTGCTACAGCTAGGAAATGCTGTGGGACAGGATCCGCCGGCAACCCAGAAACTAGGCACAGCATTAAAGCGATGTGGGTGACGCTGTGTGATAAAAGTGCTGACAAATTCATGCTATCTTGTGTAACGTCCCCTTTCCTCCCTGGATTACTGAGGAGTAGGCAACACTCGCTGGGTGCCTGATGTTGACAGTAAAGGAGATCCTGAGTATCCCAGTGGTGATGTTGGCTAGGTGGGAATCCTCTATCCACCCCTCTCCTGCAGTCCCTTTACTATACTAGTAAAGGAAATTAATCTTGAGGGTGCCTGCACCTGGTTGGACCCTGTACACATGCAATGGCGTGCCTTGGGATCCTCAAGGAATAAACATGAGCTAATCTATGCAATGTGTCTAAATCAAAAGTACCAATTATAAACAATATGCATCTAATATAAACTTAGTTTAGAGTTAACGCACCTTTACTTAACAACTTAAAAACCATGATATTACAGACTGAGATTAATTAAAATGTCACAACCAATTTAAATCAGCAAGGGGCAGTTCAATAAATTAATTAATGCAGTTTACAGTAGTAAGTGAAACTTATCTAACTTGCATTTACACTGGCACCATTTCCCCCACCTCTGTGTATGCACATCTCTGAATTTCAGAGTTCTAAACACTTGCGTGGGTGCATTTGAAGACATGAGCGTAGTTTGAGGAGGTGCAGGGAGGGCCTTGCCCCCCCAAACAGAGGTGAGGCATGCGGGGTCATGTGCCACTCTACCCCCCC
>NW_020664562.1:30857468-30933123 GCF_002925995.2 Terrapene triunguis | reverse complement strand
GGGGGGGGCTATGTCCTTCCCACACTGTGCCTCTCCCCTCTGCTGGCAGGTCAAGCAGCGCAAGCCCTGCAGCCAGGCAGCCCAGCGGGGTCGGGAGCAGGACGGAGCAGCTGCTCTGGGTTGCTACCTCAGCAGTTGGCTGCCACCTCTTGGGTCCTAGTTCTACCTGTTTCTTGTACAACGAGTGCCCACAGGAGACAGGACAAAGGGAGGCAGGGTGGGGCTGGGGAAGAGACAGTGGAGAAGGGGGGGATAGGACTGGTGAAAAGAAGGGGCTGGGAGAGTGGATTAAGGTGCCCCCTCCCCACCTAGTCCACTGGCGGTCCCCCCGTTCTGTCCCTTCCGCCTCCGGCCTGCCCACAGCCCCACCCCTTTCTGCCCCTTCCCCAGGCCCGCCCCTTTTCTATCTAGGGTCCCCCCCATTCCACCCCCCACTGCAGCCCCCATCCCGTTTGCACCTTTCTCCCCCTCCCACCACTGTGGCCCCCAGACTGGAGAAGCTCTGTCCCGGTTCCATGGCCTCAGGGCTGCAGCAGGGAGTGAGAGCTCCTCCAGTCCCAGGGCTGCAGCAGGGGGGTCCGGGTGCTGGGTCTTCCCCTGCCACCCCTTGCGCTTCTGCGGGGAACCAGGGTTGGAGTGTCGGGGCTTCGCCTGCCCCACCTGCCTGTCTGCTCCCGGCACTTCTGCCGGAGAGTGGGTCAGGCATGGGGGCTTCCCCTGCCACCCTACCGAGTCTGCTGGGGAGAGAGTAGGGGGCTGGGTCTTTCCCCATCCCGCAGCTTCTGCTGGGGAGCGGGTAGGGGCGCTGGGGTTTCCCCTGCTGCCCAGGCTTCCCCTGCTGCCCTGCACCCGGGTTGTCCCGCCTGCCTGGCGCTTCTGGGAACTGGGGGCAGGTGCTGCTGCTGGGGCTTCCCCTGCTGCCCCATGCTGAGGTCAGGCGGAGAGGGGAGGGGGTGCTGGAGACTGCCCTGGTAGTCTGGCAGTTCTGGGGACCGGGGGGAGGGAGCTGCCACTGGGGCTTTCCCTGCCGCCCCACAGTGGATATACACTGCGGGGGTGGGGGGGAGGAGGGAGAGCCCATTTTCCCAGTTCCCACCAATTGGCCGGGGTCCCTGGGCATGGACACTGTGGGCCCAGTGGATAATCCACCACTGGGGCGGGGCCTTGGGGGGCAGAGGCAGCAGAAGGGCAGGGACTCAGGGGAGGGGAGGGGAGGTGCAGTGGAGGTGGGGCCTCAGGGGAAGGGACAGAGTGGCGGGGCAGGGCCATGGTTTTGGGTATCGGTGGCCCACCACTTTTAGGGAGCTGCTGGAACTCCTAGGCAGAAATGACTCTTAGGTCATGGCCAATGGCCAAAACACCAGTATCAAACTCATGGGGGAGACTGTGATAATCAGGGTGCAGATGTAATGCTGACAGACCCTGATCATCGGAGGGCAGGAGAAAACCTGGGGCCTCTGGAGCTTAGTGCATGAGCATCTACTGCATGAGCTAAAAGCCATATGGCCCTTAGCTAAGGCTGTAGGGCAGACTTGTTAATTTCTCTCTCTAAGTGGTCTCAGTGCCACTACAGAACACCACACCCAGGAGGTGTGTGGGTTACACAGACACCCCAAGGAGAGAAGAGAAGGGTTAACTTCTGCCACAATAAGAAGTTCAACCAATTGATTGCATATACTGTTAGAGAATACCAAGTGAGATCTTTTATGAAAGCTTGTAATGCACTGAACTGAACAGTCATTTTGAGATATGTTTATGGCTTATGGTTATGACTGTATGTATGTATAGCAAATTGTAACTCACCTCAGCACCACCTCACAACAGCATGGTGACGCAATCAGGTGGGGGTGGGCCACCTCTGAACCAGATAAGACTGCCTTCAAGCATCAAGCAAACAAAGACAGGCGAGCATTTTCTCCTCTCTGAATACATATAGTGACTGAAGAACACCCCCCCGCCCCCCGCCTCAAACCCTTTTAAAATGGAAGGAGTTTAAGTGAAACTGAGGGACAGGCTGTAGGCTGGAAGCTGTCCATGAAACACTGGCACACAGGCAGTATGCTGGGAAACAGTTCAAAGGCAACTTGTATTAGAAAAGGGATTTTATTTAATGTAGAAGTTAAAGCCTGAGGTTATGTCTGTGTTTTTTTACTGGGTAACTCATATGTTTGCTCTCTCTTACTATTTCATCTTTGAATCTGTGGTTTTGCTATTAAATAAATCTTTTGTTTATTTTTACCCTAAGCAGGTCTCTGTGGTGCAAACTGTGTGGAGTGTGTGCACCAAAGAGACCTGATAACGTAGGGGGTGGGAGGTGAGAGGCTGGATTCAGACCTTTGGGAGTGCTGAATCAGAGGGGAAAAGTTAGAGTTTCTGGTACTTACGAACTCAAGAAAGATGGATTTGGGGAGACTTTGGCAGGGCTGTTGAGTCACCCTGAAAGGAGAAACTAGGATGCTGGACACCAGAGTGACTTTGCGCTTGTGAACAGTTACTGGTGTTAGGGATCTGAGCTGCAGTTGCACAGGGACCCCCAGGCTGCAGGGCAGATGGTGACAGATCCCCTTAGTAGGGTTGCCAATTTTGGTTGGACATATTCCTGGAGGATTTTTCACATGACATGATCTTTAATTAAAGATTAATCCTTAATTCCTGGAGACTCCAGGACAATCCTGGAGGCTTGGCAACCTTATTCCTTACTGGTCTGGGTGTGCTCCAAAACAGCATAAGGGGCGTAACTGAAAGGCCATTTGCTTAGCTTGCTACAATACAGAACAAAACTTAAGCAATTCATAGCAGTTGAGAAGCAATAGTGAAGAAAGGTACAGTACATAAAAGCCTTGCCTGTTAAATATACATTTTAATACTCAGTAGATAATTGTAATGTTAGAGTTGCTTTATAACATAGGGCAGGACTGAATTCCAAATGAGCTTTAAATCCAAACTTCAGCCAGCCTCTGAAATAGGTCTGAAATATCGCTGTGGTATATTAGCACGTGGAGCATTGGCCTTTTGACACTTACAAATCTAATATTGCTCTTAATTCCTTTGGTAAGATGAGTTTGTTCTACCAGCCTTCCTCCCCTCACCCCCCCCAAATTCCAACTCGGAGCTTTGCGAGCTTTCATTATATTTGGATTTCACAGCTGCAGCATCAGTGGCTTCGTTCTGTCTTTTAAAGATATTCAGCTCCCTCAGTATGGGGCCACTAATGAATGAGCACCATCACCTCCAGAACAACAGACAGAAATAAAAGCTGTGCCTTAAAAATGGAAATAGTATGAGCTGTGGCTAACCTCTGTCCTGAATGGAACAGAGGGAAGCAGGCATGCACTCGTTTCACTAGCCACGGCTTCCCCATCTGGGCGAAGCTGCAGTCTGAGCAAAGCCTTGAGAAAGTGTGAATGATTGCCACCGTGTGCACTTCCTTAGCAGAAATGAACATCTGCTATATCATCATCTTGTGCTCCCAGCACATACACTCCCAGATATCACCTTTCCTTTCGTCAGCTGCTTGAGTGCGGCGGAGCATTCTAGCTTACGGTCGTTCAGAATGTGCCAGTACTGCTTCTGAATGTACCTACACGTAGAATACTGTCCACTGATTTCAATGGCCTGGAAATAACAGCTACAGCATGGCAGCTGCAGCACTGAGCCACAAGAACGTGAAACAATGATATGTGTTGCCTGTCACAAGCTGCTGAGCTAACGTCTGTCCTCAGATGCTTGGGGCCAACTCCCACTGAAGGCGGTGGGACTCATTTTAGTGCACGTGAGTGCAGAAGAAGGTTAACAAAAAAAGTTTAAATGAGCAGCATGGTCTTCTTTCCTGTTTCTGCGCTTCAGGCTCCCTTCTACTCATCACTAGCGGCCTGACCTTAAGTCAGGTGACTGGCCTGCAGTCGTTACTAGGGTTGAGCATTGAATACTCAAGGCTCCGCCCTCCATCACTGGGGATGAGCATTTATCGTTTCAGGCAGTACAGCATAGTGTGTCAAATTTGGTAAATTTTATTTAAGCGGGTGCTATACACAGGGAAATGCATTTTTATTGTCTTCTCTTTGTTGCGCTTGTAGATCTGAGGCTGCCACCCCTGAGACAGGAACATAACACTCTCTGCATTTGCCGTGATTTATGGCATTACTGTGTTGCCATTATGTAATACACTGGCTTAGTATATGTGATTGAGTTGCCTCTCTTGAGGTTGGTTCCACGGATTATAAAAACACTTTGTGTCTTACTTCCAGGGGAAGGAGTTCTCTTTTAGCTGACATAACAGGGGCTTATATTTTTTTCATACTGCAGGTACCAGCTTGATCGGTGCTGATTACTGTGGTATCTATATGTAGAGGGCATGGTCTATTAAAAGTAGAATTCATTCATAATGGTAAAGAGTATTTGGTTTTTATCATAGTGCCTTTTGAGCATTAAAGCTCCTGTTAACATTTCTCTTCACTATCTTTGTTTTATTTGAACTGGTTTACTGGAGGAAAGTTGCCCTTTCATAAACAGGTGGCTTAAGAGGCAAGAAGATTTGGAATTAGAGACAGTGGGCCCAGTAGTGAGTGCATTAAAGTCAGGGCAAAGCTTCCACAAATGATAGTGGGAAGTGGCCCAGGCCCAATGGAGGAGCTGACAGTAGCTCAGCCTGTACTTTGTCATTTTAATGGGAGGAGGAGTGTAAGACGCTTCATCTCCCCTTTTGCAGTGTAACTCTTCTGAGGAACTAGCAAGTAACATGGATTTGGATTGAGGCAGAGGTTCTTCAAGGAAGGATAGGGAACATCATGTGAACACTGTATTACAAATAAAAATGTAGCAGGAGAACTGATGTTATTGTTCCTAGACTGAATGGAGTTGATGGGAAAATTGAGGATCAACATTAAATAGTTGTCTGAACAAATTCTTTGGTTACTACTACCCACATGCCAGACAGAATCTGGCCCTTACTGTTGGACTTTATTTTAGATATGTAATGTATGGGTATTGTTGTCATTTGTATCATATTTTTCTGTCATTCTTTTGGTAATTTTACTCAGTGTTTTACCTAAAGTTTTTATAAGCATGAATTTCATGGATGTACAATAGAAAATGATCAACAAAAAAAGTTCCTTTTTACTCTGGTAGCCTATGAACTAACATCACACCCTTTTAAATTTAAATCAAAATGGGGACTGTCACACACATTGGCTCTCTGAGAAGCTACTGTGGGAGCCTAGCAGTTCAAGTCATTCTTTTGTACTGTATACTAAGGCTAATGCTCTTGCTGGGAGTGAAATATTTTTTTACAGAACAGTTTTGAAGCACAGGATTTTCCTTTTTATTAGAAAACATAAATGAAAACAAGTGTGTACTTTATCTTTAGTATGCTAAATTATGAAATCCTTTATATAATAGAATGTTAGAGATAGCCATAATCATGTTTTCCTCTCATCACCCAGTGAACATAATTTTAAGAGAGGACCAGTGTAATTATATTCCAGATAAAAGGATCCAGAATATTATACTTGGCTTGATTGCTTTGTTGATAAGAAGGAGGGGGGAAAAAGAGATCTGGATACTTATTTAATGAACAGCATATTTATTAAGCAGCGCGTATTGTACATAATGCATTTGACTTTGTACGTAATGCATTAGGCTTACCTATTTTTAAAGCATTTTTTTTTAATATTTTACTGCAGCTATTGCATTCCCCCTGCAGCTGTCCAGCTATTCAATCATTTGGGTGAGTACGTCTATAGCACATTGCTAAAGCATTAAGATGAACTACAATCGTCAGTGCAGGAACAGTCAATGTCAGCATCCACAGACTCCACGATGTCCTCGGCTGCATATTTCCTGTCACTGCCCCTATGCCAGTCAGACAGGCTCACAGCAGAATCTGTCAGAAGAGCAAAGCCACATTAACTAACATCAAGCAAATTAACACTTGAAAACATTCCAAGGCAATATTATTTTGATGGTTGCCAACTCTTTCACCAGACAAAGAATATGGGTCCAATCCTGCCTCTACCATTGACCTCTGACTGACCTATTGACTTGGAGCAGGATTTTCATCCGTGGTGTAATTACTATAATACTTCCCTAAAACAAAATGAATTGAATTTCATGATGCACAAATATAGAAAGCAGGGCTTGTAGAAGTGCTGGATGTGACCGCCCTTTAAATAAGAGCACTCTGTAGAAAAGCACATCAGCCATCTCTTTTCATGTTATCACTGCCTATGAGGGTGGAGTGGGTGGGTGGGTATTTCATCTCTCTGTTTAAGTTCATTCTGAAGGATAAGCCCTTTGGAGGATTTTCAGAGGTTCATAAACTTCTAATTAAAGTTTTCCATATATTCTCAAAACTGGCAGTGCAGTGTCAGTTTCAGTATTAACCTTACCAGGTTGCTTTATCAACAGCAGCTTTAATATATCATAAACCCCTACTGCTGAAATAATCTAAATGAAATAATAATATTCATCCTCCCAATAAACATTCTGAGCTGGTTGGAGGTTTAACATTGCATATGGAAGAATATTAGAACCCGCATTTAGATTGTTTGCCTAAGTAGAATGTGCCAAGCTTCCATAATTTTATCTCTAGTTGTTTTGTCAGACATATGGGCAATATATTTACAACATATTATATTATACCAAGAGAAAATCCGGAAATGTTTGTTTGGGTTTTGGCTGTATCAGTCATCCATACTCAATGAATGAAATGTTAATGCACAATTTGGTGGAATTACACCTCTCTGACCAACTTGACACACAGGTTTTGTATAACGAACTACAAAACATATTATCCTAGCATGATGCTTGAGCTATTTGTTATTAAATATTTAATATTTTAAAGCTAGAAAATGAGAAACCCTAAAGAGTCTAGTTTTGATTTGCTTTTGCTTAGCTTTTTCTCATGCCTTGGTCTTCTAAATTTTTGCATACTAAAGGCCCAATCCTGCAAGCTTTAGCCTCATAAGTAGTCCTTACTTCTGCAAACAGTCTCAGTGGCATCAATGGAACTGTGTACCTGAGTAACTACGATGCAAGTGAGTAAGAATTTGCAGGATCTGGTCCATCAGGCAAATTGCCTGAAGTATAAACTGCAGGATTTGGCCTCAGATTTCTAGGGCAATAGGGGGAAATTTTCCCTTCAGTTCTGCACAGCAGTAACTTCCCTGATATTATGCTCATCCTATACGTGTTGGCCTCCCATTGCTGTCAGTAATGTGGGCTCCCACTTTGTGAGGAGCAGAGTATCAGGGCTGAGTTCTCCCTGTGTGGATCTGAGAGAAGAATTTTGCCCACATATATAGGAGTTCATTTTATGAACCTGGGAGAGAGAATTATGTTACCAGCTCTGCTTCTGCTGCTACTTATCTGGTCCATCAAACAAAAATGAAAAAAGGACATCTCTTAAAGAGTTCCATTGTAATGCTGTTGATTCCCAGCCTGAGGAAAAGCAATCATGTTACTGAAGAACACCAATGGCATCCTCTACCTTCTTCCTCCTCAGGAAAATAATAATAATAATAAGAAAACCTTGATAAAAGAGCAAGAAGCAGAGGTGGTAGTGGGCTCTGTCTGAGATTCAGTAAACGAACCAGAGAAACCTGCAGCTGCTGTGCAAGCAGCAGTGACTATGATGACTGATTTGGCTGATTTTCTTCTTTTCATTTTGTGTGAGAATGAGACAAATTTATTATATTCTAGTAATCGAAGCAGTGAGTGGCCTAGGGTGATGATACTTCACAGATATGGAACATGGACACAAAAGAAAATCTGTGAAACATGGATATGACAAGATTTTAGAGATAGCTTGGCATTGAGGGTGTCTTTTCTTTTCTTAAAAGGATTCATCTAGTCACATCACATGGTGCTGTCAGTATGCTATTAGTAATCTCACTGTGTTACTTTTCTTATTGGTTGTGTGAGCTGGGTTGCCTACTGAAGAGATATATACCCAATGTTTTCGTGAACTGCTTTGGCACATTGGGAATTCTAATAATATGAGCAAAGCATGATGATCTTTAGGAACACTGTTTAAAATCAGTCAGAGAACACTAGATTCTTCTTCTGGTATAAACTGAGTTCTATGGAGCTATGTCAGTTTACACCAGCTGAGGCGCTGGCCCAGAAGGTTAACATGCGGAACAGAGCTGTACTGGTAGGTGGCAGAACTGTTTACGGCTATGGTACATGTGAGTTGTGTGATCAATTCCTGTATATTTAAGGATTTGGAAGTAATGCACCAGAAAAGAAGAAACTCTGTAGACATGAGGCCTGATTCTCCTCTCACACTTGTGTGAATTTAGAGTATCTACTTTGTAGACAACGGAGTTGCACTAGTGTCAAGCTGATATAAGTGAAAACAGAATCAGGTCCATGCTTTTTAAAAATCTGATATGTCTGAGAGTTAAATACCTTCAAAACCAAGCTGTTTTCTGAAATAATCAGGAGAACACCCTAGCAATATGTTTTTTGCTGATGCATTGCACATGGGCAGAGCATGGCAGCCTAATCATACTGCAGTCATGTCACATTACGTGACTGACTTTCAGTTGCTTTTCTCATCTTCGTCTACATGAAATAGCAGATTGCAATGTGACTAAAAGGACTTTTTGTTGCTTATCACAACTCAATGAAACATCTGGAAGGCATGACACATTTTTATTGGTCACTGCTGCCCCTTTTACCATCCCTAAGATTTTTTTCAGACAATACCATCTGCCAAATAATCCACATTGGCTTCTAGCTACCCATTATTGTAATTGTTTATGTAAAATATTAATGGGGTTAGGAAATAACAGCTCTGAAAGTCAGGTGGGCTAGTAGGGGGTCTGTGTGGTGCTATGCTATATCTTGACTAACTGATCTGACAGAGCTCCTCTGGTATGTGACAAAGAAAGTAAAACAAAAAAAATCCTACCTTTTGGGAAACAGGAGAAGCCAACTTTAACTGAGGTTTTCTCAGTTGGAGTACAGCCTTTCATACACTGCAGTATCCTGTCAACAGAGTAACATGTAGATTCCCTTCCATCAATAACAGGATGTCCCTTCAGTTTCACATAGCGGCGTTGCAGTTTACACCCTAAGAGGAAAAAGAAAAAGTAGTTAAACCCTAAGGAATACAAGTGCTCTAATCTTTCCTTAGAATAAGAAAAGTCCATATTTTCTCCTCAGCTTTTAAGTACAACTCCCCAATGACCCATTTTCACAGCAGTAAAGGTGGCAAGATCAGGACCATAGTTAGTGGGGAAAACTGATTTTTGAAAGAGGAGTTGTGTTTAAAAACTGATGGCACAGTATGGCCCAAATGAAATCCTATAGTCCACTCTTTTAGAAATAGGTCTGAAAGCTATTAAGAATAGGTGCTGTGTAAGAACAGGGACTGCTGAATTGCATTAGGAAAAATGTCAGTTGTTTGTGAGTGCATAAGTAATGGCAGCATTTACATAATGATATCAAAACCAATTGTTGTATTGGATGATTTTTATAATGCTGCAATTATCAGCACTAAAAGGATTATTAACATTCACAGGATTCCACGTGCTATCTAGTTTCCTGACATGCTTATGGGTATGATCTTGCTGCCACTGAAATCAATGGAAAAAGCCCATTTGACTCTATTGAGACTCTTTACAGGCCCAAAGTAAATGAAAATACTGCACTGTTGGAGGGAGTGTAGTATTATTATAAATATATGCAAGGAGACACACTTATACAGTAAGAGTATTTCCCAACGCCCCCTCCCGCCCCCTTTCTATCCAGATCCTCTGATGGGGTAAAATGGAATTGAAGTCAATGGTGCTATGCCAGTTTACCCCAGCTGAGGGTCTGGCCCAATGTACTAAAATTCTCTGTGTGCTGTTTATAACATATGCAGTTTGTTTGATTAAATTAAGTCTACAGAGAGCGAGCTGATTTAGTGCACGCTCCTGCTCTGAAGCAAATCAGTGGTGAAACTTCCACTGACTTCAATGGGAGCAAGACTGGGTCTGATTTTGCCAGTCATGGAGTAAGAAACTACTTAAGTATCAGTAAATGTGGCAGAATCAAGCCTCTAGTAGTAAACTGAATGTGAGAAAGAGTTGTATTCAACGCTTCAGATTCATTGGGAGAGTTCTAAAATAACGATTAGTTATATAAACAGAAAATGAATGACAACAGTGGTCCTTTTTATTTACAGGTAAATGTTTCTTTTTTCTTTTTTGTATTTTTAGGGGGAAAATAAAATAAAAATGACATTTTCTCTAAGTAGAAATTGTTTTCAAATCTACTGACCTTCGGCGCAGGTTTCTTCTACCAGTACCCATGAATGGACAAAAGCTGAGCAGCTGTGTGCCAGCCTATGATTGGGCATGAGGAGTTCATTTTGCTTTTGTCCATCATTATTTCCACAAATACCACAGGTCCTTCCTCTCATCCATGAAACAACAGTAACCTATAAAGATAACACATCTTTTCTGTCGATGCTAATGTGTTGGCCCATTACAATGCAAAGGTGTAAAAGAGAAGAAAGCTAGTAATATAACAGATTCAGAAGTACCTTAAGTGTCGATCCATCAAAAGTCACATTCGCCAGCCCTTGGTCTGGAGCTTCTACTACAACTGTTGTTTCATTTCTATAAATTTTAATGTTTTCTGTAAAAAGATACAACCGTTTACAGGTGGTTCCTCTAATTTTGAAATAGTAAAGAAATTACCTAATCTCAGGGATAATGTATATTATCATTAATTTTCATTTACAAAGACTGTTTACTATTTCCATCTGAATACATTTTTTGTGGAGAGGTGAGGTCAGAAATAAGAGTTTTTTCTTTTTATTTGCAAAATGCTGTTTCTCTGGATCTATATAGCTGTCATTGACTTTTCTGTCTAGTCAATAGAGCCAGCCTGATTTACACCAGCTGAAGATCTGGTCCTAAATATCTAGCTTTCTCTATGATGTTCATCATCATGGCATTGCACCTACATATAAACAAGTACCAATATAGTCAAGCAGCTCTGAATGCAAAATGCTTCACATTTCAGTGAGAGGATTAATCTTTATGCTTTACAGTGGCAAGCACACTATACAAATCAATATAATAATGGGCCTGATTCACTTATTAGTGAAAATTAAGAGTATGTCAGTTGAAGTCAGGTATGTAAAACCAAAATAAGTCACAGAAGTATCAGGCCCATAGTTTTTCTTAGTATTGATACACAATTATTTTTTACATCTCGAAGTCCTCATTAAGCTTGTAAAATATTTTGGCCTAGATAATATTTAGTCCTGCCATTAGTGCAGGGGCTAGACCAGACGACCTCTCGAGGACCCGTCCAGTCCTACAATTCTATGATTCTATATTCCTGTAAATATTTAATTTCTAAATAATTCCTGGAAAGGTGAGTAACACACTTACCTCTTTTATTTTGATACATTTTGCTGTGCGTTAACACTGGTCCGTCATTGTATGACACGAGGATAGAGGAAGATGGAGAAAGATAGAGTCTCACGCTTCTTGAAAGAAGAAAACAAATGTGTTTAACTGTGGGAACATTGATGTAAATGACCAACACAGATACAGCCCCAACTTCAGCATCCAAATTTTGAATATGCCCCCAAAGTTCAACACTGGTTGGGTTTAGGGCTCTGGTTCAACACTTTCCTGGAAATGAGAAGCCCAAGGAGGTAGCTGTGTGGGGGCTGTTGATAAGCATTACCTGAGAAATTGAAGAGAGAGGCTGGAGGGCAGAAGACGATTGCTGGTATTATGATTTAAAAAGTACCCATCATTTTTTCCAATGCAACAAAATGTAAACTAACTTCCTAAAATTCTATATAGCGACTCAAGAATGATTACACTTACGATGAACTAATATTGATGTACACCTCCCTGGAGGAAGAGCGTGGATTGACTTTTCTCGTCATGACGATGAATTTGGGGTGAGCAGTGCAGTCTTGAGCTACTACAAGGTTGCAGTCTTTATTGAATGAACATTTGTACTTCACTCTGTCAAATGTTTTGAAGTTTTCTTCCCTCACTTCACATGTGGCTGAAAAACAACAATAAAAATAAATGGCTGATGCAACTGTGCTTTGGAGATTGTCATGGAGATTTTGAAAGCTGCCCAAGAGGTCTGAATGGCCAGTTCCCATTAAAATCAATGGGAATTGGACAGCCAAATCTTCTTGGCAGGTTTTAAAATCTCAGCCTAAGTATACATACTTAAGAAAGGCACGGCAGCAACATAAAATGATCGATCAGTGTGGAATTATACTGTTGTATACCCATCACTTTTTTTTGATAAGCAGCTGAAAACAAACCATCTAGTGATAGTCTTGTTTTAAAGACTCTGTTACTATCACATTCCTGAGAAGCTAAAAGTTGAACCCATGACAAAAACTATTAGCATTTCTCCAAATTTTGCCACTGTTTGTAATAAGTATCATTAGAATTAGACAGACCCAGTCCTACTAAAAATCATGAAGTCTCCCTTCTAAGGAAAATAAATAGGATTGGAAAACTCATATCCCTGCCCTACATCCACCAGGTCATCCCTCTCGTGGTGGGGATGACAGCCTCTTGGAAGCGACAAAGGACAGAGCCACTTGGGATCTCTGTGTGAAACCCATGAATTCCTAACCATGCAAACAGACCTGAACTCCCTGCGCCCCCCTTCCAACAACTGCTGAGAAGGCATCTCCTGGGGTTGGGGTAAGGGTAAAGGTAAGGGTTGCCAAGTTTCCCCAGAAGAACACTGCTTGAAAAGACCAAGCCCAAAGCTGACAGGAGACAGAGTCACCGGAGGGGCCAAGTTTTAACTATTACAAATAACCATTGCTCATTTATCAGGGACTAGACCAGTACTGAAGTAACATTTACATTGATCTTCTTTAGCTATCAGTGAAGATATTTCTGGAAGGAAATTCCAAGCAGTCACTTCTGGAGCCTGAGAAGCTGGAGCTGGGCTCACAGGCAAAGCAAATGGAAGTGGGAAAGCCTCATAGTAAAAGGTTAGCTGAAAAAGAAGCAATGAAAAGGCTTTAGGATATGTTTAGTCATACAATTTGATCAATCATAACAAGCAAAAAGGCCCCCCTTGTTAAAAATTCCCTAAATATGTATTTGTATAACTGGAGTCATTACAGTCTTCCCAGGACATTGTGGGCACCCAAACCTAACATATATATTTTTATGAGCTCATTATCTTTTATTTTATTATCACTTGTACATTTTCTTGAGAGATTATCTTTAAACGATTATTTAAAGACATAGGGAATTAAGATGCACAGATGATGTTTACGGTATTGTTAAATGACTTCCTTAAAACGAAAAACCAAACCAAACAAACCACCGCACCACAGGGTGGCTGAATAATAAGTTCTCTCTGCCTTATCCTGTCCCACTGCAACTAGGTACAGCAGACTAAAGAGCATGTGTTAGCTGGCAGTCTTACAGAATGAAAGTTGGCTTGATGTGATTTTGGTTAAGTTCGCATACCATAGAGAAAGACACATTAAATATATCTAGATAAACAGGTCATACACCACTCCCTCATTATCACATATGAAAACCCCCTGGAAAATTGAAGTACAAGGGTAGGTTAAGGACACACTTATTTCCTTTATGGAAAGCCAAGCTGTTGTTAAATTACACCAGACCGACTAGGGGACATTTTTCATAAAGATGCACAGGGATTTAGTGGACAAAGCCCAATTAATCAGTTGGAGTCTGCAGACTACATCTGTGCAGGCTGCTGGCAAAACATACCCCTTCTTGTTTGTTCAGAGAAGTGCTTCATTTGGGAGTTCCAAGGTTTGATCGGTGAGTAATGGACTCCAAGAAGCACCGGGCTGTAGGACTCCAGCACCAGTTAGGATATAGGTGCAAGTAAGGTTAAGCACTAGCTATAGTCTTCCTCAATGCATCCTTTGTAAGTCACACACCCCGTACTCCTGAGAGCCCAGGATAAAAACAAGCAAAGTGTGTGGGCAGGATGGGCATATCTGAGGAGATATCAGCTTCAGTGCTACCCTCCGCATACAAATGAAGCATTTGGCTACAGGCTTCCCCTTTGGGCATTACTCCGCAGGCCAGACTGAGTTGGTCCTGTGCAGTTGGTGGCTCTTTCATAATGAAAGCATCGAGTTCCCAAGAACTTCTAGTAATGCTGATCACGTTTTTATCTTGTGCTTTATGGCACACTACAGGATCAAGCCCGGTGTATTCAGGATCTACGGTAGCTCGTGTAGGAGGTAAGGTTCTGCATTTTTCCTTTCTCAGAATTAGCCTAGATGTATTACCCAAAGTCAAACTATACAACTAGAAAGTATATTTGGAAAAACAAACAAACAAACAAAAGGTCCACATACCCCCGGAGCCTTTATGACTGTATTAATTGTCCGTGATGAAGTTGCAACTGCTCTTACTACAAGTTCCTGAGAAGGATTTTTCTGATACACTTCTGAGAAGCCCATCAGGTATGCTATTCCAGGAACAAATTCCATAGTTCTAGAGATAAACAAGATGTGACATACTCAGAACCTTCATAACACCAACCAATATAACAAGAACAACACAACAAATGACAAGGTAGCAGACTGCATACGTTATAGTTGTCCTCCTTATCCAGGATGGAAGTTTTGTCCAAGCCAGCTTCACCTGTACAGCTGGATTCCTTGAAATTCGGCCTGTGGAAGCTCTTGCTTCAATTCTATACTCCCGGCATTCCTTGCCCCACCTGAACCTGGCCTTTATGAGGAAGAGAAAAAGTCATTAGAATTTTGGAAATGAAATCATATAAAAAAAATCTGTCATCATATCAAAATACATGATCTTGTTATGAAACTTCAGTGAAGTCTTCAATGCTCCTAACTCATTCACTAAATATACTTGTGGAGGAGCTTTGGCTACATCTGGAGGAATATGGGGATGAATGGTAAGGGTGGTAGGCCAGGCTGAATGTTCCCATTTTGAACGTTCAAAATCTTGCACTGAAACATGACCTAGAATTCTGCAGTGTGACATTTTGCTGAGATTCATTACATTTTGCAAATTCATCACCAATCTGTATATTTAAAGAAGAAATGGCATGCTCCTCTAGAAAGTTTACTTTTACAAAAATGTCTGGTTTTGCAAAGATAAACAATTTTCACTACTGACAATTCTGATGAAATTTTGAAACTGCAGCCACAAAATGCAGAAGTCTGGAGATCACTGTACACGTACATAGCTCTGCAGATGAAGGCTTCCACGACTGGGGCATGTGGGCATTGCTGTTTGGAGAGGCTTGAAAATAGAAACTGCAAACACAGTGCCCTAATTCCAATGCTTTCAGGCATCAACTGAACACCCAACATGACTTCAGCACCTCTCTTATATGGAAAGAAGGAAACAAAATGTCCTTGAAGTGGCAAGGTGGGTGAGGTAAAATTTTGTATTGGGCCAATTTCTGCTTTTGAGCCTCACAGAGCTCTTCTTCAACTCTGGGGAAGGTACTCTGAGCAGCACAGCCAAATGCAAGATGGAACACCTTGTCTCTCTAATATCCTTGGACCGACATAACAACTATGCTGCATACAACATTTGAAGTGGCTGTCATTTGAAATGCATGTATAAAGAAAGGAATGAGCCAGATCCTCAGCTGGTGTAAACTGGCACTTGAGCTGTTCAAACATTTTCAAATTTTGAAAATTTAGCTACAAATGTTTTTCAAACAAATTTTGAAAATTTTCACAAATTTATTTTCCTGTTTTTCAGTGGTTGCATTTTTTCAAAAATTCAAAATTTTGATGAAAAATATTTGCCAAAAATTCCAGGAAAATTTGTCTTCCTTGTTTGACCATCTCTAATCAGTATAGCCATCTGGTTATTTGATACTGAGGGGCCTTTTAAAGCTCTCACTTGGTGGAGCTAGTTGTATCTTTACCTGTGCTTTGAGAGGCAATACTACAGAATCAGCACACGCTTTCCAGTTAGTTTCAGCAAGCTGAACCACAACCAGTTGCATATCGACTTTGGCAGCAGCAGAGTTAATATATGCTGTGGCTTGGTAACCTTGATTTTTGTTGTCACTCCTAACTGCCCGAGCCACAATGGTGAGCCCAGGTGGAAGTACGTCTCCCAGGAAATTGGGCTGAAAAACAAAACAAAAATGGCAATGCTTAAACGCACATGTATATTCAGTGGTGAACGTTGGATTCATTTCGTACTGCACCGATAGCTGTACATCAGTACAGAGCCTGGGCTGGTTGAGAATGAACATAGTTCCAGACTCTTATTGTTATTTCAGTGTAAGTTTTGGTGGGTTATTCTCCTTTTTTATTTCAGTAGAATAAAGAATTTTAAAAAGATGCAGTTGTCTTGACACAAGAGCCACGACTTACTTAAGACATGTCAATGGACTTATTAAGATCTTGTGTATTATTTTTAATATTTAATCGATTTCTAGAACATTGGATATTACCATAGCAATATATTCATTCAGAAGCAACTCCTTTGAGCCATAATGAGAGATGTGAGTTCCTTATTAATTCCAGTATTCATACAATATTATGAATCCTTTGGATATTTCACTATGTATTTGGGCCAGGCTGGTATATTATTATTAAGATACAATTACTTGGAATGGATTCAGAATACCACACTAAGGATTGTGAACAGTTAGTGAGCTAATTGGTGCTTACAGAAATGTTTGTTTCTCCCTAAAAGTAATGGATCAGTTTTACTGAGCACATGGCCAGATTTTGTCTCTGTTACACTGGACTTACACTGATGAATTCCGTGACTCTACTCTGGAGAGTAAGCACTGCAAAACCAGGATTTAACATTTAAATGAATAGGTGGGTTTTTTTCATATTCTCAATGAATATATAAATTATATAGGACACATGCCTAAGTTGTGTTTTTCAGTAGAGCTGGTTGAAAATTTTCTGTCAAAACAGTTTTTGATGGAAAATACCTTATTAATGACATGGAAATTTTCACCAAAAATTTTAATTTTGGAGTTTTCATTAAAAAAATTCAAAATCTTTCCATTTCTAGCCACCCAAAAGGAAACTTTTCTTTGAAAGTTTTTGACTGCTAAAAACTCAAAAAAAAAAAAAATATTGAAAAATTTAGTCAAGAAAGGAACTTTAAAAATCTTTGTCACAATTTTTCACAGGAAAGAAATCATTTCTGGTTTTCAGCGTGTAAAAAAAAAAAAAGATCTCCCTGTAGGGCAATTTCCGGAGAGCAATGACTCATTGGGGTTAATGGCTAGAGGCACAGGCAAGGTCAACAATGCCCCTTACGCAGTCTAATTCCCAGGCAAAGATAAAATTTCACCTCATGTGCAAAGCTAGAATCGCTGCTGCTGCTGCTGCTACTGCTACTACTGCTGCTGCTGCTGCTGCTGTTCCTGCTGCTGCTGCTACTCTCTCTGGTGCTGCTGCTGGTACTGTCGCTGGAGCTGCTGCTGCTGCCTGACTGAGGGGAAGATGATGATGATGAGCTGCTTGACGACGCCTGATCTGGATTCTGTAGAAGAGAAATAGGTAAAAGACTGTATGATAGGTATTTGGCCAAATCCAGCTCTTATCATGAAAACCAGGAGCGGCGCCAGGGTTTTTGGCGCCCTAGGCGGGGGTCCTTCCGTGCTCCCGATTGTCGGTGGCAATTCTGCGGCGGGGGGGTCCTTCCGCGCTCCCGGTCTTCGGGGCACTTCGGAGTGAAGGACCCGCCGCAGAATTGCCGCCGAAGACCCGGAGTGCGGAAGGACCCCCCCGCCGCCGAATTGCCGCCCCCCCAAATCCTGGTGCCCTAGGCGACCGCCTAGGTTGCCTAAATGGAAGTGCCGGCCCTGATGAAAACTTCCTCTCCTAACTGGAAGCTCTTGTGTCAGTAATCAGATACTATGTCACACGGAGGCACCTAAACAGTGTAACATATCATTATAAAACTAGAGCTGGTTAAAAATATTTTATTTGTATAAAAAAGGGCAGGATTTTTTCATTACAAATTTCACAAAACCATTTTCCTATTTTGTGACCAGCCCTAATAACAAGAACTTTACAGGAAGAATCCATAAAGCCACCACATTTTCCTCCTCATTTAAGTACCTCCTTAAAACTCACCTCTGCTGTGATGCACACAGAATCTGCCTTCTGATAATGTCTAGGCAGGTGGCAAGCTCTTATTACTGCTACTGATTGTCTAAGAATTCTGCACATAGCTAGTCTGTGCTAAAATATCTTATTATTTTGTTATCCCTTTCTCCCCCCCCCCCAACATGCCACGCCTGCTTGTTATTTACTATATGGTTCTACACCACCTAACTCAGAATAGCCTTGATCTTGTTGAGGCTTCTAGGACTACAGCAATATGCAGGTATTATAATAATATTATCAATAATAAAAATGATTACCAGTCCATTGTGGCTGCTCTAGATGACACCATAGTATTCTTCACATTCTGACATTGGATATTAAATCATTTGGGGTCACTCACTCTTCAGAATGTCCACGTGAAATGAACATAAAAGTCATTTTTCTCCTCCCATCTTCCCAGTAACTGCTCTACAAGTTCTCTCCCTCCAAAGTGCTCTGTTTAATGCCATATACTCTATCACATCACATGCTAATATGTCTTCCCTTATGACATCCCACAACTTTTCCTTGAGTCAGCCTCTCTGTCTCTTTCCTTCAATCTTCATCTGTTGGACTCTCTTACTCGTACAGTTGTCAAGACTGTCCTTTACACGATCAAACCAACTGAGCCTGCACTCCCTCATTTTTTTCATTTATAAGAATTATTTTGAGAATGTATGAAACATACACATTCCTCATGTGGTCTTTCTTACTTATGCCACTCATCCATCTCAACATTCACATTTTTCTGTGGAAAAGATCACTTGCTCATATTTCTTCTTTGAAGCCCAACCCTCAGTGCCAGACTTTAAAACTGGATGGACTAGTTTTATAGACTTCCCTTTTAATCTTACTGGTATCTTCCTGCCACATATTACACCACTTATCTATCTCCATTTGAGCCAGGCATTTATTACCCTAGCTCTAATTTCATCCTCTACTTCCCCATTTTCTGGAACCCAGATACTTGACATTTTGTGGTTTTGGTATTGTCTGTCCATCTAGTTGTAGGAATAATTCTTCAGTGATCACATTAGTAAAATTACATACCATATATTGTTTTTCCTCTGCTTATTTTGAGTCCAAGTCTCTCCTACACATCTCTCTATTTATAAAGATCCTCTTCTAGACTATCTTTCTTCTCACTGCGTAGAATGATATAATCTGCAAACAACATGCACCAAAGTGCCTCCTTCTTTTGTATGTTCCTTGTAAGGGTATCCAGGATGAGGATAAACAAGAAAGGGCTCAATGCTGATCCCTGATGCACTCCCACCTTTACCAATCATTCTTCTCTTTCACTACTAGGAAGTTTTGACTGTTGACATTGCACCTACATATATGGCTTTAACAAACTGCACACAAAGTTCGGTATCATTTTCTCCCTCGTACGCCTCTGGATGACTTTCCTGGGAACTTGGGCAAAGATCAATGAACACTATGTGAATATTTTCCCTCTTCTCTCTGAATTTTTCTCACTAGCTGCCTCAGCTCAAAATCAGCATCTATTGTCAATCTTCCTGGCACAGAGCTATATGGGTTTGTTCTAATATCTACTTCACTTCTTAGTTTAATGATCATTAAAGTAAACACTTAAATGTTGGACTTACCAAATGGGACTTGAAGCGGAGTCGGTACATTTCTGGAACGTGCTGTTCCTGCAAAATTCCAAAACAAATTATTGCCTGCAATGATTCAACAAGAATCAGATCACATTCAACTATGATACATTAAAGATGGTTACCCAATCTCCAGATGAGTCATAACTGCTGCGACTGGTGTATTGAGACTTAGCATGTTTCCTCTCATCTTTTCTATCAGTTTTGCTGAAAGGATACGACTCCTTGGAACGCTTCTTGGCATCGTAGCGAGCTTTATCAGCATTTTCACTGCTGCTGCTGCTGCTGCTGCTGCTGCTGCTGCTGGGTCTGCCGGTGGTGGTTTCACTGCTGCTGCTGCTGCTGCTGCTGCTAGAGCTGCTCTGCTGTTTGCGTGCAGCCTTGGAATGTTTCTTCTCGTGAAAACCTCTCTCTTGATCGGCACTAGTAGCGTGTACAGTAGGTGGTTTCTTAGAATGTGTCTTAGCTGTATGTTTTCCTCCATCAGCTTTGCTGCTGCTGCTACTGCTGCTGCTGCTGCTGCTACTGCTGCTGCTGCTTTTCCCAAATGGAGATAACTTCTTTCCTTTGGTTTTAGAATGCCCTTTGCTGCGGGGCCCTTTCTGCTCATGTTCTTGATGCCCCTTCTGCTGTTCCTTGCTTGGTGGGCCCAATGAATCGTCAAAGGAAGATACATCTTTCTTCTTCAGATTTATCTGGTCACGCTGAGAATCACTGCTGGACTGGCTGCTGGATGAGCTGGAGCTACTGTTGCTGCTGCTGCTGCTGCTGCTAGAGCTGGATGATGATTTTCTGTCTTTTCGGATAACGAGTGATTTTTCCTAGTAGAAGACATGAGCAGAGAAAGACAATTATTATTCTGTTCACTTGCGGAAGTTTTTAAGTAAAATGCTCTTCTGAGAGAAAGAAGTCTTTCTGTTGTCCTTCAGAAAGCAAGGTCTCGTCCCCAAGTAGAGACTTCATCTCTGTTTATAACATATTTTAGTGATGTCCACATGGGATGGTGCTCTAAACCAATACATTTAGATGACTATATGTAGAAGTTATGGTGCATAGAATTGTGCATGACTGAAGTTAATACTGTATGATGTTATTTCCTACACTATCTAAAGTACTAAGTTTGTCTTGTTATTGTCACTTTATTTACTATTAAGAGTGTACTAAGTGTGTGTATATTGTCCCCTGCAAGTCTAGAAGTGTATATATTAGATAAGTACCTGGGTCTGGACTGTGGGATCATCAAGGATTTTCTTCAGTTTTTTAATTGCCTCTTTGCCAGAAGCTAGTTCCGTTTCTGTGTCTTCAAATTTTACTAAACGCACCATTTTCGCAGCAGCCTGAGCACCTGCTTGGATTGTTACTTGTATTTTCTCAATTGATGACCCTGTATGGACTGACATTACATGGCAATTAATATCACTGTTGCTGGTTATTGTTATTAATAGCAGTAGAGGACTACACTAGCCGTAGTATTGTATAACAGTATTGTTACTGTTTTTTGTTGTTAATAGCAGTAGAGGACTACAATAGCCCAGAATGTGCCAATTTCTGCTTTTATATTGTATGTGGGAGATAAAGCAACATTTTTTTTGCAGTTATATTTGCATTTGGTGAAAATGGATATTTCTGGTATTTAGTGACTTCGATAGTGTGTCATGCAAATTGAACTTACATACATTTTTCAGTGTTGAGCATGACGCTAGATTCATTTCAAGTGAATAAAAAATTGCAGATAATCCAGTCAGCACATCCAGGTCACTGGAATAAATTGCTTTTTTTTACCAGAGTTTATTGGCAGTGCCTTACTTGGCAACAGCTCTGATAAGAGAATTACACATTTGTTGCCATATCGGTCTTGACAAATTAACATGAATTTCTGTGTTTATATATTAATTAATTAGATATTGTGCTTGCCTCTGGACATTTAAAGGATGGTCCAGAGTTCAGGCCATTAGCCTGGGACTTGGGAAACCTTTGTTCAATATCTTTCTCTGTTACAGGTTTCATGTATGACCATGGACTAGTCATTTAGTCTCTCTGGAGTGTCGTGACAATAAATATATTAAATATTGTAAGGTGCTGAGATACTAAGGGCCATGAATAGGAGCCATGAAAGTGCCTAAGATAGAAAGACAAATATTTATTAGTTTCTCTCAAGACAATAGTATTTACCTGGTTTGCAGGTAAGTTTAAAAGCATTCTCCCCAACCAGATAATAGAGAGGAGCCTTTCTGATAAATGCAGCATTCACACTTTTCCTTTCTGCGCAAATTTCAACTCCAAATGTACTTGCATTGAAGCACATGGAACGAACAGATGGTACTTTCTGTTGGGATGATTGTCCAGCTGAATAGATGTTTCCTGTTGAAATGATTTCTGAAGACAGTCTACCCTATTGTGTAATAAACACATGTCAATGTTAGATTCTGTGATGCCAATAATAAAAAAATATCATCAAATTGTTAAGTCTCCTGTTTTAAGAATAGATTCCTGTATGTTTTATAGAGGTGATTAATTGATTTGCTTGAGATTCTGGTCGTCTGACATGGAATGACCTTGTTGTCAGCTGGTCAAATTGGCCATGTCATCTCATGGTCAAGTAGGCCATGTCATCTCACGTTTATGGTATCTATTTAGAATAGAAGGGGAAGGAGCATCAGGATTTAAGGCTGGAAAATGGAGTTCCACCTAATCGTGCTAATTATTTTATTTGGCTTTGTTTGTTCAGTGATTCAAGCTGTGTTCACTGAATCCCAGAATCTCGGTAACCCTATAATGACTGTAGAAGTTCTAGACAAAAAGAAATTTATAGTATGGAATTCTGTCCTACAATAAACATTGAGCCAAATTGTGGAGCCCTTACTCAAGTCAATGGAGCATTTGCCTTGATAGGGTTCTAATAAAGACTACAGGTTTCATCAGCTAAGAAAGCCACAAAGATCTCCTAGATGGCCATAGTGGATGACATTAGAAAGTGCTTCCCCTAAGCATTCCATATATGGCAAACAATGGTTCCAAAGGACCCAATGAATTACAGTTAAGAGGTTGGAACTAAATCTGTGCAATGCAATTTATGGTTTCCCTGATCAATGAAGCTAACAGCTAAAGGGACAGAACCATGAGTTTCCACCAGCCAGGTGCATAGTGCCTCTTTAAATGTAGTAAAAGATTTACAACCAATTTTACTTTTTCATAAATGAGTAAATACTTCACATTTTTGTGGACTGCCTGACAAGATTCCTGAGTTGTCAGAGGCATACTCTAAAAATACAGCTTTTAATGGTAGCTCTTTCTTTTGCAGGTAAATTCCAACTATGCTGGGAATCGTTCAAGTTAGGCTTATCATTTAGTTACTGTTCATTTAGTGTCAGTTCAACAGTCAGGGCCAGATTCTGTGCTGCAGCTCTCCGCAGATGCAGCAGAGAGACACAGACTAGGAGGATTCAGCTTGTTTCAGTGCCACAGGGGCTGCTCCACCTTATATACTCCTGGGGGAATTCTGCACCACTGCATGCATGCATAATTAGTGAGCCATGCATATTTTTATTTTTTTGCTGCAGTTCTGCCTTTTGTGGCGCTAGAACACAGCAGCAGCTCCCAGCCAGATAGGGAAGAAAAGAGCCTTCTTCACAGCAGGCCAGGTCAGGAGATAGGGGCTATGAGGAGACAGACAGCATGAATGCTGGCGGGGTCAGACAAGGGCTCATAAGGGCTAGTGGGGGAGGATAGACTGGGGCAGGAGCTGAATGGGAGTGGAGGCATAGGGCCACAGGGGGAAGGGAGGTGCAGGGCCACATGGTGATGGGGAGGGGGTGCAGAGCTACATAGGGACATAGGGTGTCTGAATGGGGGCATAGATACACATGGAGATGAGGCGGGGGTGCAGGGCCACATGGAGATGGGGAGAGTAGATGTCTGAGTGCAGGTGGGGGGACACATGTGGACAGGGGGTGCAAGGACACACAGGGATGTGGGGAGTGGGTGTCTTAAGTGGTGGTGGAGGGACAAATGTGCCTGACTGAATGGAGGAGGCTATGGGTCAGCCAGGATCTGTATGGGGGAAGCTCCCTAACAGTCCCTCTCCCTGCCCGCCCCCCAAAAAACCCCCGTTCCATACTTTTCCCACCCATACCCAACAACCTTCCAAGTTCACACCCAGGCTCCTTGTCAGCAATTATTTCCCTTTCACTCAGATCCTCCATTACCCCTGACTCCCCCCAGCCTTTGCACTGCCTCTGGGGCACGTGGGAAATATGGTTCTGTATTGTAGTTTAAACAAATTATTACTCAGAGTTCTGTCTTAATATGCAAAGTAATCTATTTGTCAAAAAACATTTTCTGAATCTTTTTTTGTCTGTTACACACATACTTGCTGACAGGTATTTTGAAATAAATGACCAAAAATAATTGAAACGGGTGTGATTATATTGAGTTATTTTGACAAATAAAATATGCAGAATTTTGCAGAATTTGAAAATATTGTGTGCAGAATTTTTCATTTTTTGGCACAGAATCCTCCCAGGAGTACTTATAGCAGCCTCCCCATGATTGCCTATAGGCTTTGCCACAGCAAAGCACTATGGCCACTCTCCTTTGGACCCCCATCCCATCCATGAACCAATTGCCAACATACCCCTCTGACAGAGGCTGTGAGGGGGACAGTACAGTGTTTTGTACACCATCCCTTGTTGCTCTTGCATTGGAGGAATTCTCCACAGGGCCATTGTGTCTCTTATATGTTACTAGAGCATCACGAAGACGCTGAACTAGAAAGCCCTTACTGAAAACTGTGTCCCCAAAATGGAATTATAGTCAGTCATTTGACTTGTCACAAAAACAGACATTCATCCCTGAACCAGAAATGCCCCATTCCTCAACATCAAATTTCAGTTCTACTTGTTGAATAATCCACCTGTCGCCGCATGGAACATTTTCTAACCCTCTGTTAATTTACAGGAAGGCTACATGAGAGTTACAATGCATTTAAAGGGTTGTGGGCCTTTCCCATAGGAAATTGCAAAAATTAATTATTCAAGACAATGTTATAGTTTCTAAACACAATTATGTTAGCCTGACACTGTGATTAAATTCCAGATTTTTGTTATATCATTACTATTGGGTTATTTTTGTCCGAAGGTTGTACTTGACTCATTTTGAAAAAAATAATGGGTCAGAAATCATTAATACAAATTCACTTCTGGATAAAGGAGATAATCTTACACAGATCAAAAAAACAAAAGGAGTGTTCAAAATCCAATATGTGTTACCCTTATTTTATCACTCTCGCTTGATGCGGAACCTGAATCGAAGGACAGCTTCATTATGTCAGGCACTGCCTCAGGTAGAAGAACTGGCGTCATCTTAGTGGCAGCTAAGTCTTCAAGATTTCGTGTAACAGCATACGTCTTAGACCTGCAGAATAAACATGAAGGGGAATGTTGTATCGATAAGCACTTCTGAGGAAAAGATCTGAATTATATCTTGTGGCGTGTACTTAGCAACAAACATCCTACCTTGCAAATTACTTCACAGATATTTACAGAAGTCATCCTGCTAGTGAGATTGTCAAGCCCTATAAAGGCTGCAGAGAAATGTAGACCAACATTTTCAAAGTTGGGTGCAATCACTGAAAGCAGTGGGCTCTGTGCATGTAAGCACATTGGAAAACGGGGCTACTTAGTCTGGTGTCTAGCTATGGATTTAATTGCTTAGCTTTTGGCTCCCAAGTTTGGAAATTACGGCCTTCTTTTTAATTTTCAAAATTGTACATAGCCTAGAAAAGACTAGCACTTGGGATGCTTGTTTCTAAACTGTTACTTCATCCTCTCTTTTTTATAATTAAAAATAATAAACACCAGGGAAAGTACGCCATGAAATGTAAATTCTTGTGTGACATTTATTAAAAATGCCATTGAAGAGAGGCGCCGAGAGTCACCTGAGCAAGGCATCCGCAACTTGCTGCAACTGCGTTATCGCTAGAATCATTGCTTTTCCCAGACCAGGAATGTTCAGAACTTTATTTACATAATAATATTCAGTACCGAAGTTCCTAAGCTGTTGTTTATGGACTGCTGGTGGTCCAAGAGCACTCAGATCTGGTACTAGTAACATGGGATGAGATTCTGTATTGCACCCCTTAGAGGCTCAGAATGAGGAGGTGGCTTTAAGCCACCTTTGTGCCATCCCAATCCTGGGCTGCTCCATGGCCTGGAGAATCCTCCCCCAGCCAGATGTGGGGCTTTTAAGGTCCCTTTACACCTCTCCAGCCCTTTTACCAGGTGTAAGGGGGCCCACACAGAGATGAGGATCTTACCTCTGGTGCTTGCTCTTTATTTCTAGCTGTTTAATAGCATTAAAATACAACTAAAAATACCTTATGTACTCTCCTAATGTTTCTTTTTCATGTCACCAATTGCCGTAGCTACCACAGGGTTGTTATGGGATTGTGAATGAGAGGAGGTGGCCTGCCTGACCGCGAATGGGGAGATGGCCTATGAGATGATCTCTATTATAATGAGGTCCACACTGTGTGAAAGTCTGAGCGCTCTCAATCTTCCCTATTTGAAAGGTGAATTTGTATTCATTTGATGGTGCTCTCTTCCTCTTGAAGACTCTTGCCATGCTGCGTGCACTGTAAAGCACACAATTGCACTTCATGTGGAACACCTCAATAAAACACGTGTCACCCAGGGGGGCTTTGTTTGCTTTTCCTGCTCTCCCATTTTAGATAAGGACATGACAGCAACGCTCCATGCTGAGCGTGAGTAGAACCTTGAAGAATGGAATCTGAAGTGAAATATTCTTCCTAACAAGCTGAGTGGATAAAAGAAAATACAAATCAACATGCATTTCAGATGGCTCATCTGGATAAGGGAGACAAAGGAAAAAGCAAATGGCTTTTATTTCAGGCCCATTCAATAATTTAAATGACCACCGAACAGCAGGCTGGGTCTCCAGGCACAAAGCTCTCCTATTCCTTTTTTTTTTAAGTATTATTTTTTTATGCCAATAGTCTACTCCTGCCACCTAATGAAAGCGGAGGATCAATTCCTCCCTGTTGTGCTCAGAGAGCTGACAATGCAGCTGCATCAGAGGTGACACATGTCAATGTCTGCAGAATCACACAGCACAGTAAAAATAGGCTGTAAGAGCCAACTCTGGCTCTTTAACAAGAAAAAAACAGTTACAAAGAGGGCCTACAGCTATGATATGAAAGAATCTGTTCTCTGTGATCCCACACAAGGGAGAAAATAAAAGGGAGATTTTCCAATATATGTATTAGTGTATTTCTTGGATAACAGAAGAAGCTGTTCATTTATCTGTGATATAATATCAGCCAAATTCAATGTGTGTGCGTGTGCGTGGGGGGGGGGTGGATTCTGTTGAACTGGGCCCATTTATGTCAGCAGCGAGTGTTGTCCTAAGTACTAGCATAGAAAAAAGAAAATAAGAGCTATATATGAATATGTTTCATTATTTAAAAAGTCTTTATTCATTTTAAAACACTACCTATAAGAACTACATAAATGATACGCAAGTAACAACCCTATGGCCAAATTCTGATCTCATTTGCACCAGTGAAAAGCCAAAGTACCTCCGTTGAAATCCACAGAATTACTCTTGATTAATACCAGGAAAAATTAATTCAGAATCTGGCACAAGAATGTTAAAAAAATAAAGTTTTGAACTGGTATGGAACTTCCCTCCCACACATGCACACCACATCTCCTTAGTAATGTCCTGTACGACACACTGGCCCACTTGTGTACTCCTTCCTAGGAGAGTGAAATTATCCCATGTCACATAAAATTGTGCAATTCTGTCATTAATCTTATTTATAAGAGGCTCTTGTGAAGCAATTTCTGCCAGGCCAACCTACAATTTTTAAAAAACTGGGACACAGCACTATGCAAGCGAATGTATATATTTCAATAGCTTGTCATTATGAATATGAGATACATTTTCAAAGAGTGCATTCTCTGGCATCTCTCCATACATATACTTTAAGCACAAGGCTCTGATTTTCCCCAAAGTTTATTTACATTTCTTCCTGTAAATGTTATAGGAAAAAATATGTTTTTAAGTGGCCATCTGCTGGCAAGCTGAATATAATACCAATAAATATGCAAAACCCAATAAGTGTGTGGAAAAGGTTTTAAAAATACCTAGGGTTTGTATTGTTTCTCAAATTCAGTTTAACTTTGATTGGATTGGATTGAAACAAACGCTTTGTATTTTTCATGTAGTATTATTAATGGGTAGTTGTGATATGTGTTGAAAAGGGAGTCTGAGTCCTAAATTTGCTGTCTTGTCTTGGGGCTTCAGTGTCTTTATCATCAACACTTTAAATCAATTCTTCAAAAGTCAGTGATTTCTCATCTGGGTTTTTATTTGCTGCTGGAGTCTCATGCATCTCACCATTCTCACAGAAATGGTGTACCAGCCTAGATAATATTGAACCAGATTTTACTCACAGTTACATGCCCATGGAAGTCTGGTCGCTCTCAAAGCATGAGTGCCAGGAGACAGTCATGCTAGCTTACCCATGCAGCCAACTATCTTCTCACTATCTGTAATGTCACTGTAAGCTCTCAGTGCAAGTTGGTTGGACTAGGTGACTTTTTAAGGTCTCTTTCAGCCCTGTGTTTCTATGCTGCCTAGGTAGCTCACTGACTGTGAAGTCCATAAAGACTGAGTCAAAGTGCCATATTGTAAAATATAGTTTCATTATGAAGGCTGCTCACAAATGGCTCTAAATAGCAAACACCTCCAACTTCTCAGCTTCCCCTTAAGAACCATTCCCTGTGGTTTCTTTAACAGAGGATACAAAGGTAAATAGTGTCAGAAAATTTCCAAAATATTGAATCCAATAGATTTCTTCTAACTTGACAGGAAGCACTGAACTATTCAAAATATCATGCAAAACAAATCCATATTAAATTAAGATTTCCTGCTAATTCTCCATATATTGATTTAATATTTTTCCTTTTACATTTAAGATTTTACCTGTCCCAGAAGTACGTTGGTGACATGGTTCAATCTTTTGTTCTCTGATCATTCCCCTTATGTGCACATTGTTTCATTCTGAGTGCATATGCCATTACTCACTTGTTTTGTAGCATAGTTTTGAAATTCTTTTATAAGCATAAGAAAAATTGATGGTGATAAAACTTTGCTCATCTTTGCTAGAGTCTATACCATTAATGTATGTGTTTGATTAGGCATTATCTAATTATTTCTATCTAAGATGATTTCAGGTGACATATAATTTACTGTGCTTTGATACTCAGAGGTGAGCAAGGGGAAGTGGTTTGAATAGGAAAGTGTGGCTCCTGAGTTCTAATCCCACCGTTCTAATGCTGGCTCACTCTCTGACCTGGAACAAGTCATTTAACATTTCTGTGTCTAAGTTTCCTTTTCTGACAGACAAGGAAAATAACTATCTCGTTTTGCAGGAGTGTTGTACATTAGTTAAAGTTTGTATAACAATTTGAAGCTCCAGGTAAATGCTCAGCATTATTATTAATATTCATTATTATTATTTATTTCCTTAATATTCCCTTTAACCTGTCCCACACTGGAACCCACTCAGAGTGTTTGGCATAAATATCCCTTTCTAGCTGATCTCAGGAATGAACGTGTGGTCCATGCAAGAGACTGAACAAACAACTTTGGGCCATGACCCCTTTGAAGCTCTTGCACAGATAACTGATGCTCTGTCAACTGTGGAAGAACTCGCCCCTTTGTTTAGGCATCTGGAATGCTTCCTGAGCATGTTCACTGGAACCCCCAAAGTCATTGTGGAGAACCTGGTTATGATCACTCTTGATAGAGTGAAGGATTCACGCTTGGAGGAGGGTGTAATACAGAATGTCTAATAAGACAGTTTGCGACCATAATAGGGAGAGGGGACTTTTAAGGGCGAATAATGATCAGCCTCCATGACTGCTAAACTGAAGAGGCCTGCAGAGCTTCCAGGAGCCAGCAGCCATGAATGCTAACTTCAGGTGGGTCAAACACTGAATTCTTTCATTGCTGCTATATTCCTAGAACAGAAACTTGTTAACATTTCTGGGCACTGTAGATTTCTGTTGTTGCTGGCACTTCTCCTTTGTGATGAATTTTCAGCCTGGCTATCTGTGTCTTTTGTATGTGAACATTTTCCTAAGCTTTGGTCTGCTGCTTTGATTCCTTGGACACTCTCTTTTTCCCCCCTCCCTGCCTCTCTTTGTGCTTGTATTTCTATCTGGTTTTGGTTCGTTGCATCTGGCTGCAATAGTTTTCCAGAGTGTTTTGCAGTTGCATGAATGGTAGTAAATCAAGTAGACCAATCAGGCAAGAAGATCAAATGCCCACCACAGGAAAACCAGATAAAAACACAAGAAATGCTGAATTCTGTACAATTTTAAAACATTGAATGTGTGTATGTGTGTGTGATTAGCAATGTATTCCAATTATAATCAATGGTGTTCATTCTGCTTAAACCTAACCTTATGCTTTCAAATGCAAACTTTTTAATACATATATATTGTGTAGTTATTTGAGAGAAAAAAATGATGAAATGAATGTTATAAACAATTTGGGCCTAAAAGTGGTTTAAAAGAGAAAAGCAAGTGAAGACCACTGGAGAGAAGTGGCATTTATATAAGCATAATTTTTGATTCAAGGCATTTACTCTATAATAAGTAAGTTATGCCAGACAGTGCCAGTCAGCCAAATTATTTGCATGGGGTGATTCCTAAAAAGGAAATGCATTTTATTTTCAAAAGATTCCTTTCTGCATTACTACATAGAAAAATAATATAATATCACCAAAAGCATCATAATATGACTGATACAACCTGATATGAGAAAGTTCAGAAATCCGAGTCATAAAATGGATGCAGCTTACCTTAGAGTAACAACATCAGTTTCCTGGCTGCATGGTGGGATTTCCAATTTGAAATTCTTATCCTTAATATTCAGAGTAGCCGCAACGTTCATAGGGATATTTATATTCGCTTTAGCATGTGCCTCCAATCCAGCTTGGAACAGGTGTGTATTAGTTCCCATTACAAAGATCATGTCCTTGACCATGCTGAAAAATTAGAACAACATGGTGAAGTTGCAAGCATACAGTAAACAGCTGACAGATACTTACAACTGCCCTGTGCATTTGGAAATATGATCGTTTTATTTTGTACTAAATGTTTACCTTAGGGTCAGCTTGGATCGCACTTTAATATTGGCATTAAGTAAGTCAGCCAGTCTGAAATCGGAACTTGGAGTTGGTGAAATCTGTGCCTGAACTATTGTAAAGAAAGAAAAGAATATGAAACTGTGTAAAAAGTACCTTGCAGTCCTGCATACCACTTGATATTCAATTTGCCTTACCACTTCCTGCAACATTTGTGAAAGAAGCATGATACAAGCTTGTCTCCATTGGGAATCCAATACACATAGGCACAATGCGACGGACTTCCGCAGACAACAAAGCTTTCGACCACTGGGTCCCTACACCACTTTGAAGATGATTTATGAATTTCTTTATTGAGGGAATTTTTTCTTCTGGTCCATACAATGCCTGCAATTATAGATTTGCCCTGTTTAAATAAGTAGAACTTGAATATCATAGCCCATGTCACAAATTATGCTCCAGGAGAAAATCTGCCAGCAGTGATTATAATCACTATTGATCAAAGTTTGAACTTATTGTACATGATCAAATCCTTACAGCAAAACATCTCATGAGTGTAAAGTTAAAAAAAAAGGAAAGAGAGAAAAAAAAAGAAACAGTATTTTATGCCTTTTGATCATGTGTCTGATGGTACTATCAAAGAGCTACCTGTAATAGAGTTTGGATGGAATCCTTATCAAGTGCACCAGAGAGGATTTCTTGTCCAAACATCTTCATGTAGCCTGATGCAAAAGGTTTATCACTGGACTGTGCCTTCCAGTCAGAGAGCTGTGTGACAAGAAGAAGTTTGTTAGAATGTTCCTGGCATTGGTAGGATTAACCCCTTACTACATTTTTTTTCTGTGAACGCACCGTTTTCAGAACTTCCCTCACATCAAATGCACTGTCAGAATCACTGTCAGGTAAGTGTCTTTTCGCTAACATCTCCTGCAGTCTTTCAACTTTCAGTCCCACCTGCGTAAAGAAGTAAATCAGAAATGAAAAAAAGTGTGGGAGGGATAAAAAAACAGTGATATTAATCAGAGAAAAATTGTGGGAACGCCCATTTACCTCCAAAGGTTCAGCAATATGTCCAACGAAATGGGCCCTCAATTTGAACAATGCTATTGATGGGAATATGCTGCCTACATTATTCAGTGTCAATGAATGGGCTGCCATTCCAATCATAAGAGACTCTAAAGAGAAAGGAAAATATACAGTAAAACGCAAGCTCAGTTAGTTTTTAAAACCACAGAGTGCAGACTGTATCAATTTACTAATTGCATAATATGAGCAATACAGCATGACATGAGAGAGGCCAGAAATCCCAGTAATAAAACTGATGTCATAAAACTGTCATAAACAGAATATTCTGCATATTTGAACTATTAATGGACAAAATTACAACTCCCCTGCTCGTTGCATAGCAATTATGCTATTTTTTCAATTGCTTCTGCTATATCATTTACATCCGGTCAGATTCTGTAACATCAGCTTATGAGGTGCATTTACAAGACATCATTCAATGTAACTTGACAAAGGGGATCAGGAATTGAAACAGATTTGCCATCCTTTGCTAACAGTTATGGGAAAGTGATATAGATGTCCTATAAGGACAGATGGTGAGGTGTAGACGTGTCTCCCAAATTACTCTAAGGCAGTTAAATACATCTAGTAATAAATGTTGTAACTCCTTACATGAAGTGGCACTAATTGCTCAGTAATTGTTAACTGTCAAGTAAATACAAAGTAATGTAATTTATATGTATTTCCCGTTCTCTAGGTTTATCATACACAATGGGGCAGATCCTAGGGCATGGTTAATTTGTACAGAACACGTCAGATGGCTCTGTGCTAAGGTGGTTTAAAACTCTCCTTTGCACTCCCTTGATCTTGGTGCAGCTCTGCCCAGTCTAGTCCCTGTGCTGTGTGAAAGTAGCCTCAAGGCTCTTCTAAAAAAAATTGGGCTTCAACAAGAAGACCAAAACCATATGTGAGAACCAGGATAGCATAGGGGCATCCCTACTACATCTCCTTTCCTACACTCTTCCCTTGTTACACCAGCAGCAGCTAGTGTGAGTGGCTGAAGAACTCCTATGTTAGATCTCTGCCACTGGAGGATCACCCTTACTTTGGAATTATACTCCACATGCTTGTTAAACTGGCTTTAGGACCAGACTACACCAACAATGCAGCACAAAGTTGAATAAACTTTACTGAGACCCCATATTGCTGCAATCCCATTACATAACACAGGAATCTAATGGAGAAAGGACTGGAGGCAACAAACTAAGCCATCAGGAGATATAATTGTGTTCGGTCTCCAATACAGCCAAGAGATGTCATTTTAGTGTGTAATGATCCCACATTGGATCACCCACTAAGGAGTAAATCTGAGGCTTTCAACACCAGAAACACAGGTCTCCACCAATTGAGATAGGTCCATTAGCTAGTAGCATTAGTACTCTATTATCCTTTATATGACCCAGCCACTGATGCGTGTTACAGTGCATATTGTCTACATTCTAGGCCATGAAATCTTGTCATTAACCCAAACATTGCACCTACTGACACTTAATAAGAATTGCTGCTTGTAAATGATTAGATGATTACACAAAATGTATTAACTTGAAGAGAGCATGGACATTTTCCATCAGCGTGTGTCAGTAACTCATACAGCTTGAGTATCAAATATTTTTAGTTTTCTGAGAAAATATTTACCAATATTTACCAATGCAAAATCGTGTTGGCACAGTCATATGATGCACTGTAGCCACTATATCTGGAGAGATGTGGATACATATAAATGTATCTGACTAAATGGCATATCTCGAGGAAGACTGAGAGATTGATGGAAAAAAACAATGCTGACAAAAAGCAATGTTCAAAAATGAAACCCTAAAATATTAATAAATGTGTTTTATTTAATTCTGTAATAATTTCTAGAGTATCTCCCTGAATGCATTTTAAAAAGTACAAAAGTTCACATAGCACGTATTAGTGATTGTATTTCTTCAGGCGTTCTCTGTCTGCGTCTCCAAGGTAGCAAGCATGTGTATCATATATTACTGTTGTCACTGTGGTATGTACTGTACTTATTTTCATTGTAGAGCAGATTAAATGGCTATGTAAAATCCATGAAAAAAAGGCAGAGCAGTAACAAGATCTACCAAGGCGTTGCAATAAAATAATAAAATAATAATAATTAATAATAATAATAATCAATAACAACAAAATACATCAGCATTTGTCACTGTAGGTTTAGAATGTTTCAGGGACTTGTTTTTCATTGATTTTTTACAAAAATAGCTTTAAATATCCTGATAAGTTACAAAAGTGATAAAAACATCCAAATACAGAGGGACTGTGTTTATAGATATAATTCCCCTAGTCTGCCAGCTAAATATGCCAAATTGTTGGGGCTGTCATGGTCATTTGTATCGGGGAACCACTTAAATAATCACCATTATCAAATAAAACTTGCATGAAAATAGCTAGAATTTGGTTGAGCAAGCATGTGTCTTCTTATCATGCTTTCTCTCTTTATACAGCTAACGGCCATACACTGCCTATGACCTGCGCACGAAACTCCCATTGACAGGAGTGGGATATCAACAGGATCCCATGCAGGGATCTACTGTATTGTATAGGAGAATTAAGGGTATGATGGTGCAAGCAAAATCTATGAACGTAAATCTTAGTTGTTTGTGGGAAAAGGAAATGTTTGTGTCTGAATATTTTCAAACTTGAATATTTAAAGATGGGCACCTATTTTCAGAAGTGTTGAACATTCATAGCTGCATTTGAATTCGGGGGAGTTGTGGAGGCTCAGCACTTTTAGAAATCAGACCACTTATATTCAGTTTTGGTCAGTTTTGGTGCCCAACTATGGTTTGAAAACTTGGCCTATGTCTGCATTGTTCCTAGCCCATCATGGAAGCTATATTGGGCTGGTTGTGTACAACGTAAAATGCACAGGGATATAAATCTCTTTAAAGGGAATATCCTTAGATATGACATTATATTCCTGATGATAGAGGAATTTTCAGGTGCAATGTGCAACTGACAAGCAGTTCAGGAATCTATGGGTAGAACTGGGCTTGTATGATTGGCTTGTATGATTCCCCTCCCACCCTTAACTTATGTGTATTTTATTTCAAAGCCTACAGGTGATTAATATAGATGGAGAAATTTGAGCCTTACCTCTAAACATACTAAGGCGGAAATCTTTGCTGAATCGATAGCTAGGTCTGTCAAGTTTGGGGCTGAGTATTCTGATAGCCATTCTGCAGGCAGAGGCCCTGAAAGATTCAGTGAATTGTACCATATTAAAATCTCCATTGCAGTTTTCAGGAAAGCAAGTTTCTCTTTTAGAGAAATAATGTGTAGTGCCCTTACACGACTTGGAGATCCGGAGCTGTACTTCTGCCCAGAGCCCTCAGGGAGGTAAAGATGAAAGTTGCCACTTGCATGCTAGGTTCTTTTAGCATAGCATTAGCTAAAGTCACCAAGACAGGAAGACCTGGTTTGGTTTCAAGCAGAACAAAGGCAGCAATCATTCGGACTTGAGGATTAATCTTGTGGTTTAGGAACATCTCCAGGGTAATATCTTGTACCTGAAAATAGTAAATAGAATTTTAAGTTACCGTATGTTTGAACATTTGCAATTAACTATTCATCTTTTCCCACCCTTTACCACAATTGTAGTACAAGTCTTGTGTTAGAAACAAAATCCATGCTTAATTTTTTCCATTTAATTCTTGCAAGTAATGTGGCAACAAAGTTCATGATTTTAAGTTCAGAAGGGACCATTATGACCATCTAGTCTGACCTCATCGGGCCAAAGGACCTCATCCAATGCATTTTGCATGAAACCCAGCTTCTGTTTGAGCTATAGCAATTCTTTTAAAAAGCTAGTCAGTCTTGGCTTAAAGCCTTCAAGTGATGAAGAACCCGCCACCTACCTTGTAAGTTGTTCCAATGGTTAGTTACCCTGAACGTGCCTTTTTTTCTAGTCTGAATTTGTCTAGTTTCAACTTCCAGCCATTGGATCTCATTATAGCTTTATCTGCTAGACTGAGCAGCCCTCTACTATCAGAAATCTCTTCCCCACATAGATACTTGTAGATTCTCATCCAGCCATCTCAAGTTTACACAACAAATTTAACTGCACATTGTTATATGTGACAAATATAGTCTGAGCTGTACAATATTTAGTAGTGTAAGCATCCAGGTTGTGCAGTGTAAGGGCTTGATCCAAAGTACTTTAATGATCAAGCTCTAACTGACCTGATATTAATTCAATGATGTGGATTAGCAAATGTTAAAATAAAGGTGACTACAAGGATGCAAATGTTTCCAAAATGTACACAACTATTTCAAATTAAGCAATGAAATGAAAGGCCACCTGGTAGGACTGATTAGTGCAAATTTGTGTGTAGTAAACCACAAACCTGGGATCACATTGTTTCTTATACAGTGGAACACCCAGTCATGGGCATTAAAATACTTCAGATTAGGGTTTTTCCAAAAAGTGCATAATAAATGTAATGAAATAACTGCCTGGGCCACATGAGGAGTGCTGGGCTCAGGGGGAATCACAGCCACAATACTGCTTTGAAACACCAAAGCAGCTTTTTCTTTTCCTCTGAAGAAGAAACCATGGCTCAACCCCCATCTCCCTGCTTATATATCTCATGCAACCTAGCAGCTGTTTCCTTATTTTTTCTGCTAAGAACACATTCTGGAGCGGCTTACCCTGGAGCCAAAATATGGGATCAAGACAACATATACAAAAATTGGGTATAACAGAAATCCTGATAAAGCCTCAGTGGGATGTTGTGAATTCAGCTGATGTAAAGATTAATTAAAACCATATAATTTTTTTTTGTTTAGAACAAGAAAAGAAAAAGAAAAGAAAACAACAATATTCCACCCTGAGTGATTAAAAAAGAATCTTGAACGTAAGTCAAACTTGAAAACATAAGGTTTCTGGTTTAGAATAAGACTGTTTTCAGAAGAGAGGAGCAGTAAAGCCTGATCTGTGGAGTAAGAGACTATTTTGTGCTGCCTGATCATAATATAACTCAAAGACAAAAGTCACATTTAATAAATGTTCCATTTATGGTTTAAACACACACAATGTCTATACATTCATAATTAGGATTCAACTCTGCAATATCTATGAGATATCAATATATATCTAAGATATGGCCCTGATTTATGATTAGATGTGACACTTAATCTATAGTTAATATAAATCTTTGGAAAACCTTGCTTTGTGGGTTCTCTCTCACACCAGTGTTGAAATAACACTAAACACATTTTGATCAGTAACTTATCATGTATCTTTGGAAAATTAGATTTTAAAATGGAAATGCTGACAACAACCCAACAACAGAATAATGAACATATCCTTATACTAAGCTATTCCGTGCGTTCTGAAATACTGAAGATGAATGTGTCATAAGGAATTGGAGGTTCCCACTCATAAATAATGGAATTAATGTAAAGAAAACCACCAGAAGTATGTATAAAATGCCACCCCTGTCTTGCAACAAATAAAAACAACACGTTGAGCTTATAGCACATGCTAAAGAGGGATTCTTTGTTTCCTTACCTTTCGTGGGTCTCTCTTGGCCAGGTTTCTCAGGGCCATCACTGCATTAGTTTGAACCCTGACTGGGAGATCAGAAGCACCAGGTGCATATCCTGGCATAAACTTCATGATGCGCTTTAGGATGGTTGGATGTCCTACATTCCCAAAGGTCTTCAGGGCCAGGACCATTTCTTCCTCCTTGGCCCTGCTGGATGCTTCAGCTGCAAAATCATATAGTGGCTGAAAAAACAAAAAGGGTTTAAATTGCAATTCGGTTCTGTAGACATACCCTGAGGGCGTTGTTGAGTAGTTTTAGTTTGTTCAAATAATTTAATGAAAGTATTTTCAGTTGCATTTAGTGCTCATGGAAATTGCTGGAATTTTAGTGCTGAAGACTGAAGTTGTGAATTTGTTCTTGGAACAAGTACAGCATAGACAGCAGCAATGCACAGTTCCTCACCGATATACCTTAAACATGATGGGTTAGATGTATACAGGGCCGGTTCCAGGCACCAGCTGAGCAAGCAGGTGCTTGGGGCGACTAAGGGGAAGGGGCGGCACTTCGGGCTCTTCGGCAGCAATTCGGCGGCGGGTCCCTCGGTCCCTCTCAGAGGGAAGGACCTGCCGCCGAAGTGCCGCCGAAGAAGAAAGCGGCGCGGTGGAGCTACAGCCGATCGCGATCGCGACTTTTTTTTTTTTTTTTTTTCCACCGCTTGGGGCGGCAAAAACCCTGGAGCCGGCCCTGGATGTATAAAGGCACAAATGGCAGTTAGGACCCAATTCCCAATGGCTTTCAATGGGAGTTAGGAACCTGGCATTGGTGCATTTGAAAATCTTTCCTTTCCTGCTTAAGAACCCCACTAGATTCAAGAAGACAGACTAGTCTTTGGGCCCATTCTGTCTTTAGTCTCTTTTATGAGATGGTTAATAAAGGTTCCAATCTCTGCCAACTGGAGTGGCAGTTTTGTAGCATCGACTTCTAGGGAGACCACCAGGCCATTTCATTCTGCTGCTTGTAAAGCAAGCAAATCCTAACGTTTTTTAGTCACTGGGCAGGATTTGTACTTGTGGTCTAAACAGCTGTCATTTTTGAGTGTGTGGCTAGAACTAACTCTTGCCTGGTAGAGAACTTTTCTGACTGTACAAACAAGGGCTGAATGAAAAAAGCCAAAATATCACAGAATATTTTCAATACATGAGATAGGCCTAAAGAGCAACTTTTGTTTTTTAAAACATCATATTTTTGATCTATTAATTCAGCTCAAAACTTGCACAGGATAATACTAATAGGCAAATCCAAATTTAAAACATTTCCTGTCTGACCCCTTGCTTTGCTTTAAACACTTCCCATCTCCCAATAACATTTGTCTTAAATAGCTGGGAGGCAGTGTAGCCTAGTGGAGAAAGAGTGCTACAGTTCAGGACACCTGGGTTCTGTTCCTGGCTCTGCCCTTGGCCTGCTGGGTGACCTTGTGCAAGTCACTTTAGCCCTCTGTGCTTCTGTTTGCCCAACTGCAAAATGGGGAAAATGATACTTACCACCTTTGCAAAGCACTTTAAGATGTACTGAGGAAAAACGCTGTATAAGAACTAGATATTATTATTGCCAGTGTAGTCTATTGGTTTAAGTAGATGACTGGGTGTCAAGATTTCTGGGTTCTATTCCTAGCTCTACAACTGACTCACTACATGACTTTAGGCAAGGAATTAATCTTTGTGTTCCTTAATTTGCACATCTGTTAAATGGTTATATTTATGAGTACCATGGAAGTGTGTCCATAGGCGCCAACTTTCTCCGGTGCCGGTGGGTGCCTGCGCCCCCCCTTTCCCTGTCCCTGTCCCCACCCCCCTCCCACCCCCCCCCCCAAAGCCCCCCCCCTCCCCCCGCCCCCCCCTGCCCCTATTGGGTCCCTTCCCCAAATCCCCGCCCCGGCCCCGCCTCTTCCCCCAAAGCGCCGTGTTCCCCCTCTACCCCCCTCCCTCCCTGCCCTGTGAATGAGCTGTTTCGCAGCGCAAGCGCTGGGAGGGAGGGGTGAGAAGCAGGACGCGGCGGCACGCTCGCGGAGGAGGCGGAGGCGAAGGTGAGCTGGAGAAGGGGGCGGGGCCACAGGGAGCTGCCGGTGGGTGCTCAGCACCCACCAATTTTTTTCCATGGGTGCTCCAGCCCTGGAGAACCCACGGAGTTGGCACCTATGAGTGTGTCATGAGACTTCATTATAAAGCATTTTGAGAGCCTCAGATAAAAGATGCCACGAAAGCGCGCAGAATGATATGCTTTGTCCTTCCAACCTTAATTGTCTCAATTACAATTTTTCCATTAAAAAATAAATAAAAGAAATTCAGGCTGTGTACCTGGAGAGCTGACTCAGGGCAGGAGTCCGAAACGGAGCAGTACTTATGAACCAATGATCCATAGACTAGATAGGCAATTCTGTGCAGTAAAGTATCTGAGCGTGAATGAGCCTTTTTCAGGATGAGCTAGAGAGAAAATATTTGGACATTACCTCACTAGCAAGAAATAATTTAATTTTTATTTTGCATTTATGTACGTTTTATATAAATCCGCATGCAGGAAAAGGCAATGCATAGCAACTGATATTCCCTGAAAGGCTGGCTTCTTAGTTGATCAGTGGCTGTTACTGTATTTCACATAGTGACTACATGGTATCTCTGAGAAACTTAAGATTTGTTGTTTTAATAATATTCCAGATTTTGATTTGGGTATTAAGTTCTTGTTGTAATCCAAAGGGTGAAAAATCACCAAAGTAGGGAAGGTGAATTTTACTGAGAACTGAGTGGCGCATAGTATTCATAAAACTCTGAGTGTTCTTTGTTGCTTTATAATTGCCGGAACTGTAGGGACAAAAAACTAAGAGGGATACTAAATATATCCCAATAATTCAGACTGATGGGAATATTTAGCATGAAAGCACATGCTAACATCGGACTTGAATCCATCACTTTCTGCCCCATAGGTGAACATGCTAATAACTGGTCTGTGCTGACATTCATAGAGGGCCAAGTTTTGCTCATAGAGGCATGGCTCTCATTGAAATTAAGAGGAAATGACTTTATGCTTCCAAGGGCAGAATCTGACCCACAGAATATGTACAAAATTTTATAATGAGCCTGATTCTACTCTCTCTTACACAAGTTCATTTCACACTGGCATAATTCACTTGACTTCAGCAGAATTACTCTGATTTATACCAGTCCTGATAGGACAATCAGGCCCAATATATTCTGATAAAGCAAAACATGTATTTCTTACTATCTAGCTGTTGTGGGGTCCCTGAGTTACAGAGCCAATCTTGATCTGACTATAAAGTTAATTTGGACAAAAGACTTCCAGAAATCAGTTTGCAACATTAAAACTACATCACTTAGGAATATTCAGCTGTTTCATTCTGGCTTCATCTATGTCCCTTTGATTGCTTCCGCCCTTCCAACACTGTCAGGAAATAAAGTCTTTTCAATCTCACTACCAGATATAAAACTTTTGTATTTTCAAAGCCTTTGCAATCTTGCCAAAGGAGTAAATACAATGGATGCTAGAATTGGTGAAGAAAGATTAGAGAGTGTTAAAACATCCTACCACCGCTTCCTCTATCACATCACGGGTTGGTGTACTTAAATGCAGGCCCACAAGCACTGCCTGAGCTGCTTCCAGGTCACTGAGTTCTTTCCTTTCAATTGTACGCCTTAAGAATCTGATTGCACTATGAGTGGAAACGGCAGGAATTATATCCCAAATCAAGCGCCTGCAATAGGAAAGACAATGATCATTTTCCAGATCTGCATCTGAACACATTCATTTCATATCTTCAATCATAGTTTTAAGAATTAAAGTTACTATTACCTGTATACAGGCCGGCTAGAAAACTGTTTCCAAACTGACTCATAGATATCATCATTTGCTGCCCGGAAAAGCTGTACAAGCTGCAGGAATTTTGATGGAGCATCACTAGGAACCCGCTCATGTGTGTGCTCTACCAGATACCGCAGGTTTTCCACTATCTGCAAGAAAATTAAAATATACAGCAAGATCAAATATGTTCCCTTTCCCACATGCATCAGCACTGATTTACAGCGAAATATTTACTTCTGGCAGTTAATTTTACCTGACTCTCCAAGTTTTTGATTTTGAATAACTGGCCGGGAAGCTGAAGCAATTCACTGCCAAAATGGTACCGAAGTGATCCACGTTTCCGGAATTCTGTTGATGGGACTTCTGAGGAGTGTTTTTCCACATCACTCAGTACCAGCTTCTGCCTGCAATGGAGAAACCCAGTGAACTAACATCATGAGATCCAGCGTGCAAAATTAAGAGAAGTTCTGCTCTTAATATAATTATGTATTTTTACAAAAGTGTTTTGTTATCAAGATGCAAAGTTATTCACAAACATATGCACTGAAATCCAGAGAGAGGGCCTGATCCTGAGAGAACCTACAACTCCCAATACTCAGAACGTCTCAGGGTCAGATCTAGACTTTACTCCCCTTTAGGAGTAAAGAACTAAAATTCCAGGGGAAGGGAAACTGGGACAGGAGGAGTATGTGTGTTGGGGGGGGGGTTGGATGAGGGGGCTTGATAAATAAGATCACAGGAAATGTGTGTGTTATATGTACATTCATGTATTGAAGTTCAGACAAAAATAACGGACTTGATCCTTCATCAGAAATCATCACTGAATTTTGAGCCTGTCTAGAGGTTTCCTGAGAGTTCTTAAACACCTCTTCACTTTCTGGTCTCAAATGGAAGTGAAAAAAGTGAAATACTGCAAGAAATGTTACAGTCTCTTCTTAAATTATTACTGACCCAACTGTAAGCAGAATGTCCTGGGGTTTTCATAAGATGAAATGTTCTCATGAGATTTCCCCAACCTGATTTCGGAAGCGAAGAGATTCAGATACTTTGGAAAAACATCCAAACCTCTGGAAACTTTTCAAACTGAGCTAAACCATCACCCTTCATCATCAAGAAGTTTTTAATGAAAGGCTGTGTTTGTAAACATTTTTTATCCTTGCCATATCTGTGGCTAGAGGGATGTGTCCTATCCTGCCAATTACATTTAAATAGACCATTTAGGACAATATAATACTTTTAGGTATTTGTACTGAACATCTGAGAACATTCCAGTAGATATGATTGTACTGAATAGTCTCTAAAACCTCCATAGAAAATTGGCATGTTTACTTTGGAATCTCTACAGAGATCTTTTGAAACATTCCACACACTGTTTCCATAGGAATTTCATAAGATCTTTGCAAAAATATTATAGAAATACTCTACAGACAATCCAGTAGGAGCTGAATACAAGGGTCTATACAATCAATAGAGATTTTTCCTCTCCAGAAAACGTATACAATATTACTGGAAGGGGATTGGAGTCAGGAAGTATAATACCAGGTACACTCAGACAGGTTTCTTTCCCCCTTCCAGCCCATGCCAAATCTATTACATACCTTCAGCTCTGAAGTATTGGGAAGAGGTATATGTGCATATATGGGAAAATGAACATCAAGGCTTGGTCTACACTTAAAACTTATATCAGCATAGCTATGTCAGCTGGGACTGTGAAGGGGAAAAATAAATCTAGTGACGCGGCTATTCCAACAAATCCCCCAACGTAGATGCATCTTGCCAGCAGACACACTCTTCACTGGCATTAGCTAATGCTGTTCAGAGAGATGGCGTTACTATACTGGGAGAACACCTCCATCTATCAGCATACGGTGAATCTACATTGGGGACTAGGCTGGCATAGGCTTTGTAATGTAGCCATGACCTTAGGGTGGGGTTAAAAGGTAAAATAATAGTAAAACTCCCCCGATTTCAATGGGAGCAGTGTTAGGCCAGCGGTGAACAGTTTTGAAAATCTGACCCCAAGCGTATTAAATTTCTTGATATTTTACTTCTCACTTATATGAAAAATGTATTTAAAATAGCTTTAGTTATCTGACAAATGCTTCCTGGAGACCCAGACTGCATGCCCTCCTCTTACTACCCCTTATGTGGTCGGCCAATTCTGCTGGACAGTTCATGGAGTATAGGAGCAGGGAGCAGAGCAAAGCCACTGCTGAGTCTCTTTTCCACTCTTTTGGGGGCATCAAGCAGCCCTTGAGGAACAGGAAGGAAGCAGTCTGTGCTCTCCTGAAGACAGAGGGCCAGGTCCTAAGGGAGTGGAAATCAGTGTAGGTCCATTGGCTCCAAGAGGGGTCTGCTAACTTACAACAGCCTAGGATCTGGTACCTGGTCTGCAATTATGCCTGACCCTTTCCTGGGCTGCATCAAACACCGTTCATCATCACCACCCAAATGTGTATCCACATCTGATCCTTAGAGTGTAAAAGTTCTTTAAAATACCTTACCCTACCCCCGCTTGTTCACTGTTTAACCAAGTTATCATGCCCACTTATGCTCCTCTTGGCCAATTAATTGCTCTCCAGCCCTTTATTCATTTTTGTTGCAGTTCTCTGAACTCCTAATTTGTCTTAATCTTTCTGGTATTGCAGTGCCTAGACCTGTAGGCTATAGTGGAGGGGACAGTTCCTCACTGAATTTTATGGAGCAATGCCAGTTGACATAAGCTAGGATTTGGCTTGAGGTGAATATATCTAAGTGATAAAAAGAACTCCCTATCTTCCCTACTCTGTGACATGATTTCTCTGTATACAAAGCCCATAACTAGAGTTGGTCATAAAATAATTTGTTTCTGTGGAAAATTTTGTTTAAAATTAAAAAATATATTCATAAAGAAAATGTGAATGTTTTTGGATTTCAGCTGAAAAGTGGAAGGTTTAAATTTTTCAAGCAAATATTTTGAGGTCTTGGCCACAAAGTTTTTGACATAAATTCAAAATTTTCCACAGACAGCAAACAATTTTAGTGTAGAATTTCATTGGTTAAAACCCCAGGTACCCATCAAAAGCAGTTGTGATGGAAAATTTTCAACCAGCCATACCCATAACTGCATTGGCAACATGACAAATTTCAAACTGCTGTGAATATCCACATGGGTCTCTTTCAGTGACGTGGTTTTCCAGGGATCTTCCTTTTAGTGAGTAACTGTATATCAGAGTATTTTACTACAAATAAATTAGTTTGCATTTTTTCAGATCAAATTGCATTTATCTTGGCTTTTAAGGCATAAATCAAATATCCCAGAGAAATAAACTCACCAAATACTGCCAACTTTAGCTAGCAAAATTTGGATAGTTATGCACATGTTTCAGATTTATGACCAACAGTGAAGGTTGTTTTTTTATTATCTGGTTGAGGCTTTATATAATGTAATATTGCCAGTCAACATGTGGTAGGTACAGAGGTCTAAATTCAGTTAGGGAATTTGACTAGATTACTTAGATGCTGAATTAGTGAATTAAAGGGATATGTAATTTTGGATCAGCTATGCAGATGTACAGTACCTTGCTTCTACTACAGCATCCCCTCCAGTGACCTCATGGAATGGTGTGAACTGATGGATTTCTTGGACATCAGCTTGCACAATTAAAGCCTCCTCACGGGAAGATTTGATTTTGTAATTGTAAGTAGTGGTTGCCCGTGAATACTTGTTTTTCTTCAGAATGAAAAAGTGACAAATAGAAAGTTATTTAATTTAAATTCCGTGAATAGAATTCATAGATAGTAGGCTCAGAAAATACCACTTATACCATCCAGTGTGACCCATTTGTTTGCAAGGCTACTCTCTATACTATTCCCATTAATGTCTCATGTGAACTCTGCTTGCATATTTACATAATGGAGTTCAATCCCACTGCTCATACTGCTAAGAATTTTAAGCATAAACTTTTCTTTCCTTGAATTTAAGCAACTGATCATTCTTTTGAGAGGGTAGAATTTTGTTCTGAACAGAGACAGCATGAGACATATGTACCCCTATTCTGAGGGCATAATGTGATACAGAGGTTTTGCAATGGCCAATATACATGAATACCATGCAGAAAGCAAACATAGATAATTAGATATAACAAGCCTGATTTGCCTTCCACTTTAAGTGGTATAAATCAGGAGCCAATGTAGTTAAATGGGTGCAAAACCAATGCATGTGAGAGAAGAATCAGACCCACAATGTGTTTAAATATAAATCCATCTTACTTACTTCTCTGCAGGCTGGGCATTGGCAAGTATATGCAGCACCAGTAAACATCTGAGCTCTCTCATCACAGCTGCTTAGGTCCTTGGATTTTGTCACATAGATTTGATTTGCTTTCCTGTTTTCTTGAATCACATAGGTTGTATTGCAAACACCATCGATCCCAGCCTGCCAAAAATTAGAACCAATCAGCGCTGTCTCAGAGAATGCTTCTCTTGATGCAGAATTGCTGGATGCCTAACATGGATCTCTACTGTGCTCTGACCATATTTAAAAAACATGCATGTACTGTCAAAGGGCCAAAGCAGGGGTCCCATTGAAAGCACAGACAAAATCCCCGCTGACTTCAGTGGGATAAAATTTTGGCTCAGTGAGAGGTTTGTATCAATTTCCAATTAAGGACTATGGAATAGGAGATATAATTTGGAAAAATTAATAAATATGTGCTGAAATAATTTGATCAGTCAGAATTAAACTTCAAAAGCAAGAGATTTTTGAGTTGCGGCTGATACTTTGCCCTTAAAAATCCCATTATACCTAATCTCCAGCTCATACATTCCTCTATTAGAGGCTTCAGAATAGCAGATAATCTGACACACAATGTGAGCAGCAATAATTATACATTAGTTAAGAATAGTGGAGCTTTAACTGTGGATTTTCTTGTATTAGAAGGTTTAACTCAAATGTTTAATACTACTTTAAGATTTTATATGTATAAAGTGTATTGGTTCTCTTCAGTCAGTGAACAGGACTTCTACTAATGTTAAAGGGAGATAAGTGAATATATTTTTGGGGGAATGGTTCATTTCCTGACTTTTCATTGTTAAAGGTAGCATACAATTACTCCAAGGACTTAGTGGTACGGGACCTGATTTTTCAGACCTCAGTTAAAACTCCCATTAATTAAGTGATCTCTTGTAAGACATTTATCACCTGATTCTTCATTCCTTAAATATCCCAAATACTTATTGACCTCACTGGGAGTTTAGAAGGCACAGGATACATAGAGTCACGCTCTGCAGCTCAGGTTCACCTTCTGTGTTTTGGGACCTATCGTGATGCCTATCTTCCTTTCTAAAGTTCTTTGAGATCCTCAGGGAAAGATGCCAAGGTTTATTAATCAGTAAATGACTGAGTAAAATAATGAAAACTCAGAAAAGATTTCAGTAGCTAAACCCATATGTGTAGGTTGGCAACCGGACTACCACATGTAACCAATTCATTTAGAAATAATGAAGATGTGCAACTGGGCATTGCAAAATACTGCATATGCTACAGCTACAAGGTCTCAATATGGTGCTGCAGGTGGAACACATATTGTGAAAAATATGAGATCCTGAAGCTCATTTCTGAACCTTATTCTGATCATATCAAGTAAATGAAAGTGGTTTTGGGCTACATTTGCAATAAAAATATTTTGAAAGCACAATAATATCAATGAAATGAAAACCAACCTCATCAATGTAAATATATTTATGCAAAACTAAATCAATTTCAATCTGTGTGGTGAATTTCAACGTGGGGTTACTTAAAATGGTATTAAAACCCATAAAACAGTGGAAATTCCAACAGAACATCAAGTACAGCTGTAAATGCTATTATAATAACACAACATCATATGTACTATATTCCTTCTCAAATAGGAGCTAAAGGAGATTAAAGTATGCATGATTTCTTAGACACATCAAATTGCTATTATTTCTAGAGGAAATGTTAATAATATGCGGAGGGTTTAAGTTTATTTTAATGTACTATTCACATTTTTTGTAGACCAACATTATAGCTTTCAGAGTGGTTTCCTTTTTCCTTTTACCACCCAACAAGCCATGTTTTCTTAGTTTCTAATGTTGTTAATGCACTCCTGAAATCATTGGATCAATCAGATTAAAAATCTATACATTTCTCTGGACCATTAAGGCACAGATCTACCAGTGGCAGTACAGAATAGATGAACAACTTTCCTCTAAGTCTAGATGTTGCTTACTAGTAAATAGACACTTAACACTGAATTCAGATAAATGTGTTAGAAGAACCAGAAATGTATGCTTATTCAAATTATACCACAAACATAATTACCAAAGCAAAGTGCTCACCTCCTGCAAATTATATGTATTCTGTGACTTCTTCAGGGTTAATTCCAGCATATTCAGAAATCCTCGACAGAAATTAAGACCATCATCTGAGAGAGCATCTGGAGCCATAAGATTTCCAACACGGCCATTGCTGTATTCAAATTTGACGGGATTTCTGAGTTGTGCTGAAAGAGCCTGGGTCAGTTTAGATGACCGTGCAAATGGATCTCTAGGCCAGATACCATTGTATTCTGCTGCTTCAAGTGAATGAATCTGGGAGAGAAGGGGAAATAGATTTCCTATTAACATTTTTCCATGAACTTTTTTTCTTAGGATTTTATGAAGCAATACCTCAAGATAAAGCCATGACAGGGACTTGCAGATGTGAAAAGTGGCTGAGTGGGATGTTTCCACACATACCATCCTTTGTCTCAATTCACAGATCATCTGTCTGGCCCAAAGGTTGGCCTGTGTACAGAACTGAGCCAGAGAAGAGACACACTAAGCCCTATTCTACCACCAGAACTGTGGAAGACCTGCAGTAAATTGTGTGGAAAGTCAATGTTGCATGAAGCAGCATTAACTCAGGTGGCACTTGCTATGATCCCCCTAACTGAAGTCACAAAGCACAGCCAAGGGTAGAGCTAATAGTGACATGGCTGCTGAGCTATTCTTAGAGTCACAATTAGTGTGTGTGGGGGGGCAGAGGGGGCTAGAGAGCAGAGTGGAGGAATTGTCCCTCCCTATACGTTTTACCTGGGAACCTTGGGGTTGGAAGCTCAGATAGCTGCAGATCTCTCTTCTCCACCTCATATTGTAGCCCTGCTGCAGTGCAAAACTCCCCCACCCCCCAACACACTGCCCCATCAGTGTGCTTCTGCCATATATGTTCAGTTTCCAGGGCCCATTCAGTACTTGGGCTTTCAGTGGAGACTGCCAACATGGGTGAGAGCTATGCTGGTGGTTTTACAATGAAGATATTTGTCTACTGGGAAGGGGTCTGAGACCATTAATTTTGATTTAAGGTAGATATGAACCAGTGGCCTACAAGTGAAAGGTTAATCTCCTGCGCCGTTCACTTCTCCAAAACCAAATGCTTTAAATTTAGCAGCATAAAAATAAACGTCCCCTATAGCTGAAAGGGCATGCCATGTTACATAACCAAAGAGAGACATTTCCTATTGCCTTTCATTATATCCTATAAGAATACACAACAGCAGGCAGCTACTTCAGTTGGAAAGTTCCTGCTCTTTTCAGGCACTTATTAGGACACAGCCACTAGTCTTTCCTATCTATAATTTAAATTTGCCAAGTGAAATCTTTTAAAAAGATGATTTTTCTTCCACACACATACAAAACTAAATGGAATCAGTCCAGAGCAATAAAGGGGTATGTTTCAATACATTCATTGGAAGCACACATAGGCTTACATTAGAGGTCAAAATCATTTTCATATAATCAGAAATCTTTAGTAATTACTCAAAAATGTTAATGTCAGCATACAATAAAGGAATACAATCTCAGTGTAGCACAACATGGCATTTCCCCACTGAAGCTAAAGAAACAGCCAGAAAAAAATACGTATGCAAGATATTGAATGACATCCAGCTGCTATAATATGTTTATTTCTGTTTGTTTGCTAGTTGCAAAATCAGTTGATTAAATAATCTTAGGTTGTACAGTTTGGGAACAATTGAATTGATCCAGTAATGAATTATTATGCATTTGAAATTACATTCTGTTGTCTCCCTGACCACAAAGCAGAAGAAATCCTTCAAGCCCAAGGTTGGCTTGAGCTGAGAATTACCTGGCAAAGTGCAAATAGAATATAGGGAACTGCATAAAAAAATAACAGTGTCAGTTACATTCTGCCTGAGTAAGCAAAACATATGATGAAACTTAATTATTTCCCCAAAGCTTGAAAAAAAAAGTCAGGTAGGAAGATAATTTCAGCTTTCACATTGGATACATTTTCTTACCCTAATAAGACAAAGTTTTGGCCCAATACCACTGATTTCCACTTTACATTTTACTTTTATTCCAGCTCTTGCAAGTCCTCTGTCTGGAAGTCCACTGAGAAATACACTTTCATAATCATATGTGTAAACCTTGTTTTCTTTGAAATCAGGTTCTGTAAAGAAAAAATGCTCAGTAAACATTATAGAGAACCTATAGAATATATTTTAGTACACTTAGCTCCAAATAGGAAAGATCAATTTGTTAATTTTGATATTACTTCTGAAGCACATTAGGAGTTGTAAAACTAAATTAAACATTCCTACACCTTTCAGATTATATTTCAATTGCACCCATTAGAATGATATAATCTGATAGGAAAAATACTTACGATAATTAAGATGCTGACTCCCTGAAAGAGAAAAAATATATAGAAATTATGGCAAAGAATCATTTTACAATTTTTTTATAAAAAATTACTGTCCAAATTTTTATCTCAACTTGTGAAGTACATGCTGCATAATACTTTCCAGTTAATTCTGTTAATTTTTAAACACAGATTTTTATTCTAAAGTCAGAATATATCCAAACTTTCCTCCCCTAGACAATGGAGAATTTGGTATCAGGTTTTCTTGTCCATTTATGCAACTTTGAAGTTTATATTTATAAATGAACAACAATTAGTCTCTTAAGCCTTATTCAAAAAAGTCTCTGCTATAAACCTATCCAGACAAATAACGTACTTACTTACCCACAAGGGTTAAAGTCAGAGCTAGAATTAAGTCCCTCATTATGAAGGATAAGCTAAAGGTGAATGTGCCGGGTTCTCTTTTATAAAGGCATAGTGTATCACATGATCATCAAAGTGAAGTTCCAAAATAAATAACCATATTTCAGAATCAGTATTGATCAATCAAAAAACAAACATTTCTTGGGGTAGGAATGCTGTTAATGCAAATCTATTGGATAATTTAGACCAAATGTACCTTTTCTATGAAATATGGAATCTATTTCTGATATTTCTTGTTTTCGCCCTTTTTTTCCATTTCTCCACACACATTTATACAATAATTCAACAACTGGCAATACATATTTGGGCTTACTTTAAAAACAGTGGAGCCAGATTCACAGCTGATGTAACTCAGCCTAGCTCCATTGAATTCAGTGAAGTCATGATGATTTACACCTCCTGCATATCTAGACCACAAGCTCTTTGAGTATCAGGGGGTAGCCGTGTTAGTCTGTATCTACAAAAACAACAAGGAGTCTGGTGGCACCTTAAAGACTAACAGATTTATTTGGGCATAAGCTTTCGTGGGTAAAAACCTCACTTCTTATCCGAAGAAGTGAGGTTTTTACTCACGAAAGCTTAAGCTCTTTGAGACATACATCAGTTCTTCAAAATGACATAGTCTTAAAGGAGGATTTGTGCATGATTTAATCTTCCAGTGACTGAGATTTGTGCATGTTGCTTTAGGTCACAATCCTGCAGAGAAAACCAGGATTGGCAAATGCAGAGCCCCACTGAAGTCAGTGAGGCTCAATGACTGTGCATGGCTCCCTCTGCAGTTCTCTTTGCAGGAGTGGGGTCTTATTACAGACTTGTGTGAAGCTATCTGGGGAGAGCAACTCCCTCAGATTCTGTTGCTGGTTACGTGTGTATCAATCTCGAATAAATGGGCTGGCCATTTAGGTCAATGGCATTACTCTAGATTTACACCATAAAAATGAAAGGAAAATTCACCATTTTCATGGGAGCACAGAATCACAGGATTTAGATTCTGAGAGGTCGTCAAGTCCATACCCCTCTGCTGAGGCAGGACTGTGTTCACCTAGACAAGTGAACCTTTTTTGCTGTGATATCTTAAGAGGAGACTGTAAGAAGAGGCAGTGGGTAAAATTTTCAAAAACACCCGTGTGTGTTAGGTGCATTATATCCCATTGACTTTGAAAGGAATGGCCACTAAATCACTTAGGTGATTTTTGAAAATGTTACCCACTACCTCCAACTCATCTTATATAACTTTTTGATGCCCAACTTCTTGTAATAATGACAATTATTTTAATCTTCCTTTGGAAAAAGTTCACAATGTGTTGCAAATCCAATTTCTCCCAAAACTAAAGAGAACCTCAGTTATGCACATTTTGAATGAGCTTACGTCCATTTTGAATGTAACCTTGCCTTAAGGGCAAATGTTTTATGTAAATTACATATCAAGTAAAAGACATAATTTTCAAGTGGCTGGGTGCTAAGGTTGTTATGTGGAGAGGGGAGGAGAACTCAAAATGTACGTCTAGTGTTTTTCTTTGAGGCTGTGAAAGTTAAAAAAGTGCTTGCAAGATAGATGCACATGCAGGCAGCTAAAATACAGCAGCTAAAAAGAAGAAAAAGATTTTCTTAGGCTGCTACTTCATTAAGAATAAGAAGAATAAAAAATGGTGCTAGATTTTTAAGACTGATTCTGGGCCTAAAAATCTACTCTGTGGAGGCCCCATTGACTAGTTCCCTCTCTACCGTAATGAAACTGTACATTTACTTGAGTGTTGCTACCCGAATGAGGGAATGACACACTAGAGCTGTGCCAGTGCATCTGAGGAGGAGTCTTTCGGTGGAGTGCATGGAGCAGTCAACTATGTAGAATAACCTGACATAAATGTGCCGTGCACAATCATCAGTGGACAATCATTGTGCTTAGCCGTGGCAACACCAGTTACTCTGTAGATGGCATCGAGGTGCACAGATGGAGCAGCTACTGTACATCACTTTTGGAGTTGAACAGATAATCAATTAGGGAAACCAGTGGCAGAAAAAATAAGTAGGATGAGGGCAAACTCATCTGGGAACCCTTATTATTGATGCTGCTAAGTCCTAGAAATCCTAAGTTCACACCTGCCTTCCAGAAAACAAAATGTATACCCCCAAATATCCCCATTCCTGGAAATCATGCTGTTCTCTAGTAAAAAAAAACAATGAAAATATCTCCTTCTATTGAAACATGTTAAAATTTGCAAGATATATATATGAGTTGTTATGTCAGATCCATATTTAAGTCGTTGGTTCGGTGCCAGTTCGGATGGTAGAATACCACCTTACTGAATAATCAAGAGCAACTGGGTTTTCCTTAACATTTTCTCTTCAGAGTGTTAACTAGACCCTCATGTTTCCCATCTTGTAGCTATCTGATGAGATCACAGTGTGTTTTCAGGTGATAGGGGTTCAGTGGCATCCATTTGCAGGTAGCATGTATATTGCCATAAGTGGCTTTAATAAGAGATGGATTTCAATGGAGTTACACCACCGTAAAACTGGAGGGACACAGTGGCGAATCAGGCCCATAGTGTGCATCAGTAGCTTCCAACTTTGAAATTGGAACTGTCATTTGGTCTTATTAACTGCTATCAACTCAGCCTGCAATTTTCAGTGGGGCCTAAAGGAGTTCGATGCCCAACTTTCATTGACTTTCAATGGGAGATGGACACCTACTTCCTTTGAAAATGTCAGCCTAAAAGAATGTCTCATTCTGTCTTTCCAAGTATCACCGTCTTTCCCAACTCACATGTTCCGTCCACTTGGTGTTTTCCCATCAAAGATGTAATCTGCATAATGTGGGGAAAGAAATAGAAAGTTTGCACGTCTCTAAGTAAAATGCTACAAAAATATATTAAAGAGATGGTGGTGAATAACCCAAGAAGATCTTTGAGCCCTGAAGTTCTAATATCAAATGTGTAAATGCGTATTCTCTCATTAACTTTCTTTTAAGAAATCCTAATTTAATTTCAAACTGATTTAATGAGAAAAGTGTGAGAGACATGAAACATTCACTGACTATATAGTTTTCTTACCCCTTTGCCTTTGTTGACTAGGGCATTAAGTATACAATGGTGACTGTTGGAAGTATTTGATAAAATGCAAGTCTATTACTAATGAAGGAAATGCTTATTTTTTCTGCAGCCACATTATAAAAGTGGCTGTATGTATAGTGGCAACATAATATTTTCTGAGTGGTAACATCAGAATTCTGCTGCTTCTGTTACTGTTCTTTCATTCGACTGTAATCAATGATATAGCTCAATGATATAGCCTGACCACTGCAGTCATATTGTGCCATCATGATCAATTGGCCAGGCTTGCATAGTACAAAATGTTGAAACACTGTGAGTAAGACTATTAATGTGAGACTATTAACACAGTATTGGAACAATGTGTAAGTGGCACTCATACATTTTTATATGGTGCTATAAGATGTTTCTATTTTAACAATAGGTTTTATAGTTCAGATAGCCTTGTTCTAGCATTACTTTAGTGATGGGAGAACCTTAAAAGAATTAAAGTTTGTGATCAGCTTACATAAGCCCCCCAAATTTGGATGCTTAAAGGTATGTCTACACTGCAATCAGAAGATATGATTGCAGCACACATAGATATACCTGATATAGTCCTGCCCTCCGAGGGCCTGGCTACATACTCAAGTGGCCGCCACAAGTGCTGCTGCAGCTTCACTGCTATTGTTATTCAAGCTAGCTTTGATTTAGCTAGATCAAAGCTATCTCAGGTATGTCTCATTTGCTGAAATCACATCTCCTGATTGCAGAAGAGGGACATCCTGAGATAACTGAATCTCCGGAGTATCCCTGTGTTCCATTCATCACCGGTTCCTGCAAAATTTCCTCACTACCTCACCATAGCTGCTGAATCCCCGCTACCTGAGTTTGTTTTCCTGGGTGTCAGGAAGAAAAAGGTACAGAAATTTGTTACACCTTTCGTTATTTTCAAGGGGGAGCCTGGTGGACCATTCCCCATCCCACACAAATTCACTGGGTCCCTGAAAGACAGCCCTAGAGTTTTGCCACTGACTTTGAGGGGAGTAGCACTGGGCCCTAATCTAGCTTTTCCCCAAAACATCCAGGTCAGAAGGGATAAACAACCTACCACTTTAAGAAATCAGATGAAAAGGAAAATACAAGTAATGAGCGACACTGAAATACACCTAAAATAAATACAACTGAAAAGAACCCTACAGTAACCAGCTAGTGGGTGCATACTTTCATGGTAGAGGAAGGAATTTGCAGTCTGGTCACAGACTTCATTTGCAAATTACAAAGGTATTGCTAAAATACAAACAATAAGCAAAACATGATTTTTAAAATGATGGGAGCATCTTAAAAAAAGGCAAGTGAAAGAAGTTCACAATGCTACTATTCTATGCCATTTCCACAGCAACACATGTAATAAGGACTGTGATGTGCACTATTTCAATATGTGGAGGTGGGGAGAGTTCCAGAGAGCATGATGGCAGCGTATACTTACAAGGGCTGCAGCATGATAAGGTAGGATGCTTTGAATTTACAGGTACGTGCACCATAAATGAAATATGAATATAGGCTAATTAACCCAATTAGAACTATTGCTTCCACGCTGCCATTGTCTTTCATAACAGATTCTACTCAAGTAACAGACTCTTATTATCTGCTGTTGGACTGTTGCTGATAGCCCTGCACTCTCCTTGTTCTCTATTTATGTTGCTGAATTATGGTGCAGTGATGCCATTTTCATCCGGCTAATATATTGCCTAACAACAAAGAAGGGATTAACAAAACAGCTCCCAAGCAACCACTGTAGGTTAAAATGGATGCAATCGGGTGGCTAAGATTTTTGCCTTCGAATTGCACACAGCTTCTATAGTCGGAGAAAGGTTAAAATGACCAAACAAATCATATCTAACATTCAGTCACTGAGAAGTTTTAAAAAATATTCAATAGCCACTGTTTCGGTGTGGCTTACAAGACAATGTTTTGTACTTCCTCTGCTGGCTCTGGGGCAAGGAATGTTCTCTAGTTTGGGCCAGGCTGCCAGATGCTGATTGTCCAGCATTCACCTAGGGACTTTCCTATATCAGCTTGCTTTAAAAGTTTCTTTTGTTGTTCTAAAACAACAAAAACCCTGACAATTCAGTCCAATGTACTAGAGATAAAGTTGCAGGCCCGATTTCCTATCGTGTTACCCCAGTTTCAGACTGGTCAGCACCACTGATTTCAGTGGAGTCATACCTGTGGGACAAGACACAGTGCGTTCACAATGACATTGATGGCAAAATTATTGATTATTTCTGTCTTTCTTTTGGAATATGCAAAAATTAAAAGGGGGCATCTATCCAAAGCCCACAGTGGAGCTGGTTGGAACATTTTCAATGAAATGGTTTTTCATTGAACTGTGTTGTTTCGTTGAAGCTGAAATCTTTTGTGGAGATATACCAATGTCAATGATCTTTTCAACAGGAAAGCTTCTGAGGTCCAGGGTGGACTCTTCAGTCATTTCCACAGAGAGAGAGAGAGAGAGAGACAGATTGAGGGAGAGAGAGAGAGCGAGAGCCAGCGAGCCCTGAATCAAACCCCAGCCTTTTTGAAAATGGATGTTTGAACACAATTCTTTGTCACAAAATTGTTTGAAAGGCTTTGTTTTCATAAATAAATTTCAAAATCTCAAATGTTGTCAATGAATGGAATTTTCCTCCAGCCAGCTCTAGTCCACAGCTCGCCTGACAAAAGCCATAAGAACAAATGATACGAACCCCACAACAGCCAACAAAACTCCACCGCTCACAGACTGCCCACCTCAGAACAAAATTATATTTCATTTGATTTTTGAGCTACTACAACGGGATTAAAGATAAAAAAGAGGAAAATGTTTTTTGAAAAAAGGCAAATTATTAAATTAGCTATAATTATGGAAATTATATATCTACAGAAATGGAAGGCACTGATTCATCATCACACTCATCATCAGCTGTCAGGCTAATTACTTGGCTTCAGCTTTCTTTCTTTCTTTATTTATTTATTTATTTTTTTTACTTGAGGCAGTCCTTGGATAGGAAAAATGTCAGTCAACTTGATGTTAGAGTCGGGTCACATCTGAGTGCTAGCAGATATCTGCTATAAGTTCATCTTGCTCTAATTCAGATTTCATGGTCAGGTAGCTCTTAATTTCTGTGGCATTGGTATGCAGACACAACATCAAGTAGTACTGAAATTTAGCCTTTGCAGGAAAATGTGTCTTCACTTAACTTACCTTGGTGAGGAAACAGTGTCTGTACAAACAGGATACTCCAGAGATACAAACAGTTAGTGTACATAGCTTTCAAACACTGTTCTTGTATAACAGCCACTGCATGTGGTTGTATTCCTGGTTACGGTCACAGTGGACAATAAGGAGAGAAATGCCAGTATAATGTTTTATTCTGATACACTTTGACTGGATAGATAATGTGTTGATGCTCAATTATGGCTGTTAACACCATCACCCCCAGTCGGTATGTATGTATAGGATTGTGGAGGTATTCTGTCTACCTTAACAATAAGGCACACAGAATGTATCTGGGATCATCAGAAGAGTACATGCTAGAATGGCCATTTTTATAACCGCTCACAAGAAGTTCTCTGGGCCCTACACATTTACTATAATCTAAGAGCCATTGTAGAAGGCAGCCCATGTTCCTCCATAATCTACCACCTTCATGAAGTTGCAGAATGTGAATCTCTCTTTTGCTCTGGGAGCACAAGGACTGAGACCTTTGCAGAAGTGCTTAAGGAAGAGGGGAATTCTCCATGCACCCTCTCTCTCCTCCATTATATCCCAGGCCAGACCACCCATAATCTGGCTCTAGTCTTTAAGCTCTCCTGGGCAAAGATTTGATTTTTATGTGTTTTTAAAAGCATTGTGTACATTTATGGTACTATCCAGATAAATACTAATTAATAATTACATTTATGTTGTGGTTCCATACAAAATGTGCTAAGCACTTTCCAAATGCAGAGGAAGCCATTGCCACTGCTCGCAAGAGCCTACAAAAACGATAGTATTTCTCAGGCAAGGTGTTTATAGACTTCTTTGTTTTATAGACCATGGGTTTGATTCTCCATTCGGTTATGCTATAAAACCAGTGTAACAGAATGGTGAATCAGGCTCATCCAGTTGCCATATAATTGTAAGAACATTCCTGTATTATTGACAGCTAAACAAGTTAATGATAACAGGTTATAAATTCAATGTAAACTCATTTAGGGGCAGAACATATGAAGAGCATGATGCCTTACCACTAGGTCACTGTGACATCAGGTCATAGGCCAGATAAGATAAGCGGTTTATAACTCCCAAGAAAGAAACACTTTTCTGCCAATACAAATAATAGACATTGACTTTACCCTCAAAAAATGCAAAATCACCTATCAGTATTTGATCAACGACTTTGACGTTGAAAGACTCAGGGATCTAGTCACATGAAAACAAGAAAGCAATGCAGACTAACACAGTTTAGTTTTAAAATTAATCTAATGGCTAATTTAGTAATGAATTAAATACCTTATATTTCATTAATTAGGAAGAACTTTGTTAACACTTATAAAATGGATATTTCTGCTGTATTTTAAATGGCTCATTATTCCTTTTTCTGTTTTATATAATTTCATGTTAGAATATTAAATGTAGAAGTGACGTTCATATCTATTAACCAAGCAACTTAAACCCATCTGGACATGGGGTATAGCCCTAAAGCCATGAATTGTAATTGACCATGGATGTACTGTATGCACAGGCTAGTTCTGGGTTCTGAGTTTCCTGGCAACGTTCAGTGATATCACAAAAAGATTACTACTTGTAAACCATTTGGGAAAAATAGACTCTTGGTTCTAATTCATGGACTCACCTGGGGCTGAGATTATCAAGGATGAATTTGATTCTGTGTTTGTGAGAGAAGGGCCTAAATAACCTTCCCAGATCCATGTGTTTTGGAATCAGGACTGAACTCTAGATTTGCATTTCACAGTTGCCTCTGGCTGAAATTTTTCATATCTTGTGTCCTGGCCCTTTTACATTCCTCATACTGCAGGGCATTTCTTGTTCATTAGAGTGAATACCACAGAACAATGCTGCGTATTTGTAGAAAAGAGCTTCCTTTCCTACAGGACAGGAGGACTTTTACATAGCCAGCACAGTACATTTCCCCCCATACAGTATGTTGCACACAGAATGTATTTTTGCATGCAACTTGAGTGGTCTAGTCACCTGAATTGTATTTGCACGTTCACATCCTAGTTTATGTATATGTAAAAGATAAGGGCCAGATTCTGGCAGCCCTGTCCACAAAGCTCAATCCAACTCCTACTGAAGTGAATGGAGTTATTTCATTCACTTTAAAGGGAGTGGATCAAGCACATACTGAGCAGTACCTTACTCCTTGAGTAGTTATTTTAACTTTGATAGGAGTGCTCTAGGAATAAAATACTACTCAATCTGAGCAGGGCTGGCAACATCTGGCCCTTATTCACAAAGCATTTCAACACGTTTTTACAGGCCCCTTAATGTTGACCCTTATTTCAGCAACCATCCAGTTTCTTAGTTTTTGGTACACAGTTGCTGCAATGTGTAAATTCATTTCCTTTTTCTCATCTCTGGGGAAAGCAGTAGCAGGATTATGCTTTTCATGGCCTTTTTAGAAAAAATACAGGGAAAGCAACTTCTGAATTGTTCTGTAGCAGTTCCTGCACTGATCAATAAATAACAATATTCATTCTTGAAACCAAAGTGTGACATAATGACCAAACTGAACAATTCTATATGGCCTGTAGTGGAATAAAAGAAACACAGGGAGATGCCCTGCCATATAAGGTTTATACTCTTTATGCACTTTGCCTTTTCCTTCACCTTTGACAATAGGTATCTACTGTTTATTGTATGAATCAGTCAATGAGCTAGAGTTTCAGCTGGGGTAACTTGGCAGAGCTCATCAAAGTCTATGGACTTATACAGATTTACTGCAATTGACTATCGAGCCCAGTATTTCTAATCTCCCACTCAGGATGATCTTGGTTAATGTAATTTATTGTAATTACTTTTTTCTGGTAGGATCTATACCAATCAGCTGAGATCCCTGTGAGTGGGAAATTAGAAATACTGCATGAATCTCATACATATACTTTAGATACCAAGTTACAAAAGACAAAGATGGAAAATACAAAAAGCCTAAATATCTTCCATTACATTCTTGTTGGATTCATAATTTCTTTCCCAGAATCTTTGGACATTGTGACATTAAAAACTAAGAATGCAAGAACCAAAGGAAATCAGAAATTTGACAACTCATTCATTTTGAGCTAGATCCTGAATTCCTCATGTTTTATAATAAATTTGATCTTAGGACTTCCCGATTTTTCAGTGGTTGATTTTCATCTGTTATGAACGATGTTGCAGCATGCATGAAAAAACAAAGTCCTCATACCCAATAAAATCACTCACATTTATGCTTTCCTTTGTGAAAAGGTAAAATATTGAATTTTCCATCTCCACTCACAAAATATGCAGTATATCAAAAGTACCCTTTGACATCTAGTAAGCATTATTTCAATAAAATTATAAAGACATCTTGATATGGATACTGTTCTGTTGACCCGCTGAGCTCTCTCATTACCTGATTGTCTAGTGATAATACTATTGTCCCATAGACTATTGGCCACTGTCTCACAAGACTCTTGTTGGAGTAGAATTGGTGATACTATTAATAAGATCAGCAAGAGTCTTACTAAAATTTGGCTTTCATGTGAAGAAAGATGCATTTTATCAATGGGGCTGTGAGTAACTCCAGAGACCTAAACATGCTGCTGGAAATCCATCAACATGTGGGATTGAGAACGGGTGTCTTGCTAGATTTCTGCTACCAGTGCCTAACTCATAGTTCTGGTAGCTTTACATACTATTTTGGTGGTGCTTATTACTAAACCTGGAATCAGGAGAAGTTCAGATGTCAGGTAGAAGCCCGGAGTTGAAACAATATAATTCAGTAACTTACTTTCAATAACAACAAGGAGTCTGGTGGCACCTTAAAGACTAACAGATTTATTTGGGCATAAGCTTTCGTGGGTAAAAACCTCACTTCTTCAGATGCATAGAGTGAAAGTTACAGATGCAGGCATTATATACTGACACATGGAGAGAAGGGAGTTACTTCGCAAGTGGAGAACCAGTGTTGACAGGGCCAATTCAATCAGGATGGATGTAGTCCACTCCCAATAATAGATGAGGAGGTGTCAATTCCAGGAGAGGAAAAGCTGCTTCTGTAATGAGCCAGCCACTCCCAGTCCCTATTCAAGCCCAGATTAATGGTGTTAAATTTGCAAATGAATTTTAGTTCTGCTGTTTCTCTTTGAAGTCTGTTTCTGAAGTTTTTTTGTTCAATGATAGTGACCTTTAAATCTGTAATAGAATGACCAGGGAGATTGAAGTGTTCACTTACTGGCTTTTGTATGTTACCATTCCTGATGTCCGATTTGTGTCCATTTATTCTTTTGCTGAGAGACTGTCCGGTTTGGCCAATGTACATGGCAGAGGGGCATTGCTGGCACATGATGGCATATATAACCTTAGTAGATGTGCAGGTGAATGAGCCCTTGATGGTGTGGCTGATGTGGTTGGGTCCTCTGATGGTGTCGCCAGAGTAGATATGGGGACAGAGTAGGCAACGAGGTTTGCTACAGGGATTGGTTCCTGGGTTGGTGTTTCTGTGGTGTGGTGTGTAGTTGCTGGTGAGTATTTGCTTCAGGTTGGGGAGTTGTCTGTAAGCGAGGACTGGCCTGCCTCCCAAGGTCTGTGAGAGTGAGGGATCATTTTCCAGGATAGGTCGTAGATCGTGGATAATGCGCTGGAGAGGTTTTAGCTGGGGGCTGTATGTGATGGCAAGTGGTGTTCTGTTATTGTCCTTGTTGGGCCTGTCCTGTAGTAGGTGATTTCTGGGTACCCGTCTTGCTCTGTCAATCTGTTTCCTCATTTCCCCAGGTGGGTATTGTAGTTTTACGAATGCTTGATAAAGATCTTGTAGGTGTTTGTCTCTGTCTGAGGGGTTGGAGCAAATTCGGTTGTATCTTAGGGCTTGGCTGTAGACAATGGATCATGTGATGTGTCTTGGATGGAAGCTGGAGGCATGTAGGTACGTATAGCGGTCAGTAGGTTTCCGGTATAGGGTGGTGTTTATGTGACCATCACTTATTTGCACTGTAGTGTCCAGGAAGTGGATCTCTTGTGTGGACTGGTCCAGGCTGAGGTTGATGGTGGGGTGGAAATTGTTGAAGTCCAGGTGGAATTCTTCAAGGGCCTCCTTTCCGTGGGTCCATATGATGAAGATGTCATCAATGTAGCGCAAGTAGAGGAGGGGCACTAGGGGACGAGAGCTGAGGAAGCGTTGTTCTAAGTCAGCCATAAAAATGTTGGCATACTGTGGGGCCATGCGGGTACCCATAGCAGTGCCACTGACTTGAAGGTATAAGTTGTCCCCAAATCTGAAGTGGTTGTGGGTGAGGACAAAGTCACAAAGCTCAGCCACCAGGCGTGCTGTGGCCTCATCAGGGATACTGTTCCTGACAGCTTGTAGTCCATCCTCATGTGGAATATTGGTGTAAAGTGCTTCTACATCCATGGTGGCCAGGATGGTGTTTTCAGGAAGAACACCAATGCATTGTAGTTTCCTCAGGAAGTCGGTGGTGTCTCGAAGATAGCTGGGAGTGCTGGTAGTGTAGGGTCTGAGGAGAGAGTCCAAATAGCCAGATAATCCTCCTGTAAGAGTGCCAATGCCTGAGATGATGGGGCGTCCAGGGTTTCCGCTTTTATGGATCTTGGGTAACAGCTAGAATACCCCTGGTCGGGGTTCTGGGGGTGTGTCCATGTAGATTTGTTCCCGTAGTGTAGCTGGGAATTTCTTGAGCAGATGGTGTAGTTTCTTTTGGTATTCCTCAGTGGTATCAGAGGATAGTGGCCTGTAGAATGTGGTCTTGGAGAGTTACTTTCAATGTCTTCCTTCCAGCCAATCCACAAAGAAATGTAGCTGTAAGAAGCATTGGAGGAGTCTGATAAATCTCATCTTCCAGGCATAAAAGTATCTGCTGGTAACAACAAAGTGAAATTCAAATATGAGACATGCAGCTCAAAAAAAAATATGCTTCATGTGAAAGCACATCAGCAACTCCACCTATAAATTCCCACTTATCCAATGCATTGGGAAATGTATAGAAAGCGATGAAAGGGAGTTGTGGTAGTGCATGCACCAATACTTAGTCAATGTCTGAAGAATAAATAAAGCAAATTATAGACCTGCAAGTTAGTGGTCAATGGACTCTAAAAATATAAAATTGTCCATACTGCCACTGACTGTGATTCAGCCTTAGCCTCTAGATGATAATTACTGGAGCATCAGGGGAAACTAGCATAGCTGAAATGTATAGTATATTGAAATGAACAATATTCCACACATTTCTAAACATCTCAACACAAAGGAAAGATTTTGTGCTATTCTTGGACCTGTGCTGCTATCCCACTTTGCCCCCGAAGATATAGAGAGCAGGGAGTAGGCCTGCTGGCCACTCACTAAAGACTTGCTGACAACCTCCTGAAGAGGTGGAAAATTAGGCTAGTGTACATCTAGGCTTATTTGGGAAGAAACAAGATGGTGCTAAGGATCACTCCAGGAACTGAAAAGGAGGGGACCACTTTCCTGAGGCATAGTAGGGAGAGGGGTTCTACTAGTGATGATTGAGAGAAGATGGTTGTATGTGGGAGGCCAAGGAATAGCCAGGGGAATTGTGTGGAGTGATTGGTGCAAATGTTCGGATAATTTGGATAAGATTTAGATAAGCACCGAAACTTTTTAATCCTTATTCAGCCAAAACTCTGAACCTTTGAAGATTTGCCAATCTCTGATTTTGAGGGTTAGCTGGAGATCACCTACTGTTCTAAAGGTCACAAGAGTGCGTTGCTAAGCAGGCATTCAAGGAAAGTGGGGGAAATTCCCTTTGTACAGTTTTGTTTGGGTTCAGAGAGAGAAGATTCCAGAGGTCCATTCTGAGATCACTATGCCATTGCTGGGCCCAGCACTTTGCCTCTGGTGCCATTCATTTTGCTCTAGAGCCCTGCAAAATCTTGGATCCTAGGTCAGTGTATTTCTCCCAAAGATGATGCTTTATTGGAAATCCCTTAATGAAGAATCAGTACCATGGCCCATGTTCAAGAAAGATGAAGGCTAGTAGGACAATCAGGGGAATAGAGAGGGCTTGGCTTCTTTAGTCTAGCAAAACACAGGCTGAGAGGGGATCTGATTGCTCTTTGTAAATACATCAGGGGCGTAAACACCAAGGAGGGAGAAGAGCTATTTAAGGACAATGTCAGCACAAGAACAAATGGTTATAATATGACGATGAATAAATTTAAACTGAAAATTAGATGGCTTCTAACCACCAGAGAAGTGAGGTTCTGGTACAACTTTCCAATAGGTGTAGTGGGGTAAAACTACCGGACTAGTTTTAAAATAGAGTTTTACAGTTATGAATAGGATTCTATGACAGCATTAACTGTGATAGTAGGGGACTGTACTCAATCACCCAGGAGGTTCCGTCCAGTTTTATGTATGTTTGGATTTAGTTAGACAGACTGCAACAAGGGAACAGTCAAGAGGGAAAAGAAAAGCACATCAAGGGAAGGAGTGAGCAGGACTGATAATCCCAATGATCATCCACTATAGCCTCGTGGGGTGACGAGTCAGGGGTTGTCTCTGGTCCTCACACTTGATTCCTTCTGTAGTTTGGTTTATTTGGCTTTGGTGACTGTACCAGGCTTTTGGCCACAAGTGAAGCAATCTTGAAGAGGTGAAAGCACAAAGCCACATTTTTCTTCCAATGGAAGCACCAAAAGAAAATGTCCCCAAAAAAGTTTCCCTTGTTTCTTAAATAGGCTGTTCCATGATCTTCCAGATCCTTCTAGTAGTTTCCATTATTAGATGACTAGATTGTGCCAGATACGCATTTGTGTAAGGAATGGGGTGGATCTACTCTGCCCAGATAAAGATGGGGAGAGATGAATCCATCCCTGAGCTCCTGGATGGGCAGGAGGAGCACAATCTGTACCATCCTTTAGGATAGTGTCGCCGTCTCTTTCTGGGGTACTCAGACCATTCCACTGACCAGGGCAAATGGGGTTTTACTACTTCCCTGTCCCATTTGGGCTGATGTGCCCTCCTTGACCCCTCCACATGCCCTGTCAAGGGATGGGGAAACACTGCTCCAAACTTCCATGTGAATTTGTTTACAGTTCCGGTCTTGGCATTTTAGTTTAACAAATTAAAATTATTTGATTACAAGAATTTATGACTGTTTTTCACTTATTTCCACTTATTTTATTGGCATCTGAATAAAACATATGCGCAGGTTACTGGAAACTTGCTACACTGTTCACCTCCTTAACTCTCAGGTCCAAAATAGATTCTAAAAATCAGAAAGCAGCTATAGTTCAGCACTACACAGCGAGAGACTGAGCGCATGAGACAGTGTGAGAGAACAGCACATGTACATTAGAAAATAGTCCAAGGACCTGATTCACTTGCTGCAGGATACAAGTAACTTCACTGGGAATAATTTATATCCTGTGGTGCGAAGATAGGTCTCCAAAGAGCCTATACAGGAAAAAAAACAGAGTGTTCTCTATATACAGCAAATGGCTCACTTCTTACAAATCAAAATTGCTATGTGCTTTCAAAGTACAAGAAGTAACAGCACTTAACGTATATATGTGTACGGCAGGTTAACGGGGAGCCATTTTATCCCACGTTTCTTTAGCTTTCTTGTGTCATTAGGCAAGAAGTCTTCAACAACAGTTTATACTAACCTCATTACAGACCATGCAATCTTGGGGACAGCTTTCTATACAGCCTCTTCCCCCAACTGTTCATGATCAAGAAGGACACAGTTCACAGTTTCCTCTTTCCCCAATTTTATTCAGTTTTTATAAAAGCTTGCGGTAAGTAATGAATGTTCATTTCTATGAGCACATTGAAAAGTATCTATGTGATGGTTATGTGAGAGCTTCATAGCCCTTTACAGTCCATAGTACAGAAGCGAGCCTTTGGGGCGCCTCAAAAAGTTTTAAAACACTTGATTTCATTCAGGGAAGAATCAAAGAGTTTCAGGAGGAGAAATTGTCTTTACACACATAAAAATGAAGGGATCTTTTAGCGAGATGACAGCAAACCTGCGTTCTGTAATCCCGCAGGGGTTCTTTTAATAAGTCACTGAAAAGTTCCATTTGATGAGTTAAACCTTCCATTTTTTTCATACTTATTATAGCCAAGGAGGTGCTAACCTAGTACAATGGGCAAGGGGGCGTTAACACATTACAATAGACCAGACAGAGTTAGTACAATACTGGGCAATAAGGGACCTCAGTACAATGAGTGAAAGAGGCAGTGTCTGCCACACAAAAATGTGTTTTAGAAGAGAATGCTTTAGGCTGTTACTGGTCATTTTATAGCTGCCATTACAACCAAATGAAATTAATTAAAGATATTTAAATATTTCCCTACTATTTTTTTAAACAGAGTGCCTAAATATTCATAGGTCCGAAGGGACTGTTTTCACCATCCAGTCGGCCCTCCAGAATAACACAGCCCAGAGTTATTTATCCATGGATTTCTGCACCTAACTAGAGTCGGGCAAAATTTTTTGGACAAAAGGTTTATTCACTGCAAAATACCGTTTAGGCCTCTATGTATATGGAAATAGCAAAAGAAAAATGTCAGTATGTCAACTTCTCTTTTCAAAATGATGTTTTGTTTTGCAATTTATCAAGATTTATTTCAAACAGATTCGAAAACAGCTAAGAATGAAACAAAAAAACCTGGAAAAAATAGTTTTTGGTTGAACTAAATATTTATTTTGACCCGACATAAAATTTCATTGCTATTTTGGTGAGAAAAAAACAAAAAAATTACTATTTTGGGTAGACCCAAAATGAAAATTTTGTCCGATTTTTCAGTTTGGCCACATATTCACTTAGCTCCACATCTAACTCAACAAATTGGAGTTATAAAGATGGAGTTAAGCAAGGGATTAATTTGGCCTAATAAATCAGATACCATGGTGATGAGAGTCATATTACCAGGTAAATAGATAGATTAGCTAGCTAGATGTAGATGGGAATGCAGCAATATTGTTGCTGGTAGTATCGGACTATATCTGAATACAATTTGCATAAATTAAAGCTGCTTGCTCTGTGATCAGTTTTTCTATAGGCAAAGTGAGCCTCCAATGTCTACCTTCGTTTCCCTGATTATATCCAGGCCCATCAGTTCTCTCACTTCCGTTCATATTCACTTCCCATTTCGTGCCTGAATATCACAGAAAAAGTATGATACATCAGCCATATATTCCTGCTGAAAGAAAGAAAGAAAGATGCATTTGTCAGAAGAGAAGAGAAGAATATTCCTATCTGTCGCTTCATTGTAAATCACAATGTGGGAACAGTCTTCTCAAAAGAAATTCACAACATGCACTATGTAAATTTCCATAGGTATTCAGCAAACTAAATTCTGCAAATGTATGTGACCTACTTTATTTCAGACTATTTAACACCTAACGGTATCCCTACTGCCAATCAAAATGACAACTTCAAATGTTATATATGCCCTTGATCTGAGAAGAACTGAACTGTTGATGGATGACTTGAATAAGACTCAGGAAAGCTGTAGGAGAAAATGAGATGTGTAAGAACTAGATTTTACAGCACTGTTGAACAGATGCATTGCTAGGGAAAAAGTACTGTTCATTCTGTTGACGTGTGGCCAGACTGAGGCATACAAGGTAGACTGGTGCCTCTGAGCATAAATTTAACATACTGAGTTACAATTTAAGATCATTTTAATATTCATATTAAGGGCAGCTGAGAATCCAGGTAGCACCTTTTCTGAGTGATTACAAAAAACCCTAATAGCAAAGCTACATACAAAACACTGAGGTGCTAGGAAATAACTGTCAGCAATCATAATGTATGATGCACACTAATTTTATGGATGCAGATGCAAAGAGAAGGGAAGCCAATTGCTTTTGGAGTTAGCTACTACTGTGCTCTCAGTACAATTTAAAGAGGTCTATGCTGACTACTGGACCTTATTTCAATGGCTTTGTATCAAGGAAAGTGGGCCTTGCTGTCCAGTACATGCAAGCTGCTTAGTAGCATGTAAGCATGAATTTAGTAACCAGAGCACATGTATAAATTAGAAATATAGTTAGATACTTGGGTTCAGTATTACTCAGTGGATGTGTGCTAAGATAAAGGGATCTGAGGAAATATTTCTGGATTCCTTTTGACAACTCTACTGCAGGAAGGGGAAGGATGGTCTTGTAGTTGAGGTACTCGCCAGGGACTGAGGAGAACTGGGTGAAATTCCCAACTCTGTCACGGACTTCCTGTTTGATTCTGGGCAAGTCACCTCATCTGTCTGTACCTCAGTTCCCTGTCTGTGACAAGGGGTCTTGTTTATTTAGCTTGTAGGGTCTTGGGGGCAGGGTTTTTCTCTCATTATGTGAACGTACAGCATTTAGACCATGGGGCTCCAATCCCAGTTGGGGCCACCAAAGTACACATAATGATAATAATATTACATTGGCATTGCTGAGAGCTGGCTGTGTCTTCAACAGATTCCTTCAATGAGCTGCAGTTGAGCGGAAAGGCTTACATCATCAAGCACAAAAGGATTTGGCTAGTGCATCCAGCATTACAAACTCTGCAAAGGTGGCACAAAATAGATTTTAAGCAAACTTCCACTTTATTCTTCCAGCAGGGATTTCTCTAGTTCAGTGGTATACAACCTTTGCAGCGCTGAGAGTCACTCTTCTCATGAGCCCAAGGGCCACAACTAATTTACATAAACATATTTACTAAATCTGCACAGATGTCGTGTCAGATAGTATCCCCATGATGCATTTACAGTATGGAACTTGAATACATCCGATATATTTTCCAATCCTTAAAACTGTTTTTTCTTGCTTTTTATTTCCCTTTCCCCCCTGTTTTATTCCCTTTTCTCCATCCATCTGCTACTTTCCTTCTCTCGTGTAGTTTTCTTTCTCCCTTTTATTAGTCTTTCCCACTTTCTTCTGGCCTTTTTCCCATTCCCATTTCCCATTCCCTTTCTCCATCTATTCCTTTCCCCTCTCCATTTCCCCCAATACCTTTTTCTCACTTTCATTGCTCTGTTCACTACTCCCCCCCCCAATTATTACTCAGTTCCCTCTTTCCACTACCCCTTTTTGCCCTCCTCTTTCATTCTTTCTTTCTCTGTTGTCCTTCTCCAGTATCCTTTCTTTTTTATTCTTCTTCTTGTCTCATTGTCTTCTCTTCCTCCTCCTTTATTCCCTGTCCACACTCTCCATGTCTTTTGTTACATTCCTGCTCTCCTTCCCCTTTACAGCCCGTCTCCTCCATTGCCCACTAACTCATGCCCATTGTCCCACATCTGCTACTCCTTTCCCTAGTGGCACCTCTGGAAGGCTGGATCATGGAGTGAAAACAAAGCTCCTCTCCGTTACCTAAAGCTCTTGGTTGCTAGCACTTTGTTCCTGTTCCTGCATCACACCACATTCTACCTAACTTTGCCCAGTGTCAAAAAGTCAAACCTTATACCAAACTATTTCCATTGTGTACTCTTACAGCTCTAGTCAGAACAGAGAGCTCAGAAGGAGACAAAGCACAAAAGAGTTAAGGTTCAAAATATAGTTCACTTATAAAAATACTATCATTATATGGTTTCAGTAATTATAAATATTTGTAGCTATATTAAAAAATATCCCAAACATTAAACTCCAATGAAAGCTGAAGTTCCTACACCAATCTTAAATTTGTTCCAATATCTCTGGCTTCTCCCAATCATGCAGCAGAGAGTTTAACCACGTGCTTCATGAGTTTTGATCCATATTTGTGATATAGCAATGTATTTGCTGGGGAAAAATGCACATTCCTTTGCAACTTGGCTTTTCACAAGTGTTGAAAGATCTACCAATGAAGGCTGCAAGGACCAGCTCCTGGTCCATTGAACGCCATGTGGGTTTTACCATTGGTTTCAATCGAACCACAGTTTGGCCCTTTGAGCTGTGTGGTCTTTTTTTATTCGGTGTGTTGGATGGAGAAGATACAGGACAATGTATGGTCTCTATGTGGAGAGTACTGCCTCCAATCTATGGACTGTATTCAATATTCTTTCCCTGTCACTTGACTGTCCTTGAGGAATTATGTGATGTGGAGACAGGTTACAGTGGGATGATGAGATTTTTTCTGTCCTATATTTATGAATGAAGATGGGAAGTACAGTAGTTTCTGGCCATTAGTGAGGAGTTTGTTTTTTTGAAGCTCAGTTACATGTGATTTGTTTTGCCGCTAACAAGATAGTATATTGAAAGAGTGAGTGCCTATGATCTGTATTGCAAAGGGAGTAAGGAAGTGAATACTAAAGGTGGTCCTTAGTGTATATGTGAAAGCTTGGTGGAATATGGGAGCATGGTTAGAGTTGGTCTTAACCTTGAGGAACTCCAAAATGGCTAACCGAGGTCTAATGCAGCAGTTTTCATTGGGGATTGGTGTCTGCTACAATTTTACACAAAAGACTTGACATTCAAGAATGAGCAAACTATTACACCAATATTTTCTGGAGGAGGAAGGTAACTTGATTCATTTTACATGTGCCTGTGTGTGTACACACAGATAGAATAATGCTGTCTGGTAAGTCTCTCAACTCATGTCAGAATGTTCTAAAAAAATCTAAATAATACATTTTTGCTAAAGTATCTAGTAAAAGGGCTGTGTTATTAAGAGCAACTTTTCCAGCTTCTTATTCATTAATAAAAGTTATCTATACGTGGAAGCTGAATCTTTTTGTTAGTTAACAGTTGTCAAACACTGTCTAGTGTGATTAATGATATTTTCGAAATCTAAAACAGGGCTAATTGGTGTCTAATCTGAAAGCAATTCTCATAGTTTAAACCTTCTTTCACTCTTTTGCAGGAATGCTTGTGTGTTTTTAAAGAGGAACTGATTGCCTTGTCTAGGGAGTGAATTATTTTATTCTTCTGTATTAACAATTCATGAATGATGCCAATAGCTGCAACATGATCTTCTTCTCCCTGTCCCACCAATAACCTCAGCTGTGTCCTGGAGGGTAAACTCATGTCACATCAATCAACGGTCTTCATGGTCTGTAGCATAGATATATGAACTGTGGCTTACGCTATGTTCTCTTTTGCTCTCCTGACTTGTGGGAGTTGGGGCTGTGCAAAAATGAATTAACCGTTACAAAGTTTCCCATCATCCTGCTGTTTATGTGATTTGTAAATCAACTAGAAAGAAAAAGGAATATGGGTTTTCAAAGTGTGGGCAGAGATGCTGCTAGCCCATTGGGGGCCCTAAGTAGGAATATTTTTGGGGACCCCCCTCAAACAACACATACTAAAAAAGTGAATACGGGGCCCCCTTAAACTGCTTGGGGCCTAAGCAATTGCTTAGTCTGTTTATGCCTAGCGCTGGCTCTCAGTGGGGGGTCATGACCAGATGTCAGGAAGTCACCATAACTATGCCCTTTCCCTGTTGCCAATTGATAGGGATGTCCCAGCAAAGCCAGAAGGACATTGCGGGGAATCAAGGAGTTCTTCCTAGTATTGGAAAATTTGAAAACCACTGGATTAGAAAGCTAGAGCAGTTAAGGGGGTCAAATTTTCAAACCAGACCATAAAGTTGCACCAGCAAATTTGCACACTCCATTTCTGAACATGAGCAAAACCCTGCATTTGCATCAAGAAATGACATTTAACTATACAAAACTGGGTAAACAAACATCAAAATGCCTGATTGTAAAAACAAAATCAAATGCAAGATTATATGCAGACAAAAATTGTATGCTCAAATTGGAAGGTGTAAATTTAGGCCTTGAGCTCGATCTGAAGTATGTACATGACTTCATCCACTTTCGTCCCCTTTAACTTCAATGGAAGTGCTCACGGGAGCCAAGTTAACTTAAATGTTTGCAGAATCACAGCCCAAGAGGCTAGATTGAGACCACTTGCAAAAACTGGGGCATGATTCTCATCTGATTTACACAAGTTTTACACTAGAGTAATTACACTCATTTAGTGTATGGCATGGTGCATAATAGATAGATACACACACACACACACATACACACACACGCACACACACATTGAGGGACTCTAGGCTTTCCTATGTACTAACACGTCTGTTCAACAGACATTTCTCCCAGTTCAGTTTCATGATTGCCTTTGGTGTGGATGCTTGAATGGTTAGCTACAGTGGGGAAAATATTGTGATTATTTTTTCTAAAACTTTTTTATGCCTTTCATTACAAATAACATTTTTGATGACCGGAGTATCCATAATAAGGCTTGACAAACAAAAGGTAACTTTGGTTGCCAGACAAAAAGAATGAAGAGGCAAATAAGTGAAGCTAGTTTTAACAAAAGTCGCTGTGGCCTCTGATATTAAGCATTTGATCTCTCTGGGGAGGGAAGAGATACAATCTATCAAAAACATGTTTTGTAAGGTAGCAAGCCATATATCTGAAAATATAAAATCTGAGACGACTCCTCTTATAAATGACCTTGGGAAAAGAAGAGCTTGAAGACAGAGCAGTTATAAACAAAGGACAAAATAAAAGCAGTGGCAGAACTGCAGGGCACATGGATAAAGAGGTAGGAGATTGCGAGCATGAGAATAAATATCAGTCAATGGGATGGGTTACCCAGGGTAAAGGGTAGATAGCCTCAAAAACTAAATCCAAATTTCTTGAACATCTTAGCTCCTAATGCTGCCGAGCATGGTACTGTTTTTGCTTTTCTATTCATAGCACGTGTAGCCTCTGTTCATAACGTATATTATGATTTTACATTTAGTTTTTTTCTCTTGCTGCTTAAATTGTCTTTTGTTGATTTCTATTACAATAATTAATAGAGAATTTGTACTATAAGAACAAAACCAGTTCAGTTCAGGACGACTGTCTGGAGTATGTGTCGTTAGGAGCTTTTTCCCTATCATGATGATTAAAGTACATTCAGATGCATTCTGTACTCTACTAATATATTTCAATCATATTTTGATTAAATTCTTATTGTGTGGCTAAAGAGCACAATGGAGATCAGCGCCCCACCACTATCTTAGGCACTGTACAAACATATACTTAGATACAGTCCCTGCCTCCGAGAACATACAGTCAAAGTGGACAAGACAGATACAGATCAGGAGAAAGGGAGCTGGGAAACAGAGCTGCACAGGAATTAAGTGACTTGCCTAGATTAACATAGGAAATCCATGGCAGAGCTAGGAACTGAAGTCAGATTGCTCAAGTCCCAGTCCAGTGCCTCTTCTGAAAGATATTCTACAGCACATATTATACAAATTTTCCATGCTGAGCCCCTTTGCTCACAGAACTTTGTTGTCCTAGAGTCCACAAAATGGACTGTTCTGCGTATGGGCAGCAGCAAGGTAAACTTCCCCACACTAGCCTGTCAGTTGCTAGGACTGACCATTTCCTCTTAGGACAGGACCATTCTTTTTGTTTTCACGACTGCACACTGATTAACATCAGGTCCCTGTGGTCTCAGTGGCACACTGGTCTTACGTATTGTGGCATGACCTCCTCCTTTCTGGGGCACCCCTATCTGAAACCTTGCAGCAGTTTTTAATGGATTGCAAAATCATTTGAGAGCACGTGATTTTGGTGAAATCTGTCTCAACTGTATTTTAAGCCGAGTATACACATTTAGCATTTTTTTTCATATACTTGCACTGTGAATAGATCAAATGGTAAGATATGCACAAATGTTTGATTTACTTTGAAGGACTGAAATGCCACCTGGCATGTGTACTCGGCTTGAAAGGAACCCTTGCCACCTCATATTCCATGAACGTGGGTTGCAAAAAGCTCCCTTTGTCTACACATTCCTGGCATGGAAATGCCACAAAGGCAATCGAAAAAGAAAATTAACGATTTTTGTTTCAAGAAGGAGATTTCTGTGGCTAAATTCTGTTTTGGATTATCTGACTTCAGAATCACAAGTGAACATGATTAAATCTAATGGAAATTACACTCTAGGGAAGTATACACCCTAACTGTGCCCATATCTGTACTAAACTGTGCCCAAACATTATTAAGTATATTGTGGGGTAACACTGTTAGATTCTATTTTATACTTTTAGGGCAACCATATATTTCCAGTCTAAATTACTTATTTTAGTTTGAAGGAAAACAACAGAAAAAGATAGAACCAAGAAAAGTCTTCACAGGAGAGCACAGTGGTTTTCAAAGATGATGGGATTTTTTAGCCACCCGGCTCTCAGTAATTTCAAAGCTCAGTGTGGGTGCATATGTCACCTTTGTAACAGATTACATCTGAACTGAACACAAAATGGCAGCTGCCTCCAGCAGACAACATAGACCTAAATATTTAAGGTGCCTGTACACAGAAACAAAATCACATTAAGTAGCTGCATACACTGGAGCAGGGCGATGGGATAATAAGTCTTTTCTAGCACTGACTTACATGATTGTATGAAAAACAGTGGTTAAGGGCTCTATTTTCACCTCAGTTTCTGTGTGTGGATCCCATTAACATTACTGGGAGTTCACTATGTGTACCAAAAAAGAATATACCTTATGCTGTAGTAGGTATTATAGAGTGCTTCAGTTTTAATGGCAGATTGCTATGTGGCCTGATGCACTAAAATAGTTAAGTCCTGTGTTGTTTCAAAATGCACATTTTCTTTAGCTGTCTTTGTTTGTGGTCGCTGTTTATATCTTCAGCCCTTATTCTCCTGGAACAGCTTAGCACAGTTATACAAGTAAATGATTTGAATATGACTCAAAAGAGTAAATAAACCCTTACCCTGCAATTGTTCTAGGCACAGCGAAAGAGCAAACAATTATTTTGACAGGTAGACAGGAGACAGGTCAAAGTGGTCTGCTGAAAGTTTGCTTTCAACAGAGGTCAGCAATGTAAAGCTTTTTTTATTTCATGATGACCCGACAGCATTCACAGATACAGACTTCATTCCCAGACAGAATGTTTGGTTTCTCATAGGCAGTTGTTGGTTTGTCCATATCTTTTCAATGGTCTTTTTTTGTGTGTGTGTTAAAAGCAAGTGTTTGTTTCTGAATCATGCTGAAAAATCATTGCCAATATGAAAATCATGATTAATTTACCTGTCTTTGATGCGGCCTCAGTTTGGACAATGAAATTAGGCAGGTCAGGTTCACTTTATATTTAGAGTCAGTTTCACTTTCTGCTTCTCATTGTTTCACTCACAACTTCACAACTTGCATCTGAAGAAGTGAGGTTCTTACCCACGAAAGCTTATGCTCCCTATACTTCTGTTAGTCTTAAAGGTGCCACAGGACCCTCTGTTGCTTTTTTACAGACTCAGACTAACACGGCTACCCCTCTGATACTTAACTTCACAACTGCAGGTCTGCCAACCTCAAGCTTTCAAAAATCATGTCTCAGTCCCCACAAAACCACAAGATTGGCTTAAAAATAACAAGATTTTAAATAACACACTTTGGATTCTTTTTATTTGTCTTCTGGTGTTTGAGCTTTTAGTGGGCACTGAAAAACCACAAGGGCTAGAAGTTTACTTTTTAAAAATGAAAACGGAGGTTCTCCTGCAGTCACTGGATTCCAGCAGCTTTAAGCAGAACACCAAATTAAATATCATAAGAGTTGGCAATACTGAAACTGCAGGGGAATATTGGAATGTCAACACAATAGTTGTCATTCAAAATATTCTGTCAGTGTTGTGTGGGATGAGCCAGTGTCCCTGAAAACTGGGAGTGTCCCTGTGTCCTAGCCCCTGTACAAAGAATGGTGTCTTGTCCTGTTAGTACCCTTCCTGGGCAGAATGGTCACGTGGAAGAGCCACTGAGCAGCTGAGCCAGTGAAAGTGACACAGAGTGAGAGAGCATGAGAATGAGTGCAGTGGATAGAGAGGAGACAAACGGCAGCAGATAGATAGGAGACAAAATAAAACAGAAGTAAAAATACAGAAAACCCCCATGAGGGGAGCAAGAAATAAATGAAGAAACCAGAACAGGGGGATTATAATTTTAAAAGGTGCTGGCTGGAGACAGGGCCGGCTCCAGGCACCAGCTTGTCAAGCAGGTGCTTGGGGCGGCCACTC
>NW_020664562.1:30849711-30857368 GCF_002925995.2 Terrapene triunguis | reverse complement strand
TTTTTTTTTGGCTGCTTGGGGCGGCCAAAACCCTGGAGCCGGCCCTGGCTGGAGAAATGACAGTGTGAGCCTCCTGGCACAGCACCTCGCCCAATACAAGGCTGCCCAGTGCCCACACAGGAGGGTTAGATACACACACACAGAGCTGCCTCCATACATAGATCTTGAAGGACATTCTGACCCACTGAAATGAGCTATCTACAGCATTCAGGCTGGATTATTTTCTTTATCTATAGATTGCGGATGTATTACCTTCCTTGGTCTCCTTTTAAAAGGGGCCTGCGAGCAACTTGCTCTGATGGAGGAGGCCCTTGTTAGTGCAATTCCATTGGAGAAGCAGGTAGGGAAGCACAAGGCACAGAAAGTTCCTTACAGTTAGTTAACCTCTAACTTTATTTACAGAGTGATGTATAGATCACCTGGGTAATAACAAGGTAGAAATTGACTTGCTTTCTAAGGGCCTGATCCAAAGCCAATTAAAGTCAACTGAAAATTTCCCCTTGACTTTGGATCAGGCCCTACAGCCAAAGCAGCATCTAAGTCCCCAGCACGATGTATAACACTCTCCTGGGAAGGAATGTATTGTCTGCAGAGAGCCTCCAATTATAAAGTTCATAGGAATGCAAGGATCCAGCAGATCCTTTAGTGTCTCACAGCACATAATAGCTCTTCATTAGCAAACATTCTTCCCTTTGAAGATGAGGAAATACACAAAGGGCCAGATCCCCGGCTTGTGTAAATAATTGGAACTCCATTAAATTCAGTGTTTAAAATCCTCTTTTCTGGAGCCACAATACATAGTAGACCCAGCTCATTTCTGGTGTAATTCGGGACACTCTTTCTTGTAGTTCTTTATGAGACAGGTGGGTCCTCAGGTGGGATTTAAATGACTAGAGGGCTTGGCACACCAGTTTAGGTTAAGCAGAGCTTGTTCCAATTATATTTTTTCTTGCCTTGCTAGATGAGTTCAAGTCAGCCCTCCTTAGATACACCATCATTAAACAGCCAATTACAAGTCCACTTTGGTAATTCATAGGTACAATAAGAATTGCAGTTCTTGGCTCAGGATGACACTAATGCAGCAGTGCAGGGAAATAAGGTAAGTCAGAACTCCTTCCCCTGCACAGCCTCCCACAGCATGTCATCTCTAAGCAAAGTGTGTGTGGGGGTGTGTGAGGAGGGAATCTGTGTGGCCTCTATTCCTCCACTTCATGTGACCAACTAAGCAGGGAGGTGTAGAACCCTGACTTTGCCCCCACAATGGGCCAGCCAGGGGAGCACAATGGGCCAGCCAGTGGAGCACCAGGGTAAAAGGTGACATTAATTACTACTTTCCTGGAGTCACAGTTCCTTCCTGGGGCTCCTCTTAGGGTGATGCATCTATATGCCACTTCATATTCAGGGCATCAAGCAAAGACTCAATCTAACACTTACTGATGAGTGTTGAAAGCATAAAGAACAGAGCCTGGGCCTGACTCTTCCCTCACACTAGCTTTACACCAGTGTAAATCCATTGACTTCACCAGTGTCAGTCCTGAATACAATTCTGTTGGTAAGAGCCCCTGGAAAGATTCCATTTGGACATGTTCTCACGGGGTTCTCCAGAAACCGTTTTACTATAAAGGTCATTTGTGTGGGGATTTGTGCTGAAGGCTGAATCTCTGTGGTATGGGTCCAAGGCTTAATCCTTAGAAACTCCAACACAATGGACCACAAGCACAATATGAATAAATGCAACATAAGGCAACATAATACACTTCTCCACTGAATTCTAGAGGCCCTGACTGAGCAACACGTTTTTAACTTAAAGTACTAGCTTAAATTCCATTGAGGTCAATGGGACTTGCTCAAGTGCTTCGTTAAATTGGGGCCAGAGTGAGGTAGGGTGAGGCTCCCAACTCTCTCCAATCTCTCTCTAAGGACACTTACCCCCCAGTATCTTCAGCAGTGACTTCCCCAATCTCTCAAGCAGTGACTTCTGCGAGGATCAAGAGCCCAATACCCCGCCAGCCAACCCTCATGTTCCCAATGACCTTACCTCCCTGACTGTACAGCACAAAGCTTCTTCAGGGATTCATGCCAGGAAGTCACCCCCAGCAAATGCAGAGAAAGAGTGGGGGGTGGGGGGGGGGGGGGGGGAAGGGAATCTAAAGGTAGATGTCAGAGTCTTACCTGTTTAACACCTATGTTATGAAAAATGCCACTCATATTAAGCCCAGATTTACTCCACCCTGTGGATCTATCACTTCATTACTGTACCAGTTGATATGCTGAATCTTGTAGCTACCCAAAAGCAGTTTTCAGAAAAAAAAAATCCCTATGTAATTCCTTGCTCCCATCTTATCCGTCTATCTACCTACCTAGGCAAGGCATTTAGACTGAGCTCACCACCATGATATCAGAGCAATTCCTTAGCTATTTTATATTGTGCCCCTCATTTTGGGTCTTTGTCACACCTAGACTGACTGAGAGAGATGATTTTAGTGCCATTTCTTCAGATTAGTTAGCTTTCTAAGCGCTCTCCAGCAGGTGGCACTAAAACACTGCACCAGGGTACAAGCTGTATAGCTCACTTCTCAAATGTCATCCTTTGATAAGAGCTCTACAGGGTCAGAGGGCTGGTAGATGGAAAAGAAGGTGTATTTGCAAACAAAGAATATTTCATCCTTGAAAAAAAAATGAACACTGTATAAGTTTAAACTACTAGCAGCAACTGTCTTGAACTTGCACTGCTAGTTGAGAGAAATTATATCCTTCTTATATTTACATAGCATAAGTGTGTGCGAACGTATGCTGTGGGAAGGTCAGAGTATGTGTATGTTTCCTGCAAAGAAATAATTCTTATGTCTGGGTTATGTACTAGCAGAACGAATCTGCAAGAACCCAGAATTAAAAATGTATTTATTATCCCCAGGGATATATTGTCCTCTTGATGCATGGGGATTTGTGTGCATACTGTAAGTCCTATTAGTGTTAATGGGAATTATGTGTGTAAATCCCCAAATCCCAGTGCACAAAGATGAGAGTGTCCCCTCAAGGGTCTGAAATATGTATTTGAATTAAACCTGGCTGTTGGGAAACTCATCATGCTGCTGCTGTTATTATAAATTTATACTTACTAGGACTAAGTTTCACCTGAAACAACAGAGCCTGAAGTGTTATTTGTTCCAGCAAATTATTTTGTTAGATGTGATAATCAGTTCACAGCAGGACTGCAAGTGGCTACTCAGATTGTTGACAATTCTGGGTCCCAGCCAGCACAAAATAGCCTCTGAAGCTGTTCCAAAGGTCATAGAGGATACTCCCAAATCCAGCTCCTAAGGGGAGGTATCCATGGGTAACAACCAAATAATGCTAGTTCCAGTTTTCTGCGGCGGCTCCCACTGCCTTTTCCTGAGGAGTGGAGTTACAGACCTGCCCATCCCACTCACTACTTATGACAATCAGGCTGAGCCCCCTGATATTTTACCGTGGAAAGTTGGGAGAAGAGTGAGCAAGTCAGGGTTTAATGGGAGTGCTAAACAGGCTCTTTTTGGCTGGTAGCTCTATTGGAGTTTAGTTAGGGTCACAACAATAGGAGTCATGTGGCCCAAGGATTCTTTCTCCTTCCCCCACAAACAAACATCAGCTTTAGTATTGGTTTAGGAGGGAGTCCTTCAAAGAAGGTCCTGCTCTTCTGCTTACTTTCCAACCCCAATTCAGAGTTAGTGACAGAGTTGGGCTGTGCCATAAGGTTCATGCAAGCTACTAACTAGGCAGCAGTACTCCTTCAGGCTTCACACCCTGGGTTGTGGAGAGGAAACAGGATCATGAAAACAGTTACAAAATTATGGGAGGCAGGAAATTCACGGACTATCGTCTCTGCCCTCCTTCCCTGAGCAGCTTCCAAAATCCTCACTGGTTCCCTTGGTTAGCTTACCACAGAGCAGCCATGAATTACCTTGTGGCTTGCATAGCCCAGATGTTTGGCTGAATCCCTTTGCATCTAACACACCAGGGTGCCTACGTTTAAATAACATGAACAGATACAATAAAATAATAATTCATAAAAAAGAAATTAATTAATAGAACAATTTAGACTCATGCAATTATTTTAAATCCCAGCCTTCTATTGTGAGCCAGCGAGTGAGTACAACAAAAGTTCTGTTAAACCTTGAAATGGAATAGAAGTAATTTCATTCCTCATTAAAAACACAGTGAATAGCTGCAGCAGCATCGCTGTGTTCTTTGTAATGACTTGTTTCACTGATGGATCAAATAGGCTGTTGACAATGGTTGAATGCAACTGACAAGCTCTTTTAATAAGATAAAAAATTCTACATTTTATTGATTACAAAGCAGCAGCGCTAAAATTGGGTTTTTGTCCCTTTAAATTTTGTATTGACTACAAAATAAAGGCCTTTTGCCTTTGAAATTGCACCTTGCCATGGTATTACAATGAATTATAATCCTAACCTATTTGTGCTTCCTCAAAGGCTTAAAACGTTTGTTTTCATGGCAAGCATGTTGTAAAATGCCTGTATCTGCATATATATTTTACAGGGCCTTCTATCCCAGATCTGTGGATGATTTAAGAAAAGGGGCCAAGTGAACTTAGAGTCTTGGGATATGAAGAGCTATGCTATATAATGGCAGAAATTACTGAAAGAGGTTCTTTGATTTGTGTTATGCAGGACGTCAGACTTCTGGTCCCTTCTGCTTTAAAAATCTATCAATCTATGTTCCTGAACTGCTTGGGAGTGGAGGTCAGAGTGTACAGGAAAGTACTGCAGTATCTCATATCACAGCATGTTAACAACAATAACACTACACTGTGTCTTTTACCCATAAAGCTTCTATGACACTTAAATATTGAATTCTCTAATACTATTTAAAACGTTCCACGTTCAACCTCAACCCAACATTAATTCAGGAGAAAGCGAGGGACGAATAATATGAGCATGTGCACACACACACTTTCTGCCCACTGCTGTGTGAGCAGGCAGATCTAGGAAGGACTGTTTGTTTTTTTTATAGAGGCCTCCAACTGCTTTAAGATGGGCTTCTTACAAAAATCAGCCAACAACTCTTTGCTAAGTGGCAAGGGGCTGTAGCCAGGTGTCCTAGCCACAGAGCAAATTATCTGTTATTGATCTTCTGCCACCTGTATTGAGACCTGCTTTCAGATCAGCACACCTTGTTTGTTAGCTGGAGCATGAATTTTGCTGATTGGAATTTGGATTTAAAATTCCGAGAAGGCTGTTTGCCACTAGTTGTGGGAACCTAGTGTTAGCTAGGCGAAATCCCATGGGTAGGCATTTAAATAAATGACATGATTCGTATCGGTAGGTGCTCAGTTCCCTTCACTGTCTGGTGACTCCTTTCAGTGCCTAAGTATAGATGTAGGTGACTCACGAGCTTGAGAATTTTGGCCTAGGTACATGGTATTGTCATAAACAGCCACTCAGCCTTAGAGGTGGTTGGCGGAGAGAAGCTTGTTGTGCTGCTGCTGCTCATTCTCTCCTTGCCCGATGGATAAACAGAGCCCTTTAGTTTCCTGCTTTGTCAGTGTATCACTTTCAGTTGAAGGGAAAAGAGAAATGTACAGTGCCTCTCAGAAATAGTGCATCTCTTTCTTGTGTGGCAGCAAAACAAATAGAAGTTGAAAGTAAACACTTTCTACTGGCAGACCTGTCCCTCTTTCTGTGGCTGGAGTTACATTTCCCTATAGCCAGCAGCAAGGAAAAAAGTTCTGCCAGTGAAATGAGTTATTTAAAAGCGTTCACACGTTAACTCTTTATTTGCTTTGTCCCACTACACACAAAATGCAATAGTGTGTTAAATGGTCCTGTTTTCTTCGGACTGACTTGAGTGCTGGGTTAACAGAAAATAGATTTCCCTCTTTATCCACACAACAGATTCAGTAATGACAGCAGCAGTGCATGCTTCCCCATACGGTCCTCCCAGTGTGTGCCTTGGCCCTGATTGGGCAGGGCCACCGCCAGAGGCAGCACTACACTGTTCACTTAGGACACATACTGCCATGCATATCTAGTGGAGAACACATCTGGGAATCTTGGCTCATACAGCTGGGATAAATTAGCCAAAGAAAGGAGCTACATTATTTGACTCCAGATGAGAATCAGGCTCTCAGTATGTAGATGTCAGGTTCTAAGTGCTGCAAATATTGAACAATATTGTTCAATACATTGAGCAAATTTTGTTTGACTAATTATCTGTTTCTTTTGCAGAGCCATAAGGCTAGATTCTGCTTTCATGGACACTGGAGTAACTCAAGAGTAACTCCATCAATCCACTGAAAGTGAAGCCCAAATCAAAATAATTGAAACTGACATGTTGGAGATGTTAAAAACTTGGATTGAAAAAAGGGACAACTTTTTTTGTGAAGTCTTGTGAAAAATGTTTCCATTTTTCAACCGGCTTTAACATTTCCATTTGGAATGCAGACTCCTACTCTTCTTGATCAGCAGTTCACAAGGACTTTTGATATGTTGTTATTTATATAGTACATAAAATGTGCAAGGCACTTAACAAAACCTGCTTGAAGACTGTGTATGTTACATCCTTTCCCCCTTACAATGAGTAGATGGGGGAAAGGATGTAACATACACTTCAAAGGGCATGTCCACACTTCGAGCTGGAGCTGCAATTCCCAGCTTGAGGAGACAAACTTGCACCAGCTCTCGTTGAGCCAGCACTCCAAAATAGAATGCAGGATGGACTGGTCACCCATCTGAGACCCTAGGCACGTACTTGGGGCAGCTAGCCCCGCCTGCCTCTCGTGCTCACACGACTACACTCTAATTTTAGCGCACTACCTCCATGAGAGCTAGAGTGAGCGCGGCTCTTTGAATTGCATCCCTAGCTCGAAGTGTAAATATACCCAAAGTGACCTAAGGGAAGTTAAGCACCAATCTGGTTGGTTCTGCATTGGTTTGTTTTTAAAATGCATCCATTCTCTGCAGCTCCATCCTCTCCCCATCTGCCCCAGTGCCCTGAGCTTGTTCCTCCCCATTTCGAATGAACTCTCCCTCTTCCTTTCCTTTCTGACCAGCGTTCCCCACCGCTGGCTGTAATTTGGTGATAAAGCTGTTTATATCCTCAGCCAGCTGGAACTAAGATCAGAAGACACTGGGGGCGATGTTAGAGAATTAACTGATTGGTGTAAAACAAAAGAAAACATGTTGTCAGGAAGCTAAGAACTTTTGAACCCATTTAAACAAATAAGTGGCAAAGGAGCAGGTTTGTCATAAGAATACATTTTGCGAGATGCAAGCCAAAACATGTAGGATAGAGAACAATCAGATGGAGCCTTCTGAAACCAATGTCTGTTGGAAGACTGCATCTGTGTAAGGAATAAAAGTTCCTGTCTTTCAAAGAGTAAGATAAAATAGGCCAAATTCTGCTGTCGGGTCCCCCTTTGCAAATTCACGCCAAAATCTTTAGCTTGCTCCAATTTGAAACACATTCAAGGACACAAGAAGGCATCCCTGCATATTCTCTTTTTGGTCTTACCTTTACAAGCATAAATCTGGTTAAAAAAATTATATAAAAATAATTATGCATTTACCGGTTTCTATGCAGTACCTCATTTTATTTAAGTATCAGGAGGTAGCCGTGTTAGTCTGTATCTACAAAAACAACAAGGAGTCTGGTG
>NW_020664562.1:30734460-30849311 GCF_002925995.2 Terrapene triunguis | reverse complement strand
CCAAATAAATCTGTTAGTCTTTAAGGTGCCACCAGACTCCTTGTTGTCATTTTATTTAGTAACAACTGCCTGGAATTTCCACTTTTCCATCAGCACTAATAGAGTTAATATGTTCCTCTTGCACTAGCCTCCAGAGACTATACTCACTGTGGTTCCAGATGGATTTCAGAATTCTCTAAAGTTTTGCTGCCCTGATAAATGACAGATGTGGGAGCTATAATTTGGTGTTTAGGCCCACTAAAGTAAAGTGACAGGCTTACACACAGTTAATGAGTCTGATTCTGCTCTCCCACTGATGGCTGGGTACTGCAAGATGCTGAGTATCTCCAAGTCATTGGGAGTGCAGGTCACTCAACAATTCATAGGAGATGCTCAGTATCTTGCGGAATTGGGCCCTTATGTGAGTTTTACATCAGTGTAAATCCTTTTATTTCAGTGGAATTGCCCCTGATTTACTGTATACTAATGTAAGTAAAATCAGAATCCGACTCAGTGTTCTTGACCTTAACTCCTCCCTCTCACTGGTCTGGAAGTTGCAGTTTCAGTTAAGAGAGTGGACTGATCTCTCTCTCTGATACAACAAATTCTGGAAGCAGAGTCAAAATGTGTTTCAGATTTACAGTCCCTTTAGCTCTTCTTTCTATGGGAAGGCGGAAATCTCAACTGTGACCAGTGTCATGGAAAGGATGTTTACTTTGGCCACCATCCAGTAGTACTGTAGGAACTGACAGGTAAAGCATCAGAGGTCAGCTTGCTGGAGTGGCACTACAAGGGCTGGAGAAGACACTGTTATGAGCTGGGTTAAACCTTGTTATGGGCTGAGTTAAAACTTCATTGAAAATGTTGTGTGAGCATACTCTTCACTTAAGACAGTTGTGAGAAAGTTAAAGGGCCACACCTAAAAGAATAGAACTGGCCGAGGAGTTCTGGATTATGTGGGCAGAAGGGCTTTTTGCTGAGTATTGTTTTGTGCATGTGTGTGTAAGGGAAGGAAACTGAGGACAGACACGAACAGTAAGAGAGGCATAGGCAACAAAGCAAGAAAGCCAAGCAGTAGCCTGTGAGCATGATTTATGACCTTGGAAAAAAGCTAGAGAGACAGCTGTTTGGGTTCGGTATTGGCTAAAGAGGTTTGAGTTTGTAAGCTAAGAAACTGCTCCTTTTGGTCTTGGTTCTTCCTGCATTCGAAGAAGCAGGACGTAGTGCATTTCTTTTAAATAAACAAGATTGAATAAAAAAAAAAATACCAGACTCCATCAATTTCAGTTTCCACATGGAACATCTCTAGAGCCCTGAATTCTGACTAGCAGCTTGGGTCAAAAAAGGAAACAATACTATTCCTTTGTTGTCACTGTATAAAACCCTTCGCCAGGTGCTGTTTACCTGTCATGTCAGTACAAAAAACATAGAACAACTGTCACTTGTAATACTTCCCATAAGTATTGCTTGAACTACGAGGGGGAGAAAGGAGTCTAAAATTTGCAATATGCACTCGTTCCCGAATGGCTTCGAATGTGACTTAATTACAGGCATCACTTTGCAGTGGCTCATGTATACAGTTTACAGAATCTAGATCATTGGCCTTCCAGAGATCTTACTAATTCAGAGACCACTGGCCTCTTGAAAGGCCAATTCACTTTTTAAAAGTCTTCAGGTTGCTTTTGACAGATTTGCACATTATTCACAGAGAGAAAGTACAGAGTGTGCTTTGGTTCATCCTTCTCATTGCACATTATACCATATTGAGGTCACCTCTGACTGATACACTTGGAGGGCGGTGCAGATCCAGAAGGAAGGCAAATGCCCAAGCCATATGTCTCTGGTTCAGTACATATTTACTATATATAATTTATTTTAAAAGAAAGCAATATGTTTGAAAGAAAAAAGGGTGCAACCTAAGTGATAGTTCAGACCACATAGTACCATAAGCAAATGTCATAGGTGGTGCAGCTTGGGTGGTTTCATAGAAACCTAGCTGGACCTAAGATCTTTTACTCTTCCCTTGTTATTGTAAACTTTTTCCTGCTGTGTCTGCAGAATTATTATGTCGGACTCAGTAGCCTGTAATACTGTCATCCTGCTTGGAAGTGTTGCATACAAATCATTCATTAAAAAGGCAGAATATAGGATGTCATTGAAAGCTGATTTAAGATTTGGTGGATGTCTTTTCAATTTTGTTTAGCTCCAGAGGAGACATCCTTTTCAAACTGCGATCATTTCATGCGTCTCTCATTTTCTCAATAATCCATACATTTGTTTTTTTCCCTTCTTAAACACAACCACCGCCTCATCATTTCCCTTTTCTCTTGTCATGTTCAATTTTCAGGTAAGGAACCAAGTGGTTCTTCAAGAGATGGTTTTACAGTATATCCACTTCATCCAATAATTGTTTATTTTACCTTTGGAAACTTTAAATTGTGGGTTTAGCAAGATTGTTTTCACTACGCACTCTGCATCACATTAGAAATGAAGAGGTTACTCACCCTGTGCATTAACAGTAGTTCTTCAAAATGTATGTCCCTATGAGAAGATTTAGAGGAGGACTGTGAGGATTTCTCCTTCCTAGAGAATGTTGCACCAAGGTGGAAGGGCCATTAGAAACACCCAGATACCAATGTCCAGGGGGGTACTAAACTGGTTCTGAAGCAGGGCGAAGGGAACTCTCCATCATAAGCAGTCAAAGTTTGACTTCTTGGTTCTTCCAAGCCTAGATTTCATGGCTAGAGAGAAGTTGCCCGTCTGCGAAATGTGCAGCTAGTCTAAGCAGCAAATGCACTTTGGGTGTCTGTCACTGACTGGGATGGCCTCTTTACATGAGAGGCAGCATTTAAACCACAGCAAATCAGGCAAGCCCCTCAGAGGGAGGATTTCCCCGGAGGGAACAGAACAAGTTTCGATAATCAAAAATGTGATTTTAAAAAATGTTTTTAAACAAATACTAAATGAAATACTCCTAACAAACTAATGAACTAACTACTTAATTAAATAGAACCTCTAATTTCTGTGGTAGACAAGAAGTGGACACGCTAGCTCTGTCTCGGGCCAAAGCAGTTGAGAAGGAGCTGCCTGGGTGGTTTGCCTGGGCAGCCTGATATAGCCTTGGTGCCGGGCACGAGGATACGAATGGCGCACACACAAGCTGAACGGACACTGCTCATGAAAATCTCCAATTGTGGGCACACGCGCACCAAGAGTGGAGCACCCATAGGCACTCTACTTGAAGAATAACATTTTCTCTACAAGTGACCCAGCCATCCCCCATTTCCATCTCTTCCCATGAAGCAACATCCATACTCTCCAGCAACCAAAATGAAATGTTGGTTCCTCAAACTACGAGCCTAGGGATGCCACTCTTTGGATTGCAGAATTTGATTGGAGCCTGGAAAGAAACTGTGGGTCCTAGGTGAGAAAAGGTTGTATCAATGTTTAGTGTTATGAAAACTGCTTTGGATCCCTCCTTTGGAATTTCAGGGATGAGCAAAATGAGTAAGGTTTTCTTGTGCTTCTGAACACTATGGGCCAAATCCTGAAGCCAATAGGAGTTATCCTGTAGAACTTCGGGAATTCAGTGTGTGAGAGAGCACAACAGAATGTGAGAAGGAAGGCTGTGCTCTGTCACAGCATGCACCATTAATGCACCATTCAGTGAAGGGCAGAGCATGGTGCATTAACCCTAGCTTTCCACTGCCTCCATAGCACTAAGAGCTAGAAAGCAGATGTATATAACCTGCCTTTACTTTACTACCATGCATGCCAAATGTGCTGCAGATGCTTCTAATTTCTTTTAGCTCCTAACTCCTGGGTGACAGGAACCATGGCTTGTGAAAGAGTCACAGTGGCTGCATGATTTCTAGATCATTCTTGGGCATGATATTTTTGGGGATTTTGCAGATTATGTGTTGTAACCTGATCTTTCACCACTAACATAAATGAGCTGATGCTAAACTAGAGGGGTTAAGATGAACATTTATAAGTGTGTCAAGGGGAAAAGTAGTATTAGAGGGAAAGTATGTGCATTAATTAACAAATGAAGGAAGGGATGAAATTAATGATGGCTCAAAAGTAGCTGAGATACCAAACTTAAAAAAAAAATCTCTTAAAAAAACCCCAACTGTATATAATCAGTAAATGAGGAATAACTAATGAAAAATCACTACTGATAATGAGCAGATAAGGGAATACTGTACTTGGAGATCATGAATATATGCAGATCCATTAGTACAGATAATAGGCATCCTAAGACCCCGATCATGCAAACACTTACACATGTGCTTAGCTTTATGCACATGAGTAGCTCCATTTAAGTTAATGGAACTACTCATGCATAAAGCTGAGCAAATGCATAAGTGTATGCAGGACTGGGATTTAGGTGCTAAAGGAGAGTAAACAAATTGTATCACTGATAATTATTTCTGAAACTCATGGGGAGCCAAGGAGGGACCAGAAATCTGGACACTGTAGAAGCAATATTCCAAAAAAGGGAGAGAAGTGATTCAGACAACTATTGCCTTTAAGTCAAACTTCTAGTCCCAGAAAAATAATGGAACACATATGGGGGAGAGGATCACTATCTAGAGTATAATTAAATTATGGATATTAGCAACATGGATCTATAATGAACAAATTTTGGCAGACAAGTCTTACTCACAAATTGTTCAGATTGGCCTGGGTTTATGTGCACTGAAGGGTTTATACAATTACTTACGATACATACAAAGGATTAAGTCAGAAGGAGATTTCTAGGGTGTTGCTGTAAGGATTGATGAGAGTAAACATCACCTCAATGAAATTCACAGATGGTACTTGAGTTTGTGAGTCTCCACCATACCCTCCAAAATATTAAAGAGTAAGTACAATAGGAGATAAGAATACTTACCTACTGGAGGAAAAGGAGATACAGCAGACAGTTGCAAAATGGCTGCTTTAGGGCAGCAGTTGCTTGCATCTGTCACATTTAAAGGGCCAGCAGCTCCTCAAAAGGTATTCTGGGAAAAAGGTCCTAGAAAAGTGCAATCACACACTGGGAGATTTGGTGGTAATCTCCAGGCATTCAGAGATGAATCAGTGTCTGTGTAATAGCCTACGGACCTGACCCAAAGCCCATTGTAGGCAATGGAAAGACTCCCACAGGCATCAGAGGCTTTTGGATGAGACTCTGTGTCACACATTCCTACTGTCTGCTAAAATTGTGTCGGACTGTAAGTCTCACAAAACATTTACAGCTATTAAAAACTGCTAAGAGTAGCAACCAAGGAACAGCTTGCTTGAATCTCTTTAAAGAGATAGGATTGTGTTTCACAAGGAAATAATGTGTAAAGCTTCACAATGGAGAAGTTGTCTGTACAGGGCAGATTTAAGTGCTTCCATCTCCATTGAAGTTGGAGAGTGGGTGCTAAATAAGGTCAGCACAGTTTGTATCCTTTACACATGGGGAGGTGTAGAGAGCTGCATGTATTGTGGAATGCTTTAGCAAGTTTGACATTTTTCTTTACGTGAAATAGAGTGTCAGTACACTGAAGAGGGTACGGTTTCAATCCTATATCTACCCTAACGACGTCATTTGATATAAAAATAGCTTTTCCAGTCTGGTTTGGTGGGGTAGCATCTTCATTTGTGTGCACCAGAGCTGCCGAGTGGCACAGTGAGGGAGTTATGTGCGTCTGAATACAAACCGAAAAGGAGGAGCTCAGCCAGTGACGAGAAACTGCCACCCCCACCCACCTTCCCTGGATGGAGGAAAATTTCAGTATTTTTATGGGCTACATTTTGGCTTTTAGATCCCACTTGTAAGATTTCCCAGGAAGGGACCGGGTCTTCCTATGTTTTCATATAGCACCTAGCAGGAGGGGGACACTGCTCCTGAGTGGAGTCTTTGAGGGCTGCCACAGTACAAATAATAAACAGTATTTGATGCTAGAGTGGTATTGAAGCTGTGGCACCTGGGAAGAGGTGCCTGAAACATTCTGCTTATATAGGGGCAGCACTCATTCTGCCAGCTGCCACCATATGCAGCAGTGCTCCTAACAGCTGGTCCAAAAACAGCACTATGTGCTACGCACATAATCTGACCTGGCCACACCACCTTGAGGCAGAGGACCACTGTTGGGCTATTCAAGCCTCTCACCTCTTCTTTAATAGACCACTAGGTTATCCATCCTGCTTTCCTTGCAGCCACACCAGAAAAGACTGAATTCAATTCCCTATGCAGTTAGCAATTTATCCTATGTACAAATGAGAAAATGGCCTATGTGAGAAAAGAAAACTTCCTTGTATGGGCAGACCCTCATACTTATGAAGAGTAGTTTGTAGCCGCATGGCCCATGTAGGGAATATCTATGTGTAAAAAAGTACACAATCACTCAGAACTGAGACATGGGAGGGCTGAATATGGTATATGTATATACTTACTTTGCCCACCTAAGTAACATTATGTCCTATAAATAGTAATAATAATCACTATACATTAATGTTGTGTTGTAAATGCCCATGATTGCCAAGTGGGACTAAATAGCGGAATAAATGGCCACACTGGGATACTGCCGTTCATGAAAAAAATTAGAGAGTTGAAAAAAAATTGGGAAAGTTTTAAGTGTAATTTTGAACAATATTTGCGGTGGTGGTGGCACATGCTTGTTTCTTCACAGCAGGCAAAGATTACAGGTGGTCTATTCTGCAGCGCTTCTCTTGCAGTCTGAAACTTCCAAAGCTGGGCTGGCTGTGAGGATAATTATCTCCTAAATGCTGCAGCTTCTTTGAAATTCACTTTCAATTCAGTGAGGAATGGAGGGGAAGTAATTATTTACAGAATGAACAGGTCTTTCTTAACCTAGATCTTATTTATAATGTTCTGTAGCACATCTCCAACTATAACAGTGAACATAAGCTTTCATTGGTTTAGTAGAAACACTCCCTCTCTTCCAGCCAGCACAATTTCAGAGTTGAATCTTAACATTTTATTTTTATCTATCTCGTTCACTGAATCCCCCCCTCCCCCACTGAACCCACTTTGATGTGCCACACTTTCAAAAGCTCTTAATCTGTAGATCTCAAAAGAGCTTAAATCAGTCAACTGGTGATCAGCTGGCCTGACAAATAGGTCATGCAGATTTCTCATTGGCACTGCAGTTTGTTCATGTTCTACAACTCGCTGGAGTATGAGCTTTCTTAGCAAAGCCATAGATAATGTGTAGGTGGCGTTTTCCATTTGGATATTTCTGTTGGTTACATTCTATGCTTTGGTTTTGGTGGAAGCACACGGAAATGAATTTTACTGTAATTACTCTGAACCCAGAATAACATTTCTTAAATTGCATCTGAAGAAGCGGAAAGGTACATCAACAAAACACACAGACTCTGAAATATGATTTGACATACAGAATATGTGGTACACGATTTATTGATTACACCCTGCCATTTTACAGGACCTTTGCTAGTTTCATTATTATTTCATTATTGATTAAAAATGTGGTTTTTTATCATGATTTTATTTTGCCATTTAGTACACATCAAAGAATAAAGCAACATCGTTTGACTGTGTGGTTTTATACCTACTGTAGTATACAGTATTCTTCATTTGCTAAAGGTCCAGTTCTACAAAGACTTATGCATGTCCTTAAGGTTGCAGGATTGGGATCTCCATGAGAAATACAAGATCTTTATCCAGTATGGAAAAGTCTTCCAAATAGCTCAATAAAAATCAAGTCAGTCTGTCAGTGACAAACTCATTGGTTACCTGAATACTCAACACTAATTACACTGCATGCTGAAACTACTCAAGTGAAACACATGAATCTAAACATAATTAAACAAATTAAGCCAGAGGAAAATGGTCAGTACTCAGGTAGCTTAACCTAGGGAATAGCTAATTTCCAAGAGATTTGAGGAGCAACTAGAAAGTGCTATGCCAGTATCCCATGAGAACTGAATCAGGTTCAGGACTCCTGTCTGCTCACAGTTCCACCAAGCCAGGAACCATCTCCTCTCTTCCCTACCCTGTTGGCTCATTCAATGACAGCCATCTACCACCTGTTGCTGAGTCCTTTCTCCCACTCTCAGCCCAAGAAGCAACAGTATGTACTCGCCACAGAGGCTGGTATAGACCACAGAGCAGCTGAAGAACAGACTGGCCACCAAAGCTGGTCAGGAAGTGAGAAACTGGCTGCCTCAATGTGTGGCTGAGGGCCAATTTCAAATGTTCACAGTGGTAGATGGCTAAAGGTGAGGGAAAGGCTTATTCTGGAAATAGTACTGGAAATGAGAAACCTGTATGGGATGGGGCATGTGTTGATGAGGTGATTGATGTGCCCAGTACAATGATATTTAGCCTCAATATTTAGTGAGGACAAATATATTAAGCTCCTAAGATTTAAGAACTCTAAGAACCACATGATAGATCTTCTCTTTCAAGCATGGATCTGTGAGGAAAGTAAAGTATCAGAGTAAAGATGTGACCCATGGATTGGACAGCAGAGTTTTGCTCTAAAATATGTTCTTTAATTATAAAGTCCATTGTAATGTAAACACTTTGTGGGATATTTTCTTTCAAAGGTACTTTTTCAATCTCCCTGAGCATACTGAAGTCATTATGCATTTAGTAGAGGTGTTTCTTTGCCCAGACAACCTTAGCACAGGTTACACATTTCTATATGAGATAACAGATGATGCGTTAATAGGTATTCCTGTGAAAACACATATGTAAGTGATATGCATCTGTATATCCCCACAGCTTTAGGAGAATATACAGCTAGCAAAACAGATGCAGCAAAACATTCAGGCCAAGAAATATGTTAGCTATAAAACTTGTTTCTTTATTTCTTTAAACGAACTAAAGGAAACATGTTGAAAGAATCAAACAAAACAGTTCAGTTTATTAACATATTTTACATACAGGTGACCGACAGTAATTACTTCTCTCTGAAAAAAAAAAAATGAAAAGAAGATTGCCACTTGAATTTTCCAAAGACGATTTTGACAGAAACATACAATATGTTCAGTGAAAAATGTACTGTAAGTAAAGACTTGTATGTAAGGAAAATAGATAAAAACCAAGCAAATTTGACCATTGCTAAAAAGCCTTCTTGGTTATAAATAAAATTATTGAGAGGTGTTCTTTATTTCCACAGAAAAAAGACAGTAGTAGAATTTTATAAACAGCTACATATTTACACAGCCCTCTACCAGTAATGGGACTGGGCCTGATTCTTTAAGGTGCGGGGCACTTCCTGAGAAGGCAGTGGGAACTGAAGGGTCTCTGCACCTCACAGGATCAGGCACTTAAAAGGATGACATGACAGCAGACCTTATAAGAGGACAACATTGGAAATGCTGAAGCAACATGTTTACGCTGCAATCGTGCAAAATGTACATGAGTAGGCCCGTTGACATCAACAGAATTATCACATGCTTAAAGTTAAACACATGTGTAAGTGTTTGCAGTATCTGGGGCCTGGATGGAAGACTATTGCATGTAATAAAGGAAGCAAAGGAATCTGCTATATTTACAATATATTTTACACTGAAACTAACGCACATACCCTTGCATTTACACTTGCATTGATTTGCCCATGTAACTTATGCTCCTGCATTTTAATTTGGCAAATAAGGTCAGGATCCTCAAAATGTGTACCAGATGACAAACTCATAAAAACATTTCTTTTTCAAAACCTTCTCAAGTCACAATGCTGGACGTAGTAGATATTAATCTTTCAATAGTTAAATAAAATCAGCACCAAATTCTTGTGAAGATATTCACAAAAGAAATTGGACTTACAAAATGTCTAGTCCAAGTTATTTTATTAGACCAGACCTCAGAGGAATTCCTTACAAGTTAAAAAAAGATTAAGATACAACTATATATTTGGGAGGGAGAACAGAATTATATGAAACCACAAAACATTTTAAAAATCTACTTTAAATTGAACAAAAGCTTGGGCTGAAGCAGACCTGTATCTATGAACACTTTAATGGAACCCGTTCCCTGTAGATGGCAATATACAACTTTATGCGAAGAATCTCATTACCACAAAAAAGGCAACAGGCATGTTTCCACTAGCAAAGTGATTAATAAAATCTGCTGTGCCAGTTGGTTTTTTCTCTCCCTCTTTCTCTCTCATGAACTGCAGATATTTCTAATATTAGAAATAAATCCTAAACTCTGAAAAGTCTCTAGCATCTTTAGGAATTCTACTCCTTTTCTCTTCTTGTTTATGATATTTGTTTTACAATAATTCAGCTTCTCTTGTGTATGTATACCAATTGTACACAGTGTAGTATAAATACTGTGCATGAGTGCACATTTAAGTACAATGCCTATACTGGAGAGACAGTTATTGAGTTAAGAGAGAGAACTGTTCACTAGGTCATTTCATATTTTCACAATGCTACATTTTCTGAAATAACAATAATAATGTCTGGGTTCCTCCCTTATTCCATTGTACTGCTCATACATATTTTTCTTCCATTTACCTTAAGCAGCTGAAACAGCAAGGAACATTTTTGAACAACCTATAATATTCTTCCTGGATCTGAAATGAAAAGATGGGATTAAAACATGACAAATTTATTAACAGATTAATAAAGCCAGTGTTCCATTTTACTTGGTTTTAAAGGTGTTCAATATTGAGGTACTGATTTTAGCATTAGGACTGATTTTAGCAAAGGACACCAAAGACTACATAATCTCAGAACTGGAAGGTGAACAGTAAGCCCCAGTTCAGATCCTAATTGAAAAGCATGAAGACCAGATTTATTCAACCTTTTAAATTATTTCATAGAGTAGTTGCATTGTAATAATTTTTGACATTGAAATGCATTGTTTTTAAAACCCTAAACCTGGGAGAAATATCTGAGAAGATAAGAATTTGGGGTGAAATTCTGGCCCCACTGAAGTCAACGGCAAAAGACCCATGGCCTTCAGTGGGGTCAGGATAACACTTTATGCCAGAGGGCATGATCCTGTAAACCCTTATACACATGAGTAACTTCATATATGTGAATGCCCCCCATTGACCTCAAAGAGCTAATTCAGATGCATAAAAAGTTACTCATGTGCGTAAACGTTTGCAGGACTAGGTTCCTGATTATGTAGCTATATATGAATATTCACATGAAGCATTTCCCACAGGAAAGATGGTACTTACTTTTCTAGATAAAACACAAAGAAATATGAAGATGAACATCCCCTGAAACGCATTGAAAATTGTAAAAAGATACGCAGTGGCCACTGATCCCTGGACCACATGGAGCACCCCAAAGATCCAGGTAGCCCCAAGAAGGAACAGGAGAGCAAGAGCACCCCGAGCACAAGACCTAGGAAAAATAAAAACATTGCAATCAAGGTGGTGACTTATGTCATTTTCTTCCTCTAATCTCTCCTTTGAAAAATGAATGCTTCACAAAGGTCTGAGAACATTTAGCTTTTTGCAGTTACTTGGTGTGTACTTTAGGTTGTGCTGCAGTACTATTGCAAGAATATGCTCACAGTCATTGTATAATAGGAAAAGAGTAAAACTGGATGGATTTAAAACACTGGCTTTCTTAATCTTCATATAAGTTTCCTCTGGTGTACTGCAGTGCTGTATGATTTGATTTTAAATCTACTGTGAGTGTAATTCCCCAAGGTAAAACATATGTCTGTTATGAAGTATTCTCCCCCCAAAACCAGGAAAAATGTACAGTATGCTCTTAGGTCAGCACATATGCATGGCATCAAAGGGATCTTATGGCTCCCTCATCAGAAAATGGGGCCGGCAGTAAAACAATGCACTCTCTTTAAAAAAAAAAAAAAAAAAGATTTTGATTTTACAACACAAATAGCTTCACATAGTTCCAGGTCAGAATATTGCTGCCTTAATATTCTATACATTGATTGGCTGTGATTTATTTTTGCTAACATATTGTATAGCTCCCTCGCTCTAGCAAATTACAATATGTTGTCTTGGAAATGAAACCACTCATTACTTCCATATTCATTCTTAGCCCAGTCATTGCAGGACTTCCTTAGAGCAGAAGACATTTTTAGCATTGTTCCTCTGAAAATGAATAATTTTCAACTTCATTAAAACCAACTCACTACATGAAGCTATGAAGAATGAGGGATAAGAGAAAGTAATCAATCAAACAATTTCTAAATCCTAACTATAAATCTTGGGCAATGCATTGAAACTGCAGGAGTGTTTCTAAGCAACACAAACAGTAAGTTGTTTTCAATGTTCCCTGTAGTACACTTCAGCTTTTCCTGCACAAACGGTTTTCAAGGTCCCTATAAATCAGTTTTAAAGAGAGAGAGTTGATGGAAAAATCATAGCAGCATGCAAAGTAAAAATCCCGGGGAAGGAAAAAGAAAAGAAAGAAACACTGAGCCTCATTGTACAATTTCTTCACAGATAAAGTGACTCACTGAGAACTTGGTTTCTTCATATATTTATTATATGTCTCTTTACCCAGGGAGAAATCTTTCAGTTCTGATTCAGGCACAATTCCTGAAATCAGTTTTTGCCTGAGTAGGGGCTGCAGGATCTAGTGCTTCAAAAGGAATGGAAAATTAGTTGTTTACCCCTTACCACCAGTCTTTAACCTCTTCTTTATAAAGGGCTAGATTCTCATACTCATCTTGTTTACTTTGCAGGCTGCTCAATTCATGTCAGTGGGACTATTTGAAGAATAAGGCATTGCTCCGTGTGAGCAAAAGATGGCAGAATCTAACCCAAAATGAATTTAATGTGATAACAGAGAATGAGTTTTCTTTCTACAAACCATTAAAAAAATTCTCGAGTAGGCAAATTCATTATTTTTGGAATGATCACTTTAATCTCTGATTGTATTTAAAGTTATGGACAGTAGAATTTGTGTTACAAGGGAAACTTACCTTATATTTTCATAACAGCTAACTTCTGGCTTTAACATTGCAGTGTGTCGAAATACTTTGTAAATAATCACCCCAAAAGCCAGCAAATTAACCTGAGGGAAAAAATGCTTTTGTTTTTAGTTCAGACTAATGTGCAAATATCAGTGGTGTGTTTAAATAAAACAAGTCAGATAAAGATTTCTGTGTACATGGAATCTAAAGAATCTGTTGTTGGGGGCAAAAAACCCTCTCTCTGATCCACTTATATTAAAAACAAAATTATGAGCCCTGTAATAAACAATGATCAAACAGGTCTGTAACTCTATCTCACCTAAACAGTATCACTGACGGTAGCCTGCAAATGTTTTTATTGATTTCATTGGGAAATCTCTTAGCTTTCCTGCTCAAATTTTTTTCCTCTGTGGGTGTGTATATATATAAAAATAAAATCCTACAGATTTATCATTATACTCTATAGTGATAAAACTTGCTTTTTGTTGCCAAATAATATTAATGGCATCAGATAATCTGAGGTCTTTAGGGTGTGTAAACTTTCAAGCGGAATAAAAAACAGAGGTTTACACAAAGAATTTCAAAAATAACTTTGGTTGAAGAGTTTCTTGCTGGGTATTATGTGTTATATTTATGTGTGTTTGACTGGGGAATAATGTTTTAGTGATTTTTTGGACCCATTTTATGATTATGGTGCTTTATTTGTGGTTGAAACAGAAAAAAGAACTAAAAAAGAGGTTTTGCAAATGATGCTCAATTTGCTTGCTTGGCTAGACTTCGCTGAGCTTTCATGTTTAAGTTTCTACTACATTCCTCTTACAAGATGTATGGGTTTGCGGTCTTCCTTTTTTAAATTTCTTATTTTGGTTTGCAGCATTTAACATCAGCATCTATTAAAAATGTTAATAAATTAAGCAAGTTTCAGCTGGATGTCTTCCAGATTCTATTTGTAGATGCTTGTGGGATTACAGCTGTAGACTGAATAGAATTAATACCTCCCTCACTTGTTTCTCCAGAATGATTGTGTATTATTTTCCCCCTTCTCTTCCTTTAAAAAAAAACATTATAAAAGTGCAGCATCACTATTAAAGTATCGGTTTAATTTTCTAACATTTGCTGTGTATGGTCTCAGAACATTGTTGATTATGTTGGGGGGGCGGTATTAGGTATGTTGTTAAATGCAGGCTCTGCTTTAATTAGCCTGCTTTAATACAGTAATAATGTATTTACAATTTGATAAGACAGGCGAGAGAGCTGATTAGTAGTTTAGGGAATTAATTCTTCATTGAATACCTTGCACTTGCATAGATCATGAGAGATTTTCTGAAGCTACTTACATTTAAAATTGTAATCTATAATATCTCCTAAACCAGCAATGTTTCAAAGTTAATTATAAGTAAGTCAGTAGTTGTGATAATTATATGCAGAGTTACTTTTTATCATATATTTGCTGGTGAATAATAGATCAAGTAACTTCGTATATACACTGTAGTTTGCATAGCCAATCTAATGTGTTTCTTAAAATACTGTCTAGAAAGTAAGGTAAAATGTGATCAAAATACTGTACACAGAGAGAATACTCACTATAATTTCTCTATAAAGTGGCATAAGATTGGAAACCTTTGAGTCATGATACAAAGCATGTGGCCTAGTTTCCATTCTATGGGCCTGTTCCAAAACCCACCAATGCCAAAGGAGAGCCTTTTCCATTGACTTCAGTGGGCTTTGTAGCAGGGCCTATGGGCCAAATCCTATTATTCTTTGCCCATGGACAAAAATGTCCTGAAAGGTGAGGAATGGGGCAGCCCACAGGGAGTAACTGTGAAAGGGGTGTACCGGTGAGGGAAGATTCCATTTCTCTGGATCCCAATGGGATTCCCCTACACAGACCATTTACTCTGTCTATTGAGCAAGGTACTAGGATTTGGCTCTCTGCATTAATGTAATAACCATTAATTCTAATCATTTGATTCATCAATTAATTCTAACGGGAATAATCTGTATGTATCAAGGGGATGGGTGAGATTAACGTTGGCTTCACTGGAGTTATTGTCTCAAGTAGCCTCATAGGAGGATGTGTTACAGGGTAATGACAGTGAACTTTACTGAAATACAGGGTATTTTGCAAGAGTTATTAAAATCCTAAGTAGGTTTTTACCCCTTGTTCTAACATTTCCAAGCACTCTGTACATAAAAAATAATGAGCCAAATACATTTGCAGTGTGTATAATAAAGTGAGAATACTCAAAACAGTGACTTGTATGCAAATTTTTCAAACCCTAGCAGGAAACTTCTTGGACTGCAGCTTTGCCTGTTAGATGACCCAAGAGTAGGTGATAACAAAATATTTGCAATTGCCCCCAAGGAGCCACACTTTTCCCAAGTAAGGAAGGAAGGAATTTACAGTATGTCTTGTTATAAAGTTTGTTTTCAATATAACAAAGGCTGAACGGCTTGAGAAATCGTTGCATGTCCTGACGGGGGTTCTGTGAAGTATGTGTTTGGTTTTGGTCTGCTGTTCTAACACCATATTATCTAATGGGGGAAAGGGGAACTGTAATGTCCCCTAGAGATATATGAGGTCTGGAAACTGCATTCTCCAGCAAAAAACAGGGGAAACTGCAATGTACACTCATAAAAACCAGGTGCTGTTGGGCAAGTGGCAAACTGAATTCTTATTATTCCACTTTCCTCCCTTAACATCAGGCACACAAATTAAAAGCTTCTGACGTACAGCCCAAGCCTGCAAGGCGCTGAACAGCCCCTCCCAATGATTTTAATGGGAACTCAGCAACTTGGAGGATTGGGTGCTTTGCAAGTACAGTTTTTGAAATTACTCTGACTTTTCAGTAGTGTCCTATGAAGTTCAATGACATAAATGGTTGGCCAAAGAAGATAGAGGAACCGCCCCTACCATATCATCTGCAGCACATTACCTGTTTCTAAATGCATTTACAAGAGCATATTTAGCCAGACCTATCTTACCTTCTAGTAGCATTTATGTACATTGGTATATTTGTGATTCTACAGCTTTGTATGTGAACAACAAAAAAAGTGAAGGCACGTGTAAATGAAAAGCCTTCCAAAAGGAAAATCAGCTATAACGTATTGTGACAGACCCAGACCAGTGGGGTACAGGGGTCTGGTAGAGGGCAAATATACTGGTCACTGGATGAGTAGTTTTCTGTTCCCTGAGTGACCAGAGCAGAGGCTGCAATAGAGTAATCAGGAACCTGCTAGAACCAGTTAAGGCAGGCAGGCAGGCAGGCTAATTAGGACACCTGGAGCCAATTGAGAAGAAGCTGCTAGAATCGATTAAGGCAGGCTAATCAAGGCACCTGGGTTTTAAAAGGAGCTCACTTCAGTTTGTGGTGCGAGTGTGAGGAGCAAGAGGCGCAAGGAGCTGAGAGGGAGAGGGTATGCTGCTGGAGGACTGAGGAGCACAAGCGTTATCAGACACCAGGAGGAAGGTCCTGTGGTGAGAATAAAGAAGGTGTTTGGAGGAGGCCATGGGGAAGTAGCCCAGGGAGTTGTAGCTGTCATGCAGCTGTTACAGGAGGCACTATAGACAGCTGCAGTCCACAGGGCCCTGGGCTGGAACCCAGAGTAGAGGGCGAGCCCGGGTTCCCCCCAAACCTCCCAATTGACCTGGACTGTGGGTTCTTCCAGAGGGGAAGGTCTCTGGGCTGTTCCCCAACCCACATGGTGAATCTCTGCGGCAAGAAAACCCGACAATAAGCTCAGGACCCACCAAGATAGAGGAGGAACTTTGTCACAGTATGTTATAGAGGGAGACAACTATGTATATGAACCAATGTAATCCCAATGTGATATATGCCATCATGTGCCAGCAATGCCCCTCTGCCATGTACATTGGCCAAACCGGACAGTCTCTACGCAAAAGAATTAATGGACACAAATCTGACATCAGGAATCATAATACTCAAAAACCAGTGGGAGAACACTTTAACCGGTCTGGCCATTCTTTGACAGACCTGCGGGTGGCTATCTTAAAACAGAAAAACTTCAAAAAAAGACTCCAACGAGAGACTGCTGAGCTGGAATTGATATGCAAACTAGACACAATCAACTCAGGGCTAAATAGGGATTGGGAATGGCTGAGCCATTACAAACATTGAATCTATCTCCCCTTGTAAGTATTCTCACACTTGCTTCTTATCAAACTGTCTGTACTTGGCTACCTTGATTATCACTTCAAAAGTTTTTTTTCTCTTACTTAATTGGCCTCTCAGAGTTGGTAAGACAACTCCCACCTGTTCATGCTCTCTGTATGTGTGTATATATATCTCCTCAATATATTTCACTCTATATGCATCCGAAGAAGTGGGTTGTAGCCCACGAAAGCTTATGCTCTAATAAATTTGTTAGTCTCTAAGGTGCCACAAGTACTCCTGTTATTAATGTAATCCCAGATTCCTCCAGCGAGAGTCAGAAATCCAAATGACATCCTGGAATGCTGGCTTTTATGTTAGGATCCATGATGGATCTGAAAATATCAGACAGCTCCTTATTGGGTACACAGCTAAGGAAACTCAAGGAGCATAAGTTATTTCATCTTTTGTTTGCACCTTCCAGGCATTAGACAGCTGGCTTTGAATGCATTTTGTTGTCATACAGTAATAGAAGTGCTATATTTTGATTTGTCCAAACACACCTTTCTTTGTAGGATCCTCCATATGCAGGACAGGAGGATTCAGAAATCTGAGATAAAATCCTGCCTCTAGTGAAGTCCATGGAAAAACTCCCATTGACTTTAGTGGTGCCAGGATTTTACCTAAGTGTTTTCTGGAGGAATGGTGGAGTATCAAAAGATTTGCAGGTAAGAAAGACACTACTCTGAGCCCCATCAGATACATAACTCAGTCTACAGTTTAAATATGGCCCTCATACATGTATGTAATGGTCTGGATGATGCCCTGCTGGAGAAAAACTCATAGGATTAAAAAATATGCAAATTCCAAGAAACCCACAGAGGTCTCAACTAATCAGCCTGTCATGAGATGGGATTTGTTTGCCAATGGGATCAGCAAAGGTATGCCCCTCCAGCCACAGTTATTCCATGATCATGGAGAAATCTACACCTCTACCCCGATATAACACTGTCCTCGGGAGCCAAAAAATCTTACCGCGTTATAGGTGAAACCGCGTTATATCGAACGTGCTTTGATCCGCCGGAGCGCGCAGCCCCGCCCCTCCGGAGAACTGCTTTACCGTGTTATATCCGAATTCATGTTATATCAGGTCATGTTATATCAGGGTAGAGGTGTATTTGAAGTGGTTTCACTCTACTTGCTTGTCTACCCCAGCCCTGAGTTAGGATGGCTCCCTCAGAAGCCTGGGTGTCATTGCTTCCCTGCCTCTGCTCTCCTACTCTTCCATTGACAACATGAAGTTGGACTCTGAAGTTTTCTGGGAACTGGTGATATAGGGAGACAGTCCAACAACAGTGGTGTGTGGTGCTCCTAGGTCTGCAAGGACCCAGAAAAGTACTGAAAAATAGCACTATGTTATTGTCTAAGCAAATTACAAATTTCCTTGTTGATCTCTAACTGTATTTTGCAAATTGTGTAATCATATAAAGATAACATAGGTTTTAAAATGCTAAATGCTCCAAGCTGTTGGAGTCCTGCTAACAGCATATTGCTTAGCAACTACTAAGTTTAAAAATGATCTTTAATTCCACTGTTAAAATGTTAAAAATGGAGTATTTTATAATGGCAGAATAACAATGTTATATCCTGGAGTAAATATTATGTTTCTGCTTTGCATTATATGAAACACTTCTCTATTTAGCATCAAATACTAATTATTTTTTGTGGAGTGCTGAATATTACAATGTATAAAATGTATTAAAGCATGCAAAATAACTGCTTGATTCTGCTATCCATACTTATGTTGAGTAGCAGCTTACTCCATAAGTAGCCCTTATTAAATCACTCTGACTACTTGAGGAGAAAGGGTACTACTCAATGTGAGTACGGGTGACAGAACTCAGAGCTTACTGAGCAAGGAGATTTGCCATCATTTTGCTCCATCAGTTTGTGTTACAGCTTTCAGATTTTGCAACCAAGAGAATACTTATTTTTTGTAATGTACAGAATGTGTGGCGCAAGAGCAACTGATTGCACAAATACATACAGTGGGTTTCTGCCAGATGCTTTGTTATAAGCAAGAGCATCAGAATAACTGTTAAAATGAAATTGCCCAGGACTATCTAACCTTAACCCTTTATAAACAAACAGAGCAGTAATAGTTTAATCTGAAGCTAAGCTTTTTGTAGCTATTTCAAGTACAAATGTATTTACCGAAGAGAAAGGAATGTGTACTTTCATAAATGCTATTCTGGTCTATGAACACTGAAGACACAGTTTAGCTTTTCACAAGATATTAAAGTCCTTTTAGTTCCAGACTCTAAGGCTCTCCATCATTACAAAGCAGAGCTAGTACAATAAAGAAGGAGCTAATTCTAAAGATTCAGACGTACTAGTTCTGATTCAGTCTGAGCACTCCACATTCAAACTTCAAAAATGAAGCCCCCAAATCATTCTTTTTTCCTTTCTCAGTCTGTCTCAATAATTGATGAAACCATCTATATGCTGATGTCAGATCTCACAAAAAAGAATGAGAAAATTTCTCCTGCTGCTCTCTTAGGCATATACTTGAATTTTTTACATACATCAGATTGAATTTGGCTCCTTCAAACAATGTCTGATGTTCAGCACAGTTGTATCTGTATCATTTCCTTCAATGACCCTTATTATCAGTGGTGGAATTAACGAGTCTGTGATGGTCTGAATTCTGCCATGAAGAGAGAGATCTGTCTGGCTACCTGACTAATGGATGGGTAAAACGACAACAGTTAGTGGGACATTATTTCTGAAAGGGTAGAATAGAGTTAAGCTGCTAACAATATAACAGTTCAAGCTTCAAATTGAAAATGTATGCCATATTAATTGCATAAAATTGCACACAAGCTGGCAGTCAAACAGTCTGGGTTTTGTTTCCTGTCTGATTTCTCTCATTATCATCTCCCAAATGAATACAACTTCTTAAATGCTTTACTTAGACAATAGTAACCTTACGCAGCAGTGGAAAATGTAGGAAAAAAATTAAGAATTTGTTTAGAATAAAGGAAAGGTCTGCAGTGGTTCATGCTAGATTTTGTGACTCTAATTGTTTAAGTAACTTCACTTATTTAAAAGTGTGAATATGTGCTGGTTGAGTTCATTTCAGACCCTGTCTCAATAATTATGACATCTTCTCATAAAGTTGTGTAGCTATGAATATTTCATAATCTTTTTTAAACACCTCAAGCTGTGGATTTAGCAATTTGATAAGTGAGTAGTTGTCAACATTTCTGAGAACACTTTTAGGGAGGCCTCAATAAATAAATAAGTGGTTTTCTGCATTTCTCGGGGGACTGCCTAGCTTCTGTTCTCTGAATCACTCTAGATTCAATGCAGTTTGTCAACGGATTGCAGGGGGCTAGATCCACAAAAAGGACCTTCAGTATTGCCCTGTCTAATGCTTAGGGGCCCTGCTGCCTAGTGGAATCTGCAGTGCTGAGTTAGGCATCCAGGCTCCCTATATGATGCCTGGGAAGAGTTAGACACCTAAGAATGGGATCCACAAAAGCCAGTAAGCTGAGCAGGGAACCACCTAAGCTAGCTAATAGGAAATGCTGAGGCGGGGAGTGTGGCCTAACACCTGTCCTTCAAAGGGAGTGAGGCACGTCTTTCCACACAGGATTCACAGCTATGAACCGGCTCCTGGAGTTAAGTGCCGATGCCAGGTCAGTCCTTCCACAAGGGAAATGAGGATATTGACATAGTGGTGGTGCTGAAGTCGCTGCTCCGAGTCAGGCAGCATGGAGATTTGAACCTGAGTCTCCCATGCAGGTGCCCTAACCACTGGACTACCACCACCTTCTCCCCTTCTGCTTTGAGTAAGGTCCATTCCAGCAGGCTCTGAAAGCACCTACTGGATGTGGTCCCACGGGTGACATAGGTAGGGAACACCCAGTCTGAGAATCCCACTGGGGCTTAGATTCTCAGCTGTGTGGGGTGCACCAGGATTTAGGTAGCTTTGCACACGCCACTGGCAGAAATTTAGACAGATTGGGAATTTTGGTACCTAAAGGGTTTGATGGCAGGTGTGGCGTTTTGAGGATCTAAATTTTGGATATAGGTGCCTAATGAGGCAGTTAGGCTCCTAAATTTCTCTGCAGCTCTAGCCCTGATTTACTAGGTAATTCTGAAATAGCTTTCTTTAATGTCAATCCTGCAGCCAAGGGCGGACTTCTGTGCCAATGCAGAGATCCACCAAGATCCATGGGACTCCATTTGGGCATAAAAGTGGCCTGCTTTTATTCTGTTGTAGGATTGTGGCCTATACTGGTCAGTATATGAGAGAAACTAATAGCTCTGATAGGTCTATATGAATAAACTATTTACTAGATTGAATCTGCCCCTTTTTCTGCAAAGACTCTGTACCCTTTGGGCCAAGTCTTAGGCGCCTCTTAAGTCCCCACACATCTTCAAAGAGGTGCAAAGAGGATTTAAAGATGCCTTAAAGCAGTGCCTGAAGATTTCCCTTGCATAAGGGCATCCTTAACTGGTGTAGAGCTGGCTACACAGGGTTTGGCCCTGCTCCAGGACCCCAGGCGGTGGGCATTTGGGGGTGTGCAGGCAGCTGGGAGGTGTGGGGCAGAGTGATCAGCAGCATGACACCTGGGGATACTCGAGACCATTGGGAGCCTACAAATATAGGGTGTGTGTGTGTGAATATATAGCAGACAGTCCCCTCCATCCCTGTGATGCACAGTGAAACTGGCTTTTTTTTAAAACCGGATTCATTCATTATTTGATGTATTATTTATCAAACACATTTTGACGTATAGATTGCTCACAAACTATTTGCTATGACCTGTCCCCTGAATATTCACTATTTCAGCTGTGTGACTGGTCACTTAAATCACATGGTATTGTTTCCGATCCCAGGTTGGATGACTCAAATCCAAAGAGCTTTCAGGGGATGGCCATGTGACACTGCCAAGGAGAATACTCTTATGAATCTGTGGTCATGGGAGATGTAACATTTTTTCTGCAATCATTTTATGAATAAAAATTCCCTCCTGTGAATGTTTGTGAAAGATGAATCGAAGTAGTAGAGTGGAAGCAAATTCCCATTTGAATAAAAACTTATGCTCATGAATATTTTTACATAGTATTCATCTATTGGTGGTGGTGTCATAGAGATAATCATAGCTCATCATTAGGAAAAGTATAGAGGACATCACTCTTCTCTGTAGATTGTCTAAAGCAAACCCACGCATTCCTTTTAATGAGCACTTTAAAGAGAGACAAAGTAAAGTAGCTCCAATAGCATTTTAAGGGATAGAAAAGTAAGAAAAGAAGTCGTCCAAATGTCAGTGGCTTCGGTGAAGAGCAGCATGAAGGTAGACCATACATGTGGATATGGTTTCCGTAGCTAGAAAAGAAATGGGTGCTGAGTGAAAATGTGGGGGATTGGGCTGGCTTGGGATATAGGGTTGCCAACTTTCTAATTGCACAAAACTGAACACCCTAGCCCTGCCCTTTCCCCGAGCCCCCGCCTCTTCCCTGTGGCCCCACCCCCACTCACTACATTTCCCCTCCCTCGGTGGCTCGCTCTCCCCCTCCCACTTTCACTGGGCTGGGGTAGGGGATTGGGGTGCGGGGGGGGGGGTGAGGGCTCTAACTGGGGGAGTGGGTTTTGGGGTGTAGGAGGGGGCTCCAGGCTGGGGGGTGGGGCTGAGGGATTTGGAATGTGGGAGGGGGCTGTGGGTTGAGGCAGTGGGTTGGGGTGAAGGAGGGGGTATGGTCTCTGTGCTGGGGCAATGGATGAGGGGCTTGGGGTGCAGGAGGGGGCTCCAGGTTTGGGGGGGCTCAGGGATGGGGCATGGTCTTACCTCAGGTGGCTCCCGGTCAGTGGCGCAGTGGGGCTAAGGCAGGCTCCCTGCCTGTCCTGGCACCATGCTGCACCCCGGAAGTGGCCAGCAGGTCTGACTCTTCGGCGGGGCGGGGGTGGGGGGCAGGAGGCTCTGTGCACCGCTCTCGCCCACAGGCACCGCCCCTTCAGCTCCCATTGGCCAGGGTTCCCAGCCAATGGGGGTGCAGAGTCAGTGTTTGGGGCGGTGGCAGTGTGTGGAGACCCATGGGCCCTGCCAACTAGGAGCTGGACCTGCTGGACGTTTCCAGGGCGCAGTGTGGTGCCAGGACAGGTAGGGACTAGCCTGTCTTAGACCTGCTGCATCACCAACCAGACTTTTAATGGCCTGGTTGGCAGTGCTGATCGGAACCACCAGCGTCCCTTTTCAACCGGGCGTTCCAGTAGAAAACCAGACACCTGGCAACCCTAGTGGGATGGTGTCACATAGTCTGCAAGGGTAGCTTGCACCTGGCCTGTATTCCTCTCCTTCTTTCTTTCCTTGGTTGTTTTTCCATGATGGAGGAAATTTTACTTTGGTCAGTGGAATGTTCCTCCAGTTACCATGAGTGAGCATAAGCCTGGAGAAGGTGGCAGTGGGCCCTCCACCTACTGGCAGAAACTAAAAAGGGGCTGCCAGTGGGAGTTGGGGCCTTTCTTATACCACTGCTAACAACCTGAAAGTGCTCTGCACCCATGCTAGAAAGAGCTGAGAAAGAACTTTTAAACTCTGATAAGTGAAGTTGAAGATTGGGCTTTGTGTGGCAATTGCTTCTAAGGCCGAGCTCATTTGGATTGATCGTCCCTCACATGCTCCATCCAGGGTGAAGCTGGTCACCATATTTGGGGTTGGTAAATATATATATATTTTTTATCTGTGGCACCACCTTCCCCTGGAGCATCCAGCTATCAGCGTTTGATGTTTGTTCTCAATGTAACAACTTAATAGGAGGGCATTCCATTCTGGTGGAAATTGGTGGCATAGCCTCTTTCTCCAAATTATTTGCAGGTGCTTGGGAACAGGTGTATTAAGGATGATTTGGGGGAAGACATGGGTGCAAGGTTGGGTCTTCTTCTCATGCACAAGTACCAGGGCCTCCATGAGAAAACAGTTACCCCTCCAACACTGGTAACATTGGGAACTATAGTCTGGAGGCTGCATCTGACTGGTGTCCATGGCACAAGGTAGGTGTCCTCAGGTTTTGTGATTATTTAGTACAGCAGGGTCTATGGATTGCTGAATAACACTGCAGTCTGAACTACTATATTTCAATCAGGATTGCAGCCTTGATCTTTAAATCAACTACCATTGTGTTCAGGGCCGGCTCCAGGCACCAGCTTGTCAAGCAGGTGCTTGGGGCGGCCACTCTGGAGAGGGGCGGCACGTCCAGCTATTCGGCGGTAATTCGGCAGACGGTCCCTCACTCCGGCTCGGAGCGAAGGACCTCCCACCGAATTGCCGCTGCAGATCGCGATCGCGGCTTTTTTTTTTTTTTTTTTTTTTGGCTGCTTGGGGCAGCCAAAACCCTGGAGCCGGCCCTGATTGTGTTACAATTTTTTCCACTTTATCCAAAGAAATGGAGTGAAAGGTGAAAAGGTGACTATTAACACTTACTTTTGTGAAGAATAATAAACCCATAGAAAGTCCTTGAAATAAATTAATTTCCACTAAAAGGCAGACTTAATAAGAAGAGTTGATATAAAACAAGTGGTTAAAATGGCTTATGGAAGATGCACTCTAAACACTAGAGACCAAACAATACACAGCTGTGTAAGAAATGTAAATAGGTATCTACCACAATGTATTAACCTCCAGGAAAGCTAAAACTCTAAGGAGCATAAACACTAGATGAAAAGTGTGAGCTGGTGGTAAAGTTTGTTATGGCAGATGCTGGAGGTCAAGGAACCTTTTAAATAACATATTGTAGGCTATCAAGAATAGTGGCCAAGAACTTCACAGTTAGAACAGAAATAATAATATAAGCATCCATATCAAAATCTGAAGAGACAATGGGCCTGATTCACCATTCCATTAGTCCAGTTGTTGTTGTTGCTTTTTAAACCAGTGGAACTCCACTGATTTCAGAGGTGTTACACGGTAAAACTGAAGTGGCAGAGTGATATCTGCCTGATATCTGAGGGCTGAGAAATATTTTTTCTGCTGAGCCTATTTTCAACATGAAAGATGTGATCAATCAGAACAATCCAGATTAAAGCATTAAGTGTGGGAAAATTGTTAGTACATGGGAACCAGTGCAGTAATAGTTTTGTCTAGAACCTCTTTTGCATTGATTACAGCAATATTACTAATCCTGAATCAGCCTCAAATGCACAGAACTAGTACGAGAACTGTTGAATACTATTTGATGAATGCACCATTCAGTTCATTTGACCATTTTTGTTGAATAAATAGTTTGACAAATAACGGCAAAATTCATCAAATAAATTATCTGATGCATATTTTTTTTTTAAGTAATTGACCAGTTCTAATGAATATGCAGGCAGTCCCTTAATGAAAAGCATTAATCTACTGGTAGCCTGCTTTCATCATTCACATGTCACTCTTCTGAATTGTGCAACTGCAATCTGTATATTTTATTCATTTACCCATCCATTTATACACGTGACGTTCAAAATCCTATGGTTAATCAATCATTGCAATTATTAGACTATTTCTATTGTACAATGTATGATTCACACATACTATGGTATGTAACCTATTGCTTTTCAGCCTCAGTACCAGATAACTGGCGGATAGCTAATGTAATGCTGATTTTTGAAAAAAAGACTCCAGAGGCGATCCTGGCAGTTACAGATCAGTAAACCTAACTTCAGTACCAGGCAAACTGGTTGAAGCTATAGTAAAGAACAGAATTATAAGACACATAAACAAACACGATAAGTTGGGAAAGAGTTCACCACAGCTTTTGTAAAGGGAAATCGTGCCTCACCAATCCATTAGAAATCTTTGCGGGAGGTCAACAAACATGTGGACAATAGTGATCACGTAGACATAGTGCACTTGCACTGTCAGACACCCTTTGACCTGGTCCCTCACCAAAGGAAAGTAAGGAGTCATGGGATAAGAGGGAAGGTCCTCTCATGGATTGGTAACTGGTTAAAAGATAGGAAACCAAGGGTAGGAGTAAATTGTCAATTTTCACAATGGAATGAGGTAAACAGGGATGGGGAGGGTCCCCCCAAGGATCTGTATTGGGACCTATCCTGTTCAATGTATTCATAAATGATTTGGGAAAAGGGGGCAAATGGTGCAAAAATCTGCAGATGATACAAAAATCACTCAAGATAGTCCAAAGCTGACTGCAGAGAGTTACAAAGGGCTGGGTGACAAAATGGCAGATGAAATTCAATATTGATAAGTGCAAAATAATGCACATTGGGAAACATAATTCCAAGTATACATACAAAATAAGGGGGTCTAAATTAGCTGTTACTACTCAAAAAAGGATATGGTGGCATCATTGTGGATAGTTCCCTGAAAACATCTGCTCAGTGCGCAGCAGCAGTCAAAAAAGCGAACAGAATGTCATGAACCATTAGGAAAGGGATAGATAACAAGACAGAAAATATCATAATGTCTCTATATAAATCCATTGTATGCCCACACCTTGAATACTGTATGCAGTTCTGGTGGACCTATATATTAGAATTGGAAAAAAAGTACAGAGAAGGGCAACAAAAATTATTAGGAGTATGGAAAAGCTTCCACACAATGAGAGATTACAAAGACTGGGACTGTTCAGTTTAGAGAAGAGATCATTAAGGAGGGACAGCATAGAAGTCTATAAAATTATGAATGGTGTGAAGAAAGTGAATAAGAAAGTGTTATATTTACCCCATCACATAAACACAAGATCCAGGAGTCATCCAATGAAATTAATAGTCAGCAAGTTTAAAACAAACATAAGGAAGCACCTCTTCACACAACACACAGTCTACCAGTGGAACTAGTTGCCAGGGGATGAAGGGAAGGGCAAAAGCATAACTAGGTTCAAAAAAGAATTAGATAAGTTCCATAATGGGCAGGACCATCAATGGCTGTTAGCCAAGGTGGTCAGGGATGCAACCGCATGCTCTGAGTGTCCCTAAGCCTCTGACTACCAGAATCTGGGACTGCACGACAGGCAGGGGCGGCTCCAGGCACCAGCGCAGCAAGCGTGTGCCTGGGGCGGCAAGCCGCGGGGGGCGCCTGCTGGTCGATGTGAGGGCAGCAGTCAGGCAGCCTTCGGCGGCATGCCTGCGGGAGGTCCACCGGTCCCGCGGTTTTGGCGGCAATTCGGCGGTGAGTACGCCGAAGCCGCAGGACCGGAAGATCACCCGCAGAAACGCCGCCGAATCCGCGTGAGTGCGGACCGCCCACAGGCATGCCGCCACCGGCCGCCTGATTGCCAGGCTTGGGGCGGCAAAAAACATAGAGCCGCCCCTGATGACAGGACATGGATCATCAGATAATAGCCTTGTTCTGTTAATTCCCTCTGAAGCATCTGGCATCAGCAACTGACAGAAGACAGGATACTGGGATAAATGGACCATTGGTATGACCCAGTTGGACCGTTCCTATGTTCTTACAGTTGGCATTCTATTCCTGCATAGGAGCACCTGAAAAGGAACTCTGCATTTATGAGATACCTTTCCCAGGAAGTAATTTCAGCCTGTACTTTCCAGGCCCAGTTTACAAGAACAATCTAGAAATTGCAGGGATGATTTTATAAGCCATTTCTGTAGTTGCAACCACCACAATTACCAATTGTTTCAAGAAATTAGAGCCTGAATCTGATCCAAATCCCTTCAGTGTCCCTGAAAACACATTAGAGGAGTAAAAATGGAAGAACACAGTAATGATGTCCTCCTTACAACACAGCACTGCAATATCTGGATGAAATGTCAGAGAGATCATTTTATAGTGTCCAGTTTTGGATATCTTCTAGTCTCAAGGCCCCATTGTCAGGGATCATGTATGTATTCTGTGATCACAGAGGGTAGTCTTATAAATAGTAATGACTGCACTGATAGATACCATTGTTAAACTGAAATGCATACCTAATATGTTAATACTATTGCTTATAACACTTTCAGAACCCAGTTCTCTGCTCTGGTATGCCAGGTTCATATCAATGGAGTTACATAGGTGTAACGGGACAGTTGAGTCAAATCAGACCTGTGTATCTCTGCATGTCTTGTCGGGGTGCAAGTACTGTTACTAGGGGACATTTTGATTGAATTAATTCAACCCTTGCTGCACCAAGCCCAACTAAACAGGCTTTGTGTGGGAAAGATGACAGGGATGGGTGAGTAGGATATTGAAAGGGGCCCTCTGATGGCTGCTCATCCAAAAGCAATTGATTCTTCTTTGTATCATCTACTCAGTGGCTTCCAGATGCTGGATCTGCATAAGCATAGCTCTCATGGCTCTGTTCCTGGCTCATCCCTGGAAACCCCTCCTCAGCAGCTTACTGGGGAGCTACTGCAGAACTCTTCTCTGCAGTGTGTGGGAGTAGAGGGCTTCATCCTGCCCCATTGAAATCAGGGGGGGCTTTGTCAGGGGCCTTTCTCCCTCTTACACAGTACTTAATGGGCAGCTTCAAATGTGTGGGAGGCTCTGCATGAGATCTCCATACAGAGGTAGACTTCATCCTATGCTAACATTATGTATTAACACCACACTGTGTGCAAAGCATGTTTTCATTTTACATTCTTTCTATTGCATAGAGATTAAAGCTATAAGAGTGCATTAAAAAAAACTAGAACATTTTCTCTCATTTGTATACCTTTTATCGCTGGAGCTTACTTTTGTATTTGCCTCATTCAAGCATACAGTTGTGGGTGTGTGTATATATTTTCTCCCCTTAAAGTCTGTAGTAAATTCATTTTTATATTAAAAAGTTTAAATTGTTCTTAAAAATAATTTCTTCAAGCTTGTAAGCTTTGATCTAATCTGTGGCACAGTTTTAGTTAAAATGGTTGTGGTTCTAAAAGATTACAAGTATTAGGAAGAAGAAATAAGAAGATGTGAAGTTGGGGATATTATCTTCAGCTTTCAGCTTGCTTTACAAAGGTTTAAAATGCCCTTTCTTCCATAACCCAATCTAGCAAACTTCTGACCCACTCCTTTTCATGTACAGTCATCAATCTAATAAATAATAAATAATAATAATTAATTCTTAGATAGGATCAATAATACCACTGGTTATACTTCAGAATTCTAATGGAACCTTAATATTAATAAGCAAATACCTTAGGCAATAGTGTTACTATTTAAGCAAACAGAGAGGAACATAGCTTGTACTCTTGATGATAAAGACCTGAGCTTCTTGCGTTTAACTATTATTACAGTAGATTTAAAGACCAAAGATCTGTTTGAAACAATGCACCCAGAGGTAGATTATCCATCAGCACAGAACCAGTTCTGTTCTTAATCATGTTGTCTCAAAAGCATATTACATTATAATCCCAAACCACAAATCTCCTAGGGCTCCATTTATAAAAGCAGAAAGCACCATTTACAGTACATGGGTTTTCCTGTTGACTAAGAATGTAATGTTTCTGAGTAAGAATTAGAGCTGCGGTGAGCTGTTCATTAGAGATTTGAACTCTGGTGTACAAATCCCTTTAGGCTTGCTTGGAAAAGCCTGTGAATTCCCTGCCATCAGTTAGTTAGGCTCAGGATTAAAGGCAAGTTTGAAAGCTGCCGGTATATATAGTTCTATATCTGAAGATTCTGTTGCTCTATCTGTTTATCTCAGAACAAAAGTAGCATTTCCTTTTCAAAGTACTTAATTGTTTTGTGTTTTTTCTCAGAGATTTCTCTACTGATTTTAAATTAATTAATCTTTCTCTGGAATAGCAATCTTGGAAAGCCTTATGGTAAGAAACAGGGCTTACTAATTAAAAAGGTATTTCCAAGTACTCATTGCCTTGGAAAGAGCATATATTTGTTACATTCCCTGCACCTAGCACACTATTTGGGAAGGAGGAACAACAAGAATGGAAATAATGCCATCAGTATCCATTCCACAGAACTTAGTACTGACTTCGTCTCCTAAATCAAGCATTTCATAAGATATTTTCTATTTTCTCCTTGGAGAGTTACGTGGGTTGAGGTTTTCGAAGTAGAGCAGGCAAATTAGCTAATCCCCTGAAGTACTTTGAAAACATTCCTGTGTATTTCACTTAATTTCCGTTACTACCCAATCAAAACTATCAAAAAGTCACACAGCAGCAACAGAGTCCACTGTGAATGGAGTACATTCCCTCATGGATTTAGTAGTGTGCACACATGGTTATTAACAGATAATAAGCAATGTGTAAGAATATTGTTAAAATAAAGTGTCAGAAAGCACTTTCATTGCACAGGCAACCACAACAAAACAATTGTTGATCTGATTTCCTGACCTGCTACAGCCATGTTGTGCTGCTCCACGGATGGAAAGGGCTTGGAAACTAGTCAGAGTGGTCTCTTCCTGGAGAGGGGAAATTACTTTGTGGTGTAGAACTGACATAGTGGGTCTAACTCAGATGTGGGCAAACTACGGCCCGCGGGCCACATCTGGCCCGTGGGCCCGTCCGGCCTGGCCCCTGAGCTCCCGGCCGGGGATCCTAGTCCCCAGCCTCTCCCCCGCTGTGGGGAGCGCAGCTGGCTCTGGCCAGGTGTCATAGCTGCAAGCTCCTGCAGCTGGTAAGGGGGCGGGGAGCGGGGGGTCCTGAGGGGCAGTCAGGAAGGAGAGGGCGGTTGGATGGGGCGGAGGTTCTGGGCGGGAGGTTAGGGGATGGGGAACAGGGAGGGTTGGGAGTGAGAGTCCCGGGGCGCCTGTCGGGGGGGTGCCTTTAAGGGGGCGGGGATGTGGATAGGGGTCGGAAGAGCAGTCAGGGGACAGGGAGCGGGGGGGTTGGATAAGGGGGTGGGATCCCGGGGGGCAGTTAGGGGCGGGAGGTCCTGGGAGGGGGTGGTCAGGGAACGAGGAGCAGAGGGCAGTTGGATAGGGGGTGGGAGTTCCTGGGGGGCTGTCAGGGGACAGGGAGCGGGGGGGGGGGTTGGATGGGTTGGGGATTCTGAGGGGGGCAGTCAGGGGGTGGGAAGTGGGAGGAGGCAGATAGGGGGTGGGGGCCAGGCTGTTTGGGGAGGCACAGCCTTCCCTACCCGGCCCTCCATACAGTTGCACAACCCCGATCTTGCCCTCAGGCCAAAAAGTTTGCCCACCCCTGGTCTAACCCATTCCAATCTGTGCCCCATGATCTTCTTGGTGTAGGGGGCATGGCAATCAGGTTATCATTGTATATCACGTATTCTACCTACTCCTGGATGATTGGTCTGCTTCTGGGGTCACAGGTGACTAGACGTACATGAGAGTAGTTCTGATGTTACTCTAACTTACGACAAGGGCTGAGCGGGCTCCATAACTGGGGAGCCACAAAAATGGGGTTAAGCTATCTTTGCATCTTTTCTCTTAGGCTCTGCACCAAGCACAGCTCAGTTGGACCTGAGAATTGACACTCGTATGTATATACCATGACGATTTTTATATTTGGATCCCATAGTTTTATCGACTGGAGTTCTGGATACTAACAGTGAATTAATCTAAGGCATAACACTGACAAGAAATTAATGATGAAAGGAAAAACTGATACCCTCCCCTGGAGATATGAGGTATGGGAATGGAAAGAACAAAGAAATGTGGACCTTGTAAGTTATGCTCTCAGAAGAAGTGGATAGAGTCCATAAAGGAGGCAGGGGAAATGGCATCCTAAGCTTGTGAAGCCCTACGATCTAGAAGACAGGAGAAAACTGAGTCTTAGTGAGGAGTTGTCTCTCCTCACTGCTCTTCTTGCACCCTTTCAGCCCTGACAATCTGCCTCCTGCAAAATCTACTTTTGCACTACTCTGATCCTGGAGTTACTCTCCACTGGTCTGCTTCCCATGGAGAAGTTAGAATGACTTGAAATTTGCCTATGGTTTCTGTGCTAGGCTTGGAAGGGATGGGTGAGTGGGGGCTATATTGTCCTGAGGGCGATTGTCCTGTATCTGGTAGAGATGTCGGAACGATGCACAGCTAGCATGACAGAGCTCAAGATTTGGTCCCCTAACTTCAGTGGGAATTTTGGGTACACACATAATGCAAGTAGAATTGGGCCAAAATATATCTGGTATATTATTCAGCATTAAAGAGGTTAATATTTTCATGTACGTAGTCATTGCTTAAACTCTTTTGCTTTCACTCTATTCATGTTGAGCACTGTCACTTGCTCCTTTTAAAAATCCACAAAATTTATCACCAAACACATAAAAAATTAGCTAAGGATTGTAACTGAACTGACCATAGAGGCCATAAGGCCTCGGGTACATCTATACTTACCTCCGGGTTCGGCGGTAAGCAATTGATCTTCTGGGATCGATTTATTGCGTCTTGTCTAGACGCGATAAATCGATCCCGGATCGATCCCGGAAGTGCTCGCCGTCGACGCTGGTACTCTTGCTCCGCGAGAGGAGTAGGCGGAGTCGACGGGGGAGCCTGCCTGCCGCGTGTGGACCTTTGGTAAGTACCTTTAAGTTCGAACTAAGGTACTTCGACTTCAGCTACGTTATTCACGTAGCTGAAGTTGCGTATCTTAGTTCGAACTGGGGGGTTAGTGTGGACCAGCCCCTCCACTATACCTTCTCCTTCTTAGAGCTCCTGCTATTGTCTGATCACTGTCAATCTTCTCACATATAGTGATGCCCGATTACAGATGGAATGGTTTGTTAAACTTCAAAAGCATTTCTAAGTGCTGTAAAGTACCAAAAAGATGTCTTATTTAGAATGGAACATATAATACCTGCCAAATTTGCAGGTTTGAAACCACTTCCAATCAGAATTAAAAAGGCCCTCTTCCCATCTGAAATAGGGCTATCAATACTTGACTTGTCTGCCCACGTGAAATAGAGGGTTCTTGTCTTTGACATCGCAATTTAGTTTAAAATAGCTTTGATGATGACAGGGTACATAGGAAAGATAAAACCATAAAGATGACAGTCTAATCTTCTAAGATGACCGATCACTGATAAAAGATTAAGTAACGCAACATTTCAAATACTAGATTATCTGTCTGTTGGCATAGTGTCTGTATACAGCTCCTGCTGAGCCTTGCTGAGATACCACTGACATGTGAAGATGTTGCTTCTTACAGACTAAAAATGCTGCACAGAATTCCTCAAACTATCAGGTTAAAAGGAAAAAAAAGAAGAAACAGCCCTGATCTGCCACGGAGTTTTATTAGTCAAACATTTGTTTTCCAAGCTAGCAAAGCATTTAGATGTACAGCATAGAAATAATTTAGAGACACTATAAAAATAGTCTTAAACCTTCAATCCTGCCCTATAGTTAGCACTCACAGATAGACTGCCAATAGTTTAGTGATTATTAAACACCTTTTATTATCAGTTTTACAAACGATAATAAAAAAGGGAAATTATACTTACAAGAATTATTAGACATGCTGGTCCTATAAAACTCCATATAAAGTTATTCTTTGTGCTGAGCCAACATCTGAAAAGTAAACAGCACAGAATGTCTTGAAATGTGCCCAACTCCTACGTATACTTCCTCTGCATTCGTACACCATGTTACTAACTGAAACAGACATGTAAAACAGCAACTTACACTTCGCTAGTGCCGTAATATTTATATCCTAGCGCTGCTGAAATTCCTACCACCACTGCTGGACTCACGTAACCAAAGATATAGAAGTTCTTGTGTAAGAATCCCTTGTTGTAGATGACTCCCACAACTATAAGGTACAGGTGTATGCCTTCGATGCACATCCATGCAAAGGCAGCTAAAAGGAAATAATGGAGTAATCCAGCAGTGATTGAACAGAAGAGCTAGAAAGTCAACCAGAGAAAGCAAAGTCATAAATAGTAATGAATGTATTACTATTACAATACATGACCGGGGGCTCTGTTTATTAATAATTATGCCAAAAGGGTATTATCACAGTCTAAATTTAACCATGACTTAGAGATACTTGGCCTAAACCTCTTCATTATTATTTTTCTGTAGCAATCTGTAAAGCAAAGAAAATATATTTAACCTTTAAAATCAAGCGGTGGATATGTCTGTGTCCCCTTACCCAAATCCCTCTAAATGGACACTCTTGACCCCACAACTGGAGCTGACTAGTCTATATATTGTGCTGAATTAATTAAGATGCATTTTTCCTTTAGATACCAAAATTAAATTGCCTGGCAAATCATTATTTAAAGTTTTATTTTAAAGCATATGGACATGCTTTTAGTAAACAATGCTTGTAAAATTACACTCCTCAGTCAATCAATACTGGAGAGCTGTCTCAGGAATTTCAAATGATATTTTTCAATCAATTTAAAATACTGTTCTGCAATACATGAGAAAAGAGAAGATGCTTTTTTAGCAACTGTCCATTATTAAAATGATGTCAAGCTAATTCAAAAATCATAATTATTAATATCTGACATGTACATAGCAACTTTTACCTGAGAATCTCAAGGTGCTAAAGAAGTCTTTTTACATCACTGAGGTGGATTACACAGGGATTACTTCACAACCCCCACCTCCACTGAGACTCAGACACCTCTGGTGTGTGGTACACAGCAATGCTAACCAGCAGTTTAAGGCAGGATTTGAAGAATACCATATTCACTTGAAACTACAGGATATTTTAGGTAGGCAGAATATATCTAGGTGAACTATAATCTTCCCAGGAAGCAGGGCTCAACATCCTTACTCCACTGAAGAGTGTCATGAGGTCTTCAGTGACAGTGAATGGTCAAGAGGGGGAGGGATAGCTCAGTAGTTTGAGCACTGGCCTACTAAACCCAGGGCTGTGAATTCAATACTTGAGGGGGCCATTGAGGGATCTGGGGAAGGAAAAAAAAAACATAACTAACTGTCAGGGAGAGTACTTGGTCCTGCTAGTGAAGGCAGGGGACTGGACTTGATGACCTTTCAAGGTCCCTTCCACCTCTATGAGATAGGTATATCTCTATATATTCTAATCACTTTTAGATCTTATCTGGTAGATGGCACTTCTAGCAGCACAGTGTCTTTAACACAAGGCTGAGGCTGGTTCAGGACTGACTCTGAGGGAAAAGTGCCATACATTGATTCACCAGCATTGCTTTGTACAGCACCTAAATGCTTAGTTGGTGGAACTGTTAAAGGTCAAAACATTAGGGTTGTGAAATAGTTGAAATACCAACCACACCGAGGCCAAGTTTTCAGATAGCGTAAACTGGCAAAGCACTATTGAATTCAATGGAGCTACATCAATTAATGTGGCTCTATTTCTTGAACTAAAACATGCACAATAAAAACACATTGTATTCACCATAAGTACTGTGGAGACTAGGATGTTAATAGCACTAGAACGTTCATATTAACATCAGAAAATATTGCATGCTATATGGAAAATGGTACTTTATACTGTATATTTACTTTGCAAATGTAAAAATCAAGGAATGACAAAGGCTACGCACCTTATTATTGTTCATATTAATTCCAACAAGAAAGATAAGTTCTGCCAGGAAAAGACTGCAGCAGAGATTTTTGTGAATTGTTGTTCTAGTGCTTTGAATTTCACTGAAGAACCAGAAGGTAAAAATGCACATGGAGAGGCAAATCAACGAAATAATTATTCCTAGCTGAGTGATTCTTGTAAGAATGTTATAATTTGTAACACCCTGGGGGAAAATTATATTATAATAGTTAAGAGAATAACTGTGTACCTTGTCAAAAAAGCATCATTCTATAATATACTCCCTTTTACCTTTTTGCAAAACATACATCAAAACTGTTTGTAGGGTTGCAGTGCAAATGCACACTTTTGATAAGCTCAAAAGTATTTTTTTTTTGAGGCAGATATAATGCTCAGTAAAACCAACAATAAAATATATATTTCAATGTTCTTAACACCAGTGATGTGTTATTTCCTTGCATAATATCATTTTAGTCTTGATATCTGGTAATATGACTTTAAAAAAATCTAATCTATTACTAATTGACAAACATATTGGCAACAGAAAATTTATTAATACCTGACATTAAAATATTACCCCATCAGTGACTCATTCATATTTGCCTACATAGAATAAGGGCATCACTTTTCTTCAATGTAAACATGAGCAATAAAAGACTTGGAAATCACAACTGCTTAAATCAAATGCTAGTTCAAGATACTTAGTATGGAAATGGTCTAAAATATTATGGGCTATTTTTAATGATTACGTGCACGTATTTTCTGTGCAGAAGGACAGTTACATTGGCTACTTGGTATTCAGCAAAAAGAACCTCTGAAATACGTGACTGCATAAGGGCAGGCTGTTGCTGGCCATAAAGTATATCTAAGTATGAATTCTAAATACAGGCCCAGAGATTATCCTCTTTTTAAAATGAACTATATCAGGACCCCTCAAAAGTCTTAAATTTGAACGGAAGACTTAAGATGCTATTTAGCAACTAAGAAGCACCCTCAATCAGTATGAAGTGCACAGTGTGGAAGAATTGTCTCAGCACAACGTATTCATGCTAATGCTCTTCTTATCACCAATTCTAATGCCTAAAAAGCTGCCTCCTGAGACTAAACCTAGGCTCCTATATATCTATATATATATCCTGTATGGATTCCAAAAACCTTAGGAGCCTTTTAATGTAAATGGGGCACAAAGTGCGGGAGCATTTTCACAATTCTGTGATTTTTGTGAGGATCCCTGTTTTAATGTTCATGAACTCAGTCCTGCCTTGCTATTCCTATGCAATTTTCTGACAATGCTATTGCAACTCAGGGGATACATTTAAAGGAGACATTCCAGATTTTTAGATACTAAGACAAATATATGACAAAAAAGCATTGTGAGCAAAATCCCAGGCCATATGGTTGCTGACCACTTCAGATACCAGTTAAATCCCAATGTAGCCTTGAAGTGGGTTTTGAACTAAAGAACAACAGACTAAAGGTTTGGAACAAGATTCTTTGCTGCATCACTGTCCTGTCATACTGCAAAATGGACACAAAGAAATTCAGACAGAAATGGGAGGAATTGTGTTTTCACTGTTCACAATAAATTGTGTGTTTGCTGAATAAGGAAAAAGAGATGGAGCCAAAAGGGGGGCGGGGGGGGGGGGAGAGATGGCAATAAATTATATTAGTGGCAATGAAAAAAACCACATTAAATGAGATCTAAGTATTTGGTAAAACACTAAGTGAAAAATAGCACTTACAACAGAGCCGCCTGAAGACATCAAAACAGCAAAATGAGTCAGATGATTACATTTGCATGAGGTATGAGTAGTGTTGGAATGTGTCAGCTCACAGCCTTCGGTAGACCAGTTGCCATTCATTGTGTCTGCTGAGTAGTTCCAAAATGCACATTTAATATCCTTATCTGCAGTCTGCAAGAGAGATAAGATGTTTTACTGATGGTGAAAGGCAGACATTTTCCATCAAGAGACTCTTGTTACATTAGCCAGAACAATTCATTAAAAATTGTATTTTACTGAAGGAAGGTTCAGGAAAAAAAACCAAACCAAAACAAGACTCAACCCGCCTCCCCACTCCAAACCAACCTTCAGAACATAAAACAAACAAACAAACCTATCCCAGGCAATTAAAAATAGCACAACATTGAAATACCTGATTCACCTCATTAACAGCAGACTAAACAAGCTGGACTGATCCAATTACCCAACCTTCCTGGCATTTACAAAGGTGTCAGAATCTTATATCTGGTACACAGCTATATATACATACATGCACTATTGAATGGAACAACTTGCAACATTACAGCCACATTGCTGCCCCTATCCTACCCAATAGAACAGCTTGGTTCCATTCTTTCCTTCTCATTTCCTGCCTCTTCATTTGCAGCCCCAAGGCAGCATGGGTCTTTTCTGTTCTGTCACACTGAATACCTTGGGCACTTGTAAAGCAACCTGGGGTGCCTCAATCTACAAGTAATGTGAACTAGAAAAGGACTTTAGGCTTAGCTCACTGCTCATAAATGATCTTGTGTTGGAATAGTCCCAGGACATGGAGAAAACAGATTTGTCCTATACATTTTATAAGTCCAGCCAGAGGGTCAGGTGGGTGGGGAGAGGAGGAGGGAGCCAGGGGTACTTAAGGCCATTTCTGGCTCAACATCAACACACTGACATCAAATGTGATACTGGCAACTGCCAAGACCCCGATTATTATTATTTGTATTGTGGTAGGACCTCGGAGTGCCAGTCATGACATGCCATGGGCCAGGGCCCTGATGTGCTACACGCGCTAATGTGCACAGAACAAAAAGCTTCTGCAGTCACTTATCCTGTGCAAATCCGCTTCAATCTGATTTGAAGTGTTTCCCTTTTATGGATATAGCTCTAATCATCTGACAAACTGTTGGTGAGATTATCCGAAATACAGAAAGGTCAGAAGCCGGAAGATTCTCTGATCACACTCATAACTTTTTGCTCACAATTACAGTTCTTACCCACGAAAGCTTATGCTCCCAATACTTCTGTTAGTCTTAAAGGTGCCACAGGACCCTCTGTTGCTTTTTACAGATTCAGACTAACACGGCTACCCCTCTGATAATTACAGTCCAGTGACTCTGTAGTTATTACTGCTGACATACTCTAGAAACATTTTCCCATGGTAGCCAACATATCCTGTAGGTACAGTTATATCACATCAAATAATTACAGTACTGTTTTCCTTTCTTCAGATGTTGATTAAAAAAAAAATCTTACCTTGATGTACTTTAAAGTAAATGTTATTTTCTCAAGCTCATAGAGTGTAGGTGGATTTGAATTAATTGCAACAGCAATAACTGATGAGCTTACTGTCTCTCTCTGCTCTGAACTATCTTTCGATGAGGAGTTTTTAGATGATGAAAGCAAAGAACCAATATTGCTATACCTCAGAAACACAACTGCAACAGTGCCTATCAATCAAACAGACTGTGTTTAGTAGTTTGTGGGGTTTTTTTTTTATAGTAGAACAAAATTGAAGACATTAAGGAAACAATAAACAATAGACATTATTACTGCTATTGCATAAAATATGCAAAACAGATGGAATCTTTGTGGAATACTTATAAAAATGTTTTAGAGACAATGAAATATAGCCTTATTTAAAACAACATAATGTCCACTGGAATTAAAAATGTGTGTTTATATTGGATATTCTAATAGGATAGATGCACATTTTTTTCTGGAGCAATATATACTTGCAGCAATACTACCTCTGGCTGCAGGTCAGGTGTTTATCTTACAAGATCTGACAATGTTAATTATAGGGGATAAAATCCTGGCCCCAGTTTTAAGTTAATGGGAGTTTGGCCATTGATTTTACTGCACCCAGGATTTCGTGCCTGGTCAGTAACTGAATAGGAGACATGCAAGGCACAGAAACCTACAGTAATACGTAGGATGCTTCCTCCTGAGTCAGTATTGATACCATGCCCTTCTGTGGTGTTTGGGAGTGAGGTTTTGATTGGCTGAAAACCCAGGTAAAGACAGAGAAAGAGCTCAAGGTTGGTTTTGCCAGATTTGGGGCACTAGTTCTGGTGTTCTGGCAAAATTCTAATTTCTTATTATTATCCATATTTCAGTGACAGCATAAGGCCCCAACTAAGATCAGGGCCCCAATATCCTAAGTGCTATCCAAACACATAGTAAGAGAGTCCCTGCCCCAATAAGCTTACAAACTAAATAGACAAGATACACAGAGCTACCGAGAGTTGTGAAGTGACTTGCCCAAGGTCACCCAGCAGATCTATGGTTGAGCCAGAGATAGAGCCCAGATCTTCTAAATCCCAGAAGCCAGTGTCCTGTGCATTACACTACACCAGTGGTTCTCAAACTTCCTTACACTGTGACCCCCTTCTGACAACAAAAATTACTACACAATTAAGGGCAGGGTGGGGGTGGGGCTGTAACCTGAGCTCCACTTCCTAGGGCTTAAGCTGAAGCCTGAGTCCCACCACCCAGGGCTGAAGCCCTTGGGCTTTGGCTTCAGACCCGGGCTTCAGGGAGTCTAACCCCAGCCGTGGCAACCACATTAAAATGGGGTCGCAACCTACTTTGGGGTCCCAAACCACAGTTTGAGAAGTGCAGCACTACACTATCTCTCGCAGATCATTTAGGTACATTAGGCCTGCCAAAATTCTCCACCTTGTTTCAGCTAGACATTTTTTCTTCACTGTCTGTCCTAAAGTGTTATACAGTGGTGCTATGTGCTATTACACAGCTGTTGTGTTTCAATTTAGGGGGATAGTATGAGGGGATTTCACATAAATGGTATATTATCCCTCTAGGTTCTCAATATAGCCACCATCACTTTTGTACATCTCTGTGTGGTACTCCCGCCACTGCAATCAGGGTAACAGCTTCTTGGTTTCAAAGGACATTTGACTGGGTATTTTTCAGGAGGGGTAACTGAGTCTGCAAGTCATTCCTTCCACTTAATCCAACTCTGACAGATTGTAAGACTTGTCTACTCTCTTGGCTTTCTCTTTGCTGAGGAGTGGGTTGAGATGCATGGGGTAGTTGGGAATGGGAAGTTTTATTGTGCTGCTGATCAATTCATTCCTTGGGAGTTGGGGTCAGTCTGGATGGGCTAGTTATACTTGGATCTTACTTTACATATCTTTAATATATGTACACGCACCTCGAGCTTTAAGATAGCTACAGAAATATGCTTCCTTGTAAAGTGCTTTAGATGTGCCAGTATGATCATTAGTATTTTAGTACATTTAAAACATATTGTAATAAAACATACAAAAATGGAGGGCGGTTTCCATATAAAAACTGGCAAAAATAAGAGGCATAATATTTCTGCGGTGCATTACACCAGTGGAAGCTGTAGATAGGACCCAGGGCTAGACAACAAGGTGTTACAAATGCCTTTCTCTATTGCTATCAATGTCACAACTGCACAGTTAGTGAATTATGCATCTGATTTTTGCCAGCAAGTAGGTACCAGGAATGCTGCTTAAACCATTGTTTAATGGCTTTTTCTTACCATTAGAATTAGGTGATTCCTTTTTCTTTGGAGATATCTTTATATAATCTCCTCCCATGTGTGCATGAGGGTGAATGTGTTTCATGTGGTGCGAATCAAAAGCAAAAACCTTGAGAGCTGTAAAAAGAAAAATACTATGCAAATCACTTCCATTACAGTCTAATATAATTTACAGTTAGGTTAATAAATGTGACATCAGATTGCATAATTGTGAATTTTAAAAATACATCATTGTGCCAAATATTTCAAGGAGAAATGCTATTAATAGGTACATGTTTGCTTTAAACCTCTAGACTTCGTTATTCTAATGTATACATTTTTCTCTCATACCTTTTATTCTTTCCATGAAAAATATGGTCTTTTATTTACTTTGCATTAAATTAGGCACTGGAAAGAATAATAGGTTACTTTAGGAAGAGCTATTGCTTTATTAAAAATTCATTTCTGAAAGGGATCACAAATCACAATTATAAAAAGCAAAGGATAAAATCCTCCATTGAATAGTAACATTCGAAAAAGCCAAGTTTTGAAAAGTGAATATCTCACAGTGATCATTCCCTGGTACAAAATGCACATTGCACCATGATATAATGATGTGTGCTGTCAACAAACAAAACAAAAAACAAACAAACAATCTTCGCCCCTCAGGACAAAAACTACATTAGAGGACACTGAGCTCTTTACTCAGTTCATTATAGTGCAGAGTTTCAATCATCCACAGTGGGGAAAAAAAAAAGTCAATCAGGCCTTAAAGAAAAAAAAAGAAAAAAAAAAGAAAAAAAAAAGAAAAATCTAAAACTTGACTGATGGGCTAGAATCACTAAACTAAACCATCTGCATTGCTTATAGCACAGCACACAAAAACAATATGAGCTCTTCAATAGACCAGCTGTCAGAAAATGTTTGTCCGGATGTAAGAAATAGTTCTTTGCGGTTGAAGATTTGGATAGTCTGTAGTTCAAGAAGCTGCACCATGAAATGCAATGGAGAATGAGACATTCTTGTGGGCCTGGTCTCAAAAATAAGTGTGTGGGAAACACATCGGCATTGTGGGTAAGATATTCATAGTGCTGAGTAGTAATGGGAAGACTTCAAAAGGTTTAGAGTTTGGGTTCAGTTTGGATAAGCACCTATAAATTCAGATTCTCAAACAAAACGTTGCCAGAAAATGACTGAAATTTTCAAAGCTCTCCTTTAGGTCTCTGTATTAGCATCTGCTCTCTTTAGGGTATGGCCTAGTAAACTACTCCCACAGTTGGCCATACAACTGGGTCCATCTGTGCTACAAATTACAAATGTAACAGGCTCCCTGGAGCTTATGAGACTGGTTCATTCTGTGTTGTCTCCCTCATTTCATCTGACAACAGCAAATCTCACTGAAGTGAAAGAAGGAAAAGGATCTGTTCTTCCTTAGAAACGGAGGCAGGTTTTTTCTCAGTATCATGGTGCATTTTGGGGAGTGATCTGTAAATGGCAAGATTTATGTGACCAGGGGAGGGAATACTGGATTTTACTACACCAGATCAGGAAACTGGATCAATCAGAGGATATATGAGTTACTCTGGAAGAAGAAAAGCAGAATGGCTGGTCAAAACCAAAAAGGGGAAAGAATATAGTCTTAGGATAGAGTCTCAAAAAGGGCACAGCACGAGCCTTACTCTGCTCCCACTGAAGCCTACAGTAACACTGTTATCTTCACTGCATGACTGCCTTCAGTGAGAGGAGATAGGCCAAAGCTGAGCACTTTTGAAAATGCTACTCTTAGTGTCTTCCTAAGACCATAACACAGAAGACAAGCAAATTATACACGGAGGGAGATAGTGGGAAGTCAAGTTGAGATCTTCCCCAATATCCTTATCTGAACTTTCTTGAAATTCAAAACACAGCTGTGCCATCACCAACACAGGGCTGGGCCTTCAAGGCACAGACTAGTTCAACGTTTGTTTACATTGCTTTTACTGAATCAAAAATAAAACAAAACGTGGCTTGTAGAGTTCTGCTAGCAACTCTAATTTTCATTCTGTTGGCATTTTTAATGCATCTGTTCAAGATGTACAGTGATTTGCTAAAAGCAGTGTGATGACTGCCACTTTGGTCATGAGTGAAGTTTGAACTGGAAAACATTCAGAGCGGAAAGCATGACCCTCTATATCATCCCTCTAAGAACCAATCTAGATCCTCAGCTGGTGCACCCGGTCTTACCTTCATTGAAGTCAATATAGTTAGATGATTTACATTAGCCCAGGGTCTGGCCCAAAATCTGTAGGTGTTTTTTGGTTGCTCCTTCAAACTCTTAAAACCCCAAATCTCTGGGTTTTACATAACACTACTTTAATCTCAACAATTTATACTGAAAAAATTTCACAGTGTAATTCACATCTAAAGTATCACTTACATTCATTTTCTTTTTCTTACCCATTTCACTTGCATTAATATCTAGCTGTGTTGTCTTTTTGAAGTTCTGTGACATGAGCAGCATTGCCTGTTCCGCAGCATGCATCAGCTTAGTGAGACTTGTTCTCCTGTTATCTGTAGGGAGTGCTTCCCAAACTGTAATTTTATCCTTTTGAACAAAATTGTTCACGGTGTTAACAAAAACCTGTCAGTATAAAAATATTTTTAAGCACAAAAGCCTTATGCTATTTATAAAAGGAAAAAAAATACAACAGTAATGCTCAAGCCACTTACATTAATAGTCACATTAGTAAGTGCTTCCTTGTCAGAAATTGTGTTATTCATAGTACTTAGTGATGGGTAAGATACAGATAATGCTTCCACATATGAAATCATATCTACAGGTGAAAGTTGTCCCACAGTGTTCCTATTGAATTCTTGCAGGAAAGCCAAGGGTTCTTTTATAGTCCTAATCTGAAAGAAACAGGAAATCAGTATACTTAGGAGATTCCACTGGCAATTCAACCAGCAAAGCAACCACTGATGACCTTTTGGGAATATAAAAGAGTTGCACAAATGATGGGGAAATAAATTAATGATTTCTGTGAATTAGTGAATAAGGGCCGGTTTCTACACACAAACAGGGGCACAGCAGGTCAGTGGGTCTACTTATGGAGCTACTCCAATTGAGTAGGCAAGCCAGAATTTGACCAGGCAAATAGACATCATAAAAGTATAATACATATCCAGCATACTGTCTTAATTTATTTTGACCAGTACAACTCAGTTTTATTTAGCATAATGCTCCATTATGTACTAGTAAACATTTTGTTGCATATTTTGTAAAAATAATTAAATCTTAGTAGTATGGCAACTTACCTACAGCCTCTTCTGTTAAATCTTTGCTGAGAGGTGGAAACAGATGGCCAGTTTTTTTAAAAATGAGGACTATAAAGCACACAGATTACCAAAATTCTATTGCAATCTTAATCTTCACTGCTAAGGGTTGAAAACTATTAAATAACTTCCCTACTGAAAATATTAATATAAAGTAATTAGATGGAAATGTTTGTACAAAAATGTTTATATTAGTAATCGGCTGAGAAGATTGAGATCTGGATCTGTATTAGGTTTAGGCTAGGGTTCAGAATTCAGTGTCATGACTGAATCAGAGAAGGGTTTCAGATTTTCTGGCATTGAAATCCAATGAGATTTCATCCTTATATAGTAGAAACATAATGAAATCATCCAATTTGGTGAGATTCCTGTGATCTCAAAGGTGAATATCCCATGAGATAGTGCTCTCATGAGATCCAGACTTTATCTTTGGTTGCATTCTAATGGAACTGGAAAACGGGCCTCTTTCTGTTTTTGATCTAACTCAGAATCAAAACTACAGGGGTAGGTTCAGATCCAAGGGCTCAAATTTAAAGCATTAATTTTTCTTCCAAATTTAGATTCAAGGTTTTGACCCAACCCTAGTTTAAATACAGGTTTAAAAACAGACAGTCATTCGGTTTTAAGTTCAGATGTTGTACTTATCCTGTCTTCTCTACTTAATTTACAGTAAGCATGTTAATGTAATGTATACCTTAAAATTGAAGAAATCAAACCTCTTATGTTAAAAGACTGGGTTCTTTTAAATCTGATCATTGAGGCAAACTGCTTGAGATAAAAAGCAAACACACACAGTGGTGATTCACTTAGTCAAATCAGAAACCGATAGTCTTGTGGACTCACCAGTTTATTTAATTTGCTGTTTGAAATTTATGCTTCTGGGGAAAAAATCTGGTTCCCCAATTCTTTCACATGCAGCCTAACACACGATGTTTTGAAGGAGAGAAAAATATTGGTACCCAAGTGTATTATTGCTCTATTTTATATTTTGTCACTTGCCTTCACTGCCTCTATAAATTATCTTTCTAGGTTTCCTTCAGAACAAACAAATAGCTGCACATAATTAAATGTAGAAAGGTGTAATTTCAAGAACTTGCCATTCAGAAACTGTTGAGTGATTACCACACTTCTGAATTCTATGCACAACATGATTTAGTTCACTGGAGATACAAACAAAACAAAGCTTGCAGGCAAATTAACACTGCTATTCAAATACATAACCATTTCAAATAAGCTGGAAGTATTAAAAAGACTTCTATATATATGCTTACATTCAACTATATCTTCAACCATTTGTTAAAAGTGCCTCAATAGATATTATAATAGAAATAACAGTTTTAAAAGAGAAACAATAAAAGAATTTGCAAATTAATCTATAAACCATTGCTACTTACTTCAGCTAAGGTTTGAGTAATATTTTCAGTTATACAGTCACTATGTAACTTGCACTTTGCCTTTAGATTTTCTGTAGAAATTAAAAAGAAGACTAATCAATTACAGTAACAGTTCTTGCATAAGAAAACCCAAACCTATACAGTATTTGACACTTGTGCCTACATATGGATCATTCACAAGCATAAGCTATTAAGACCTGATTCTGACCTCACTTACTGGGTTTACACTGGTATAAAGGCACCAAGCCACATTCTCTGCTGGTTTAAATGGGAACAGCTCCATTTACTTCAGTGGAGTTTTGCTAGTTTACACCAGCAGAAAATCTGACCCATTGACTCACTGGGCTGGTCTACACTGGGGGGGGTGGGAAATCGATCCAAGATACGCAACTTCAGCTACGCGAATAGCGTAGCTGAAGTCAAAGTATCTTGGATTGAATTACCTGGGGTCCACATGGCGTGGGATCGATGGCCGCGGCTCCCCCATCGACTGCGCTACCACCGCTCCCTCTGGTGGAGTTCCGGAGTTGACGGTGAGCGCGTTCAAGGATTGATATATCGCGTCTTAACGAGACGCGATATATCGATCCCAGATAAATCGATTGCTACCCGCCGATACGGCGGGTAGTGAAGACGTACCCACTGTTTACACTGGTATGAGTGAGAGAAAAAATCGGGCTTATACAGCTTAGAACACATGTCAGCACAATGTCAGGTTGGGTCTTCAGATTTCATCACATTGTTCAGTACAAATACATTTCTAAGAGTACATCTCAATGATATTCTTAGAAAATATAGGTGTGAGTGCCTTGCCTCTTTTTCATGTCTGGCTGATTAATCTAACTGAAGATAAAGAGACACTGGTGGGTTTCTCAGAAGATGTAGTTCTATAATAACACATAAACCTTTATAATATCATTTACCTTGGCAGGAAGTGCCATCATTTGGCTTAAACTGTAATTTTCCTGTGGATGGTTGATAACCTTCCTTACAGGAGCAGTTATATCCTCCATCCACATTTTCACATTTCGCATGATCTCCACAGGCAATGGTTACTGCTTCACTGCACTCATCTATATCTGCAAATATCGTGAGAAATTGAATTTTTTATTAAGTATTTAAAGACTAACACCTTGCTGCCTTGTTGATAAGTTATGCATAAAGCAATTTCACATCAACATTTCACAAAATACTATTAAAGAAAAAAATAGCAAAAAGCTAACAAAGCCAAATTTAATGGCAAACACATCTACTAATTATATCACTTAGGGTTTGGAACAATAAAGCACAATTAAGCATCTTTTTAATATTAAAAATATTCAATGAGAGACTGCTGATTTTTTGCACAGCTATAACAACTCTGTGTTCACTGAAAAAGCCTTCTATTTGTACATATATTTTTCATGTTTTAAAAGTGAGTTTAATTCAACAATATCAAAATACTAGACTATGTATGATGAAAATAATCTGAAACCTAATTTTTCTACATATTATACTAAAATAGATTGTACTACCTTATTATTCAGTTAGAAAAGAGAGAGGAAACTGGTATACACAGCCTTTTGATTTAAAGTCAATGCTTTATTATTTTAGTATTTAAAGGATCAATTTGCCTGTCTGGTTAATCTGATATTTAAGTCAAAGGCTCTTCAAAGTGCTTGACTTGTCTATTTTATCCACATTTAAACTTGATTTCCCTAAAATTGATGATGCCTTCCTAATTAATTTGGGTAGGTAAGTTCAGTAATTCAATTGACTGAGTGAGAGTGGGTCTGAGAATTAAACTGATGAATTGTGGGAAGGAAATCTGTGAATTGATGGATTTGGAAAGGCAGGGCAAAAACTGATTTGATGGATGGGAAAGGGGGTCTTGCATTATATCGACTGACTGGGGATAGCGACCAAATAATTCAGCTGATACACTGAGTCTTGAAACTATACTGAGTAATTGTGAGCAGTGGGGTAGGGGTCTGAGAAATTATGTACTGGGGGAGGAGGGAAGAACTAAACAGGCTGGAAAGAGGAAGGACCGAAAAAAGAATTGATTAATTTGTAGAGAGAAGCCAATACATGTATAGATTTAGAAGAGGAGGGGCTGAGAATTGAACTGAAGGATTGTGGAGGTGGAAAACAGAACTGATGATCTGGGAAAGAGGCCAAAATTAAGTTGGTGATTTGGGGATTACTGAATACATTGGGTAGAGGTTGGGGGAAAACAACTGGAGATCTGCTTGCGGGAGGGTGCAAACACTTATGAATTGATGGAGGGGCTCATGCTGATAAGAGGGGCTCAGGGGAGAACAAGTTGAGAATGGATGCGGGGACTACAAAACAGTCTTTTAGTTTTGAGGAACTGATAATTGGTTTTCAGTGCTGGCACTGTTTAGATTAGAGAGTGGATTTCTGGTGACAGTGATTCTGTGAGGCAAAAATGGGTAAGAAAAAGAAGAATGAATAGATTTGGCACAGAAAGGGGAGAGTACGGATTAGGAGGAGCGGGAATACATTTGTCGAAAGTAGATGTTAGAACATCATTTGCCAACGGCAAGCATGTCTGGTTAAAAAAAAGTCAGATAAATGCTTTAAAAAAATCTTATGTCCACGGAATTGTACATGGCATTTGAACATTTAATGGAGGAGTCTAAGAACCATCTCACCCCACTTTTTTTTATTGCTTTGTCTGCAGTCCCCCACAACCTCCTATCTTCTACTGGTTTAGACTGAGGCCTTCCTAGACAATTACAGCTTGCCATAATCACACTGGAAGGCACTAAGAGGTATCTTGAAAGATCAAAGGTGAGGCTAAGTTGCTGACATCTGTATTATGTTGATAATTCGTTTTGATACTTAATTAACAAATATTGAGTCATTTGATTTCAGCATATGGGCTTTTGTATTATTTATATCTGAATGGTTTTTATGACCTGCCTGCTGAGGTGGCAACCATGTCAAATCTCAGTGGATTGATAAAAGTGAGGAAAACAAAAAGAGAAGTACCATGTGAGATATTGCTACACAAAGGGTAAATCATAATTAAATGCTGTCATTTGAAGGCATGGGGCCAAAGACACTAGTCCTGGCATTTAAATAATCCACTCACATCAATTAATTGTATGGCTCTTTTCTGGAGCATGTAAATGTCACTCAATGTCCCGCTATGTGACTCAGTGTAACATAGATGCACTTGGATTAAATTGAAGTGCCAAGGGTGAGAAAACAATGACAACGCCAGTCTGCATAATGGCTCCACAGATGAGCCTCATCTCCAGGGATTTTCTTGGCCTTCTCAGCTATGTAGAGAAGGATGTGTAAGTCCTAACAAGATCTCCAGCATGCAGCTCATTGTGAAATATCAATAAATGACAAACTTCACAACAACCCGAAATGCCTGATTTGAATGTGTGCTAAAGTAATCTATTAATAGTTTGATTTATAACAACACTTATAAAGTTGGTATTAAAATCAATAGATGACTAATAGCAACCTTCCTTTCCTAAAAATTATACCTCCTAGAGATGTGCATAAATAATTGAACGTACTCCAGATCATCATTGCTAAGTATCAGGTTGCTATGTCACTTATCATTACAAAAGTTTTTCCAGGTTATTATACTTGTCTTGGAACATATGATAATTTGTTTTTCATAAACCCAAATCATTTATTTGTCATTATCAGGTATTTATACAAATTACCTTTCTTTTCATACTGTTGTCACATATTAATTGTAATGGAGACCTTAATGAGGAGGCAGGATTATCAAAACAGAAATGGAAGTTCATGGACATGACAGGCAACAAAGATGCTAAGGACATACAAACCGACTGAGGAGTATATACAAATAGTTTATCTGCAGCTGAGTTGTCTATACAGAATTAATTTATATGAATCCTAGCTAATTCAGTGTTTGCTGGAGAAAATATTTACTGGAATAGATAATTAAAAGGTACTGATCACCTTCTTGTTCTCTTTAAACAAATATGATTTGCAGGTGCCATCAACAATTTTACTACCATTTCAAGGTAGATTGCATGTTGCTTTTAAATAGTTTAAAAGTGTCAGTTTACATTTTCTTCTGTACTTTTTGCAGGGTTTTGGGGTTTTTGGGGGGTCATTCTATTTTAGATGAATATGCAACTTTAGACCAAACAGGAAACAACAGCTTGTCAATGCTTTTAGAAAGTGATCCATTTCCACCTGAGGTTTGTAGCTAGGAGCCCATTCATTCTCCCATTACCTACAACAGGAGCAAGTTTGGGCCCCAAAAACCCAGTCTTATGACTCTAACTCACATGAGTAGTCTTTAGTGAGAAGATTCATGAGTGATGGTTGAAGGACTGGGCCCTTTAATGAGAAGACCAATTGCCATGGCTCAGCAAGGAACCCTGCCTTTCAGAAAATATTCAAAATAAACTCTGGAAGTGAGCTTTGAAGCCTTTATAATAGCTCTGATCAGAAAGAAATATTAAAGCAAAACCCCCCAAAATAACACCACCAACACCATTTAACTAGTATGAAAAGAGATGTATAACTTTTTATTATATTTCTGCTTTTTTGTCACTGCTCATTTACTACAGCAGGCAAGATAATTCCAATTAATATAAAGGTAGTGAGAATGGTTATTATGTTCAGTCTTGCCAATTATGGGATCATAGCTATATTTCTTTGATTCTTCATCAGCCAGTCAAGACAGCTTGATGTCTACATTATAAATGATGCTTATTAGTAGCTTGCAGGGTATTGAAAAGTCCACTGGTAAAGGACCAGATGTTCCTTTTGGTTTTGCACTGTGGAGGGAAGCAATGTACACAAAGTGGATTCCAAATTGTCCTAAGAAGGGCATATGCAAAGAGATAACAGCTATGCGGCATAATAACATATCCCCACACAAACGGCACTCCGAAGTTCTATGAGGGAGAAAGGGTGAATGGCCAATCAGCTGGGGGAAAAGTCAGGACCCGAATGCAGTAGCGTATGTTTGGAAGAATGGTGCAGCTTCTTCCAGAAATCGTGATGCAGAGATGTCAAATTCATTCTGGACAGAAACAAATTCTATTTTTGACCCCTTGGGCTGGGGTTACAATTTAGGGTCCATTCCCCTTTGACCCACAGGAGAACTAATATACAAAGATCAAGGGTGGAAAATGGCTTTTATGTAGTAAATAAGCTTATAATTATTATTTAACTTATATTGAGCATCAGAAGCGGGAAAATATCCTCACCTTCAGGACCACCACTATTTCTACTTTGTGTTTTTTTTCCATTCCCTATTCTCCTTTCTCAATTTCGCTGTCCCCTGTCTTTGTGACTCTCCTCCTTTCTTCCCTGTGTTTTTCCTTCTCTACAGCAACCTCCAGTTTTTCTTCTCCCTGTGGGTGTAATCATCACCCCATTCCCTAATCTATCTGATATAATGATCAGCCATGAAAAACTTATCACTGACATGTAAAGTGTCATCATTAGATATGAGAGTTAACAGCCCAATTAGATTAATGGGGGGGAACTGCCATCTCCCAGAACCAGTGTTTTAGGCTGTCTTTAGACCCAGGAAGACAACATTGCATCGGTTATGCTTGCTTCACATTTGAAAGGTTAACATGACATCTCAGAGGGATAGAAACTTTTTGTTTGTTTGTTTAAAGAAAGCTTAGATTGTGCAAATTCAGAATGTGTCTTGGGGCCACATAAATCATCAAGTGGGCTGACAGCACTGTCCTAGTGCAAATTAAGCAGCTCTGAGTTGTACAGCATAGACAACACTCCTATTATAATACTGATGCCCACTCCAGACATATGGCACTGCCTGCCACCTAGGTACACCACTAGGGTGCTATTGTCTGTGTGTAGAAGACATGTCTGAGACCTCTCCCACATGTAGATGATCCATGGGTTACAACGTAATCCTCTATGGCTTCCTTGATAAACTGCAAAACTGACTTTATTTATTTTGTACCTGTATTTAATGAGATAATATGCCACGAGGTTATTTTTTGTTTTGGAACATGTCAGCTCCATCCACACTGATTTGCACAAAAGAAGAGAAAAGCTGACAATGAAGGACCACTAGAGGATGACAGTAGAATGTCTGCACCCTGAACAGCAGGGAAAAAAGTTTATTATTAATTTATAATACCTTAGGCATGGAACAGGACCCCATTGTGTTAGGTGGTATACAATCACAGAACAAAGAGATAGTCCTTGCCCCATCTAGATACTTACAATCTAGGATACGTCTGCTTTGAAATCAGGGACTTCAGCACGTGTAGGCATATCCAAGCTAGCTTGGATCTAGCTAACTCGAATAATAATAGTGAAGCTGCAGCAGCACAGGTGGCAGCACGGATTAGCCTCTTGAGTACATAGCTAGCTAGACCAATGCTAGCTCAGGTATGTCTACACGTGCTTCAGTCACACCTATGGCTGCAGTGTAGACATAATCTTAGTACAAGAAAAGAGACAAGGGATGGATATAGACAGACAAACGTAATAATAAAAAGTAATCTCTCTCAATTGGCAAAAAAGTAAAGCAAAACTAGGAACATTCAAGTGAAAACTTTGAAGACAAGACTTCTGAAGCTTATAGTAAAAATCAAGACATCTTCTAGAAATAGGTAATTTTTATAGCTAATTGTGCTCACAACATGAATCCCAGATTACTAAATTGCTGTGAATCTGTTCTCAAGTTAAATGGAAACATGGTATCAGGATGTGAGGAACATCAATGAAAGTTTGACTAGATCACTCTCTAGCCTAATATGCCACTATTTTGCTTATATTTGGAATGATAAGAAAAGACAGAGATTGTCAGGACTGCCAAGCTTTGGAGAGAGATATCTGGAACTAGATATAATCAGCCCAAAGAGGATATACCTGTGTAAAGAGGCAACAGATTTATTGCTTGTTTTTCCATTCCCCAAAGAGTATCACAGCACACAAAGAAAATTACCAAAGGATTGAAAAAAGAGAAATAGTTACAATTCTTCCAAGGAAGGGCAATCCTTAAGGACTGCACAATTGTTCAGAAATAATATTTTCACAGAGAATATTTCTGTCTTGTAATCCTAAACGTGATCCATCAAACTGCTACACAGGCAGAAACTGAAGGACTGCACAGAGGGTAGGTAGCTACTCATTCTACTCACTACCTTAAACCAGAACTGAAAAGAAGAATTAGTGAGGGATGAAGGGAATTTTGGAATATTGGCCAGAGTCTGGTGCTGAGGTGTAAGCAAACTGAACGTGGCTGGGACAAACCCTAAAGGCCATTCTGCTGGTCCAGGATCAGTGGATTGCCTTGAATTCTGACCAAATCCCATCTGACCCCTGCCAGGCCCATTGTGTTGGCAGAACCAGGAGAAGGTGGTGTAAGATGGAAAGAATGCGGGCCACCATTTGGCCTTAGATTTGTATTCCTATATAAAGCTACTGCATTCGGTTTAAATCCTGAAGTTCTGTTGAGGTCAATGGGACTTTTGTTGAGTAAAGATTATAGGAAGCAGAATTTTATTATTGAGACATAGGGGCTTGAACTGGAATACCAGGTCTGTGAATTGTGGGAAGCTCTCATCCAAATTGCACAGATCAGGGCACCTGAATTTCTTTTACTGGATTTCTCTAATTAACAGGAGGCATAAGAAATAAGTGACAAATTAAAGCTACCTGGATGACATTATAGTAACTTACCCACACAAAAGGTTCCATCATTAGTTACAAACTTCTCTTGACCACTGCTCGATCTGAAACCAGTTGCACACATGCAGTAATAACTCCCCACAGTATTGGTACAGTTGGCGTTCTCTCCACAAGGTTGTGTAGCATTTTCACATTCGTTATCATCTGTCAAGAGACAAATTACATAAAAATAATTTTCATTTGCCAGTTTAACAAAATAATGGTTTAATCTGGACTCCAGTATTTTTTATTTATAGATGTTGAGATTAACATGCTGATTATTTGTTTAGCACTGGCCTCACCAATGCCAAAGACTTAATCATGCTCAAAGCCACATAGGTATCCAAAGTAAAACTTTCCACTACATGCATCTGACGAAGTGGGTATTCACCCACGAAAGCTTATGCTCCAATACGTCTGTTAGTCTATAAGGTGCCACAGGACTCTTTGTCACTTTTTACAAAGGAAAACCAGCTCTGTATTAGAGCAGAACAGAAATGCATGTACTAAACTGATGTTCTAGCAGGAATCCCCACTTCCAAATCACATATCAGGTCAGATACGCTCATGTTTGCCTGATCTCCAAATAGAGACCTGGTGTGATGTCATGGGCCTCAAACCCAGGCCTGAGAGTGCCCAGACAACTGTCGCATTTTCATCTCCACCCAATGTCTGCTGAAGCCTGGTGGGTTGAGGAGCTAATATAACTACAGCCTCAGCCGAGGCACCACCCACAGGAGCCTGGATTGGAGGATCGCCAAACTCCACGTAAGCCAGAAGGAGGCATAGGAAGTTGTCTGAGCAACTAGGTAATTCCCTGTTGCTGCTGCATTGGATCCTGCTTGTGCCTGCTTCCTTCATTCTGCACCCAACCCTGTTCCTGATTCCTTCTTTCCTCCTGGCTTCCCCCTGCCTTTGTTCCTGCTCACCACTGTGCTCCTGCTCTGTGCCTGATCCTTGCCTCTCTTCCAGTTCCTGTCATTTTGCCTCACTTCAGTTACCAGTCCCAGCGCTGACCCTGGGCTCTGGTAATTGGCAGTTGGCTCTGGTGCTGACCCTTGACTTTATCTGCTGACCTGGACACCTGCTGTACCCACTAGACCTGACTTTTGCTCTGACCTTCAGACATTTGTCCCAGTCCTTAACATGTGGATGGTGTCCCGAGATCCACACATGGAGGATGGGCCATGGGCAGGTGCACAGATATACAGTATATTGTTCTCCACTTCCATCCTTCTAGAGATTTTTTGGAAAAGAATGCATTATTTTTGCTATGGAGCCTCCTCTCCTTAGGGTCCCTGGGACAGCTAATGCCAAAGAGAAGAGGGCTTCTGCCAGGGGCAAGAATTCTGACCTAGATAACCTTAATCTCCCACAAATTTTGGGGGATTCACCAACTATAAAGGCAGGCCCAGTGGTATATTTCAGAAGGGGGCCAACCCATGCTCTCAATGGAACAACAGGGAAATAACTTCATAAGGGTATCTTTCCGAAGATTACTTCTCTAGACACCTTTCCTGTGGGTTTTATCATGGGGGAGAGGGAGGAGAAGAGGAATGATCCAAGTGATTTGGCAAAACATACTAAGAAGCCATAGACTAGCGCATTAGTCAAGTGAATCAATACACACAATACAACTATTTCTTCTATTTTCTTCCATGCACATTGCATTCTAGATGCTCTATCCAATTAAATAATCATCTGACCAACTTTAGGGAACACTGCAAAACCTTAATCTTCAATAAAGTCTATTCATTATAGCAAGAATGACAACACCGATACCTCCACCCACTCAAATGTTCCCCCCCCCCAAAATCCTGAAGCAAAAGAAATAAATTAACCTACCAAGAGCTCCCCGGAACCAAAAAATACTCCAAGCAGAGTTTTTAATCCTAAAAGAGGGAGGCTCTGGCTATTCCCATGAAGTCCACTAGGGACTTTGCTCTTACTTTTATATGGAAGATGCTCAGAGTCTATAGTGATGGGGAGCAGTATAAAACCCTAAGGCTTGGTCTACACTTACCCCCCAAGTCGAAGTAAGGTACGCAAATTCAGCTACGTGAATAACGTAGCTGAATTCGACATACCTTACTTCGAACTTACCGCGGTTCAGACGCGGTCCACACGCGGCAGGCAGGCTCCCCGTCGACTCCGCGGTACTCCTCTCGTTGAGCTGGAGTACCGCAGTCGACGGCGAGCACTTCCTGGTTCGATTTATCGCGTCCAGACCAGACGCGATAAATCGAACCCGGAACTTCGATCCCCAGCCGTCGAACTACCGAGTAAGTGTAGACTAGCCCTAAGATATAACTATTAATTGCAGAAGAATATTTATATTAAGAGGCATGGTAGCAGGGGAGAAAAAATGATGGCAAGTGTCGCAAATAAGGTGTTTTCAGACACAGGAGCAAGACTGTGCCAGCAGATAAAGATAATACCAGTGTGCCAAATTTGTTGAGAGAATGGCAACATTTGTAAAGATATAGCAGGAACAAATTTCTGCCTTGTAACTTATTCTGGACCCGTGGAATAGCCCAGGCACAGGGACCTTTTCAGATGTAAAGTTAATAGGAAGCCCTTTCACTACATGTGATTTAACACACCTTTCAGTTAATTCACAGTGCAAATGCCAACTCAGGAACATCAAATGGATTTACAACATTCTCCAGAGGACTTTGGGTCAATGCTAATGAATGGATTACACTCATTATAACTAATATTGTAATTTAATTTAATAAGGAATTCAAGTGTAAAAGCAATTTGCTAATGTATGTTAATATTTATTTTATGGCTTTAGCAGCTGTACTTCTGAGAAAACAATAGAGAAGGGTGTGTGATTTGGCTCTCACTTACAGAACACTTGTGTACCCCCGAATTAACTTCAGTGAAGTAATGGAATTGCATCAGGGAAAAAGTGGTATAAATGAGATCAGAATCAGAGCCAGAAACTAATAATTTAAGCTATGAATACTTCATGATCAGTGGCATGCTTCTCACTCCAATGACAAGCATGCTAGAGTACATGCCATAGAAAACTTTAACCTTCAGGCTGTTTTCCTTTAGAACTCACCCTCTTGGGGACAGGGAGTGTGACGATGGAATTGCATTTTGTGTGTGTGTTTGGTTATCTTGGTCAGAATGACCCATTATTGTGATGCATACTATCCATTAGAACCCTAGCCTTTCAGCTGAAAAAAATCAGTGTGGCTATGAGTGTGCCATACAATTTCTACTATTAAGATAGAAAAAATTGGTGTTGTGGCAGGCAATGCCATGATTTCTAGAAAATAAGACACACTGGTTTTGGAAAATGTGGGGTGGAAGCCTTAGAAGAACAGAAGTGGGTAAGAAAACTGACTATATGGAGATTTATTCAAGGCCAGGGGGAAATAAAGCTGAATAGACAGAGGTCATAGAATTTTGTGAGTGGAAAAAACAAAAACTCCTGCCTGTATTTTCTAGTGTCTCGGACATAAGAGCTCCAGTCCTGAAAGCCTGGCTGTATTATAGCTCTCAAGTGGCCCAAAGAACACTCTCAAGCAGTATAAACTGACTCATACAGTGGACACCATTAAAATCTTTACAGTTTTGCCTAATTAACTTTCCTGTGGTATTGGCGGCATTCCATATATTTAGGGAGCTCATAAATATTTTAATGGTAAGCATTGTATATTAGAAGGATCTCCTGTTCTGGGAACCTTTTCAGATAAGTGCTCCTGCTGCCCCCCACTTTCCTCAGAGGAAACAAGTCTCTTTTTTAATTACCCTACAAGCCTGGCTTGTTTTCATTCATCTGGCCTGATTAGCTAATGAGCACAGAATTTTAGGCTGCTTACACAAAGGCATCGCAGGAACTCCTTACAAGGAAGATTATGAAAGCTAACTTCCCAGATCACTTAACGTCAGGTTTACATGGATGCAACTCCATATACATCAATGGTTCTAATCCTGATTTGCTCCCGTGTCACAGACAGCAGAATCAGGCCTGATCTATGTATAATTTGGTTCCACAATGTTTAGGAGGGTCCTAATAACTGTGTACAAACATTTTAGGTATCTCAGTACCAAGGAAAGAGAGAAACTATTTAGTATTGAACCTACAAGTGCTGACATGATGCACAGCAGGAAGCAAATCGCTATTGCTTTCTAGCACTATCTGTAAATGCAGGCTATAACTATGTACAAGTGTGCAGAGAAGTAAGTTTCAGGTCTCTTGTATGGTTCCTCTTTTACTCTGCAGTAACAGTGCAGGTAAAATAAAGGGTAGGACATAGCAAGACAGAAAATGTGTGTGTCTAATGACATATAGGAGTAAGTGTGAGCCGTAGCATCCTTGAAGACAATGGACTATGCACATGCTGTTAAGTGGTTTACTGGACTGGAGCCAGAGTTCTGAGCTCCTTGCAGGATAGAGCTCCTAGACCAGAGGAACTTGGTGGTCACACTGCATTGTTTTCATTAATGCCTGATAAAATTCACCAATTGTTCCCGGTCATGGTCATTACCTTTCCCTCATGCTTGCACTGTGCAAGATAAACTTTTCTGATGTGGGACAAGGCATTAGAAATAGGAGTAATAGGAGAAACTATGAGATCTGTTTTGACTGAGGAATAGCCTTTGAAGAGAAATGGTGGATATTCCATCACCTGAGACAATTAAAATAATTGGACAATGCACTAGAAAATGCACATTAGAGAAGGAGCCTGCATCAGCAGAGAGGTGGAGAGATGCCCTGCAGCTGGGGTGGTCATTTAGACTTGTGCAGAGTGGGTGCAAAATGCTACCAAACTCAGAATGGCAGCATTTTACACCATTTTGCATAGCTGTCAACAGTGACACAGGGAGTGCAGTAGAGAATTAGGCCAAACATGACCTTGCCATCTCTAACTTGACCACCAACTCTGCTTTCAGAAACAACAAGGCTTGTCATAATCTAGATTGGAATGCAAGAAACCTCAAAGTCATCTGAGATGAAACCTAGCAATTTACATGTCAAACACAAGCAAAGTGAGCATCTGAAGTGCTAATATGATATCAATGAAGACTTGACAGTAAACTTTCATTTAGCTTTCCCTACACGCTCAGATTTCATATATATGACATTTTGAGTAGACCGTGCCAGGGATCTAATTTAGTGGACCAGGTCCTACTCCCATTGAAATTAATGGCAAAAGTATCATTGACATCTGTGGAACAAAGGGGATGCTCACTATGGAAAAAAATTACTGAGTTCCCGCAAGGGACAGAAAGGGGATGTGTTTTCATGAAAAAAGAAATTTCACATAAATGGAAAGTTTGCAGTACTGTCCAGATGGAATTTCTGCTATGCAGTTGATGGAAGGTTGCATCCCATATATCAATGAACAGTGGCAAGGGTGGCCGTTGTCGTATTTAAGTATTCTGCTTGACTTCACAAAAAATATTTAAAAACCATTAACAAAACATATTTTTCAATTCTTTTTATAGTCAAGATATTGAGCTACTGTATAAAAAATTCCAGTGTGAAGCCTATGAGTTTAAAGATGTTTTTCCAATTTTTACATAATTTATAATGCTATCAGATTTGTGGTTTACAGGGAATCAGACAAAATCAGGATTTATAGATTAGAAAATCTCTAACCCCTTCTTAAACAAACTTGTTTAGCAATATGGACAGAAAGGAGGATACCCTAAATGACGAACAGGCATATGAGCCATTTGCTTTGTTGCTGTATAATCTAATTATGACGTGCATGCACAGTAAAGCAACTGCTGGCAAAAGAAACCCATTAAGCATTGCAGGCAATATTTCAGGAATGCGAACTGAAAATCAAGGGAAAGAAATGACACAAGTGAAACAGGTATTTTTTAAAGATTTTTTTTTTAAAATAACTGATGAAAAATATGAATGACTTTTAGAAACAAGAGTGGTCAAATGACAAGGGTAATTCTTGTGCCTAAATGGAAATGTGGCATTCCAATCTATTTGATATACAAGAGGTTCACAGAATGGCTGATCAGTCTTGAATTCATTTTTTTTTAAGCACAGAGTTCTATAATATTTGGAATGCACTCAAATTGTTATAAATTAAATATCACAATGGGAGGAAACCATGAATAATTTGTGACTTAGTTACAGGAAATTAGTTTTAAGTAGCCCAAAGATCAAAAAGGACTGTACGTGGGGGCGTGTACGAGTAGGGTGTTTTTTTGTTATAAGTGTAAAATAAAAGTGATTATTCATGCTGGTCTCAAAAATATAAGGATAATGGACATCTGTTTTCAGAGAACACATTAAATTTTTTGATGCACGGGCATATTTATAGTCAAACAAAAATCAAGTCAGTTACTGGCCAAACTCAATTTCTCTGCTAGTTTCCAGGCTACATATAAAGTTGTTCTAAAAGAATAGGTCTGAGAGACTGATGTGCTTTTACTTGCCCACTGCATTCTGAATTGGGGTGATGTTATTTCTGTATAAACAGTGCATGACATTAGTTCATGAATTAATTATAGGGGCTAATCCAAAAACCACTGATGCCAAATGTGTCTTTCCATTGACTTCAGCAGGCTGTGTATTGGACCTCCCCACCCCCAACCTTGTAGCTTGTACAGCTACTGGTAAAGAAAATCTATAACTATTTCTTTCAATGCAGTTATAAGAAAGTTTTACATATGGAACATTTCTTATGCATGAACTCTAAATTGTGGGTGAAATACAACTTTTGGCTTAAAATATTCATTTGTGTCTTGATGCCACCATGTTACTGAAAAATGCATCATTGTGCTATTCAGCACGACTTTAACAATCTCCATCCCCATCCCACTCAACATTTCAGTTTCTCTGGCAATTACCCAATTTTAATGCATGATGGAAATAGGGTGACCAGATGTCCCGATTTTATAGGGACAGTCCCGATTTTGGGGTCTTTTTCTTATATAGGCTTATATTACTGCCTACCCCGTCCCGATTTTTCACATTTGCTGTCTGGTCACCCTAGATGGAAACTAAATTACAATCTCCAATATGGATGTGTTGGAACTATTACAGTTACAAAACGATATCACTGGTCAGTATTATGGCAGTAGCTAAATAGAAGTCCCTGAAGTGCCAACAGTAGTTTAAACGTATGGTTTGATTTGAAATACGCTTTTCATTTTTTTCTTGAGAGAAAGCACAAACTTTCCTGGCAGTTAGCTGAGCAAAACAACTGCCTTAAAGGATTTCCATTACAAATTAGTGAATCTCCATGATAAACTTTGTTTCAGTGAGAACAGTTTGTTAGCCAAGTAGTCTCAGGTTCAGACCCGCCATACTAGATCTTAGCCAGGTAGCAATAGCATTATTTTTCTTATTAGAAATTTTGAAATCAACCACTTTCATTTAAAAAGAGAGAGAGAGAGAGTTTAACACTTTTGTTCTCCCTCAACTACAAAATATTTCTACAACAAATTCAGCCCTCTTGGACCCACACATAGCAAGCGGCTTGCTAAAATGATGCACTGAGTTTTAAAAAGCAACAACTGAACAAGCACAGTAGCTACTTTCCATAAAGGTAGTTACACATTTGATATTATTATGGTTAATAAGATCCTCAGCTCATACTGATGCTAATGTATGTTCACAGCTTTATTGTCAGATTTTCCTCCCTCCCCATATTACCCTAAAAGAAGCAATTAAAACAAAGAATCAGATTGAGCCCTGATTCAGGCCAGCATAAACCAGGTCCCTGGTGGTCAAAAATCTGTCAGGGTGGTTGTGACAGCACAAGCCTGGGGACTAGCGTGAAAACCATCACAGTCTGAAAAATGGACAGCACTGGCTGGGAAGGGAATGTAGCCAAGGTGGCTGGGGAATACACTGATTCATTGCATTCTGCTGTTCTCCTTTGACAGCAGCCTCTACTGCTAGAGCTCCTGAAAAGCCTCTGGGGGAAACTTAAAGCTGACCTTCCCCAACATAACCCCCAAGAGAGAGCAGTGGTTGAAGTGCCTCACTTAACCCCTCAAAAGCAAGGAAATGAAGGCTTCCTGTAAAACAAATTCCAGTGCTACTCACCCTGCTGTGCTTAGCCTGTCTAGAGGTCTCAGAACAGTGGGTGATCTTACATACATTACTCATATGCTGCAGTACAGTATCTCTACAGTTATAAGAGACTGACCTGAGAATAGCAATGCCATTAACAATCCGGCTTTCCTTTCTGCAATATGTTACCATTAATGTTAATTTAGCACAATTTATTTATGATTCTTAAAATATTCAGCATTTAGGTTTGGTCCAAATCAGCAGGAAAGAGCAGATGCTTAGATGAACCATTTGAGACTGCAAAACTGGGCTGGAAATCTCATTAGGATTGATTTTTTTCATAATGGGCCTGATTCATCCTTGACTTCCGGTGCCTTTGTGCCAGCTATGCTGGCACGAAGGGAATACACAGCAGCCACACAGCTGCATGGGAAATACCCATGCCTCTTTCCCGCTGTGCTTTCATGGCTGTGCACCTCCTTGCAAGAGTTTGTGGCACTGGAGATGCCCCGGGCATTCTAATAGCATGCTGAGGTCTTTAAGGCATGTGGGTATAATGGTTCCACACCAGTTCCAAACTAACCCTGGGAACCCCTGGAATCAGTGAGGCGCAAGTCTGCCCTCTCAATCCCTGCACCAGGCTCTGCATTGATGCATGGGCAAATTGAGGCCAGTATTTCTTGTGCTTCTAGCTGAACAATGGGGCTGCATATTCCATGTAAACAGACTCTGAGGTCCTGGTTTGAAACTTGAAGTGCAAAGCAGCCCCCCAAAATGAAAGACAGTGGGGAGGAAAAGGGTTACACTTTTTTGAAACCAAAAAAGCATTCAGCATTGGGTTTATTCAGAGCTTGGGCAAACTTTGGAGAGGTTCTTATGTTACCCAAAAAGCTTTCCTCATTATTGTTTGTAAAATCAGACATTACAAATTAAATGTGAAATGCATTTATTGTTGGGATAAATGCTAGTGATGAGAAGTGTCATTTGCTTAGCTGCACAGAACAATGCACTTCTCCAATGCTTGTGGAGTATCATGAAAAGAAAATCTATAATTTGTGATCATTCGTATGTGGAGAACAGAATAAAAGAAAAAACATCATTAAAATGCTACTCCTTGACTGGAAAGAAAACATTTACCCTGCAAAGCATCAGCTGGGACTCAAGAAGAAGAAGCAGGCACTCAGATTAGTCAGGTTAGAGAAGGGAAAGTGAGCATGGGTGTGGGGGGCAGGGAATTCAATCATTTAGGATCCGTGTGAAGTCTGGAACAACTGCGTACAATCTCACTGTTCCCATACGGAGAGGGATGTGTTTATTTAGTAACGTCCTTGGCACTGTCACTCCTCTTCCCTCAGAAAGTCCCGTGAATGTGTGTGTGGGGGGAGGAGACGTGTCACACCCTCCCCACCTTGGTATGATTCACCAAAAATGTGTGTAGGTCTGCAGCACTGCACTGTTGAGGGCGGGGGTATCTCAGGAGCAGCAGTGGACAGGAGAAGACTCGGTAGCCCATCTCCTTTACAGCTGTGCTGCTTGGAAGCTTATGGGTGGTTCCAGAATTCATGTGAAGAAACAGTCAATTGCTTGTTTCACTTAGCTAACTCCTACCCCCCTCCCTGTTTAGAACAATTTGAGGAAAACTTCACAAGCTGACGTCACAGAGACTTCCTCCCTCCGCTGTGAGTTTTCCCATAGGAGGCGGCACTCCCCACACCCATCAGGAATAGCACTGGCTGTTCTATGAATTCATCACAAAGCAAGTAGAAATTTGACTTCAAATGGCATTATGTCAATTTACACCAGCAGAGCATCTGGTCTGGTGAGATTGTTAAGGCACAGACTGAAAGAAGAAAAGTGAGTGACCTGTTTGTAATAGCCTAGTTATAACAGAAAATGATGAGTCACAAACAAAATTGAAATGCTGGCAGTCCAGGTTAGGAGTGAGTTGTCTGACTTCTCAGTCTGTGACTGTGAGGAATGGATTAGTTCTCTGGAAAATGGGCTGATGGAGACTTGACAAGAGGACATAAACAATTATCCAATTTCTATTGAGAAGTCACATGCAGCATCTATTCCTGAGTAATTACAAATACAGCGAACTTATTTGGAGAGGATGTGGGCGAGAAACCGTCATGCGTGATTAAACATTTTGGTCCCACACCAAAGATTACAGAAAAGAACACATCAGCAAGCAGTTTGATTAAAAAAAGAAGAAGAAAAGTTTATGTTCTGGGCAACACTCTCCCAAATTTCCAGACAACAGACCCTGATCACCACCAGCCAGGAAATGCATCACAACAGTCTGGCTTACAAACCCTGTCATTGCAGTGTGGATAAACAAGACTACAGCTTGAATTAGGCAGACACACCTAGGGCTTTATCTAACGAGCTACTCATAACATAAAACAGACAACGAAGGGCTTGAGATAAACAACACTACATTAAACTAAGGTATATGCCCACATTTTGTTTATATAGGGTCAAATCCTGGAGTCCTCAGCCTGTCGACTTTAGGCCCAAATGACAGCAGAAACTGCCCATTTCCAATTTGCAGGTGGGTGCTGGGGTGAGAAGCACTGAGGAGAATTTCACAACTCCTTGCCTGCTAGGAAGCCCTCCTCAGGAGCACGGAGGGGAGTTTTGAGCGGGGCTGGAGTTAGGCTGAGACCTAACTATACTCTGACCATACAGTATGAAATGGACTGTGCTCACTGGCTATAATGATCTATATGGGACTACTCACATGCACAAAGTTAGGCACATGCTTACATACACTGCTGAACTGGGGTCTACTGGATGCAAGGGAAAACCACATTCTGTTCTGGTTTGGTCCATTATAGAGTTAGGGGCCAGACATGAAATTTGGATCCAGATTCAGGTGGGGATTCTGAACTCCCTCAAAGGATGGGGATGGCAGATGGGTGTTTCGATTTAGGGTTTGGCTCAGGCTCATCTCCACTGAACTCTGAAAAAAGAGCATTTTCTTGCATGAACTGCACTATCATTCCCCCCTAGTGATAGGATGTGAAATGGCAGTACAGCCTTCACATTGACCTGGAGCAAGTGGATCCACAATTTATTCATATATAATTATATTTTAAGTGTGGGAAGAGTCTGGTACCGAAGTGGGGCCAGATCTATAACTCACTGAAATTAATGGAAAGGCTCTCATTGACTTCAGTTATTTTTTGTCAGGCTGGTGGAGACAAAAATGGCACAGAAACAGAAGGAAGAATGAAAAACATATGGCCCATACTCTTCTCACCATAAATGGATCAAGTTTCCAAGTTCCTTCCTCAGGGAAATACAATCTGGCATGCACCCTGTGTCAAACATCCCACTTGGGTATCGGACACAACATGCTTGAGACATTATGGCAAGAGAAACCACCATTGGATGCCTAGATTTCCTCCATTGAAAAAACTGAATTAAAACCAGGTGATGTATTCTTGAATTGGAGTATATCAGATGTAGCTTGCCAGCCATATACAGGTGTGAATGTTTTTCTGAACACTACCAATAAGGGTTTTGGAAATTTTCACGCTTATTACATTAAGTCATTCTCAATTTGTGTTATGTTTTTTTGTTGCTAACCGACTTATTTTCATTAAATAACATCTTCTAACCAAGAAGTAAAGAAGCATATGTACATTAAGAAAATGTTTTCTTTTAAAAGGAAAGTGAGAAGTGAAGCAGTGTCTCGAATTGAGAAAGATTCTTTGGTTGATAACAATGCCCACTGCAGCATTAAATATGCAGTCCAAATGAATGCTTCATTTCAGCAGGGTAACTAGAACAGTATTTGTTTTAAAACTAAAAACAGACAACATCTCCACTGTAATTTCTTGTGGATGTCCCATTGTATTTTCAATTTGCCATGGTGCAGATATTACGCCAGCATTACAGAATTAGAAGGACCAGAACTTGTAATGCTCAATTCTAAGTGCACAATCTCAAATTAACTCTTTTTTGGCATTTGGGAATACAATAGTTTCTCCTAAGAAATGAATACCAGAATCCACTCTACAAAAGCATTCAGGCAAGTCAGAGCTAAGGCTACCATTCAGCCCTTAATTCACTCTGCTGTAGCTATTGCACAAGATAGATCACCCACTTCTGAATCTTCCAGATGCAGAACCAGTACGATTTATATGATCTTCTGAAATACATAAGCCCAGTAGCACAAATTCAGGATGGAACATCAGCCTACATCTGAATTTACTTTCTTTTGCATGTTTAAAGCAGAATCTTTAAACCACCTACCCTCAGGAAAATGGTTTCACATCTAACTACTAAGTGCCATTTTCTGTATAGCACAAGTTGTGTGCATCTGCAAAGGTAATATCGTTGTCTCTGTGTGTTTGTGTGTACGTGTACCCTCAGCATAAGTTAGTGGATCTCTCAGGCTGTTCTAACTCATGTCAATTGCTAGCAGCTACAAAGGGCCTGCAAATGCAGTCAGAGGCCAGAAAGGCACACATAAGTATTGACCACAGCCCCTTTCCTCGAGCAATGCCCCATCTACCGGCAGCATGAATGGGGAGGGGTAAAACAGTCCTATGCAGGCTTCAGGGTGTCATCTGTAACCCAAGGTGATACTCCAAGATTGCCTATGCCAATGCTACACAGCTTAACTAATTAACAATATTTTGAGGAGGAAAAAAAATTCCATCTCTGCTGAAAACTTATTTGCCAAGTCATGATATCAGATTAATTTAAAAGTCATTATAGGAAATCTCAGCTCCGAGAAACAATGGCATATATAATATGAGCCATTTAGTACCATCAGTGTGGAAACAGAACTCCTGTTTCACTTCACTGGGTCTTCCACGTAAAAACTGGTGCCACATTATGGCACTATGTATGATATATATGTAATAGTGTGTTACCTTTCCCTTCAGAAATGCCAAGCTTTTTAAAAAAGAATTTGCTTTAAAGTATCTAAAATAAAGTATTTATTAATTTTCTTGCTTGCTCTTAGATTGAGGTCTGTTATAATAATGCCCTGAACTGTGACAGAGGGTAACTGCACCTATATTCCACCCTCTATAGTCTACCGAGGGTACCCACCTTCAGGCTTCCTCCTCCCAGCTGTTTCTGTCTTGGGTGGAGACTCACATCTCACTCCCCCCTGACCAGGTGTATTTAAGATAGCACATTGCCTGCCTACATTGTGAAGCCCCCAGCAAGTCAGGCCTACTTTTCTTTTCTCCTCAAAGGCTATAAACAGCGCAATTCCCCTCAATTATAAGTTATCACCCAGCTTTCCCTATGCAAGCACGTTAATTCTTATGATGAAATCATTACAGAGAAAACATATCAAAACAATGGAAGAACCGACACACATACTAATAAGCTTACCAGAGATCACTCCAACTCCCACAAGGGCTCTGGTCGGAAGTCAATCCTTCAAACCCCACTAAGGGGTTTTCGGATACAAGTTCATAAATGCCTTGGCTCAAAACAAGCACACCATGAATCTCAGAGTCACTCCTGTGTACTTGTTGTGCCTCTGATCTTGTCCTCATGCAACAGTGACCAGCAGACAGAGGTCCCCTCCTCAGGGTGAAGTTTCAAAAGGCTGAGTTTTTGCATTACCCGCGGGGATACCTTTGTGTACATCTCCCCTTAAAGATTTCCTGGGAAAACACTTAACTTAAAAAGTTCATTCTTGTCTTGCCTGTTGTTTCAAATGGTCCTTTGAAGCTAACAGCACTTCCCAGGGTTTACATTAGTCACGGCTCCCCCCTTGAGATGTTACCCACAATAACACAAACATTTGCAGTTTAATATAATTAACTCCTAAAATACTTCAACTTAATTCAATAAGGTTTGTCCTGGATATTGCAGGAAATTGCATATCTGTCGCACCCTGTCATAATAAAATAGACCAAAAGATGTGGTAAAAATTGCTTTGACAGAAGTAATGGTTCAAATACAACAGACCCTTAAAGAAGGGCCTTCTGAAGAAGATATTTGCACTGTGTGGAGCAGCATTCACTGATTTCTAAAACCAGGAGCTAATTATCCTCTACATGGAGAAAGTCCTTTTCAGAGATCTGTCCGGGTATCAGAGATTGAGACTATGATATGCTTTAGTCAAACACAATTTATGGGGCTCACTGCAGAGGTAACTGGATGAAATTCTATGGAGGTCAGAGTAGATGATCTAATGGTCCATTCTGGTCTTAATCTGTGACTTGATGAGAGACACTGAGCTATGTCGCTGTGTCTCCTTTGTTATTAAGGCTGAGTTATTAAAGGAAAAACAAGCCCAGTAAATAAACCACTTGATGTTAGCATGGAGTGGACATTTTTTTTCTTTAATTGCCTCTGCTTCATTCTTCTTTTACGACTACACGTGAACCATAAAGCTACCATGTCACCAAATAGCTACACGATGACTCCCCTAGTATTAATGTGACTTGATCATAAACAAAATGCCTTCTATATTATTTGTAAGTCATTCAGTTAAATGCTCTGGAATTCAGTAGCTTCACTATTCAACAACAGACTAACTCACAAAAGGAAACCATTTCAATCTATAATTGAGAAAAGCCATTACTTTTTGGAAAAGTTCCAGTCTCCAAAACGGAAGATATCATGTACGGTCTGGCAAGCTGAGACCTAGGAGGAGACACCCAGACTGAGGTATTCCGCCCAGAGGGAAAACATCCCAGCCATACTGCAGCTAGACTAATTACTTCAACTATAATAACTACTGTAAGTATTTCTAGCTACTGTAAATGCTATAAGTATTCAATCCCTTGGTGAAAATCCTCTTCAGATAAGGAGTGTGTAAATTACTGACAGTCATGTTCTTAGACCTGAACCCTAAAATTACATTTCTGGTAACAAGGGTCACCATCAAAAAGATAGGGCCAGATTGTCCTATCCCCAGGGCCTGCTCTTCCATTTAGGCGACCTAGGCAGTTGCGTAGGGTGCCAGGATTTGGGGGGGACGGCATTTTGCCGCCCTTGGCGGCAATTCGGCGGCGGGTCCTTCACTTGCTCCGGGACCCGCCGCCGAAGTGCCCCAAAGACCGGGAGCGCGGAAGGACCCCCCGCCGCAGAATTGCCGACGACGACCGGGAGCGCGGAAGGACCCCCGCCTAGGGCGCCAAAAACCCTGGCGCCGCTCCTGCCTATCCCTTACTTTGCTGTGAATTAGAACTAAATCCACTGATATCAATGGAGTCACATAGAATAAGACGGGGAGAATCAGGCCCCCCTGCCAAGGAGTAGCAGATTTTTGGGTTTTCATAAGTCAGTTTCCTCTTTGGAGCCGAAATTGGTGATTTGGAGCCAGGTATTTGCTTAGTGCAATTTGTTTATTTACAAAATAAACACCTGCTTGGTTTTCTGGAGCAGAAGAAGAAACAAATAGTACATAGACAACCCTCTCTGGCAGAAACCTCAGGCCGGACACCTCTGCCCTGCCCAAGAAACAGCTCTCTTGCCTCTGTCTCAGGACTCACAGTATATCTACACTGTTAAGCAGGTTAGCTGAGCCAAGTTAAAATAACAGCCAAGACATGGCAACTCAGCTATTAACTTGGGTTAGCAGCTTGGAGTTCAACATGAGCTGCTAAAGTGAGTTAAAAGCTGTGACTTCACTGCTATTTTAACCCAAGTTAAGAACACACTTTTCCCCCCGTGTGGACATATCCACAGTCTTTGCCAAAACTGATGACTTCACAGAACAGTTTTCCTCTTACAAACTCACCTTATGAGCTTTACAGTTGTGTAACGCTGGCAGCCCCAAGCTGCCTTCAGACCACATGGTTTGGTGAGCTGGGTTTCAGCTCTCCTTTTGTGCCTGTTTACAATACAGAGGATTCTTAAAGCTTGAACTCCAAGGAGAGAGTGAGTTAACCCACTCATCGACTCCTGTGTGTGTAGTTAGCGTATGAGAGAGACAAGGTGGGTGACTGCAAACATAGTTTATGGCATCTTAACTCTTTCCATGGGGAGCTTTGCCTTTGATGGTTATATCAGTGTCCCCTAATGGCAAACCATTAAGGTATTTGTCAATAGTTATTGCACAGTGATTTCAAATACCACTAATGTACCTGAACAACTTATGTAAATAACCTTCTTAGTTATTACTGAGAATGTTTGTGCATGCGCGCGCACACACACACAAATGCTTGGCACTGAGATGTGACACTCCCAGTTTATACAGTGGGCAAACTTGAAATGTTTCCATTTTCAAAAAAACGATTATAGATTTAGAAAAAAAATGACCTACGAGGAAAGACTGGTTTGTTTGAGGAAGGTCATACATTGTTCTCTTTAACCACTAAGGACAGGACAAAAAGTAATGGGCTTGTGGAATCTCCATTGTTGGAAATTTTTGAGACTAGGATAGACAAACACCTGTTAGGGATGGCCTAGATTAGACCTCAGTGGTTCAGGAGTCAAATTAGTGATCAACATTACCCACAAGAGCCGCAGTAGTGTGAATTCATTGTTTCATTTACTCTCTCTATATATAATTCTCACAGCAAAATGACTAACCAAGTATTCTAAAATTTGTTATTAACATAGTAAAAGTATCCTGATTGGTTAATAACGTAGACTGGTTAATAATTAAATCACACAGTGTTTTAATGTCATGTGCTGCCAAGAGCCGCAGGAGACACACTGAAGAGCCAGTTGCAGCTCCCGAAACTCAGTCTGAGTATCCCTGGTTGAGATAATACTTACCATCCTGCCTCAGTTCAGGGGACTGGACTAGATGATGTATCGAGGTCCCTTCCAGTCCTACATTCAAATGATTTTGACAGATTCTACTGGCTTGAGAGATCCCTGTTATATGTATACAAGTTAATACTGCTGAAACTCGTAGTGACACTTCAGGGGTGTGTCACTGCCTGCCCTGCAACACTGAGTGCCTTCAGTGCTACGCTGCTGTGGCTCACAGCCCTGATGCCAACAGCCAGTCTACAAGCATGCAGGACTCACCCTGGCTTCCACCACCCAGTTACTTTTTGCAGAGTGACCGCAATACCCTCCCAGGCCTGAATTGTCCCCAAACTGTTTGCCAGTGTAACAATCTGCTGAGGTTCAGAGAACTGTGAGTTACTGGGTTACCCTTCTCAGCCTCAGCAAGTAAGAGTTTTGCTAGTGCTAAGATGAGTGGCAGCTCCCTGCCATACTAGCTTGCCTGCAAACTCTTCAGGACTCTGCCAGTGTTGCCTGGCAGGTAACAAACAGCACACTGCAACTACTGAGTTCCCAGAGATGTCTCCCTGAAGCATCCAGCCCCATTCTTACTGAATACTTACAGAAGTTATTTAGTTTGTTGCTCCTTTAAAAAGCCAAGACACTGCAGGTCATTAACTTAACTGGGGTTTGACAAACACTGTTATTTCAGTCACAGCACTGAATAGGTTTATAGCTCCTGAAAATATAGTTCAATCTTAATTTAGGACTTAACTTCACCAAAATTAAAAATGGAATTTGATTACGTTTCATCCAGTTTGGGTGACTTCACCTTAGGAAAGACAGAGATTAAAAAGGTGCGAAACAATAAAATGGGTAAGCAGTACAGGAAGACACGTATGAAAAAATGTTGCAAAAATTACTATCATGTAGATTGGAAAGTAGTGAATGAAGGGATTCAAAATTATGAAGATTATAGCCAAAACGAATAACAACATCTCTCCCATAATCTGAAAGCAAAGGGGGAACAACGAATTTAAGTGGCTATACATTCAGAAGAAATAAAAGAAAAATACACAGAATATAGTTAATATAGGGAACTCACTTCCACAAGAGGCCATCAAGTAGTTGTACAGCATTCTCTCCCATGTTGATTGGCTACTTGCTCCAACCCTCTCCTATTCCTTCCCTCAGTCTCCTCACCTCAGCCTCACTCCACACCTGCTCCTCCTCCCCTCCCCCTCCTCACCTGCTCTGTCCTTCTTTCCACTCTCCCTCCCCTTGTCTTTTTATTTAGCTCATCTCTGCCTAATTCAACCCCTAGCCCTCCTGCCAACCACTCAAAGTGTCTTGGAACTGCATGTTTGTTGTCATCACATTGATTTCTCTGCTCAGATGTTATGTCCCTTTCCTAAGGTTGCCAAGTTTGGCTGGACGTATTCCTGGGGGTTTTATCACATGACATAATCTTTAATTAAAGATTAATCTTTAATTCCTGGAGACTCCAGGGCAATCCTGGAGGGTTGGCAGCCCTACCCTTTCCACTACCCTTTAGAACGTAAGCACTTCAGGGCAGGGACTGTCTACCTCAGTGCCTAGTAGAACCAGGCCTCATTCTGTTATTACAGGACATGGTTATTACAGTAAACTATCATAATCATACCATTTTATCTCTACCAGCTAAAATAAAAAGAATAACCAAATCTCATGCTTTGTGATCTTTTGTGGGATTTCCACAGCACCATTCCCAGCACTGCACGAACACCTGGGTGTGTTGGTCAGTTTCCTCTCTGATGTATTGGTCATTGCCAGAGTTAGAACACCAAATTAAATGAACCAGTGGCCTGGTATGTCATGCTAAAATTCTAGAGCAAGATTCTTAGCTACGTTCCAACTCCTTTGTGCCTCATAAAAGATCCAGAATGGCATAAAGGGGCTCTGGAAGGTCAGGGAAACTGCCTTCCAAAGACCCTGCTGCAAGCCCTGGCGTAGAGACTGAGCCAGAGCTGGGGTCAGGAGGGGAACATTAGGGATGAGACCACAGCATATCACACTGTTGAAATTCCAGGCAGCACTATGACTCAGGGAAGTTGCTGTAATTTAGAAAGGCCCCAAGGGCTGTGTACGTTATACAGGGGGCCTCTCCAGTCCCCAAAGCAGCTCAGGATCAAGCAGTTGCACGGGTAGCTTAAAGTCACCCCTCCTCCCAGCCTGCGAGTTCTATGCTGTGCCTAAGAGACAAGGCACAGAATCTTATTGTTATTTCCTATGTTAAGACACAGGAAAGAACAAAGAAAAACAGTTCAAAATTAGCCCAGTTTTAGGTCATCTTCAAGGTGCAAGATAATCATGATTCTCTTGAGGAGCTGCACATTTCTTTCGTGCCTGTTTTAGCCAAAGGCTGTATCATTGTGTTGTTTTATGTTTAAACACAGCCTGTTGTGACAAGCCACCGAAGTCTCGAAAGTGTCTCATCTTTATTTCAGACACTACTTTGATCCAAGTGGTAAAAAAGGTCAATACAAGAACCTTAGAATTTAAGTTGTTTACATCCTACATATGAAGTGAATAAGGGAATGTGGCAAGGACATCCAAGGGAGATTAAATGAGGCCATTTTTTTCCAATTGTACTTTAAATGTTTTTGTTTCTGACTACTGTGGCGTTAACTATGTCATTGTGAAATCCAGTGAAATTCCCTTATTTAAGTCCTTTCTTCCAAAATGCTTAATCAATCAAAGCATAGAAGTGCTCCATCGTAGGATAATTGCAAACTGGCATGCCAACAAAGGGCATCCACAGGTCCTTGGTTTCCTTATCTATACAGTGGGCAGAATGACAGCCATTTTATTAGCTGAGATACTGTTACCCTCACTAGATAAAATGCGGTGCTTTTCCGCTCTGATGTTTTCTGTCAGCGGAACAGAGCTGACTGTTTCAACTGCATATTTAAAGGATGGGTTCAGTGGCAGCATATGTTGCTTAACAATAATGTTGTACGGAAACATCTCGTGAAAAGAGGTAAGCAATGTACTAATTGTACTTCATAAGAGAAAAGAAAAACTAAACAATTTCTGCTGCAGTTACTTCCAGTCAAGACATAATTGCAGAGCCATCTTTCTTGTCTACAATCATTCCCCTGAGGGAAGAAGATAGCCTGAGAGAAAATTCATTCTGAGAGGAAAGCTAATTGGGCAATACACCCCAAAAAAGTAAGCCACTCAATATTATAAACCCATAAAATATTTAATAGATTAAAACAACAATTTTGGAAAACAGGATAAAGGGAACCATTGCTTATATTTCATAGTTCTCCACAATAAAATACAAACATTACAGCACTCAGAAACATGTATCTTACTTCTACATGCTTGATTAGATCATGCAGACTTGAAGGCTAACAGAAAAATCTGTCATGCAGAGCAATATGCAAAGCCATTTAATTTTCTATTGAAATCCTTCCTGACAGAGTGGACTTCTCTTGAATTCCAAAACAGCCAGCCTGTTAACTAAACTCTGAAGGTGGATAAGTCTGCTTGTCAAAGCTATGCTTATCTCACTACACTATAACCTTGGCAATAATTATATGAAGTGCTGTAGACACAATTTTAAAATTCAGCATTTGCCAACTCTACCAACAGTCACCCTGATACCTTCTACTCTAAGTATAGAGTGAGAACTGCAGCACCTCCAATAGCACTGTGTGATAACTGCTGGGAAATGCTGACTTTTGAAGGGTGACTACGGTAATGTGGAAGGTGTGATATTCTTGTGGATACCAATTGGATAGTTTGGAATGATGTTCAACACAATACACTGGGCCTCATCATCTTCTCCACTGGCAACAGTCAGACAAAGGAGGTTGTCCAGGGTGGAAGAAAGGAAAAATGATCTTGTGGTTAAGCACCAGACTGAGACTCAGGAGATCCGTGCTCTGTTCCTGTCTTTGCCACAGACTTTTAGTGTGATGTTGGGCAAATCACTTAATCGGTCTGTGCCTCAATCCCCCATCAGCAAAATTCTGTCTTCGACCTTGTCTATTTATTTATAATCCCTTTCAGGCAAGTACTGTCTCTTACTATGTGTATATATAGCATCTAGCACAATGGGGCCTTGATCTCATTTGGGACTTCTTGCTGCTATTGTAAAACAAGTAATTAGTAATAACTATAGTAACAAAATATTGCAAAGTCTCCCTTCAAATTCCTATGTTGTTGGGTGAAGGATAGTAAAAGAGTAGGGTGTGACTTTAAAACAGGCTAGCTTGGAGTCCACTCACATTAAAAACTAATGGTGGAACTCCCAAACCTCTGGAACCCCTGAAATCTGTGCAGAACTTGGAACATCCTTTGAGGCCCAAGAGAATTTATAGCCCTCTGCCTCTGCATTGGCTTCGGAGCTCCTTGTTGCTGTCCCAGCTCCCAGTGGTGCAGTTCCACTGGAGCTGAAACAAGGTTTCCACAGCCAGTGCCTGCTCCTTTGGGTTTTATTAATTTGTTAGAAGGATTTATTTATGAGTGGATGATGCACAATCCTGAGGCATGACCTTAACCTATAGAACACTGATCAGGATGTCTCCACTAAGACATTCCCTCCATAATGAAACACAGAACTTCAGGCAGTGGTGGATTTGAGAGATAAATTTGTAGCAAGAAAAAAAAGCAGATGCTGAACATAATTTTGGGCAGAATTCCCGGTGCTATTTTACTGTGAACAACACCAAGATGCTATGAGGATCAGTTGCTTTAGAAATGTTTAGATTGCACAAGATTAATAGTCTCATGATATTTAGTATTTTTCTAAAACCTTAGCTCCTGGAATCATGTGACAATTTTAGTTTACATGAGGAGTGAAAAACATCTCCCCCCCCGCCCTCCAAATACATTCTAACCCCCTTGGCTGCAGCGAAAAGGCTCAAAACCCAAATTAAAAAAAAACAAATTATGCCAACCTCATGACTTTTTGGTACCTGACTCATGATTTTTTGAATGCTTGATCAAGAGTTGTTGCTACTTCCAGTGTGAAATTCTCAATACCATCCAGGATATCCTGTAATTCTTTAAAATTAATAAAAGAGAAGTATGCCATTATTCTCTCTCTCTCATTCTATTAAGGCCTCAAGAACTAACGTCTGGCAAAGTTATGGGCAGAGAATTATTTACTTTATCATCTCTAACCAGCCCTTCAAACAATAACCACTGCAGCATTCTTGATCAGGCCAGACTAACTAATGCCTATTGACTGACCACCTAGCTAGGATGACCAAGTTTTGGACTGGAATACCTGGTCAAAAAAGGGATCATGGCGGCTCTGGTCCACACCACTGACTGGGCCGTTAACTGTCCGGTTGGCGCACCACCACGCTGTGCAGCGGGGCTGGCAGGCTCCCTGCTAGCCGCCGTGCCACACAGCTCCCAGGTCAGCAAGCAGCCAGCATGTCTGGCTCCTAGCCTTAGGGGAGGCCAGGGGAGTGCGCGTGCTGCGCCCCGCCCCCTGGCACAGCTCCCATTGGCTGGGTCAGGGCAGGGAAGGAACTAGTGTGACTCACGAGTACTCAGCTGGTGAGGGGTCACTTGGCGTGCGCCTCTCCCACTGCTGCCCAGCCCTCTTCTTCTCACGCTCCTTGTGGGGCAGGGCTTGAGCTGCAGCGTGTGCCCTGCGGCAATCCATGGTGTCTGTCTGTCACCCCATCGCTGGCACCCAGGAGTTCGAGGTATCTGTATCCCCATCTCCGAGTGCTGGGAATGGGGCTGCACCCCCATCCCCCGTCCCACCCCCCCATCCTCCTCTCTGCATCCCGCCCCATCCCATCGTGTCCTGCTCCTCACACCTACCCTGTATCCCTTACAGCGCTCTCCCACCCATCCTCTCCACCTCCCAGAGCTGCCACCCCCATGTCCCTCACCCCCCACACCCTTGCACCCCATTCACCTCCATACACTGCTGCACTTCCATTATGTCCTTATACATCCCTGTGCCCCCCACATCCTCATGCACCTGTAGCCTTCTGCCTCCCCCTGCATCCTGATCCACCCCACATGCCCCCCACTCCCCCTCCTCTCTTCTTCACTGCCCCCTCTCACCCCCACCCTGATCTCATCCTTGGCCTCTTTCCCTCCCCGTCCTCTCTTCTCCACCGCCCGTCCCCCCAATCTTTTCTCCTCTAGCCCAGCCTCCTCCCTTCTCAGCTGGGTGATTTAGGCAGCCCCTGGAAAAGAGTATGAAAAAGTATCTCTGTGTAGACAAATGTGTGCATGCATTCATTGTGTGTGTGTGTGTGTGTGTGTGTGTAAAAGAGACTGTGTCTTTGTGTAGGGAAGTGTGGGTATTGCCGCATGTGTGTATACCTGTGTGAATAAAATGTGCAGCCTAACTCTTTGACTTTTATTCCTTTTATTATTTCTTAAAAAGTGAATGTTGTTGACTAGTAATTGCAAAAGAGCCAATGGATCATACATTTCTCCTCCCCTTTGTCTAGCTACATTATAAACTCTTTGTTGCAGACGCTCTCTTTTTGTGTGTACGTCCAGCACCTACCACCCTGGAGCCCTGATCTTAGTTGGGGTCTCTAGGCACTAAACAACAATTGCAATATTATGTGTGCTATACACATGAATACATGTGTGTATCTGCATGTCGGTGTGGGAGTCAGTTTCTACAGATTTATTTATATAGGTATCTGGACAGGTGTGCATTTCTGTGGTTGTGCTGTATGGTTTTTTATTTGGGCTTCAGGGGTGGGCCTTTAATAGACCCATTGCAGCTGTGATAATGTGTGGTCCTAATTCCACACATAAAGTTACAATAACTTTAGTGAACAAAAAACATGGAGCTGATTATGAAAAATGGGAAGACGGGAGGGAAAGAATCATTAAAATCTTTGTGAAATTTCATTTTTTTTTTAAATTACCCTTTTTGACAACTTTGCTGCCAGCTCTAGGGTCCTGTAATAAGTAAAACCTGAACTTAGCATAATACATCTGTCAAAACAATAAATATGCCTGTTTGGGCCTTTCAGTGAAAATGAGCATGGGAGAGAGGGTGGGGGAGAGCAAGTGACAGAGGAGGAGGGATGGAATGAGTGGGGGGCAGGGCCTCAAGAAGGGGTGGGGCAGGGCCTCAGGGCAGGGGCAGGACAGTGGGCAGGGCAAGGGAGTTTGGTTTTCTGGAATTAGAAAGTTGGCAACCCTAGCTCACACTTGTCTACTTGTTTTACAAATAAATTAAGTATCTATGGTTACCACTTGCCTGGCTTTATTTAAAATATGGAAAAGATTTTCTTTGTCTTGTTTCTGTCTGCTGCTCGGCACCTGGCTTCAAGCAGGGTAGCAGTGACAATCCCACTCCTCTTCCTATCTCTGCACTTACTAGAAAAAGGACGCGAGTTGGTATCTGGAGCATAAGGGTACAACAAGCAAATTTAATTGGCATTGGGAACAGATGTGTGGCAGGTACGAAGGGTTCTGTGTAAATCATAAACCTCCATAATGAATTGTAACACAGCACCACAATGCAGGGGTGGAAAGGATCCTTAGATGGAGAGGAGGCCTAGCATTTGTACACATGGTATAGTAAAGGATTATTCAATTATCTAATAATCAACCCTTTAGACAATGTACTGTACGTGAAAAGAAAATCAACCACCAGGATTTTACAACAACAGATGCAAAACAGACACATCTGCCTCCCTCCATACTGGCAAATTGGTTGCTTTAGTATGTTCCATTTGTTCTCCTGCCAATTGCTGATCTCTTGTCAATTCAGTCTCAAACTTGGAAGAAAATTAAATGGTTTAATGACATATTGGTTTCTGTATTTCATCTTTGAAATGCAAAATATATATTTCAATGTTCTTAGTAAGAAAATTCCTACCCACTCCCACCCAAAAATTGCAGCAGGAAGATATTGAACTAATTGGAGCTTTGCCAATTTACACCATCTGGGAACTGGCCCATTGGTTTTCTGCATATTAACATAGAAAGTGTTATTCATGTAGTTAGATCTTGACACCTTACAAATGGGTGCATAGCCATATGCTTTGGGCACCCTTGAAAATACATACCAGTGTTTTCTTTTAACATACTGTATATGGATTACCCAAAGAAATGTTCCTTAGAGTAGCCTTCAATAGCCAGACTAAAGACAGCACAGACACCATGCCCACGAAATCAGAGGAGAAACGAAAAATGATAGCAGCATCTACTACCATAAAAACTTGCACCAATGAATATTAAAATGATGAAACCAGTAAGTTAGCTACTCCTTAAAATGTAGGCCAAAATACCAGGCAGGTCCAATATCTCATTTTACAAGTGACAATAGTTATACACCATTTATCGAAATACATCATAGAAAGAGTCTTTGTATATTGTCACACAGCCCTGGTTGAGCTCCTCCAGCTGGACACTCACTAGGCAGCTGTGTTTGGGTCCTACCATACAAAAACCATGTGCGTCCTTAGGCCAGAGTAGGCAATAACACTGTTTCCTTGGCTGCTCTAGGATAATTCCTAGGCACTAGCTGTCTGTTTGTTACCCCTTCATGGAAATGAGGGTCTGCAGCCCAGCTGCCCTAGACCCCAGGACCAGTGCTGATTCCCCATAAGCTTAAGCATACCCTTTCCCAGAGCACCAGTCTTGTGGCCGCTTTGGGTTTACAGTTCAGTTCTTCAGGGACACCTGATGGTGAAAGCAAACTGACACAACTGACAGGCTTTGTAAGCCTCCCAAAACACCAATCACTCTTCACTTTAGCTGGCCCAAGAAATATGAAGATCTAGACAAAATAATAAATACCTATGTGCATTTCCCTGCCTCAGTTTCCTCACCACTTTTGAGCATTCTTTGTGCTCAGGTCAGAGTTCTGTAGTAGTCCATGATCCCCACTACTGCACACAGCTTCTCCTCTGAATCTCAGAGTCTCTTTGTCTCCTCTGGGGCCAGTTTCCTGCTTCTTCACCTAGTCCTGCAATTAAATAGGTCCCCTTTGCTATGAAAGCTTTCCCCTCTCTCTTGTTCATGCTTCCTTTGTCTCACTCTCAGTCCAACCCAGTCTCTGAGGCTTTAAAAACAAGAACCAAAACCTTGGTTCTCTGTCCTGTCCTGGAGAAATTCCACTACTCCAATCCCAGGCTCTCTCCAAACACTCTGGGCAGAACTGGTTTCAGTCAGGTTTCAACAACCCCATTATTCTATTATGGGCTAGATCAATTCAGGTGGTGGTAATCTTTTATGATTAGCCTATTCAAGGCAATACACACCTGATGTGCTTCCCTCATCCTGGACACAAGGAGTATAATTTAGCAACACAGTAAATGACAGGCATAAGATATAAGCATACACACAGTTCATAAAATCAAACTGGAATTCCTAACCTGTACAGAGACTGATTCCCCCAAACTGTCACAGCTATAAAGGGGCAGGATTGGAGTGCTAGCCTAGGACTCAGTAGGCTGGGGCTTCCTGTGTGACCTTGGGCAAGGCATTTGGTCTCTCTTGTTTCAGTTCATCATCAGAGAAATGGGGATAATTGTACTTTCCTATCTCCAAAGGTGTTGTGAGGGTAAATGATTAAAGACTGTGAGCTGCTCATATAATGTGGTCCATATGAGTACCTACAATAGATTATTTACATAAAAAGGAGGGCCTGATTCTCCACTCACAGTCACTAGTGTAAGGCTACTGATGAAAATGATGACAGAACCAGCCCCACAGTCTGTCTCCTTATCGTATTTATTGTTTTCTCTTAGAACTAATCAGCAAAATTTGGAATAGGAATAAAATACACAACCTTCCTCATATCAGAATAAAACTATAGTTTGGGGGCAAAATGTCCTACTTGGGTGTACAAATGCAGGTATCTAAATTCATAGGCCTTTGATCTGCCACCAGATCATCACCAGATTTTCATCTACTGTTTGGAAAGGCGCTTTAGCTGGCTCACTGGCATGGTCCCCAATTCTCTGCAACTGTGGGGTCCTCGCTGAGGTAGTAGGTAGCAACTGTGTGGGTTGGGGGCAGGGGACTGCTCAGTGCTACATTATCTTTTTCACAGAGCATCCCTCCCCACCAAGGATACTGGGGGTGACTACAACCAAGTGTCAAGTATCAGAGGGGTAGCCGTGTTAGTCTGGATCTGTAAAAAGCAACAGAGAGTCTTGTGGCACCTTTAAGACTAACAGATGTACTGGAGCATAAGCTTTCGTGGGTGAATATGTGGGTGAAGACTCTCTGTTGCTTCCTACAACCAAGTGGAGTCCTTGGTTCCACAGCTCTATTGGAGAGGTGCTGCGGTGGGTCCTATCAGGGTAGGTAGCAAGTGTGAAAGCTCTGCCCACACGAACCAAGATCTGCCACACAAACTGTTTGTGTGCTGGCCCTGCATCTTTCTCCATGGGGGGTGGGTCCTCATGAGGGGATCCTCCCAACTCTCTCCCATGGGTTTTGCAATAGTAGTGAATGGATTGGAATGTATCTAGGCACTTAAATACTTTGGAGATGAAATTCCGAGCTGCTGAGCACCTGCCACTCTCATTGAAACCCAACAGCTGACTGGAGCAGCCAAGGTCCCTTTTTGACCAGGTGTTCGGGTCGAAAACTGGGCGCCTGACAACTCTAACCAGATAACAGAGCGAAACCCTCAAAGTTACACTATTACCACCAGCTTCCTACTGAGTTGTTTGACTAGGCAGAGGATATTAACTAAATTGGCAGCCAAATTCCAGTGGGTGGAAGTGACAACATCTGCCTTTCTGCTTGTCAACAGAGGAAGTATGCCTTTCTGCTGCTCTATCAACCATATGGCTTGCAGGTCTGCAAGAAACAAAAATCTGCTGTGTGAGCTAATGTTGTTTTCTTCCAGGAGCTAGATCAAGATTTTTGTAGCGTGGACAAAGTGTCCACGCTGTCCTTTCAAGTCAGACCTTACATGTTTTCAACACCATTGTTTTCACAAGGAAATCCTTGATGCTGTTCAAAATGAAACTCATTATCCTTTTGAGGAACGTGGTTTGGCGAGAGAGAGAATAAAGACTGGGGAATGAGATACAGAGAAAAAAGAGAAGAGAGTTGGAGAAAGATGACAAGAGATGCCAGCAAAGGAAAATAATGTTTGAAAATAAACAAGCATGTTGGGACCCCTTGATACAAAAGATTAGGGAACCCACCAGAGTTGGTGGCAAATTAGCATCAGCAGCAATAAGTTAGCATTTTCCTAATTTGGCACAGTGGGATACATTAGTTTGCACTACAGCTCAATTAGGCACCAATTTGAAAGTTAATCTGGGGTGGGTAGAGTCCTACACTCATGCAGAGTCCCACTAAGTCCACACAGAGTTGTTTGCTAGATCAGAGCCTGAGAGAGCGCTTTCCCATGATCCCTGTTGATGCTGAGCCACTATTAGAGTTTCTATCCTGTCATAGCCAATTTTCTCTATTTGATTTTCTTCCCGCTTCTCGCTCCCCCCCCCCCATAGGTTCTTACAACTGAACCATGTCACTGATTTGCTGCCAGACAGTGGTAGAATGTATAATTCCCATACAAAAATAATTCCACCGAGGGTATGACCCAGCAGTCCTCAGGCAAGTACAACTCCCACTGAAGGCAGTGAGAGTTATGCCTGTGTACTGCAGGCTTAAACCACAGGATTGGCCCCCAAAGTGGGATCACAGGTACAAAGGTTATCCTCCTCAACACAGCAAAAGGCACAGATGGCACAAGAAAAGAATCACAGATTAAAGGTATATACTAGAAACAAATGCATCACATTTCACAAACAGAAACTGGACATTAGCCTTATGATCAGCTTCTAAAATCACCAGTGCAATGCCCTGAATAAAGCAGTAACATGACCATTACCAGAAAAATGAAAAGCCAAGACCCCTTCATAAAAAATAGCAACTTTAGGAACTACTGAAATGAATGAAAAATTATGGGCCCTCCACTGTAGTTCTCATCTCCACCAGTTATCCGAGAATACTGAATACAATTCTGGTGTGCACAATTTAAAAGGATGTTGAAAAAATGGAGTGGATACAGAAAACAGCCACAAAATGATTTGATGGCTGTAGAAAATACCTTACAGTGAGAGACTTAAAGAGCTAAGTCTGTTTAGTTTATGAAAAAGAAGACTGAGCGGTGACTTGATTACAGTGTATAAGTATCTTCACAGGGAAAAAAATACTGGGGTACTAAAGGGCTCTTTCATCTAGCAGAGAAAGGCACAATGTGAACCAATAGCTGTAAGCTGAAGCCAGATATATTCAAGTTAGCAATAAGGCACAGATTTTTAACAGCGAGGGTAATTAACCATTGGAGGAAACTGTCAAGGGAAGTGGTGGATTGTCCATATATCTGGACAGAGTTTCATACCAACACAGAGAGCCTGATCCAGCCCATAATCTATTTTGGTTTTGCATGCTGCGTGGGCTACAAAGTAGAGACATCCATCTCCATCTCTTGATGTTTTCAAGACTGGATGCCTTCCTGGAAGATGTGTTTTAGTTAAGCACACATTATTGGACTCAACACAAAGGTAATGGTAAAAATTAATGGCCTATGACATACAAGAGATCAGACTAGATGATCTAATGGACCCCTTTGGCTTTAAAATTTATGAATCTTTGAGCCTCAAAATGTGTTAGCAATCTCCAAAGTGAAAGGAGAAGGAAAGGAAGAACAAGTCTGGCAGTTATCTCTAGCAAGGCTACATTCAGTCCCATGTAAAATAACGGAATAATTATTAAAGGGTGAAAGCATTGGGAAGAGGGTAATAGAATTATGACCAATAAGCAGCTTGGATCATGCTAGGAAAATGTAATTGCTTTTTTGACCATTACCAGTTAGTGGATGGAGGGAACACAGTTGCTGGAACGTATCTGGATTTTAGTACAGCATTTGATAAGGAGGCTCTCAAAATCTTACTAGATTCATATTCTTGGGTAGGAGTGCTGTTATGTGGATTGAAAAGTGGTCGAAGGTAAACAAAAGATAAGGATGAGTCGTGACAAATGGCACTGTACTGAGTTGTGAAGAGGTGGCCAGTTGGGTTGCCACAGGGATCGGTGGTAAATCCAGTTTTATTTTACATATTTATTAATATTCTGGAAGAAGAGATGAACAGCCTGTGAATTAAATTCACAGATGATACTAACTCAGGAGGTGTTGTTAAGACCAGTCAGGCCAGAGAAATAATACAAAGGCAGGCAAAAAGATTAGGATCTGCAAGAGTCAATGACAATATTTATATGTACTAAATATGAGCATCTGTATGTCCTATGGGAATATTTGGGCACAATTAAGGAGGCCCATTGACAATTTGTCCATGCTTAATCAACAACTGGGGCAGCTGTGACAGCCATACCGAGACACAAAGTCCTCTGTACAAAATCTCAATCTAGGGATTTCATTTCTATAGTCCCAACAGTTTTTATACTTGGAGGTGCCTGGATTTTTTTTGGTAGTACTGTCTAGAATCAGTTTAGAAAGCTATTGCAATGAAGCCTCTTGGGAGCAGATGTCAGAGCCTTGCATGTTGATTTCCTGTTGAAAAAGAAATCAGTGACACAGAGTGTTGATGTTTCCTTAGTGTTACTCATGAGAAGATTAAGGGTGACTTGACTACAGTCTATAAATATCTACACGGGGAACAAATATTAATAATGGGCTCATCAGTCTAGCACAGAAGGGTATAATATGATCCAATGGTTGGAAGTTGAAGCTAGACATAGTTAGACTGGAAATAGGTGGTAAGTTTTTAACAGCAAGAGTAATTAACTCTTGGAACAATTTACCTAGGGTCATGATGGATCCCTGACCATTTTTAAATCAAGATTGGATTTTTTCTAAAAGATCTGCTCTAGAAATTATTTTGGGGAGGTTCTATGGCCTTGTGCTACAGGAGGTCAGACAATGTGATCACAATGGTGCCTTCCAGCCTTGGAATCTATGCATCTGCTCGTTTTATTTGCACTATATGCACCAGTCCTTGAAAAGAAGTGGTCCAACAGGCACAAAAGCAATCTGCTCTTTCAGGAATCTCAGCACCAACACAATGCCCAGTTCCCTGCAAGCAACTCTACCCCAACAATTGATTGGTTACACAGATTACGGCAGAGAGCAACCTCCCTTGCTATTTGCAAGAGCTTCTCCAAACACAATCTGACTCACAAAAGTAACAATGTACCATTCTTCAAAGACTGCTTATATGAGAAGAAAAAAAACTTGTTAGACTGTATGTAATAGTGCCGTCTGGTGACTCCATCTATAATAGTAAGTTTAGCTCATTAGTGGGTTCTCATTTGAAGTTTGTCAAATTTTAGTTGGAAATAGGTAGTACTGGAGTTGGGTACTTCACATTTAATTGTTATTTTTGAGATTTCACTATCATTTTCTGTGTTTTCTGTACTGCGGCTTTCATCTTGAATGAATGAGGTTTCCGTAAAAGGCAAGTCGCTATGCTTTGCAATTTGTCCATTTATACGGATTCCTGATCCTTGCTGATCAATTTCCAGAATAAGAACGTGAATGGAACATCTTGTTATAGGGTGAAATACACTCAATTGAGGAGAGTTTATACAAAAAACTTGGTGCCATTTCAGCTATATGGAAGACCAGCCACCACATCCCATATGCACCAGGGAGGGGAGGGGAAGTGTGTCAGAGAGGGGAAGTTCCAAATGGGTTGATATAGCTGGCCAGGAGAGGGGCCAATGGAGCAGAACATAGCATCTGAGAGATTATCCTTTGATTTTCATGGGGTCTGGATTAGATTATTGCAATGGCCAGGAATTGCAGTATAGGGGTTGTGCCTACAGAGGGGTTCTGTTGTGTCCCAGTAGCCTGTCTGTAGGTTGGGATGTGTGAATTTCTTCTCCAGCATCTCTTGCTTATATCCCTGTCCAAAGCCATTTTAGTCAGCTTTGTGCAGGGCAGAGGATATTTCAGCCACAGGGAATCTGATTTTTTTAATATATTTATGGAAGTCAAGTACCTCATAAATCAAATACTGATCCAAATTTTCTACCAGAAGGTTTTGATCTCTGATGCTTTTCAGCAGATTTCAAGAAATGTAGCTATCATTTATAATTTGTATTCTATTTGCACATGCATATAGAAAGAGATAAGATGTATTTACCAAGAGAAAATATAGGAATCTCTCTCACCTCTACTTTGTAGCCCACACAGCATGCAAAACCAAAACAGATTATGGGCTGAATTAGACCCCCTGGGTTTGTATGAAACTCTGCATGTTAGGATAATCATCATGTTTATCACATTTATCAAATTGTAGCAAAGCAAAACAGTGATGTATACTGCATGTATAAACACTCCTACATATGTTCATTATTCAGTATTAGTATAGCATGGAAAGAAAAATAAAGCAACCTTTTAAGGATTGCAATTGCCTTCTCAGAAACAGTGTCTAACCTGGCCATTAACAAAATACAGATTAATTATGAAAAAAAATGTATAAGACAAATAGTATCCCTAGTGGGGCCCTGCAAGCCAGTGCAAATTTAGAGTAGCTTTAAGGAGTCTCTAAGTTACACCATGGATCGGGGACAGAAAGAGGGTGAAAAGCCACCATTGCCCCCCTCTTTTAGGTGCCTTGAGCACTGCTCCTGCATACCTGAGGATCTTGATCAGAACACCTACCAGGGTGTAGGACTAAATCAATGACTTTAAAAGAGATTTAATTTTTCAGTCTTTCAGATCTGCATCATTGCTAGTGTCCAGTATTACTTGCAGAGATTACTTAGGGGCCAAAAATATTTGCAGAAGACGTTTAACTGTATCAGCATCTGAGGAAACATAGGTTTTGTTTTCAAGCAATATTATCGGTTTCACCAGATAAAGCTGTTGCTTGAATGTTTAATGCTGAAAACAAATGTTAAATTTCAATTAATTCTTTCTCACTTTTTGTTTTTTTTTTGTTTTTGTTTCTTACACTGAAGCGTGGGAAGATCATTGGACCAGATCCTCAGCTGGTGTAAATAGCCATAGCGCCATTGAACTCAATAAAGTGATGTTATTGTACATGGTGCTGAGGATCCTGTGTGAGGAGAGCTTCCAGTGGAGTTCTGCACAGAGTGGCCCCACATTATCTTGCACACTGAGGATGGGTCTCTGTGCTGGCTATGAACAGCCTGGAATGGAAGGCTCTTGCTGGAAGCAGACTGGCTGAGGTGATTACGCAGATCCAGTGCCCTAACATTCCATGCAAGTGGTGCCGAGGGATTGAAGCTGGAATTCCAGTCCACAGCCTGGGATAGCAGCCATTGGAGGCAAAAGAGCAGTACTGTTATCTTGTGCATTGGAGTTTGCCGTTCCTTTCAGCCACTCCCACTCTTCGCCCGCAGCAAGCCAATTACTCTGTTTTTCTGCAGGCTACCTGAATTCCACAACTAAAAGGGTACCAAAGATAAACACAGGTTTACAGTGGGGAGCTGATAAAGTGTCTAAAGAAAAAAATCACCAATGAGGGGAAGTGGATCCAAATTAAGTGAGGAAGATACATCTGGTTAAATTGACTATATCGAGCAGAACAGATGAATCACGATGTGATGGTACTAATGGAAAGGATGTTATTGATGGAGCTGTCAGCAAGTATTCTAATAGCAAGCCTTCAATTTCAGGTTTATGGGGGGTTTAACCACCAAAAAAGTAAACATATGTAACAAGGAGGGATGTAGGAAATGTTCGGTGTTGTGCTGTTCAAAAGGAAGAAAAATGTCCCTCTACGTGCATTGCAGCTGATAAAAATTGCCAGAATGCTTTTTCTCCATTTACTGATGTTAAACATTGTACTGTAATAGTATAATGTCCTTATGATTTTCTAAATCTCATCAATAAGGAGGAGATTATCTGCTTATCTAATTATTGAATCTCTTGTGGCAGAGGAGCCATTACCACTAGCAGATCTAACTCATCCATATAGTTCCCTCCCTAATTAAAGGGTCTTTGCAATTTCAAAATAAGTAAATCAAAAGTAAAAACTGCTAGCACACAAGGGCATAAAATGAAGGGCCAGATTTGTCACGGGATAAGAGGGAAGATCCTTTCATGGATTGAGAACTGGTTAAAAGACAGGGAACAAAGGGTAGGAATAAATGGTAAATTTTCAGAATGGAGAGGGGTAAATAGTGGTGTTCCCTAAGGGTCAGTCCTAGGACCAATCCTATTCAACTTATTCATAAATGATCTGGAGAAAGGGGTCAACAGTGAGGTGGCAAAGTTTGCAGATGATACTAAACTGCTCAAGATAGTTAAGACCAGAGCAGACTGTGAAGAACTTCAAAAAGATCTCACAAAACTAAGTGACTGGGCAACAAAATGGCAAATGAAATGTAATGTGGATAAATGTAAAGTAATGCACATTGGAAAAAATAACCCCAACTATACATACAATATGATGGGGGCTAATTTAGCTACAACTAATCAGGAAAGAGATCTTGGAGTCATCGTGGATAGTTCTCTGAAGACGTCCATGCAGTGTGCAGCGGCAGTCAAAAAAGCAAACAGGATGTTAGGAATCATTAAAAAAGGGATAGAGAATACAATGGAGAATATCTTATTGCCCTTATATAAATCCATGGTACGTCCACATCTTGAATACCGTGTACAGATATGGTCTTCTCATCTCAGAAAAGATATACTGGAATTAGAAAAGGTTCAGAGAAGGGCAACTAAAAGGATTAGGGGTTTGGAACGGGTCCCATATGAGGAAAGATTAAAGAGGCTAGGACTTTTCAGCTTAGAAAAGGGGGGGACTAAGGGGGGATATGATAGAGGTATATAAAATCATGAGTGGTGTGGAGAAAGTGAATAAGGAAAAGTTATTTACTTGTTCCCATAATATGAGAACTAGGGGCCACCAAATGAAATTAATGGGCAGCAGGTTTAAAACAAATAAAAGGAAGTTCTTCTTCACACAGCGCACAGTCAACCTGTGGAACTCCTTGCCTGAGGAGGTTGTGAAGGCTAGGACTATAACAGGGTTTAAAAGAGAACTAGATAAATTCCTGGAGGTTAAGTCCATTAATGGCTATTAGCCAGGATGGGTAAGGAATGGTGTCCCTAGCCTCTGTTTGTAAGAGGGTGGAGATGGATGGCAGGAGAGAGATCACTTGATCATTACCTGTTAGGTTCACTCCCTCTGGGACACCTGACATTGGTCACTGTCGGTAGACAGGATACTGGGCTGGATGGACCTTTAGTCTGACCCAGTATGGCCATTCTTATGTTCTTATTTTCAATTGCTCAGCACCCACAACCAGGACCATATTTTCAAAACAGCTCAACTCCCATTTGGGCACCTAAATAAGAGCTAGATTTCAACAGTGCTCCACTCTCAACTTTTTGGAAACTCTGCCCCAACCTATAGGTACATGTTCTATGGCTGTTGTGGCTTGTAAAAGTCATCTACAAGTCACTGCCCCATTACATTATAGTCAGCATCAGCACCCCCTCAATGGACTAATGATGGAAGTTTGGCATACAGTGTCATCATAGTGATCATCACTGTTATTGATTCAGTAGTTCCTATCACTAAAGGGAGAGTATAATTTACGTGGAAACCAAGTAAATCAAAGGGGATTTTTCTTATCATAGTGCCACAGAATACAGCTAAAAGCTGACCCAAGAGCTACTATCTGAGTTCCCTCACTGAGGTCAGGTGTCTGCTCTGCTAGCCAGAAAATGCAAAAGGGGGACTTAGTTGTTTCTAAACAAAATGAAGGGGGAACCCTAAAATCCTGTCCGGACAAGCCATAGCATGTATCCACACAGCAGAGTGGCTCTGTTACTAGCTGTCAACAGCACTCGAGTTTCAGCCTGTACCTGCTGACAGGCCAGCTAGCTTGGGTATAAAACACCACCACACTCGAGCTAGAGGTTTTTGTGGAAGGATGAAAGGCAGGCTAGGGACAACACTCGAGAGCCCAGTGTGTGAGAACAAAGAATCCAGCCCAGAGGCCAGTTGGAGCACCCCCACAGCAAGCAGCATTTGGCAGTGCATGCAAACCAAGAGGATGTACAAAAAGTTCAGCTAATGAATGTTTTCTTTGCAGCACACAGCTGTGTAAATATTACCTCAATATCTCCTGCCACATCCCTCTCACTCTTAGACATTGTGTGTATAGTGATACAAGTGAACTTAGCATTTTTGTAGCCCACCGTCGTATCCTGACACACCTAGGCGATAACACGTTTGAGCTCTTAGCCCTGCCTGTGAAAACAACGATGCCACGTGATGCATCTTTAAAAGCAGACTATGATCTCATTTGTCTAAAGACGGCTTTACTAAAATGTTCCAGGATCCTAATCATGGAACTAGGTCTAATAAAATCTTAATCATATTTACAATTACTGCACCAAGATTTGCATGACACCCACTTATTATACTGTGGTAGATGAAAAGGGGCTGAGCCAGGGCCGCACACCATTTACAGCTGCAACCCAAAGTTCATTTCTATTCAGATTAACCTACATGAGAAGCTGTGTTAAGTTATAGAAACTTTCTCCAAATCTGCTTTTAAGTCAATATTCATTTGAAGCTATTTGCCTTTCCTATTTTCTCTGTGGTTGTTATGGAGATAAAATTCTCTCTGTATGCATGATGTATCCTTTATACAATAGGACAGTGAAACTGACATTTTTGCATCACTCACCATTTCGAGACAGATGCTTGCACCACCATGGATATAAATGATTAAATACTTTACTGTGCTTTTTGGCTGGACACAAGGGGCCTGATCCTGTTGGTTATTGAGCAGTCTCAACTTCCACTCACTTCCCCTCTACACTACATGCTAATTTGGGGCCAGTGGAGCTGCATAAGTACAGATCCAGTCACCCCTCCACAGGCTCTGCACTCCTTCCCGTATTCCTCTCCATGATGATTTATTTAAGTGAAGGGAAGCTTCTGTTGTAATGTGACCTCTCCATACAAAGGTGGGCTGTGGGAAGAAGGGCACAGCCACCAGCTATGCTAGCTCTGCAACTGTTTGGGGACTCTCTCCCATGCTATGGACTCCTCAACTGGGGAGATGCTGGTGGTTTCTGCCCCCTTTATGCTGTGGTGTAAAGGAGTGGAATGGAGGCAGCGGAATGGTGTTTCTCTGTTCAGATGGGACAGGAATGAATTTTCAGAATTCATCCTTTTTTGGCCTCTTGCAATTTGGCTATTCATTGGCCTTTGCAGAGCAGCTTCTTAGGGATGAGAAACAATCTGTTACACTTTCAAAATACTACAAACTAGCCCCAAATCCTTTCCAGACACTGTTTGCAACAAATAAATATTAACTATATAAACATGCTAGTCACCATCTATACTTATGCCCTCCCTCAAGGTAACTTATTTAGATAGCTGTGTATGTGAATAGCTTTCATTATGAATAAAGCATAAAAGGCAATGCATATCCGCAAGATCTATTTTTCTATATTGAACACCTCTAACATAAATAAAGATTGGATTTGACTGTTTTTGAACAAATAACCATTTATTATGGAGGATTTTCAGCCAGTTTAATTTTCTAGTTTGAAGAAACAAGATCCTTGTGCCAAGGTAACAAATGAGTTACATTAAATCATAACTAAAATAATGAGACTATCTGCCACATTGGTTTACAGGGACAAGGTGGGTGAGGTAATATCTTTTATTGGACCAACTTCTATTGGTGAAACAGACAAGTTCTTGAGCTTACGAAGAGCTCTGTGTAAGCTCGAAAGCTTGTCTCTCTCACCATCAGAAATTGGTCCAATAAAAGATATTACCTCACTCACCTTCTCTCTCTAATATCCTGGGACTAACATGGCCACTACAACTGTGTAAACAACATTGGTTTACCAACAACTTCAGACTGTCACACTTGCCTGAACCTAAACTGGGCCAAAAATTCACTCCCAACATCAAACAAACATAACATTGAAAAGCCACCAGAAAAATACTTTGGGCAGGTTTCTGCCATGTAAGGTTGCTGCTACATGCCATACAAGTGGTGCACTTTGCCCCTATGCTGGGCTGCAGAGATCTTCTCTTCACAAGGCAATCCACTGACACAGAAGTTCTTATGCCAGTGCCAATCCACCTCCCTATTGCTGGCACGGTATAGAAGAATGTGAGTGGTCAGGATGCCCTTTCACTACATCAGTTTTCTGGTGTTGGGAGGGCGGGAGGCTAGCAGAGAGTGTAAATTAGAAGAGCCTCAGCCAAAGGTGTCCAGTTCTGTATACAAAGGCAGCAGGATCATGATGTTGCTCAACTGAGCCTTAAACTTCCTTTTCCTTCCTTTGCACTGTGTCCAGCACAACTGTAGCTGTGGTTCTGTCCCTCCATGTTTATTCAATGTTAATTCACCCACAAATCTCCATTTTTAAAATGATCATGAATCTCTTAACCTTAGCTCTAAATCCCAAAGTAATCACATAAGACTCTACCCATTAGACAATGAACAGAGATTATTCAGTTTCCTTGTACCACATCAAAATAGCAGCTTCCTTCCACCCAGTGATTACAGTTGTGATTAACTGCAGAGTTCAAGGTGAAAAAATAATATGGTTCCAAGCATATATGGCTTCCTCTAACCGCCACAAAACCCAGTGCCAGATATTTCAATTAGAGTCTACCAAGGTCACAAAATCAATTTCTTATCAGCCAAAAACACACATACTATAAATTTTATTTTCAAAGCATAATCTCCAAATTAAATCTGTGTACCTAAAAAAATATACAGGGCAAAAAACTGGTTCTTGGGTTCCCTCACCCACTCAATAGCATTTTCACAAATGGCACCTGGCTTTGTGCTCTGTATTTAGAATACAATGTTTGGTTAGATTCTGATCTTCTTGGAGAATGTCATTATCTCTTTCGACGGCAAATAGAGGCCCGAAGTGTCAATTTCCTTCTTAAAGTCTTTTATCCATACAAGATTTATACAGGGTTAGACGTCCTGTCTGCCAGTAGCTCAGTTGGCAATTTTTCACAGTCATACACAGAAAAATTGTGCACCGGCATATCATCCTGGATAAATTACACATTTCAAATGAGGTTGTATGCACACCACCACCACCTCTGCCCAGTTCATACCAGGGGAAAACTAAGAGCAAGTCCTCTAATGTTAAGCTAGATAAGTTATGCAATGGGGACACAATAAATTGAACAGACCAGACCAGCCACACATAGAGAAATAATTTACATACCGGTACTTTATAGAAAACAGTAAGGTACCTGCACAGAAATGATATTCTCTTTCACATGTATAATTCTTTGGGATCCTACTTTAGCTAACACATTTTTTCTAAGCTCTCTGCTTAGCCACAAATACAACTGCGGTGACTAACAGTTGGCAAACTTTACTACTGTCTAAGTCTAGGTACTGGATCTAAACATCTAAAGGTAATGGAAATTATGCAAGCAATTCCTTCCCATTAAACCCCAGTATACATTTGATCTTTTAAGAAAGTGTTAAGTCTTACAACACAAGTAAAACAATAGCAATTTTATATTTCTTTACATTTTCTTGTTAGAAAGATAACTTCATATTTTTGTTCCAAATATTTTTCTAGGGAATATATTGCATGTAAATTCAATTTCATACATAGCTGTACACACACACATAGGTGTATACTCAAATATACACACATTAATACATACACACATGCTGGAAATACATACCTTCACTTTATTACAGACAAACAAGCTAGTTATATGTATTTGTTACTTCTGGACCTTGGGACCGCTTTACTTTTGATACTAGAGATACCGATATAAAATCATATCTTTGGTAGACACAAAGTAGAGCAGACTCTAAGATAATACATTTACAGCTTCTTAAATGAATTTTCCCACATCCTCTACGCATGTAATACGCTGATTGATTTTAGAGCCACAAAGCAGGATGAAAAGGATCTTTCTTAGAGAAAGGAAGTCAGCAACACTTGGCGAATGTTAAAGCACATTTTTAATTAAATAAACAAGTATTCATCCATATTTGGATAATCAACTTGAAGGTTTACGAACATTTCTGAGAAGGGGAAACTAACGCTTTTCTATCACATCAGCTACCCACCTTTTTTTTAGCTCTATTCAGAGGCTATCAGAAGCAATTTAGAAGAGTGTAGGGATATGATTAAAGATGTGAACAGAGGAAGTTTTGCTCCTTCTGGCCCATTCAGAAAATTTATTTACTGAACTTTACTCATGTTCAAAGCATGATTTCAAATGAAATAAAATACAAACAAAACAAACAAAAAAGGATTTTTTTTCTGTCATCTGAGAGATACATAACTTGTAGAACATGTAAAATCTCACCATTTCTTCACAGTAGCCTGTTTCATAGGACCCATTCACATTTTAAATATGCACCCTAGCCAAGAAACAACATGCCAAATTATTTTCAATTTGTTCAAATCCATCTGTCTACTGTTGTTTTATGTGAAGATGAAATAATGACAAATACAACTGTTTAGGCCCCAATAATTATGTATGTGATAATAAATACTTAGTGCGTGTATAGTGCTTTTCATCCATAGATCTCAAAGTGCTTTTTCAAAAGTGGGTAAGTAATTGTGACCTTGGGAGCTCCTTAATGCCAACTGGCAGAGTACCCAACATACTGTAACTCATATCAGGCCTGACACTGTCCCCAGCACACTGTTGTCATAATATGTATCAGAAAGATGTCTTGTTAGCAATCATACCTAAACTGGTGACATGCTAGTCCCGAAAATCACTGTGCAATGTATGTAGGGGTTGCATACACTGGGGGGGAAAGGATAGATCAGTGGTTTGAGCATTGGCCTGCTAAACCCAACGTTGTGAGTTCAATCCTTGAGGAGGTCACTTAGGGATTTAGGGCAAAATCAGTACTTGGTCCTGCTAGTGAAGGCAGGGGGCTGGACTTGATGACCTTTCAAGGTCCCTTCCAGTTCTAGGAGATAGGATATCTCCATTTATTTATACAGGGAGTTATATATGTGTGCTAGAAATATGTCCTCCAAATGTGGTTGAGAGGCAGTGCATTCATTAAGCCTATCCTAGACAAGGAATATGGTTTCCCCTTTCTGACTGGCCTGATAACAGGCAGAGGACAAAGTACATTTACATACAAGGTAAACAACCCCATCAAGCTAACAAGCAGGGAGAACAGTTTAACGATCATGCCAGGGGACAGAATCTGCATCCCAGGAAGCCCTGCTAGCCCTTGAGTCAGAGACAATGGACTTTGGGTAATATTAGCAAAAAGACGTTTTAGGAATCCATCACTTAGCGAACATGGGGAACAGCATCCTCTGAACCTGTGAAAGCTGGATCTCCTGGCCAGCAGGGCTAGGGCTGCTGGTAAATTGATTTAGGTAAGAAGATTGCTTAGACAAAGATTGTAACTTGCTAAACTTAAGTTTTAGTCTCTAGAAAATGTGTTTTGTTTTGTTTGTAACCATGACTATCTCTTTTTTCTCTTGCTTCATATCATTTATATCTCTGTTCTTTGTTAATAAATGTATTCTTACTTTGACCATAAACTATCTCAGTGCTGTTATATTGAATTACCGTATGAGTTCTCAGCTAAGCTAACAGGCTGGTGTGCACTCTGCTCTTTGGAGTCAGTGAACTTAATAATTTCGGAGTATCTAGTGAGAGGGGACTGGGCACTGCACAGAGATGTCTCTGGGGCCTGGGGTTCATTGATCGTTGCCACGAAGGCAAGGTTTGACTGGCAGAGTCTTGAGGAGTATGCTGGTAAAGCAGACAGGCCAGTGTGGCAGGGAGCTGACACAGTCTAATCTCCAGCAAAGCTCACTTTTGCTGACACAGGGGGATAACACAGTGGCTGACAGTTCTGGGTGTCCTCAGCAGAACGTCACAGAGAGGTGAAGTGATTTGTCAAAGGTTAACCTGCAAGTCAGTGGCAGAACCAAGAATAGAACCAGGTCCAGTGACTGACTCCATGCCCTATCCACTATACCACTCTGCCTTTTGGTATGAGGACAGATATATGCACTTGGTTCTTTTTCAGATAATCTATCATCGGGATCCTTGCAGATATGTGGCTTATCCTGAAAGAATGAACCATAATCATATTTTAAAAAAACCTCATCCAATGAGTTGGATGACATACACTGAACAAAATTTTAAGATCCAGGCCGGCATCTTTGTTGGAATCCCACACGAGGGTCTTGCATTCCAACGTCCCTTTGCTTCACTGCCAGCTCTGTTCGTGATAGTTTTAATCTGTGCTATCTGTGCTAACATGAATTCTTAGTTACCTCATCCTGTTGGCGCCCAAGAACAGGGCCAGCAAAGATGTGGAGGTACGATGTAGTGGGCTCGCTCACACCACATGCACATCCATATCCACAATGAACATAGCATATCCTGGGTTTTCTTCTGATGTCTCCAGTCAGCCACCGAAGATGTTCAGATTGGGTTGGCTGCTTGGGAGAGTTGATAACGTGAGTGCAGTGTTTGTTGTTTTTGTTTTTTGTGTAGGCAGAAATGCAAATAAATAAATACATTTGAAAAATCAGGTTTATGCAGAAGGTCATACTTTGGACATCTCAGCCCTGACAGCATCACTTTAAATAAGACACAACTAGATAATTTGTCTTTTAAAGTGTTGGCCTTTTAGATAGGTAAATATAGCATCCTCCATCAAAGGATCTCATGTTACAATTATTAATAAACAAAGCCTCACATAGCACCTTGGGAAAGGAAATATGATTATTCACATGTCACAGCTGGGAAAATGAAACAATGTTGGATAACACGCCCAAGATCAGAGGCACGAAACATTTCAACAAATATATTCTTTTCTATCCTGGATTTTCTTCTTCAGATTTTATATTGTTCATCCGGAATCACATATTTTCTTTAGAGAGGAGCCAATAATATAGGACCCGCTCCTGAGCAAAACGGAAGCCTCTGTGACGGCTCATGTACAGAACTCTTCAGGAGAAGTTGTGGCTACCTAAATCAGCACCATGTCTACGTCTGCACTTTTTCTGGGGGGCAGAAATAGACTCGGCCCAGGCATCCTGGCATGCTTTGAAAATGCTCTGAGCATGTGTAACCCACGCACCTGCTGGGTGTGTTGTTCTGTCCCATCTAGTGGCACCGAGACCATTTAGAGAGAGAGATTAATGAGTCTGCTCTACAGCCTTAGCTAAGAGCCAGTTGGCTTTTAGCTCATGCGGTGGAGGCTCATGCACTAAACTCCAGAGATCCCCGGTTTGATCCCGCCCGCTGACGACCGGGGTCTGTCAGCATTACAAGTGGGGGCTCATCTGGGATTTCAACTGGGAAGTGTCTGAAACTCAGGACGCGCTTCCTCAGCTAAGGGAAGTATGTAACCCACACACCTCCTGGGTGTGGTGTTTTGTCCCATCTAGTGGCACCAAGACCATGTTTAGAGAGAGAGATTAATGAGTCTGCTCTACAGCCTTAGCTAAGAGCCATCTGGCTTTTAGCTCATGCGGTAAAGGCTCATGCACTAAGCTCCAGAGAGCCCCCGTTCAAACCTGGCCGCTGACAACTAGGGACAGTCAGCATTACACATGCTCAGTATGCCTCAAGTTTGCTAATTAAACTAATGTTAGCCCATGTGGAGGAGAGGACTGGACACATCACCCCTTGGGACTCCTTCACAACTCCATGTTGCAGAGCTGTGCTTCAGGTCAGCCTTTCTAGCCTCCTGATCTGCAAGAAGGATTGACCTTCCTAGGTCAGCAAATTCCAGAAGATCCCTTACATTCTTTACTACATAAAGTACAGAATTTTAATAGAAGCACAAAGAAAACTTGAACCACATCCGTGTGCTGTATACCAAAGCCAGGCATCTTATTCACAAGACTATGCACACACTTCACTCAGCGAGCCCCTTCTCCCAGAATGATGGTCAGTCTCCCAGGAGGACCCTACCTAATAATATGAATGTCAAAGTCAGCCAATATTAATGCAAAGAAAAAAATAAAATTGCTTTCAATAGACGCTAGGGTTGGAGTACAATGTGTCGGTACCAAGCTTTTCATGGCTTCAGATCTTCATGAACAACGGACTGAGGACTTGATACTGCAAACTCCTAGTCAAGTGAGCAGTCCTTGCCCATTGACCTCAGCATAACTATTCATGTGAGGAACAGTTTGCAGGCTTGGAACTTCATTCACTTTCATCTTATTTACAGAAAGCCTGAGCTGCTGTAACAATGATGAGGAGGTGCAGTACCCAAATGGTGGCCTACAGCGGGCAGCACATGGGCTTACAGAGGGCAGGAGTACACACAATACTGCTGGGGACCCAGGGTGAGTACACTCAGTGACAGCCCCTATTACATTTGTACAATTTCCTTCTTCACAGACCCACAGCCTCTGGCCAGTGCACAGGAAGTGTAGAATACTCTGAGTTGCGTGCATGGATGTCAGCAATGGTGCCTCCTACCTTTGCACTACTAGGACATGATCAATCACATGGCTGTATCCTGAGCAGGTGCATTGCGGGATGATGGAGCAAAAGGGTTTAATAGATTTCAAGGCCAGGAGAGACCATTAGATGATCTAGTCTGATCTTATGCATAACACAGGCAAAATAATTTTGCCCCATTACCCCTATATTGAGCCTAATAACATGTGTCTGACTAACGCATATCATCTCCCAACAACTCTGCACTATGCTAAAACTGCTGTAATTTGGCTTTTATGGTTTCTGGTTACTGATACCAGTGACATGGATTTAGAAGTGGGTGGACTGGATCCTTTATGTTAGTGGTTTCAGACTTTTTGGTAAACATAGAAGTAAAAGCTTTGTGACATTTAATGATGCGTATCTGCTGCTAACAACAAAAATTATCCTTTGCTGGGGCAGCATTTAGACTAGACTGTTTGCTGCTAAAGACCATCTTTTTGTAGAATAAAATGACTAGAGACAATGGTTTTATAGGGCCATGTTACTTTATAAGGAAATAATCTCTCTGGAAACCACACACCTATAGTATACCATTTATTGACCATAGGGACACTGATGAATCAAAACGAATTCAGTGACTGTCATGAAGGCTGGATGGCGGAATATGACAACATCACATTAGGGTGATAACCTGGTGTCTTGCAGGAGAGATCATCTTCAGAGTTGGCTAAAGCCATAAAGCCAGCACCGTGCTTCTCAATAAAACAAGACACATTAATAATATATCTAAATTTGGATTTCCAGTAGGCTTTTGATTTGATTTAGCTGAATTTAGGTAAATTACCAACAATCTAACAGGGTTTCTGTATTTTGGTATAAAATATTACTTTACACAGGCTGTGATTCTAGAAAACTGATAAATATTACTCTATTGCATATTGGACAGAGACATGATTGCTTTTCAGAGCCCTGTGTCCTACTAAAGTTTAAAGTTGTCTTGATGGCATCATTCCCTTCTCGCTATGTCTGAAAAAATTGCATCTACTTTACAAATAAGATTGATTCATCTTTTAGAAGGCTAATTTTCAATGGACATTTAAAAGGAAATCTGGGGGGGATACTGTGTTCCTATTTTTCCTGCCTGCCTGCTTGGAACAAACAGCACTGCTTCATTTTCCTGCCATATTTTAGAAAGTTAAAGTAAACACGGTGATCACACTGTTTACTTAAATTTTCTGCAGTGTGCCAACAAAGCCGCAAATTGGCAGTCAGCATGCAAGAGGCAGCCAGTGTTGAAATGATAGAGCTGCTTGAGAAAGCTTAAACGGTGCCAGCCCATTTTTCTCTCTGTTTTAAAAATAAAAGATTGACTTCCATTAAGCTTCACTTCTGCACCCTGCTTTTCTCTAAAGGTCTGAAAGTTTTTTGGAATGGAGGAAGTCAGGATTACAAGCAACATGTAATTTACATGGCCAATTCTGTTCTCTTTAGCTTGTAAGGATGTTTTGTGTACAAAAGAAAAAGGTCACCCTTTTTATATAAAGAAAAGGATTTATGAAAGTGGCAGATATATTCTATTTATTTGTACAAAATCCACAGAAATCTTGCATGAAAGGAAGTTAATTCTCTGCTAAATCAGTCCTATTTGGTTATATTTTTACTGTAATGCTAGCTTCATGCTTTACCTTAATGTTAGCTGTGCAAGTTCAATTACAGATGGAAGGAAATATGTAGCTAAAGCCACATGCATTATATTCAAAATATACTACTATATATGCTCCTAAAGCGAGCCCTAGAAGGAAAACTATTACATTTTGTAAAGTCATTCTCTCTGCATCATATTATAAATTGGGAGTTAGAGACACAGATCTTTTACAAGAAATAAGAGAAATATAAGGTGCATTTGCAGCAATGTAGTGTAAAGTTTGAAAAAGTGACTCATCTGTAGCTTTCTGGAGGATTATATTCAGACAGAATTTATCACTGTGTAAATTATAATGCTAATATATAGAAGATGCCAGATTCAGCAAACAGTCATTCCCATAGCTATGCTCACTCCTACACATATTCCCACTGAAGACAATGGGACTAGCCATGGAAGTAACTGTTTGCAGGATTGGATGAAACCGTGCTTCCTGAAGATCCAAAACATGACCTAATTGAAAACGCCTGATATCTGGTGGGAAAAAATCCACACGGTTCTAAATGGATAATTACTTTAAAATCCATGATTTTGACACCAGGAAATTAAATTCATATATATGTGTATCTTTATCTAGACACAGTGAGTCCAATAATTTTGTGTGCTCTGCAGTCACTTAGCCAGCTGGCAAAGAGAGGACAAATTAACTAACAAACCCCATTCCCTAAGGTATGCTGACATCAGTGATTCATGATTGATCAATGATAGTGCTAGGAAATAAGTAACAGGACTATATTGCCTTGTGCTCCACAATAAACTCAGAGGGAAATGTCTAAGTGTATCACATTGAAAAGACAGACTTGGCAGGAAAATAATTTTTACAAGTACTTAAAAGGTGTTACAAGCAACTGAGTGTAAAGAGACAAATTAAAACCACTTAGAAATAATTGAGCATGTCCCTTTAAATAAAGAGGGACAGTTTTATATAAACTGACTTGGAATTAAACTGACAACGGGTGTGTTTTGATGTTAAAAGCATTTTACAGAGAGAAAAATCATATCATGAAGACAAAAATGGAGCTTGAACTTCTTTTTCAAAAGAAACAGCTACTGTGGTTTGGTTGGTTATCAACGGAAAGATGCAATACAGAAGAGAAGATAGGCTTACGCAGTGCAACATTATTCATGTTAATGACAGTAATTATGACTGTTACAACCTTTCTAAATAACAAAAAGGGCTAAAATTCTTACAAAATGGCATTATATGCACTATTTAGAAAAAATGCTTATGTTAATGCATGATTGATGGTCTGCTTTGAAGGTGACTGAATTATCATCATAAAAGCCTAAACTTATTAATTGAAGAGAAATGTGTAGCTTTCTCTGGAATAGTAGAAACTTGTGCTGCATGCTTTATCTAGAACAATAAGATCTAATACATCATTAACCAACTGCAGCTTTGCTCTACATTTTTTAGCTTTAACCTAATTATGATGAGGTGTAGCTTGACTATATTTTTAATCCTTTTTAGAGCCTATCCAATTAAAATGGAGTGAACTTGTTTATGCTATTATAAGAATACATACATTGTTAACAATGTTATGCATAACACAGCCTCTCTTTCAGGAAGAGCACCCCATATATGAACTGCCCTATTAAGCTGGAGGGTAAGTGACTTTGGTGGTTTTAGAGGTAGTTTGTTATAGAAACTGTTGGTCTCACCTAACTGAGGCTTCTAAGGGATGTCTACACAGCAAAGAAAAACCCATGGCTGGCCCATGACAGCCTACTCAGGCTCAGTCTGTGGGGCTGTTTCATAGCCGTGTCCTGGGCTGTAGGTCCATGAAATGGGAGGATCCCAGAGCTCAGGCTCCAGCAAGAGACTGAAAGTCTCCATAGGAATGAAGCAGCCCTGCCACTTGAGGCCCACAAGCCTGAGTTGGCTGGCACAGGCCAGTCGCGGGCTTTTCTTTGCTGTGTAGACATACCCAAACAGTCTTGATTTCACTGTGATGCACCATGAATCTGCCTGGAAGCTGCCTTAATTGAATGCTTGTAGGAATTTGTTTTGAAGGATTCAGCCTCCTGACACTTAGGGCTTATCTACACTACCCGCCGGATTGGCGGGCAGCGATCGATCCAGTGGGGTTTGCTTTATCGCGCCTATGCTGAGCACTCTCCCATCAACTCCGGTGCTCCACCAGAACAAGGAGCGCCAGCGGAGTCAACAGGAGAGCATCCGCTGTCGACTTACCGCAGTGAAGACACAGCGGTAAGTAGATCTAAGTATGTCGACTTCAGCTATGCTATTCACGTAGCTGAAGTTGCGTATCTTAGATCGACCCCGCGCAGTAGCGTAGACAAGCCTTTAGCATAACTCTATACAGCTAATCAACCCCAAGGCTTTGAGAATGACTGATACTTATTGGTTACCATTTACACCAGCTGCAGTTTAAGACAAAAGTATCTCTATGTCTTTGGAGGAGGGATTTTTTTTAAAATAAACAAAATATAAACATTCAAAATACCTCAGACCTTGGGGAGGAAGGATAGTGAAAGAGGAAATAGGGATCTTTGCTGTGAATTTAATTGCTGACTCATAATTGCTCCTCACTGAAAAAATACCGAAGTGACACGATAAGGGGGCAGAAGGAAATGTGAGCTGCAAATAATATTAATTGAAATTCTTGGATTTTTTTCATTGAATAATGATTCACAAATAGAGGTCTTGATTCTGCAAACATGTATTGAGCATTGCAATCAATTAGATTAACTGATCTAGTGGATAGATCATTGGACTGGGATTCAGGTGACCTGGGTTTTTTGTCACTACAATTTTTCATTAATTGATCAGTTATATTTACACCCAAATGTTCCCTAGACACATGCAGGGAAGGCAGCTTTCCCAGGCAAGCACCTTCAAGTTCTGTGCTTTCATAAAAAGAAAGTAAATTTCTAACCTTTAGGCTTATGAACCTGAATCAAGGGCTCCCAAGTGCAGAGATGTGTTCTTTACTCTGCTCACAGCTAGTGCCAGTGCCTTTGTTTCTGCTCAGAGCTTTGCCAAGGTGCACTAGGGGAAGCTCTGACCAGAGTCTGGTTACTGTTCATGACTGCTATTAAAGACGTAGTGAGCAGCAGTGAAAACTGAGAAGAATCAGGTCACAGTGCTGCAGCTGGGCATAGCTTGACGAGCAGCAGAGGCAGGCACTACAGCTCTTCATTGCAAAGGGCAACTCACAAATGAAGGCTGGGGGCAGGGCCGGCTCCAGGCACCAGCCGAGCAAGCTCATGCTTGGGGCGGCAGATTCTAAGGGGCGGCTTCCCTCCAATTTTTTTTTTCTTGGTTTGCTGTTCCGTCCGCCTTGTAGGGGGCGCCGGCATGGAGGAGGGGAGCGCCCTGCTGGGAGCAGGCTGCGCACTCCGTCTGCCCCAGACGGTGCCAGGTCTGTAGCAAGCCCCGCAGGGAAGCCCATGTCCTTCCCTGCCCGCCGACCGGAGCGGCACTGAGCCCTCCTGGCAGGTGGTGTGGTAGGAGGGGCTGCGCGGCGAGCGCCCCGCTGAAGGAAGCCCTGGCCACCCCCCTTCTCTCTCCCCATCCTCCGCCCCCCCCCGCTAGCCGGGGTGTGCACTCCACTGCCCGGGGCACATCTGCAGCACTGGGAGTCTCCCTGCACCCGCGCTCCAGCCGCCCTGCACAGTTTGTTTGTTTTTTGCTTTGCCGCTCCGGCCACCCTGCAGGTTTTTTTGGTTTTTTTTTGCTTGGGGCGGCAAAAAAGCCAAAGCCGGCCCTGGCTGGGGGAGAGGAAGAGTATAGAGACCTCACTTGCAGCAGCCTGAAAGCAGAGAGAGGGATAGAGTAGCAGGACCTCCCTTTCTCTCCACATATGTTGCAGCAGCCCAGAATGCTGAGTAGAGATTGGGATGGGAGAGGGGAACAGAGAGAGAAAGAGAAATTCCTTAGCCCTTCCAGCAGCCAGAGGGATATGGCCGGAGGTGAGGGAAGCTTCAAAGTAATCAGATACCTATGAAAGATGGAGTCCACAAGGGACAGATTCCTGTTAGGAATCCCAGCATACTTCCCTTTCCAGCAGCTGGGGCGAAAGGGGGAACATTGGCTTATCAGTTATTAATATTAAGTGTCTAGAAAAGTTGAAAAGCCTTATGTGCAAGTGGATCGGTGTGAAGGAGTGTGGAAGTGGCAGTATTGCCTATCCAAGCTTCAAAAATACTGAGTCAGACCCCTCCAAAGTCATGTCATGGGCTTAAAATCCATGAGATTGGTTTAAAATATTGTATTTGGGACTCTTTATATTTGTCTTCTGTTTTATTAGTCTTTAGAGTTCACTTTTTCAAGCTTTTCTCCATAGAAAGTTATTTTTTTAAATTAAATTTGAGATTCTCACATAATCACGGGGCTCCAGGATCTGGGGCTTTAGGAAAAGAACATCAGATATCATGAGAGTTGGTAGCACTGAGGTGGGCAGCAGTGGAAAGGCAGAAAATCAATGTAGGTGATCTATATAACCATTCTTTCCATAAATTGTGTACTTCTATTCTTGTAATCTTTCCAAAGCGGGGGTGGGGGTGGGGGGGAGAGGAGGACAGAAGGAAAAAATAGCTGAAAGTAACTTGGGGGAAAATATGTAATTATCATAGGAAAGAAAAGACAGACAAAGTGGAATGAAGTCCAACTTGGTAATATGGTAAATTACATTAAAATATTAGATAGAAAATTGATTGACAAGTTACAATGAAATACAGTACCCACTATTACTTTAAATTACCAGGGATAGTACTTCAGTTTTTTAGCCTTGGTGGCATGTCAACATAGGTATTATTCTGGTTATAAATTTAGTCCTCAAGCTAATAGGTACTGGGTATATTTTTCATGCCCTGTAGCAATGTACATAGGTAAAATAGGTTTACCGTGACAGGAAAGTATGCCATTTCCTGTGAATCCTGGGAAGCAATAGCAACCTTGTACTCCACCCTTAACTTCACACGCCGCATCTTTATGGCACGTCATGTTGCAGTTCGGAGAAGTGTAGCCATAGTCCAGCAGACTGGACACAAACACTGAAACAAATGTAAACCATGTTTGTTTGTTTGTTTCTAAAATGCATACTGAATTCTAAAATCAGATATGGGCAGGACATACCCAGCCAACTGGGGGCGTTCCAGCAATCAGACACATAGATGAACACAATATGTTAGGGAAGAGTCAGCACAGCTTTTATAAAGGGAAATCATGTCTCACCAATCTACTAGAATTTGAGAATTCTAAACCCAAACATGTGGACAAGGGTAATCCAGTGGATATAGCATACTCTGGACTTTCAGAAAGCCTTTGACAAGGTCCCTCACCAAAGGCTCTTTAGCAAAATGGGCAGTAATGGGATAAGAGGGAAGGTCCTCTCATGGATCAGTAACTGGTTAAAAGATAGGAAACAAAGGGTAGGAATAAATGGTCAGCTTTCACATTGAAGAGAGGTAAATAGCAGGGTCCCCAAAGAATCTATACCGGGACTACTGCTGTTCAACAAATTCATAAACAATCTGGAAAACAGGGTAAACAGTGAGGTGGCTAAGTTTGAAGATGATACAAAATTACTGAAGATATTTAAGTTCAAAGCTGACTGTGAGGAGTTACAAAGGGATGGTACAAAACTGGGTGACTGGGTAACAAAATAGCAGCTGACATTCAGTATTGATAAATGCAAAGTAATGCACATTGGAAAACATAATCCCAACTATACATATAAAATGATGGGGTCTAAATTTGCAGCTCCCATTCAAGAAAGTGGTCTTGGAGTCATCGTGGATCGTTCTCTGAAAACATCTGCTCAATGTGAAGAAGCAGTCAAAAAAGCTAACAATGATAGGAACCATTAGGAAAGGGATAGATAATAAAAACAGAAAAAATCATAATGCCACTATATAAATCCATGGTATGCCCACACCTGGAATACTATGTGCAGTTCTGGTTGCCCCATCTCAAAAAAGATATATTAGAAATGGAAAAGGTACAGAGAAGGGAAAAAATGATTAGGGTATTGAACAGCTCCCATAAGAGGAGAGATTAAAAGGACTAGGACCTGTTCAGCATAGAAAAGAGATGATTTAGGTATGGTAGAGTTCTATAAAATCATGAGTGGCATGGAGAAAGTGAATAAGGAAGTGTTATTTACCCCTTCATATAACACAAAAACCAGGGATCACCCAATGAAATTAATAGACAGCAGGTTTAAAACAAACATAAGGAAGTACTTCTTCTCTCAATGAACAGTCAACCCGTGGAACTCATTGCCAGGGGATATTGTGAAGGCCAAAAGTATAACTGGGTTCAAAAAAGAATTAAGTAATTCCAAGGAGGATAGGTCCATCAATGGCTATTATTCAAGATGGTCAGGGACACAATCCCATGCTCTGGATGTTCCTAAACTTCTGACTACCAGAAGCTGGAAATGGAAAACAGTGTGTGTATCACTCAATAAATTGCCCTGTTCTGTTCATTCCCTCTGAAGCACTTTGCACGAGCCACTGTCAGAAGACAGGACATGGGACTAGATAGAGCATTGGTCCAACCCAATATGGCCATTCTTATGTTTTTATGTAAACATTAAAGAGTATGGTATCACTGAAGTGGTACAAAGGATTGAAGCTTATGGAGTAAGTTTTGCAGGCCTGGAGACTACTTACATGCTCAAAATTCAGTATGCATTTAAACCTTTGGAGGATTGGAACCTGTGTTCAACAAGCTTAAAATGATGATCAACATAAAAGGTACATAGTGGAGTGGGAAAAATCTTTGAAAGATTTTCAAAACTTTCTACTCCTTCCTATTGAAGATGCAGATACTTGCCTTTGTATCCAGGATTATGCATGGAGTGTAATCCAAACTACCCAACAATAACCAGGTGAAAAATACCAGTGAGAGTTCCCCAGATAAATTTTTAAACCATGTCTACCCATATCTAGTTAACACAGAACATAGTCACAATCTGAAAGAAGATTAAACTCCCCTGGAACAACATTTGTAGCATTATCATTTTAAAATTATTTTAAAGGAAGTCTTTTTAATATCATGTCTGTGTTCCAAAACTGCTACCTTCTATTTTCTCCCACTAAATGATTCCTGAATTAAGAAGCTGCTTTCCCATTGTATAGTTTTCAACACAAAGAAAGACAGAAGAACGGCTGACTTTGAGGAAACTAACAGTTCACAAAAAATTATACATGCCCACATAAATATATATAATTAAGAAAACCAGGCAGCTAACACTGGAGGGAAAAAACATTTCCGACTTTGTACTTTGCAAACCATTAGAAAGACATAAGGAAAGTTACAAAACATAAAGTCCCTTCTTGGTACTCCCTTCCCCTGCAGTTCTGCTTCTCTCTACCAAAATATCATGCTGAATACTTGCTAGCCTACTGTTACAATTACAGCTTTCGCTGCCCCTGAAGAGTTCAGTGAAAATTTGCTTTGCTGGACAAATAAAAATTTCATGAAAAAACTCAAAAAATTAAAAATTACATTTGTTTAAAAACTATATACAAACCAAATCAATTCATTTCCTACCAAGTTTCATCTTCTTGCTCATTTATTTTTACTGTTCAGAGCATCTTTCAGATATTAGAAGCAAAAAAGCTAGAGGAGAAGTGAAGTCCAAGAACATCCCTAACCAAGACAATCAATAGCATTGGTTTTACAGAGGAGATTACAGAATGAAATAAATGCAAGCACTTGAGGGATTCAGAGAGTTAATACTTATGGCCTTTAAGATGTTGGGGTTACCCTGATGAGATGGGATAGTCAAATGCAGCAGCAGCACTAACCAGAGTTCTGGGAAACTTTTAATCACTGTTACCCATGAGTTTTCCCCTCATCTGCCACTGACTCCATCCCATGCCTAGCCCCTGCAAAGTTGTCCCCCAGTTTCATCTTTCCAACCCCCACCACTTCTTCCACCTGCCCCTCACTTATTTGCGAAGCAAAATCACCTACCTAGGAGAGGGAGTAGTTTCATTGGTGGTGCTGCTATGCAGTGCTTGGTGTTGAGTCCCTGTGTAATAGAAGAACCTGCCCTGCCTTAGAATGTATGAGCATGTGCGAGGTGTCTGCACACGCCCATTAGGAATGTGAAACCCCAGTGAAGCTGCTGGCCTTACCCTGCCCTTTACCCCAGCCTCATTCTCCCCCCCCCCCCCCCCCAAAAAAAACTTTGTAGTGACTCAGGAGCTGGAGAGGGAGGGTAGAGAAGGAGAGGAACCGATCTGCAGGGGAAGATAAGGAGCAGATGAGAGAGCACAGGGGAATAAGCAGGCAGCAGGGGTAGGTATGGAGGGGATGTTGGAGTAGATCAGCGGGTGAGTAGGCTAGAGGAGTAGTTTGAGGGGCTCAGAGGGCAGTGGAGCGATGGAGAAGCAGATTGTCACTGTGAGGCGGTGGTGCAACAGATGGTGAGGGTGGAGGGTGGCAGGCCAGATGCAGAACAGATCAGTGGCAGGGAGGGTGGAGGCAGTTTAGGTAGTGGAGGGGGGCGGGGTGGAGCAGACCAGGGACTGGGAGGGTAGCAGTCGCAGAGTGTAGAGAGGGACGGGCAGTGGCGCAGATTGGAGCAGGGGAATACTGGACAAATCATAGAGGATGGGAGGAACAGACAGACAGAGGGGTGCACGGGGTTGATAAGCAGCTCAGAAGCTGCTGCATGTCTCCCCTGGCTGTTCCCTGTCAGAGCCCTAACACCTATCTCTGAGAGAAGACCCCCACTGCCTGTAGTTGTTCTTGTCCCTATTGCTGTCCTCATTTTGAGGGAGGTCCTAATTGCTGCCAGGCTCTGTCACTTTAAGGGTAACAGCCTGAGAAAAAGTACAGGAAATCCACTGAACTCTGCTTTGTGAGGAAAACAAAGACATGGAGACAGGGAGGAAGGAGGCAGGAAGGCAAATACATGGCTGGGAATGTCAGGAGTAGAAGGAGCCAGCATTTCTAAGGATTTATGTGACTGAAGCAGAAAGTTATGCAGCAAGGCATATTCAGGAAGGTTGATTCAGCAAAGCACTTAGACACATGTTTACTGCTGATTGTCATAATCCCATCCCTAGTCAGCAAAGGGAGTGAATCAACAGGATTTAAGCCTGTGCTTAAAATTAAACATGTGCTTAAATCCTTTGCTGAATCAAGGCCTAAGCATGCAAGGAAGGATGGATTATTCCAACTAGGAAGATCATTATACAGCAGGCATCCTTTTTCTCCCTGGAAATTCATGATATCTTGTACTGAAATGGTCACTGGTCTCTTGTCTCCAGCTTCTAGTTAAAAAAGGCAGGCCAACACAGGAAATACACCAGGCAGGCTAGGATACTGTCAGGGCCGGCTTTAGGCCAATTCCACCAATTCCCCCGAATCGGGCCCCGCGCCTAAGAGGGCCCCGCACCCAGTGGCAGGGCTGCCCAGAGTGGGGGGCAAGTGGCAGAGAATCCCTTCCCTGGCTAGAGACACCTTTTTAATTTTTACTCACCCGGCGGCGCTGTGGGTTTTGGCAACACTTTGGTGGCAGGTCCTTCAGACCCGGAGCGAGTGAAGGACCCGCCACCAAAGACTAGGAGCGCGGCCCGGTGAGTACAAGCCCCACGTGTTTTTTTTACATGGTTTTTTTTTAGTCATCCCTGTCGGGGCCCCGTCGAAACTCTTCGAATCGGGCCCCGCACTTCCTAAAGCCAGCCCTGGATACTGTCATCATCCCAGCTCAGACAGTATTGCTGAGCTACCTTGGACTAGGGTGACCAGATGTCCCGATTTTATAGGGACAGTTCTGATATTCGGGGCTTTTTCTTGCATAGGCGCCTAATACCCCTCACTCCCGTCCCGATTTTGCACACTTTCTATCTGATCACCCTACCTTGGACCCAGGCATAGAGATTAGAATCAAAGAAGGTTGGACCATAGGTTGGAATGGTAACTTCTGATGAATGGCATTGGATGTGCAGAGAGCATAAGGGAGATAGATGCTAAAAGCAGAACAGAAGGTAGAGATTGCGAGGGAACTGAAAATGATATGAGGAACTCAGATCAGATTGAGTAGGCAATAGGGAGTCAGGGATTTAGGAATGTCTGAATGTGATCTTAATACTGGGAGATGTGGACTATTTTTGCAACAGAGAACTGGAAAAATTGCATGATGTGTCAATTGGATTCTGAAGAGAATAAGATTGCAATAATCAAGGATGATGGAAGGATTTCTGTGGTGAGAATGAAAAGGAAAAGGAAAGATTTCAGAGACATTTTGGAGATTAAACCAGCTGGATTTACTGATAGTGTCTACCAGTATATGGGATAAGGAGTAGATTGTCACATAAGAAGAGAAAAGTAAGTGAAACATGAGAATATAGACACTTGCAAAATCTTCACTGTCATAGTTTTCAAAATCTGTTGAGGAAAAAATTGGTGAGATGTTAAAAATATTAAATCGATATATGCATGATCATGTCTATAGAAGAGAGGGGCAGGGGCGTGTGTACACATACATACACATCCCTGTGCATTTGAAAAGGACATTCAAATAAATGATGTGAGAAGGTGACATGGAGTGTCAGTGCTGAAAAATCTCTTCCACTTCCCAACAAATAAAGAAACAACCATAAATGATTCATGACAACTTGGTAAAGAAAACATATACCTTCGTTTTTATAATCCACATGAGGCTCAATGCGGCTCTGGTTCTTGCCCTGCTCCTGGGACAGTGTAGTTTACTCAGGCTGGATTTCCCATGCTGATCTTGTTGGTAGGCTTAAGGACCTCCCCCCAGCCTAAGGGGAGGATCCACATGTCCGGGATTCCAAATAATTGTGGGAGACAACCTGACGGGGACACCGAGCAGAGAACCCTGGACAGCGCCCACTGCTCCTCGAAGGTGTCAAGGGAGCCAGCGGATGCCGTCCAGAGGATACGTGAACGGACTAAGGAATGGAAATAGGTCCCACAGTTGCAGGAAACCCCGTCGGCCAACCTCCTCTCCCTGGTTTTGTAGATGGCCATTTTGGCCAGGGCTAGGAGGAGGTTGACAAAGAGGTCCCGCGACTTTGTGGGGCCATGGATGGGGAGTGTGTAGATGACAGGTGATGGGAAAAGTGCAACCAAAAATGCAATAGTATATCCAAGAGGAGCCGGAATAGGGGCTGCAACCTCACACACTCCAGGTATACGTGCACCAGGGTCTCCCTCACGCTGCAAAAGGGGCAGGTGTCTGGGAGGAGAGTGAACCGTGCCAAGTACACGCCTGTGCTCACGGCTCCGTGAAGGAGCCGCCAGCTGACATCCCCGGTGGGCCTCAGGACCAGGGTGGAATATAGACTGGTCCATTGGGGCTCCTCACCCTCCAGAGGTGGCAGGAGGTCCCACCACTTCGTGCTGGGGTGGGACACGAGGGTGAGGACATGAAGGGTGTGGAGCACGAGCGTGTACAGATGTTTTCGTGGCATGGTCCGGAATCGAACTGGCTGCAACTCGTGCAGCCGGCTCACGGTAATGGGGCGGGATGACTGGGAAGATCTACAGGGTAGGGGCCTGATGAAAAGGTCCGAAGGGCCTGGGGTGGAGGGTGGGCGGGGCGTGCCCTCTCGCAGGACCAGGTAGAGGAAAACCTGAGCAGTGGGCGGTAAAGTGGCCCTCACCTCCTGAAATATGCGCCGGGGAGTACGAGGCCGGGAGAGCCCCATGCGCCAAGTGAGCATCAGGGGATTCAGCCAGTCTCCCCGGTCGTAGTCCAGGAGGTCTCCGACTGGTGACTTCCACCAGGCCCAACCTCTGGTGCATCGAGGGGGACTCCGCCACCTGCACACGGAGCTGGGGGTTGTGTAGCAGGGGCTTTGCGAGGAGAGCCACCCCCTCGGTGGCTGCCACGGACCTGGTCACCAAGAGCAGTTTCCAGGTCCGGAGAAGGCCCTGGTAGAAGGCTGGCAGCCCAGAGAGGTCTCCTAGAAGATCTCTCAGATGGAGATAAAGGTCGTATCAGAGCCCTCGGAAGCGGCGCAGTAAGGCGTGTGGCAGTATGCTCCATGCCGGACTACCTGCACCATAAAGGAGCCTCTGCAGGGTCTGGAGGTGGAAGACGTGGACCTGAGTGTACAGGCACCTCAGGCCCTGTCCTCCCTCCTCCAGAGGCAGGTGGAGGACCCCTGCAGATACCCAGTGCAGTCCTGGCCAGAAGAACTCCAGAATTGAAGTCCGGAGGTTGGCCAGGAAGCCTGGGGGCTGGGACCAGGGTGTTGAGCCGGTGCCAGAGCATGGACAGGACTAACTGATTGAGCACCAGTGCCCTCCCTCGGAGGGAGAGGCACCAGAGTAGTCCCGTCCATTTCCAGAGCCGCTCTACCACCCTGCCCTCTAACCCTTGCCAGTTCTCTGGCGGAGATGGATGTGTGGCAGAAAGGTAAACACTGAGATAGAGCAGCGGACCCGCGCTCCACCAAATGGCTTGAAGTGCGGGTGGGAGGGAGCTCGCCTGCCACCCGTCCCCGACCACCAGGCCAGAGCTCTTGACCCAGTTGACCCAGGCGGAGGAGGCTGCCGAGTAGATGGCTTGGCAAGCCTCCACCCATACCAAGTCGCCCCGGGACCACAAGGAGCATGTCGTCAGCGTACGCCAACAGGACCAGCCGCAGCTCTGGCTCTCGCCTGATATGCTGATGCTGATATAGCATGTATGTTCTCTTCTTGCAAATGTTAACAAACTTACCTTCACATGCAGCATGCTCACGATACCTGTAAATAAAGGAACCTCTAGTAAAGCACAGACTTAATAGTTAACTCATTGTCCCACTAAACTAGCTATAGGCAAATAGCTTGATAGTCTTTTTTTTTACCAGAGATGTATATTTGCATATACCTGATTAGCAGGTTTTCACTGAATATTTTAAAAAATAAGGCCCTAGTCCTACAAAGATTTATGCATATGATTAACTTTACACATGGGGAATAGTCCCATTTGTGTATTCAGGATCAGGGTCTTAGTTAGGCATGAGCATATGTATATGTACAGATGAGGGATCCTAAATTTTAAATTCTGATTTTTGATCACTAATCACAGAGATTAAAGTTATCCTGTGTCAAACTGTAAAGTTCTCAAATAAATAGGTGTTTGTTTGATGGGAAGACACCGGTCTGCTCTTAGAAATCATTGGATATGTTCCAGCCTTTGCATTATGAAGTTTATTTACCTACAATGTTTTTGAAAGGTAATTAAGATGTTGATTATGCAGACAATGTTATAAAGTTAACACCCCATTGATGATGAATGGGGGTAGTTCTCACTTCCTAGGACTGTGTCTTAGTCAGCTTGCATAACAGATAAAAACAGAGCAATTGTTTCATTTCAAAGACCACCTACAACATCAGAAAAAATTAGAAATCAACTGAATGAAGACAATTAGGGTGTCCAATACCCTTCAAAAAGAACCTTGCAACAGACCTAGGATTCCTACAGGCAGTCTAGCTGTGGTTTTGCAGATCATATAAAAATTTAAACAGACCCACCCCTTCAAATGCTCCCATTTATAGATCAGACATTAAAATTGGAAGTTGAACATTTTCCAAGGGGAGTTCCACGCCCCACAGAATATATTAGTGTATTGTACATTTTGAGGCAAGGTCTATCACCTTGGGTTTTAAGCATGTATGTGTGTCAGGGACTCAGAGGTCCTACCAAGTCCAACTAAGGTCCTTGCATCCCCAGCCTACATGCTGCTCAACTCCAATATACTTTTACACGTCCTGTCTTCTCACATTCTCACACACACAGAGCTCTGCTCCAGCACATGCAATGCTAGCACTGTCAGAAACTTTCATCTATATATGCAAAGAGCTCAGCATGCAACCAACCACACACACACACACACTGTTTCCATTACGGAAATAACTAAAAAGAGCTGGTGACTATTTGATGTCAATAGTTAAGAGTTATCCTAGTTGTTCTTTTTTATTTTCCCTCTGTTTTTTTCCCTGACAAATGGAAACTTGCTCAAACCATCAAGATTTCTGCCAAAAAGAAATGGATTCAAGTACAACAGACTGAGGAAGCTTTGGGGAAATATTTTGGGACTGAGATGTTTTGGGGAAAGCCTTTGTTCTTCTTATTCTGTTTTTGTAAATATCAAACTAATCCAACTGTTCTAAAACAAATCCTTTCCATACTACAGGAATTCAGATAGTCTCTCTGCCACTTAGGAAATGTTTCATTTATCTAGTCACTGAAAAGGGCAGTTATGCCATTTTTCCCCCAGGCAACACAAATCTGAATACAATTGAAAATGTAGCTAGTGTCACATCAAAATAAAGAGTTTCCTGGGTTTCCAGAAGTTATTTTCACGAAAAATATTCAGAAGAAAATTTCCCAGAACACACAGGTCTATCACAGAAGCAGTCTTTGCAGCTTCTCCTGCTTCCCCTCACTCCTTATCTTAATGCCTTATGAATCCTTTTCATTTTATGTGCAAACATCATATTCCATTGGGACAAATAGGATGGAATATACCCATTGGGATGATGTACCTAGCCAATCCTCCAGCAATAAACACACATATCCTACCTAAACCTATATGGCTGACTCCAACTATAGGAGACTGCAAATTTGAATGGATGAAGCCAATTTCTCTCTACTCATTCTTGCTTTGCTCCAGTAAAATACATGACAATATGAGGCTTTATATGTGAATTTAATGCTTGTGAAAACCAGATTAAGAGCCCTGCAATTGCAGTCCTCTATTTTCATTCACAGACCAGGTGCAGGATGGGAAGCATTAATACAAGGATCCTCACAAGCAAAGTCTTCCAGGGATAAAGTAATTTAGTTCCCATGATCATTTACCTTATACTGGGACTGGCAACAAAGGTACCAACCTTAGGTTCAGTGGTGGTGGTTTTTGAGATACAGACAGCTCTGCAGAAGGATCAGGACTGAAACCACAAACTCATTTTACACAGAACACTGAACTGACTTCAGACAGTAACAACTTCTAGTCACTCCTGAAGTGAACTCATTTTGAACTGTAGAATGAGAGGTGAAAGGCTCATTTATTATGGTATCATGAACAGTTTCAGGGAGGTCATGATCACTTCCTCTTTCTTTATGGCTAGTTGAAAGGAAAATCCCTAAACTATGGAATAGGAGTCTTGACAATTTCTTCTGTTAGGATATGTGGTCACTGTATGAAAAAGGTGAGAATCTCTGCCTTAGCCCATCTAGACCATTCCCTCACAACATCCCAGCCCAAATTGCCACACAGTTATTCCATATTGGCTTTTTACTATCATTTTCTTTATTTAGAACGTTGGCTCTCAAACAAGGTCAAACTAGGCAGCATATCTTGAAGTCCTTACTCAGTTAAATTCCAATTGGCTTGAGGAATGAATAAACACTGAACAAGGATCTCAGGATTTAGCCCTATTTTTTTCCACACGATGACATGCAAGTCTTATAGACTGTAGAATACAATCATGCACTCAGAAAGAGATCGACGAGAGACCCAAATAGTTCTTTTCCATCTCTGAGGTCTATGATAGAATGAACTCTTAGTAATGCTAAAAGTTAAAATGGTAAGGTTATAAGATGATTGATTTTTTAAAATAACCTATGGCCATTGTGCTGCAGAATATTCTCTGATGTGTGGATGCAGGAACAGATAGATAATTTGGACAGAACTATCTGCTCATGTAGGCAAGCTGTTTCTGTATGACATCCTCTCTTTCAGTGCTTCAGGACACAGCTGTGCATTGGTAGGGTTACCATACATCCGGTTTTTTCCCAGACATGTCCGGCTTTTCGGCAATCAAACCCCCGTCCGGAGGGAATTGCCAAAAAGCCGAACATGTCCGGGAAAAATACCGGCCGGGCACTTCCTCTCCCGTGGC
>NW_020664562.1:30609461-30734060 GCF_002925995.2 Terrapene triunguis | reverse complement strand
AGGGAGGAGGGGGAGTTAGGGCGGGGACTTTGGGGAAGGGGCAGGGAAGGGGCGGAGTTAGGGCGGGGCCGGGGTGGAAAAAGGGGCGGGGCCAGGGCCCATGGAGTGTCCTCTTTTTTTTATTTTTTAAATATGGTAACCCTATGCATTGGGAATGTCTACAGGGGAAGTTGGGAGGAATTTCGGCCCCAGTCCATAAAGCATGAGTAAACTCCACGAAGGTTACTCCATGGCATTAGCAACCACTTCATAAGGAAGAGAACCAGAGGATCTGTGTAGGGGTGAATCCTCCAGCCCCACCTCCATCTGCACTGTATTACCAGTTCAAACTTCAGCACCTCTTGAATTTCAAACCACGCCCCTGAGTGGCGAGCTAGCTTGAGTTTAAAGTACCACCTAATTCAAGCTAGAGACTTGTGTGTATGCTCAAACGAGTTGGGTTAGGGGCAACACTTGTGTTATACCTCAAGCTAATATTACAGTGAAACAAGCCCTGAGACGACATGAGGAGTAAGGTAGTATTCAGCGTAAGTGTGGCAGCAGAACCTAGCTCTTTATTAATTATTATTCTGCTTATATTACTGTTCGGGAAGTGCCCTGAAAGGTTTGGTGGAGTGTGCAGGTGTGTGGGGACTTTGTAAATATATTTTTTACATCTAAAATGATGATTAATGTATAGAACCAGTGTGGTGATTTATTAGTAATAAGCCCTTCCACAGGGCTCAACACATGTAGTTGTTTGGTTCCTCCCTGTTTTATTGCCATTGTACCATATAAAAGGCTTCCCTGAAAAATTATTGCTTTTCTTTGCTATTTGGTTTTAAATCATCATTTATCTCCTCCTTTCTTTGGTAGTTTAGAGCAATACCTGAAACTAATATTTATCTCTGGCCCTATTATTGTTTAACTCTGACCTTTCAAACAGTGGGATAATTAACCATGCTCTATGACAGCTTAAAGTCTGCCATTCTTTCCAGAATCAACCCCAATTTTCAGGGGATTTATAACTCCGCTATAAAAATGTCCTAGTGTAAAGCTTGACAGACAAGATCTGTTTTTAGTTCCGTTTAGATGTGTTAAAAAAAAAGTCATAGTGATTTTAGATTTTATTCTTTAGTGTGTTGCCATAGTTTCCAGCACTGGAACATAGGAAATGTCAAACAGACCTTCAGAACTCAGTGAAAAGGCAATTACGTGTTACTATAACTTATGGGTTAAAAAGTATCGTCTCTGACCCAGCTACTGGATCCCGTTATGGCCTGAAGAATCTTTTATGATCAGAGATAGTAAATAGGAGCATCTGATTGGCTTCTGTTGTACTATAAATTATCACATAGGCCCTTATTACTCTTCTGATTTTCAAACTAACTAAGAACGCTTTTAAATCTCTCCTGCATGCCTTAAGCTGCTAAGCATGTCCGTTGCTCTTCTCTTCACCTTTTCTATTCTGACTATATACTTTGAGTTGACTTTCCCAAATTTTGAAAGCAATAATCAAAATAAGAATGCAACTATGTCACTTACTACAAGGTGTAAATCAGTGTAGAATCTAGCCAAATGTCAGTGATATTTTTTCCCATTTATTCTCTGTGTTAAAATTGATTCCTGTGCAGAGGCCTATGCACCAACTAAGTCCTTTTTCAATAGGGCTTAAGTGGGATCTAAGTGGTGCATAGGACTTTTGTTGGCCCTCTGCACAGGGGTGAATTTCAGCCTTTTTGCTTTCTGACTGCTGCTATGCACTATACCCACCCTAACTCCTAGATCTGTTCCAGAGAGGTTACATCTAAATCAGGGCCCATCAATATGTGCAAGTAGTTCCAATGATTTTTTCCCAGTGTTCATTATCTTGCTTGTGTCTGCACTGAACTTCATCTGATATCTTGTTACTCAGTCACCTATGTTTTATTGGCTCCTTCTGCAATTCCTTGCTTTGCCCCTTGGTTTATATCAACTGAAATCATTTTGCATTGTCAGCAAATTTCAGCTCTTTGCTCTTCATCCCATCTCCCAGATCATTAAATATGAGAGGTGAGCAAGTAGTGGAGGAAATTATTCATGAATATTCATTTGAAGTCAAAAGCAAATTTCATTTGACGGTATATGTGACCATTCCTTCTTCATTTCCTACGAATACTTAAGTGATTTACTAGTGCAAATACATGCTTAAAATTCAAGTTAAGCTCACAGATAGTCACCTAGAGCAAAATTCTAATTGTATGTACACATGTAAAAGTCATGCTGTACAGGGTAGGAGTGTTCCAGCTACACCACCTCTCTTTTCTCCTCCCTCCCAATGTCCCTATGCTGTGGGGGGCCACTTCCAGGAGCTATGTGCCACACGGAGAGCCCCACATACAGGAGGAATTTGAGACCAACTTTACATTACAGCTGTTGTGTGCCACCAAAGAAGTGCAAATCAGTCATAGTGAAGCCAGGAACGCCACTCCAAGTCCAGAGGCCCCAAGTTTAGGGCTTGATTACACAAACTCCTCAATCTAAATGGACATGACAGACAAAGGGTGGGAGGGAAAACGGAGAAGTGAAGTGAACTGTCCAAGGTCAGTGGCAGAACAGGGAATAGAATTCAGGCTCCTAACTCCTAGTCAAGGCCTATCCACTAGGTCATGCTGCCTCCAGTTTTCCCAGGCATTTATCGCCCACTTGCCACACAGGTGTCTGAGTGCCTTGCCCTGGGACTTAGGTGTACAATTAATACAGCATATATTGTAAATGTTTACAATTAATCAATGCTATGCACACTAAGGGCTTGATTCGCTACTCGCCTCAGCCGAGCTTCGATGGAGTGAGGAGGTGAGGAATGAAGGGAGCTGGTTGTGACACCCTGATTCACAGGGGCCCGGCCTTGGCACAAGTTTGGGCTGCACAGGTGTAACGATGCAGTTCTGGCGGAACCCAACTGAGAGTGCCAACTCAGGAAAAATTGCTCAAACAGGGCAGTTACAGCCCAAGGCTGGGGTTTTTCCACCTCTAAGGCAAACCAAACCAGCCAGACTAAGAGGACTTCGGTCTCACCCCACTGGCTAACCGCAACTCTCACAAGCAATTTCCTTAGACACTCCAGTTTCCCAGTATCACCACCAGTACCACTCGTTATGGGGACAAATGGTTATGAAAACCAATACCCCAGTAAAAGAAAAAAGGTTCTCCTGATCCCAAAGGACCAAGCCCCAGGTCAATATACAAATCAGATCTTACCCACAAATCACGCTGTTGCCAGTCCTTTAGAATCTAAAATCTAAAGGTTTATTGATAAAAGAAAAAGATAGAGATGAGAGTTAGAATTGGTTAAATGGAATCAATTATGTACAGTAATGGCAAAGTTCTTGGTTCAGGCTTGCAGCAGTGATAGAATAAACTGCAGGTTCAAATTAAGTCTCTGGAATACATCCCCCGCTGGGATGGGTCATTCAGTCCTTTGTTCAAAGTTTCAGCTTGTAGCAAAGTCCTTCCAGAGGTAAGAAGCAGGATTGAAGACAAAATGGAGATGAGGCATCAGCCTTATATAGTCTTTTCCAGGTGTAAGAACACCTCTTTGTTCTTACTATGGAAAATTACAGCAAAATGGAGCCTGGAGTCACATGGGCCAGTCCCTGCATACTTTGCTGAGTCTGAAGGCATATTTGCCTTCTCTCAATGGGTCCATTGTATAGCTGATGGTCCTTAATGGGCCATCAAGCAGGCTAGGCAGAGCTAATCCCAGTTTGTCTGGGATGTCACCCAGAAGCATAGCATAAATTTGCCATACAGACAGTATAGAGCCAATATTCATAACTTCAACTACAAAACTGATACACACATATAGACAGCATAATCATAACCAGTAAACCATAACCTTGTCTTAGACACCCCATTTGACCCCCTTTATACAAGATTTGGGTGCCACTACAGGACCTTGGTTGCAACAATGAGCTATATGGTCCCAGTTTATGTCAATAACGTCACAACAGGGGCAACCCTAATTTATTTCATGTCAGTGGAGGGTTGGGCACAGAGGAGCTCTGCTATGCCCCACTTCCCTGTCCTGCTCACACCATGCCTTGGAACATTCCTAACATGTTCCCGCCTTCCCCTGACACCAGGTTGGAAGGTCAGCTGACACAGGAGGTGGTGGAGCCATCATCACCAGATCTGTGCCAGCAGAGAGTTCCCCTTCATGAGGGGAATTCTCCACTGCATGCTTTAAGGATTCTTTGGCCCCCTTACACTGTGCAAAGTGGCCATAGCAGTCAAGAGAACCCAGCTCTCAGAGTTATTCACTGAAGAAATTCACAGACCATGAATACATTCAGCAATTCAAAAAGCTGCTTATAAACGGAAAAAATAGGCAAACTTCATTAGTTACAAATCATCACTGAATACACTGAGAAATATTGAGCTTAGCACTGGTCCCTTTGAGCCCATTACCATCTTCTTATACTCCTGAGAACTGGCTGTTTATTCCTAATTTCTCTATCTCTGACCTATTTTATGATCAGTGACTAAATGACCACAAATTATCTTTAAAACCCCCTTGTAAGGGTGTGACCTGGGTACTAGGGGAGCCAACTGAGGTCACTCAATTAGGGTGAACTGCAAAGAGTGGGGCAGACAATCCCCAAACCTGGTGGATATTCCAATACTTAGATTTACCAAGCCATCACAAAACAGCTTCTGTAATATCTCACTGGTTACCCAGAAGCTGACAACACAGTTTCCTTAAAGTAACCCCGCCTTAGGCCTCCACCCAGACACCCAAGTCAAATATGATGAGGATTACTGAAAATCTTATTCATCATATAAAAAAGTTCTACAAATCCCAAAGGATCAGACACATTACCTCCCAGATTAACGAATAGTGCGACGCGGCAACTCACCCTTGCGGCACCTCCTGCTGGTCGTCCTGCGAATTAGCTCTTCCAGCTCAGAGCGCCCTCTTCAGGCCAGTGTCTCGCCTGCCACTGGCCCCAGTGTCCTTCCCAGCCCCAGGTGCCTCTTTACCTTGGGTAGTACCCCCCTGGCAGTACCCCCACTCTCTTGATCTCCCCACCCAGGGGAACCCCCAACCCTCTACCCCCACCTTGCCTCAGTGGCTACTGCCAGTCACCATCTAGCCCCTGCTCACTGGGGCAGACTGCAGTCTATACCACTCATCATCGGCAAGGGGCAGTTGGACCTGCTGCCCTTGCCTGCACCTCTGCAGCCCCAGTACCCTTCCCAGCCTTTACCAAGGCCAGCAGCCTGGGGGTTTTCCAGGCTAGAGCTCCCCAGCTCCTCTGGGCCCCCAGCCCTGCTCCACTCTAGGTACCCTGTTCAGCTCCCAGGCAGCCAGGCCCTTTTCTCCCCAGCAAGAGAGACACTGTCAGCTCCTGGCTCACTGGCCTTTTATAGGATCAGCTGTGGCCTGACTGGGGCGTGGCCCCAGCTGTGGCTGCTTCCCCAATCAGCCTAACCTATTGGCTCCCAGGGGCAGCCCTTTCCCAGGGCTGTTTTAACCCCTCCCGGGCCAGGGTGGGGTAACCGCCCCGCTACATTACCTAAATACATGCTTACAGACAATTCTTATTAACTAAACTAAAATCTGTTAAAAAGAAAAGAGAGACAGTATTGGTTAAAAGATCAGTATACATACAGATATGAGCACAATTCTTGAGATTCAGATTCATAGCAGAGATGGTGAGCTTTGCAGCTGCAAAGAGTTCTTTCAGAATTAGTTCATAAGTTATCGTCCAATGTTTATATTCAGGGAGAGACAGTCAAGACTGGAGATCTCAATCTTGGGCAGTACCAACAAGATGCTCTCCAGACAACTCTGAAGAGTAATAATTTGTATTACAGGAGGGTCTAAAGACCTGTCGTATTAATTTGAATGGAATATATAGGCCCAAACATGACCCTGTTACTATCCAACATTAAATACTGTTAAACGACATTTGGGGTTTCATATACAGAGACCTGTGCCTACTTAGCACAGTGGCAAACACATTAGAAATTTCATACTAAAGGTTAGAAATTTATTGATTGAAACACACAAAAGGGAAACAAAATAAAGAAGATAAAAAGCATTGATGCGCAAATTGAGTGTTTATGCAAAACAATCAAAACTTATTAAAATCTCTTTCTAAAGAGGATGAATATTGGGTAAAGTCTTTTATTCTGTCAAACAGTCCCTCTTATTGGGAAAGAAAGGTTTAGTTCTGTTGTTCAATTTTCTGTTGGTAATAATGATAATCACTTTCCTGTCCAGACAGACGCTGAAGGGAGAGAAGAGATAGGATAGGAAAGATGGGGGAAATGCAGATTTTGCTGATTTTTTCAGGATACAGGGTGGTTGGTCAGTCATGAGTGATTGCTTTAGTCTGGCAGGTCAGCCATAACAGCAGTTGTTCTGGATACTGGCTTGCTTCCCTGGTCAGGGACATTTGGTCTGGTCAGGTTCCTCCCCTGCCAAGCAGAACTGGATGAACTATCTCATCTTGCTGCACTGATGCCATGCACTACAGTTGATTTCAGATCAGGTGAAAAGTAGAGGGGGGGGGCAGAATGGGGGAAATTAGTGCGGGACAGAAAGAGACACAGGACCCAAAAAGGTGTGATCACTGGAACAGTCCATCTTCTCATTTTTCTGCCCACCACTTAGGCCTAATTTCTGAAGCATCAGTTTTGGTCCAGTGATTTCTAGTTCCCTACTCCTTTTGTATTCCAATTATGATTTAACACAGTCATTGAGTGGTATTAATAGTACTCTCTATTTAAATTAATTCAGTCTGTCTCTTTAAATCTCTTCTTGTTAACATTTGTTGTTATAGATTATTGTGTCATGTTTATGAACTTCCACCACTTTTCACAGTTGAACTCACACTGAAGGTAAATTTGTAGGCCCAATTATTATAACAGGCCCCAACGAAGATTGTGCTAGGTGCTGTACAAACACAGTAAGAGGAACTCTCTGTCCCGAAGAGTTTATAATCTCAATAGACAAGGCAGACAAAGGGTGGGAGGGCTTGAAGTGACTTGCCCACAATCACACAGCTGGTCACATAGCTGGGATTAGAACCCTGGTTTCCTGACTCGCAGGCCTGTGCAGTGCATTTATTCATTAGCCATGTTACGTATCACTCTTTACAAAAAATACTGTGAAATGGTTTTCCCAGCACAAAGGTGAGCCACAACAATCTTTAATGCCCGGGATTACCCTGTGCTTCTTTTTAAAGTGCTCTGTGTTCAGCATCCACTGGTCCCCTGATATAATTACTGTTCTTAAAGCACACCATATCTTTTAATAGTAGCTCAGCTACTTAATTCTTTGACTCCTTCAGAAGCTTCAGATAAATTGCCTGAACTTTTGGGTCATCAGTCTATGTGATTTTCAGGTCAGCTGTAGAAATCAGTAGAAGTATGATTACCAAAGTCAGGATGAAAAATATTGTCTGGTGCTTTGTAGTATCATGATGAAAAGCAACAAGAAATACATATTTATGACAGTCTCACAGTAGTGCCGTGCATGAGGTTCCTGGAGAGCCAAGCCACCTAATAAATCACTGAGTAATCCCTACACAAGCCAAAGACAATGGAAGTTTTGCATGTGTGGAGCTGCAGGTTTGGTCCTTCAAAAGAACTGCACAATAATGAAACTGTTCAAGTTCTGGTTGAGCTGTATCCACTGAAATGTTCACTGATTAATGCAAAAGCTCTCAGCTGAACTATTTTAAAATAACTATTTCCAATAAATATTGCTGTTGAATTTTTAGCTCTCAGTGGCTTGTCTGTGGGGTGGTAAGGAAGCAATTTGCAGATGTGCAGCGATTCATATGCAACTTCCTTCATAGAAACTTCTGCAGTCAAAATGAAAAGGAAATTAAATTGGGATTGCATCGTTTGGATGTGAAAGTGCAAAGGTTCAGGACTAAATTAAAATAACACTAATTTTGACCCACAGACGAAGTACTTAAGAGCTTTCCAATAAAGACATCACCTTTATTTCGTACTTATTTCTTAGTTTGCATTGTTTTAATTATTTAATAAGTAAAACAATTACAGATTTACAGTACATTTGTAGCCATATTTATGATAATCTGGACAACCTTTGTTTCATCCCGATGCAGTTGCTTGAATTTCAGTGATGTTATTCTAGCCTGTGGGACTTCAAACTATAATTCCCCCCCAAGAGTACTATGGCCCCAATCCCGCACTTATGCACAAGAGTAAATGTATGCATGTGAGAAATTCCACTCAGTTCAGGGAAACCACTCACGCATATAGGATGGGGGCTTATATTTGATTTTCATATTTCACATTGTTTGCCAAACCTCATTCTTTAAAATCCTTTCCTAACTATCTTATGTCATCTTTGTTTTAGTATTTTCAAAGCCTCCTTATCATGTAGATAGTTTTCTTAGCGATTTAAGGACAGATCCTGAGGTCACTGAAGTCAACGGTTTATGCCAGCTGAGCATATAACCTCAAAGTCTCATCTTGGTGAATATGCAGTACGATGGATTTATTCAAACTTGTGAAAAAGAGGTCAGATATTGTTGGGGTACTGTATATCCCCTCTTAGTTTAGAAGGCTGAAATTAATTTTTATTCACTCCTTATGCTTTCCACACTGAGACTGGAAAGGTTGATGGGTACAATATAGTTTTAAATGATGTATCTTTTTTATGCTGTTTCCTTCTGGTCCATTACTATAGGATTTGAGTGGAACCATATGATTATAGTCTTAGGTTGTCATGCAAATAGACTAATTTTGTTCCATTTTCCATTCTCCTTACTGTCCTTGTCAATACGATGGATACTTCTTGTGCTGTTTTCTGTTTCTGATAGCCTTGTAAGGCTGTCATCAGTGTGGATTAATCTTGTGCCTGTGTTACCACAAAATTCTGTGTCCTAACGGAGAGTTATCATTGAATTTGAAGCCCAATATACTTTACACTAAGTCTGTAGTGTCAGTCCTGCAACAAAAATTGTAATGAGAGCTAAAAATGGCATAAAACAAATCCATTGTTATCAGGATCTTTAAATTGTAATTTCATGGTCTTCCTTGAATGCTGTATTTACTGAATAATATCGAGGAAGAATATGGCAAAATAACTGATTGGAAAATTCAACTTTAAAATGTCACTTTAAGTAAACTTCTAGATTGTTTAATCAAGTGACTATAACCATAGTCCTGACTATGTCTAGCATACAAGCAATTCCTTCAATAAAAGCCATTATTCAGACAGGATATTAGTCTTCAGCACATAAAAGTAATATTAAAAATAATGGTAATGGCTGGACTTAAACCTAGAAAAACAAAATTTTCAGGATTACAGCTTCCCCATTTAATCCCTTAACTCTCCTTTTTGTGCCTAGTTATTACATAGGTTTGAAATCAGAGTGTGATGTTGTATGTCATGTAATTTAATTCCTTTAAGTGTTGAGACTCACTAGTCTACGCTATGGGAAAATGCACTTCAAATATTGCTTTTAAAATATTTTTATGTTATGTATGTAAGAGATTCAGTGAAACCACAATTTTTAATGTTCCTTGCACTCCTATACAATATATAAAGGGCCTAAGTGACATGATTTAAACCAGATTTGCTTTAAAAATTCCTCTGTGCTAAGGGCTTGCATATTAAATTCTAAACTAGCTTGACTTTTTATTAGTGTATTATGGTTTGTCTACATGGGGATGTTACATTGGATTAGTTTGTTTGCTCTAAGGGCAGTAAATTAACTATATTGAACTGAAGTGTGTGCACTACTTTGTTATGTCAGTTTAAGGTACTTTCCTTGCTAATCATTGCATCTACATACGTCTGTGCTTGATTGAATTAACTGTGCAACATTCTGGGCAGATATCTCATGGTGTAGTATACCACTGCTCAGCTCTATGTAGTGCATTGTAGGAATGCTCACTGGAACCTATAGGAAATCTGGGACTTTAAGTCAAATTTTCAAACTCCCATGATTCTCTCTTGGCATCTCATAATTCATCTGTATTTTGTCAGGAGGCATGTGAATTTCTGCAGGTTGTCTTTACATTGGGGGATGTTAGCAGGGTCTTGTTCAGAAACGCAGTGGGCAAACCAGGGATATGCAGCACTGCTGTTTACCAGGATGGTGTCCCTAGCTGGTGCAGAAGTGGAAGGAAACACTAGCTATATGGGCAGTCTCAAGGAAGTTGCAATGTCCAAGCCAAAATAAAGTACTGTCTTTGCCTTAAGTTCTCTTTGATGATATCCACAGATCAGCATAAAGTAAAATGACAAATAAGTAGAATTCTGCAGGAATTGTTTTGAACCCAGAGGGTTCCAATACCCATGACTGTCTTATGATTGCTTAAAATCCCCATGTATCTTGAAATGTCTGTGAAGCATGATTTGGGCTATTTACCCTCATAAAAATTTCAAGTTAGCTAAAAACTGAGGAGAGTAATGAAATTCCGAGACAAAGAATTTTTTCGATTGATTTTTCTCTTTCTGTATCTGGTACAATAAACATGCCTGCCATGCAATGCATTTGATTTTTTAACCTCCATGGTGCAGACATCTTGAGCAGAGTAGGGTGGAAAGTTAGGAAGGTCACAGTGATGGCGGGGGTAGAGAGGGAGAACAAGCAGGGAGCTACTCAGGAAGATGGGGTTGGAGGTAGCAAATATGGCTGATGGTTACGGGATTTGATGCTGGGAAATGATGTTTTTAAGCTTTAAGTCTCTGGTATAGATGCCATTATGAGCACACAGGGAAGGGAGGGGATTAAAAATTGAGCATGCAGAGAGATGCTCCTAGCTCCACCCCTATGGTGGTGAACAGCCAGTACCCAGAAAAAAAGTTGTTTTGTAATACAGCACATCATGCTTACTGGTACAGCTCCCCTCTGCAGAATTTTCAGGCTGGCTGCTGGTAGAGCTGTCCTCCAAGGCAGTTTCAGTATGGCTGCTCACATGGGGGTTTTGTGTAATCTCTGAATCTGCTAGATCACATCCTCTGGGTCGGACCCCATGAGTCAAGAAGCTTTCCATGGGGTCCTGGATGCTTGCTGTGGTGTCTGGGATGCTTTGGGGAAAACTGTCCACCACATCATTCTTGGGTGTGGTGGTGGCATTGCTTGCAAAATGGCGATACAGTTCTTCATAGTATGGGCAGGTAGTGAGAGCATTACCAGAGGTCCTGTCCTTATCCCTTGCCATAGGTACTTCTGTTGCATCTCCTTTGCTTTGTCTCAGCACTGGGAGTAGGTCTGGGAGTTCCCCCTTCAATTTTATTTGCTCTGAAGCAGATTAGTTAGGAATATGTCCATACAAACCTTAAAGTGAAAAAAAACTCTCTGTGAAATGGAGTTTCTTCTGTTTCAAGCAGGAATATTTACTGCAACATAAGATGGCAAATAATTTGCTTTAAAAACAGGTTGTGTGCAGATTCAAGGCACTCTACAGTGAAAAAACTAAAGTTACTCTGATGTAACATCCCTATGTAGACAAGCCCTTCATAGATGTACCAAGATGATAGGCACTTTTTGTAACACATTGATAGATGCCTTAGAAACACCTGAGGTGGAAAGATAGTTACTAAACTCTGTACCTAGGAATTTTATAATAGAAATGGACCTTTGCTACAAGTAGATGGTATTATTAAACAGGGCCAAATCCTGCAGTTCTTGCATATGTAGAACACCCATTAGTTTCAATGGAAATTTTACTTGAGTAAATATTGAAAAAGGTTGGTCCCAAAATTCTGATAAAATACTGTTTATTTCTCAGTTTAGAATGACAAGATTTGTTCATGCTAAGAAAATAATGTCTCAAATGAAAAGCCCTCAAGATTTCAAAGACAGTCTAAGAGAGCTTTGTTCAATCAGAAGGTAACGAAGATGCTCATACTGACACATCACAGTAGTCTCAATAGAATAAGAAAGACACTCAGGGGAAAAGAAGAATGTACTATTAATCAGGCTAACATGAAAGCATTCTCTCTAAGTGCTAATGGAAATCTTCTTTATTAGTTTATAACTGGAATCCAGTCTTTGTGCCACAAACACTGGTCTTTGAATGAAGCATTGCGGTTTAATTGATGAAATCTTTTGGTTTCTAACAAAGTAGTTGATACACTCCATGAAATAGTTGACTGCCTGACAGCTTTATTAATAGATATATGGGGCTTTGGCTTTCCTTACTGATGCAGTCGTAATATGCCATATTTATTTCTGTACAGAAATGGATTTCATAGGAAGGGCACATGGGAAAGCTATTGATCCATAAAGTGAGTTGGTATGTGTATGCGACTAATAATGTGATGGCATGGCAGCTATCACCTAATGGTTCAGGGAGGGCAAGGACATGTAGCAGCAGAAGATTGGCTGCTCTGGCAACAACTGAACACTGCAGCACAGAAGTTCAACATTACTACATGGAATAGGACGGTGCAGTCAGACCTCCTGTGGATAGAGAGAAATATGAAGAAAAACCTGAACTTTAAGTTAATTTACATTACAACCTTACCCCCAACTTAATGGGGGACTTTTGGCATTATTGTTATATATGTTCCCAAACTTGTATTAAGCTAAAGTTATGAAGCCTAAATCATTTACTGGCCCTTGGAGTGTTTATCTCTGTGTGTAGGAGACAGTACTGGACAATCTGTATCCAACTTACTGGTATAACATTAGTCACATGATGACTGTCCCTCACTGTCCTTTCTCATTTTATCAGAAAGTGGACAACTTTCACTTAGGCCTGGTCCACACTACCCCCCCACTTCGGACTAAGGTACGCAAATTCAGCTACGTTAATAACTTAGCTGAATTCAAAGTACCTTAGTCCGAACTTACTGCGGGTCCAGACGCGGCAGGAAGGCTCCCCCGTCGATGCCGCGTACTCCTCTCACCGAGCTGGAGTACCGGCGTCGACGGCGAGCACTTCCGGGATCGATCCGGGATCGATTTATCGCGTCTAAACCAGACGCGATAAATCGATCCCAGAACATCGATTGCCTGCCGTCGGACCCTCCGGTAAGTGTAGACGTACCCTTAGAGTGCCTAATGAGTTACTCCACAGCTGCTCACTTTCACCAGAGGATTTTTCTCTCTCTCTCTCTCTCTCAACAAGCTGAATCGTCTGGATTTCTAATCTCAGCCCAAAGCTTAGAATACAAATCACTTTTTCAAAACTACTGTATCTGATGGAAAGCCTGTAAGACCATTACCAACTCAGGGCCAATAACACGGGTATTGTTAAGAAATGACACACATGCACTCAGATCAGGGATTACATGGAATGTAAGTGGTGCATTGGCATACTATTCCAGGTTTCCAATGACCTCAACTGGGTGAAGCCTAGGGACAAAGTCCCCATTTTGGAAAGTCCATTTAGTGGAGGAGTGGCAGAAAGCAGCCAGAAACTACCCTTTCTTGGGGGGCAGCAAGTGGTCATTGCTGGCAAGGGAGACTTTGTAGCCTGGGCATCCATGGGGAATGCACTCATTCAGCATAACCAGTAATCAGTTTTTACTGATGAAATCCTCCTATTGAGGCCCAGGGGCAATTAAAACTGCCCCATCACCCCTATAGAAACTCTGAGGGATGGAAGGTGGCAGCAAACCTACCTCCTTTCCCACTTCCACCCCCAACCCCCAGAGATGAATCTCCCTTAGGTACTGCTGGATTAGTTAACCATAGGAAGTGTAAACTACACCTCTGTGTCAGTTTAGGTGAATCTGCACCACAAATTGTATTACAGGAATTTGCTCAAAATGTCATAACAGTTCATTTCAAGGCTCAGAACATTTCAATAAAAGAGCAGAGAGTATAAATATTGAAAATATTACCATTTAATTAACATTATACAATAGGTTTCTTATACAAGCTACCACAACTCTCTCTATTTCAAGTGATAGGTTTATATGGCAACAGTTTGAAACTAGTGGATTTACTGCAAATACTACCATAAATAAACCTTCACAACCCAATATAGGTAACACAAACAAACATTTATGTCTGTTGTCTGAAGTGCAGCATATAGAGTTATGGCAGGTGTGACACCTGATAGCTAAATTGAAATTTATAGAATGCATATGGCAAAATTTCATTTTTCTTTTTCATTTAACGATCAAAAACTCCATGACAGACAGTGTAAAATGAAAACAGATGAAATGAATTTCCACATGGGTCCTGCCAAGTTTCATTTTCTCTGTAAGTTCTTGGAAAGCCCAGAATCTATTCCCTCATGTATGGCTGGAATCTGCAGATTCTGCAACTTACCTCTTCATTCTTGCATCTGACAGTCTGCCAAGTGCTGTATGTTACAGAGTGATTTAAAAGACAAGTCTGTTTATTATGGTACCAAGATCTTTCTGATTGACTTGATAGGCTAAAATATAAATAAATAATAATAAAAGTTGTAAAAATCTCCAAAGCCACAGTCATTATAAGACTTATACTGGTGAAAGCTGTGTGACTGGACAATAGATGAAGTGTACTGGAAACTTGATATGGGGTTTTAACTGTGTGCTGAGGTAAAAGGTGAACCTAGTTAACTAGTCAACAGATCCTTTTACTCACTCTGATATGAAACAAGATTCTCTGTGGAATAAGTTTCAAACAGGCATGGAGAATTTATTTTTAATCAGTTTTAAAATACAGTCTATAATAAGCATGCCCTAAGCTAGTTCTACAGTGCCTGTCATCATAAAAAAAGGTGGGGTGTGGGGAGTGGAGAACAAAAAACAACCAAGCAAAAAAAAACCCTGACCACACACCAAAACATCAACCAACAACCCCCATTTCCCCCCCACGCCCCCAAAATCCCAACAAACACAAAAAGACTTTATAATGGGGTTTAAGAAAAATGGCAAACAGGATCTCTGCCCTTGTTTAGAATTCCTGCCTCATCTTTTCATCAGAAACTGCTGGGCAGGCCACTCAGAACCATATGTTTGTACTTGCTGAAATCTATGGAGTATAAACGAAAGGCAATTTTTTAAGGGCTAATGTGTGAAACATTAAAAATCCATACTGTACAAACCATAAATAATCTTCCCAACCACAATTCAAGTTATATCAAACACAGCACAGATCATGGTATATTATACAGTAACATGAAAGAATTTGAAGATTGATGATTGACTCTCTGGGAAGCATTTTGTGATATGGTATATTAAGGACTCCATAAAAAATGCTCTGTCATAAAAGGGAAATAAATTCAATCTGCTTTTTGAAAGAAAACAATTGTCTGATGATATTATGGGCTCATTTAAGGAAATTAAATTTACCGGGAAGAAAGTTCGAATTTTATGCATTTATTGCACAATTCAATGAAACTGACAAGATTTTTTTAAATTTCAGATAATAAAGTTATTTAGCTCTAACTTTGTCACTGTGATGTACCATTTAAAATTAAACAGGACCATGCCAAAAATCTTGTGAATCAGAGTTCACTTTACATACTATTACATTTATTAATTTGAGTTAAAGATGCAACAGAAGAAAACCCCCAAAAAACAAAAAAGCCCACATGTACAGTTGATGAGTTTACAATCTAAGGCTCCAACTCAGGAAAGATTTATACTGAACATGCTTTATATGCTGTGAGTAGTCCCATTGGGTAGTAGTCAATGGGACTACTCACAGTGAGTCAAAATTGGCACGAGTAAATCCTTGCAGGATCAGGGCCTAAACAGACGAAGAGCGAGTGAAAGGAAGTTCCATCATTTCCATTTGGCAGACAGGGAGCTGTGGCACCAAGAAATTAAAGGATGTGCTCAAGGTCACACAGGAAATCGGCAAAGCCAGGATTTGAATGCAGATTTCTTTAGCCTCAGTCCTGTGCCTTAACCACAAGACCATAATTTCCTCTCATTTTGTAACTAAATATTTACTGTTTTCCACTTCAGTGCAAATTTACAAAAGAGTCATATAACTGTAGCATGATGACAATAGCCTTAAAAAGTTACCACATATTGGTATTGTGTTGTAGAGAGCCTAGCTCAAATATCCTGATGATTCATAGATTCATAGATTCTAGGACTGGAAGGGACCTCGAGAGGTCATCGAGTCCAGTCCCCTGCCCGCATGGCAGGACCAAATACTATCTAGACCATCCCTGATAGACATTTATCTAACCTACTCTTAAATATCTCCAGAGATAGAGATTCCACAACCTCCCTAGGCAATTTATTCCAGTGTTTAACCACCCTGACAGTTAGGAACTTTTTCCTAATGTCCAACCTAGACCTCCCTTGCTGCAGTTTAAACCCATTGCTTCTTGTTCTATCCTGAGAGGCTAAGGTGAACAAGTTTTCTCCCTCCTCCTTATGACACCCTTTTAAATACCTGAAAACTGCTATCATGTCCCCTCTCAGTCTTCTCTTTTCCAAACTAAACAAACCCAATTCTTTCAGCCTTCCTTCATAGGTCATGTTCTCAAGACCTTTAATCATTCTTGTTGCTCTTCTCTGGACCCTTTCCAATTTCTCCACATCTTTTTTGAAATGCGGTGCCCAGAACTGGACACAATACTCCAGCTGAGGCCTAACCAGAGCAGAGTAGAGCGGAAGAATGACTTCTCGTGTCTTGCTCACAACACACCTGTTAATACATCCCAGAATCATGTTTGCTTTTTTTGCAACAGCATCACACTGTTGACTCATATTTAGCTTGTGGTCCACTATAACCCCTAGATCCCTTTCTGCCGTACTCCTTCCTAGACAGTCTCTTCCCATTCTGTATGTGTGAAACTGATTTTTTCTTCCTAAGTGGAGCACTTTGCATTTGTCTTTGTTAAACTTCATCCTGTTTAACTCAGACCATTTCTCCAATTTGTCCACTATCATAATGCCAATAATAGATAATATTCTACTAAATAAAGCAAACAACATTATCTTGGACAACATTCAACGGGACAACCTAGTGAAACACCATGAAACACTGTGTTAAGCATCATCTGGGGTCTAGTGGCTACATTCTACCCTTATTCATACCAGAGTAACTGCATTCAGTGAAATTACTCCTGATTTATACTAACATGAGAGGAGAATCAGACTGTATAAATCAACTCACCCCACATTAGTCTCTCCCTCTCTGTAGGAAAGCACATGCACGTGTTCACACACACACACACACACACACACACACACACACACACCCTCATGATAGAAATTCTCTGTAAACTTACCAAAAGAATAATTCATCTTATTTCACATTTACTTTCTTAATTGTTTCTTTGAGACCTATGGAGTCCCCTGTCAAAATCCACGCTCTGATGTAAAGAGTAGCTAGCACTGTTTGTTATTTATCATTTTACTTTATGTGGATTTTGTATCTGTAGAATTTCAAATAAAACATTAAACCCTCCTTCTTCAAAAAGGAAGTTTAATAAGTACAGAAGAGATTTACATAAAGCTTTTAAAAGGGAAAGATTAAAAAAACTGCAATACATGATAGCAGTTGAGAACTGTAGGAAAAAAACCAAGAAGCTTAAAAATATAATCAACTCCTGCTAGCTGTAGTTGTAAAGGGAAATAAGAAGAGAGAAGGAAAATACATTTAGGGGAAAAGAAAATCAAAGGATAAAGCAAGACTTCTGAATAATAGAATAGGAAGAACAATCCTCAATAACTTAGACATGGCAAAACTCCTAAGTAAATAGTTCTCAGCTTTTAATAGGAAGGAATAAGGACCAAGCATGTACTGGGAGCAAAATTCAAGAAACCAAAGGGAAAATGTAAAGCTAATCTGCAGAAAGGAGAGTGCAAACACATATTTAACGAAAGTTAACAAAAAGAGGCTATAGGATCAGAATGCATGCATCATTGGGGCATGAAGGAATGGGCTGAAGAACTAGCAGAACCATTAGCAATAATACTTCACAAATCTTGGAAGTCATGCTGTAGCTCCCAAGAGCGGGAGAAAATGTAGTGTGGCTCCAATCTTAAAAAAAGGAATGATGGACACTTATCAAATTTTTAACCTGATCTCTTGTTCTGGTGAAGAACTTGAAAGCATACCAAAAGAGTTAATTTATGGACAACTGATAGAGTGGAAAGCATTTAATAGGAGCGTTAACCTAGGTTTGCAGAGCACTGACTCACCAGTTAGAGTGGAAAGCATTTCATAAGAGAGTTAACCTAGGTTTGCAGAGCACTGACTCACCAGCTTTTTCCCCATAACAGACTAGGCAGATAAAGAAAAAATGGTAGGCAAAATTAATCTGGAGTTTAGCACCTGTGGCATGCAGAAGAGTTATAAGAACACAAGTCACTGAGGTAATGGAGATGGATTGCTGATATGGTAGATAAGTGATAAAAGTGAGTCGTTTTCGGACAGTGTTTTATCAAGGATGAGTCATGTTCAGTTCAGCCATCATTGCTCAATATAACCTCCAGTGACTCTAAGGAGTTGATTAATTTATCATTGATCAAATCTGCAGTTAGAATTGGGAGCTACAATAAATAATTCTATTGTTTGTTAAGCACTGATGCTAAATACATTAAAAGGGCTCTGGACTGGACTCTGGACGTTGATTGGACCACAGTTTGATAAACTTTTAAGTCAAGAAATGAAATTTCCACACTGGCAGAAGAGTAAGTTCTAGCTTATAAATACATTTTGTGAGTTTCATTTAGAAAATCATTATCAGGACAGTGAAATGGGGAAAATAGTGGCTAAAATAGGCCTCATGTTCTAATGCCATTAAGAAAAAAGGCCAGTTCTGTGCTGGGATGGTGTGACGGTGTGAACTCACCCTGCACTGGATGGGGAAGGGTTAACTTCTCACTGTGGGCAGAGGAAGCCCTGCCTCACATCCCTACCGGGCATGCTCCAGGTGTAGCAGCAGTATAAGAGGGAGCAGCCAGGCTCAGTTTAGGTGGACTGCTGGAGAGGAAGGATGCTCCTTGCCGGCTCCTGCCCAAGAACCACTCGAGCCCTGGACCACGGAAGTCATAGGCACCGAGACCCACACAGATGCCCAGCTTCCTGTGGACACCCAAGGGAGGTCAGAGCTACAGGGAGTTGCGCCGGCCAAAGAACCCAGAGACCCTGAAAATGCTCAGATCACTGACTGAAGTGACAAGGTAGGAAGTAGCCCAGGGGGACAAGCCATTGTCCTGAGGCCGGTCAGTGTGTTGCGGATGGATCCCTGCTGACCCAGTGGTGGACACACTTGCCACTGCAAGGACTCTGGGCAGAGATCTGGTGGAGCAGGGAGGGCCTGGCAAACCCAGAGTATCATTAATGACTTTGGCCTCTAGGCCTTACTGCCATGTAGACCCAGGGTTTCTCTATTGACTTTGGCCTTCGGGCCTTACTGGATGCAAACCCTGGGGTACCCCTATGGACTCTGGCCACTAGGCCTTACTGCCTAGCAGAGCAGGGCTACCCCGGATGTTAGTTACATGACCCTATTGCCCTGTAGAGCAAGGCGATTCCATAGACTCCGGCCATTGGGCCTTAAAGCCTTGTGGATCCTTGCCGGCTCCTGCCCAGGAACCACTGGCGCCCTGGACTGCAGAAGCCAGAGGTGCTGAGACCCACACAGATGCCCAGCTACCTGTGGACACCCCAGGGAGGTTAGATCTACAGGGAGTTGCACCGGCCAAAGAACCTGGAGACCCTGAAGATGCACAGATCGCTGACTGGAGTGACAAGGTAGGAAGGAGCCCGGGGGGGGGGGGGGGGGGGCGAACAAGCCATCGTCCCGAGGCCGGTCAGTGTGTTGCAGACGGATCCCCGCTGATATAGGGCATCTCTATGAACTCTTGCCCTTAGGTCTCATGGCCTGGAGACAGAGGGCAGATTGAAGGATGGGGTGAACTCACTCTGCACTGGACGGGGTCTTCCCACCCTGTCACAGATGGATAAATGGGAATTAATTCTCCACTGTTTTGCATCTTCTGTAGTCAAACCCGTGTAAAATGTTGTGGGTATAAAATGCTAGCAAATGAGAATGGTTCAATTTTAGTACCACTTTGCATGGGTGCAAGTAATGACACAAAATGGAGGGAGGTGGAGACTTAGGCCAATAGAATGTTTCTGGGAAAACAAGAGGCCTCAAAGCTACAGTACACTGCATTTGTGAGGTTGCATCTAGACTACTGTGCTTGGTTCTGGTGCCATTATTTTTCAAATGACACTATGAAAAGAGAAATGTTTCAAAGAGAGGCAACCAAACTTCCTAAGGGTATGTCTACACCCAGCCGCTAGTTCGGCGGCTGGCAATCGAAGTTCTGGGTTCGACTTATCGCGTCTTGTCTGGACGCGATAAGTCGAACCAGGAAGTGCTCGCCGTCGACTGCGGTACTCCAGCTAGACGAGAGGAGTACCGCGGAGTCGACGGGGGAGCCTGCCAGCCGCGTGTGGACCGAGGTAAGTTCGAACTAAGGTACTTCGAACTTCAGCTACGTTATTCACGTAGCTGAAGTTGCATACCTTAGTTCGATTTGGGGGTTTAGTGTAGACCAAGCCTTAGGGACATCAGAATACAACTTTCCAGAGGCTGGATAGAACTTATTGGCTTCTGCCCCGTATCAGCTTTCTGGTAGCACAGCTCTGTCTGCCACTGCTCCCCAAAACACTTCAGTCAGCATTAATTTGCACTGGCTTGGATGGGGGGTGGGGGAATGACAATGCAAAAGTGAATAACCAGCCTGTGTACCTAGGCTTTTGTGGGGGGAAGGAAGGGTCCCCTCCCAATACTACGTGGCTGTTACTGCTGCCTCAGGGCTGCAATAGCCACTAGTATGCTTGCTCTTCCTCCATGTGGTGGGAATAATCACATGGCCTATAGAGCCACAAACCCACCTGCCTCTCCATTCCCCAAAGCACCCGTATGTTGTAACATGCAGGGTGCCCTCCTGGAGCTATGTGCTGTGGTATACAGAAGGCACCAATCCTGTGTGAGCACTCTAAATCCTGCCTTTTGTGTTCAAGAATCAGACTGTTTCATTATGTCCACCGCCCTCTAAAGACACAGATGGCAGTGTTGGACCTAATAAGCCATTTTAAAAAAATATATCTGGTTTCTGTATTGCAGAACCTGCATCGCTCATTTTGGTTCTCGTTTGGATCTGTTGGCAATTGGTGTGGCAGTTTTCTTTGTGTGTGTGCAACACCTTGTTTTTTTCCTTTACATTTGCTGTATTTATTTTAATTCCAATCCCTTCTATGACTGACTTTTTTTCTGTCTGTTCTGCCTGGCGGAGGTTATGTTAATCACTTCTTTATTTTGTATAAAAAGAAATTAAAGGGTGAACACTCCAGGTTTGGCCTGTTTGCTGCCATGACTCATGCTCTCAGAAGTTGTTGCTCTACAGTAGGTGCTATTGCTAGTGAATTTCTCCCTGCTTTTTTAATATCTCTTCTCCAGTAAGGCGTATGGTGAACAAGAATAACAACAATTTCTGTTTGAGTGCCTGCCATCCTGACAACAAAAGAGAAAATAAACCAGACGGCTTTATTTTAGCAAATTAGCCATATGTCTGACATCAGTGGGAGACATGCCCTGTTGAGAGGAGAGAATAGTGCCTATTTTTTGTAGATCTTTGCCAGGTTATAGATTTGGCTTCTGATTTGCAGTACAGAACTTCCTAGGGCTTTACAATTTTTCTGTAAATTTTTTTTTTTTGCCAAATATGCTTAGAAAAACTAACTGCTTTGCATGTTCATCTGTCTAGGAAGGAACAATAATAAACTCCAGTGTAAAAAGGCAACAGAATAAGGACGGCCAGTAATTTAACTTTAAGTACAGGGTAATGCCACTGATTTCAGTTGTTTTAATCATGTGCTTAAAGTTAAATGCATGAGTGACTGTTTGCAGAATTAGGGCCTAAATCTACAAAGCTGACAAAGAATGGGAGAAAGGAATATTAATATTCCAATTTTACAGATGGGGAACTGAAGCTCAGAGGGACTGAGTAGCCCAGGGTAAGACAGGGAGCAAGTGGAAGAGCCAAGAATTGACCAGTCCAGTAACTAAGGCTTTGTTTACACGGGGAAACTGAACAACAAAACTTTTGTCTTTCAGAGGTGTTAAAAAAAGACAACATTTTGTCAACAAAAAGTGCCGGTGTGAACAGCGCTTTGTAAGCAGGAGAGCTTTGCTGCCAACAAAGCTACCGCTGCTCGTTGGGGGGTGGAAGTTTTTTGTCGGCGGGAGAGCTCTCTCTTGCTGACAAACAGTGTCTACACTGTGTGCCATTTAGGGGCACAGTTGTAGCGGCTACACTACACTAAAAGGAGCACAGTGTAGACAAAGCCTAAGTCACAAGACTGGCCTTTGCCCACTTGATTTTTAGGTAAACTGAAGTGAGGCTGAATTAACAGCTTAAAAGGAAAAAACATTATTTCTCTGAAAGTGAAATTTATTTCCAGCAACATTACCCACTTTCTTTGGACAAGATTCTGCCTGATTCTTTGGACCTTTACTCTTGCTGAGTAGTATCTTAGTATGGAAATAATCTCATACATTTTGGTGGGGCTACTTTCAGAGTAAGATATTGTTTAAGATGGGTAATGGTGGCAGAACTGGGTTCTTTATCATATTTTCATAATGTTGCTCTTAGTTTATTTTTAATTGTACCAGTTAGACATTATTTTGACATTTGTATACTTGTTTCTGCTTACATGGTATCACAATGTTGTTATGCTTTTCATTACCATAATTTTTGTTATGTGGGTTTCTATTTCAATGGGGTTGATCAAAATTAATGTAGTCCCTCTACCCAATGGCATTTATTTTGGTTATAAGATTAGAAATGTAAATTTGCAATAAAAGAAGAAAATAGGAAGCTGTTTTTAATGAATATTTTACACATGACTAATTAACAGAATCCCCTACAGGAATTTGGAAGTAATAAGGAATTCACTGAAAATAAATTAAAAATTAATAAAGGGGTCTCCAAACAACTTTGTTTATGCGTGTTACCAGTTGCATTCTTAGTTATGAATATTTCAAGCTGTTTTGCTATTCAGGATGTATTGTTCTTGGAGTGTTCATAATTTTAGAGGTGATTAGACAAAAAAGGAGTAACACATAAAACAAAATGTCTTGAAATGATAAAGCCTACCTGGGGAAAACTTCCTAATGTACAAATAATGGCTTAATATGCAGGTTTTTTGTCAAACAATACCTGCAAAATGATGCTTCTGTCTCTATAAGTATCCTAAGCTTCTAAAAGGAGTAAACAGAACTGCTCTCTGGCTTTGATTCACTGAGTAATATGGAAACTTATAAAATGATACTTTGGAAGACAAAAGAACTGCACAAACTCAGCTCAGCACAATCATTAGTGATTATTTGTTGAACCTTGACTGAAGGCTTTGCTACAGCACAGGAAGCGGTGATAATGCACTGAAAGACAACAAAATACAGAAGAAAGCTAAATGATTACTTTCTCCCTTTAAGTCACCTTTTCATTGGAAAAAACAAACAAACACACACACACACGAAAACCAACAATATCCTGGTTCATATTCTCTCTGAAACTTTGTCACTTCAAATCAAAGTTTGGTTTGTAAACTAAAGTGAAATCTTTTGACTTGAAAAGAGCTGCCCCCACTTATACCAATGGTGAATGGTAATAATGGGAGATAGGCTAGTCTAATCGATAGAGCTCTGGACTGGGACTCAGGAGACCTATGTTGACCTCTGGGTCTGCCACTGGCCTGCTGGGTGAACTTGAACAAGTCACTTCTCTCCCCGTCCCTCAGTTTCTCCATCTGTGAAATGGGGATATTGATACTGACTTCCTTTGTAGTTTCAGATCTAAAGATGAACCTGATATTTATTATTAATAAAGTTCCCTCACAGAATTTAGACACAGGATCAGGCCTTCAACCCTGCAAAATAAAAGAGAAACTGTTACACTTCTTATTACTTAATAATAATCCAGATAATCCCGGATTGCCATTAAATCACCTGAATCCTGCTAATGAACTAGATAATTCTAATGCCAGGAACATGACATCCCAAAATGAAAATAAAATCTCATCAGAAAATCATAAATGTTCAGAAATAATCAGGTTAATGAAATTAAAACTATGGCAGTTTTTAGAAGCTTAGACAAATCTTTTTTCAGAGTTTCAAGGACTGGCCTGAAATCTCCTCTCTGGCCTTATTTTATCATCAAAAACTGAATCCTCAGAAGGCATGACAGATGAGTTTAATAAAGATGTGGGACCTACAGAAATTGTACGATCCAAAATGCTTCACAAATGATTGGGGTGGTGGGAAGAGGGAGAATCGCTGATCCATATCTTCAAGAAATAAAAACAAACAGATTTTACCAATCTGTATTATAATTTGCCAAAACATGCAGTGAAGACCATACTGAATGGCCTCAAACACTGACTGGAAACATGAAGCAACAAAGAGCTTATAATACAACAAGAAACATATTTTTGTAACAAGTTGGGCATCAGCAACCAGTCAGAGAAAATACAAAACATTTAGGCAAGTACAAAAAGAACAAATCTCAATCTTTTAATAAATGTTACTAATTCTTCACATCACCACAGAGTATTTCCACTAGTAAAACAGAGTTAATGAAGTGCCTTGCATGGTGACAGTTAATGAAGTTTGTCTGTCTAAAGCACTGTAAGACCGTTGAATGTGAAACGTTATTATTATTTCTGATTATAATTCCAAATAACCTTCTCTGGGAATTGGCATGTATAGGGTTGACTAGGCTGGTCACTCACCGTTTCAATGGGCATATCACAGAAGATTTTAATCCAATCTCTTATCTTTTTTTATACTAAAGAAGTCCTTTCTATCCATTATCAGAATTAGAGTGTCACATGATACAGAAACAAGTGGTAAGGAACTATTTTAAATGTCTATCACTACTGCTGCTTTTATACTTCCTTCATCACCTGAAGAATGTGAGGTAACCAGGATAATTTTGGACTGAACATAAAGGGGTGTGATCTTCTTTCCATCTGTAAACAAAGAAGGTGAAATGCTGATTCCCCATTGAAGTCAGTGGCAAAACTCCCCTTAGAGTCAGTAGGGTCAGGATTCTGACCGGAGAATCTATAAAATGACTTTGCAAACCCTCTGAGATTTGGGTTGCATCCCTGTCTCAAAGGTGCTGGCAAATTTCAAGCACATGTTCTGAAGGATGGAGGACCTACAAGTTCTCAACAAAAGAGCCCAAAGCCTTTTTTTAACATGTGCAAAACAACATTCTTCCTTAATCACGTTCTCAGAAATGGCTCAACCACTTTTGTGAAACTTTCTAAATAACTTCAGCCTGAGACAGTGATCCAACATGGAAAATCTGAGTATGAAAAGTTAAAATTTGACAAAGTTACAAGCAACTAAACATAGTGTCTTATAATGGGAAGTGTTAGGCAACCTTAACTCAAGATAGGGCTACCAGCTCTGCTTAATGTTTCCCATTATAAGACCCTATTTTCTGTTGCTTATAGCATATAGATGTTAACCTCTCTCTGTCTCATCCAAAGCCCGTTTTAGTTCATTGGAAAACTTTATTTCCTATACATTATGCCCCATATTTCCTGGGAGCAGAAGTCCTGAATTACCATGAGATTGTTTGTTCTTGTACTATTTCTGGCCTAGCTGAAGTATTGGAAATCTTAGAAGAAAGTTTAGTCTCATGACATTTCCAGCTCAATGCCAGACACATTGAGATAAGATATGGGTAAGCATCTGAACTTCTGGATGCTTCTCTGAACTTCCAAAACTTTAGTATCACCTGTTATTAATTTTAAATAACCAAAGATACATTCTTAAAGATGAAGCAGTTCTCTGAGAGTGTGCAGACAGTGATCAAAAATGGATTTAGCACTCATTCTTTTTCAAGGTCATAAAAGACTTTTCCTTTTTTCCATTTCCCCAAGCAAAATCTCTGAAATAATCTTTACCAAATGATTTATAAATGCAATTTGTTTCTGAAAAAAAAAATACGTGAGTGACTACAATGCTTCAAATTATTATCACTAAGAGCTTTTAATTAAAGCCTAAAATATGTATGTCACTGTAAAAATAAATTAAAATTTCTAAGGTTTTATTAAAAGGCTACTTGTTAAGGGTTCCTGAAGCAATTGTGCTTTTGAAGATAAGCTCTAAAACAACTTTAGTCTGGCATTTATTTTTACTCTTTACAGCTTCTAAATCTTTTTTCCTCCCTAATGGAAATTTTCCCTATTCTTTCTGTGGGAAATCACCATGGGTGTTTCTGCCTGGAAGGGAGGGCCCAGTGCAAAAAACATGAAGCAAAAAAGGTTTAGATTTAAACATGGATAGTTGCCATCAAAACACTGGCAGTAACTCCGAACACTGGCAAGAACTTTTTATTGGAAGAATCAACACTGTTTTTCTTGTTTGGAATAAATGCCTTTAACTTTAGTATGAGAAGAACAATGTTGTAAGAGCTCATCAGGGGTGCAGTGTAACCATCAGTATTAATAGGGACTCCATGCTAGAAGAACCTGCAGGTTGTGAATGAACAGCTGGGTAACAGTTTGATTCACAGATGCTTCAACGTTTCTTGAAAAGCCTGTGGTGAAATTCATGGATGTTTTACAAATAACAAATCCATAGCCATTCCAGCTGTGAAAAGTCAAATCACAAATAATAGTTTGAGGGTCTATGCCAATTGCCTCCAGTGCTGCAACACACTGGACTAGATAATATACAGCACTTACAGTGTAATACCTTTACCTCAGCACTTACAAATAGAACATAGCTTAGTTATTGGAGTCTAAACTTAAATCCAGTGCTACTGCCATACAATAGATCATGAAAATGTACAGGGAAATCTCTCTTTCAGTTAACTTAAAGACCAGGGCAAAATTAGCTCCAAATTTAGGTTGTAAAAGTAAATTTTCACAAAACTTACAACCCAATCATATATGTTTTTATGGTTTTTTTAAATATTATCTTTAATCTGCTATGTTCCTTATGTATCATATTCTGTTCAGAAAACACTTCTGCTGAATACTGAAAAATATAGAATTGGTGACACATGTCCAACAAAACCCTTACAGCAAAGAAAAGTTAAGAATCACATAGATTTAATTTATACTGTGCATTATAAACATCTTTACAGAAATATAAAGCAAACTGTTCAACTGAGCAGCATAACAGAAGTACTTCTGAAAACCAAAGTTACGGGAGAGCACTTGCAGAAAGACAGAATTATTCAACATTCACCTAAACCAGACTGATCTACTATGCTGTCTTAGTCAACTTTCCTTATGGGCTAACAAGGTAAGCGCTAACAATTATGTTTTATGTTCTGGTCAGTCAGTACACTACTGTCTTTTTGTCATTCCTATCTGATGATCACAATTTACAGGTGTTTTGATATTTCCTTCTGAAGAAAGATTTTTCCACATAATATTATATAGAATTGCAGTTTGGCCATCATAGACAAAACAAAATTCTTTTTGTTTTAAAAACAAAAGTGGTAGTTGATAAAACTAGGGATTATCAAAAAGAGATTGGAAAACTTGTTCAACTGACATTCCCAAAACTGTTTTATTCTCATCTTCAATTAGAAACCAGATTCAATCTAAAATATTTTTGGCATTCAGGCAGGTTAGATATTCTGGCTTTCGCTCATTTTATCAACTGCAATCCTACTAATTATTTTCTTTCTTTGAATTTACAATCCAAGTATTCTTTTTGTTTTGTATCTTTTAGTTTTGCATGTGTGGTTGATTTTATATGTACAGAAAAAGTGCACAGTATTAGTATTTCCATTACAAGTTGCAGAAATTACACATATTGTAGTATATTGAAGAAAAAAATCACTCTCAGTTATTTGGATCTATTGCCTAGTCAAAGTTCTGGGTAGAGCTACTTTTGGTTTGCTGGCAGTTCTGAGAAATTGGGCAAAAAAAATCATATTGGGTTGACCCCCACCCAAAAAAAAAATTCAGGGACTCAAAAAGTAAAAAGAAAACTGAAAATAAAAATGTGTTTGTGCTTTCTTAATGTTTTTAATTTTTTAAACATAAAATTGAAGGAAATTTTGAAAAAGAACATTCTTTCTGAATTGAAAAAATTTGTTTAAAAAATGTTGAAACATAACATTGATTTTTTTCTGAATTTGTTATTTTGGATTTTATTTCTACCGAAATAATTCAGCAAAATTGACATGGATTCACTAAATGTTTTAGTTAACCAGGATCAGTATTTTTTTTTTGCCAAACAAGGTTTCAGATGCAAAAAAAGGGGGGAAGGGATAGCTCAGTGGTTTGAGCATTAGCCTCCTAAACCCAGGGTTATCAGTTCAATCCTTGAGGGGGCCATTTAGGGATCAGGGCAAAAATCTGTCTGGGGATTAGTCCTGCTTTGAGCAGGGGGTTGGACTAAATGATCTCCTGAAGTCCCTTCCAACCCTGATATTCTATGATTTCCCCCTGCTTTAGCAGATGAGGATTAGAGCTGCACATTCTGCTACCTGTCAAGGGGCTAGGGTAAACAAACTGCTGTTTAAATTTTTGTTGTTTGTTTTACAATAACAACAACAAATTTTAACAGCAGTTTACCCCAGCCCATAGCAGAACTATCCCCACCCCACATACAGATCTAATCCTCATCATGCCCCTCCCTCTACAGTCTGTGCAAATAGATGCAGCTCACAGCATGCCCTGAAGATTAACAGACCCACTCTATTTTAGACCAGGAGGTACAGCTTGTTCTAGTTTTGAGGGCTTCTTACAACGAATGCTTTACTTGGAGTCTTCTGTCTTTTAAATTGTGGGGATCCATGTCGAGCACCCCTGCTGATCACAACAGTAGCCATATGGTAGGAGGAGACAGATGGGCTCTCAAATAGAAAGCTCCCAAGCCATTTTGGGCTTTATAGGTCAAAATTAATGCCTTAAATCAATACAGGAACCAATAAACAGCCAGTACAGATCATATAACTGCCACCAGGAAGCACCACTAAATAGTCAGCCTGCAGTTTAAATGTCTGGATTAAGTTAAGGTGTGTAGTGCACCACAGCAATTGATGCTTGAGGTTGCAATGGTGTGCATCGTGGAAGCAAGGTCTATATCTGAAAGAAACCATTAGTTAAAAAAAAACCACAGAAGATTGTAACAGCAACTACCAATTACCATTGCTTTATCACTGGTTTTTGTGGTCACATGGCACTGTAATCGTAACCTAATATGCTGGGGCCATCTACTTTACTCAAATACACCAATATAAAGATGATTTGCTGTTTGCAAGGAACACAGTCATTCTCCCCTTTGATCACCAATTTTTATTTTTAAAAGTGATGATCTTTGTTTTTAAACAGGTGGGAAGACCATCGTTTTGTAATAATCATCCACTCACTGCCATCATTCATTTTTAAATAAAGAATAGAGTGTTGGCATGGAAGAAAAAGTACAAAACAATTTTCAAATGAAAAATTCTGATAAGGATGAATAAATAACTTCTTTTGAAGTCAAATTCTTTAACAATCATATTCCAAGACCACAGGCAATGTCTGAAGAACAGAAGAGCTTTACTTGAAAGCTCTACGTGTCCTGTAGCTACATCACCTTCAGCTCTGCTTTTGTCAGATAAGCAGTGTTGAGCCTGGACAGTACTTTAGTGGGAGACTTCCAGATACTCTCGGTCACCCCAGATCACAACTCGAGTGTGGAATCTGCCTATAAGGAAAAGTTAAATGTCAGAGATTTCATTTTAATCTCTCTCTCTCTCTCTCCCTCACATATCCAAAAATTTCTGAATATGGAGAACTTTAGAAAGACACAAAATGGTCCTGCTCCAATGAAAATCTACAGTGAAAGTCTACTTGACATCAATATGAATGGGATAAGGCACAATCTTACTCTCACAGGCAGATGTCATGTGCTCTTAGGGAATTTATTGCCACTGTGGATAAGCCTAAGAAATTGCACACTAGGCCATCATACAGAAGGAAACTTGTGATCATGGAAATTGTTCTTCAGTGCATTGAACAAAAGAAAAAAGATCTACAAATGATTTTTTTCTAAAAGCATGGAAATGACTCCATATCTTGTTTATTTTGGGGACATTCATGCTAGACCCTAAAACTTCATAGTTCTTTATGCTGTGGAGGCCAGCTTAAATATTTAACAGCACATTGAAGGTGAAATCCTGGTCCCACTTAAGTCAATGGCAAAACCTAAGATTCTAAGGTGGGAGGTGCTATATGAAGTTAAAATATTACTATTTTTATAAGGATTTGTAGAAAATATATCTAATGTGGCAAAAGCAATTTTCATATTGCTGAAAAGAGCAAAATATTTTTCCACGAATCTTAACAATTTTACAGTAATTGAATACATATCAATGCCATAAACGGGCCATTACAAATCATGATATTGGACACATACAATAGGCAGCCCACTGTGAGGTAGAATAGTAACAAAGGAAATGAAGACACAAAGGAATTAAAAATATACAACATGCATAACGGTAAGTTTCTTTTACGCTATCCATTTTTTTTAAAAAGTGCATTGTGCAGCTCCTCTGCCTTTGCGTGAATTAGAAGGCTACGTCAGCCTCCCTGGATTGGAGCATTAGCTCAACGTGCATTCAATGAAATGGGATGTCATTAAAAGTGAACATCCTCAGCACGGTAAATGGATACTTTTATAATGGAGATGTTGGTAATGACTCCATAGATAAAGTTGCTCTGAGACTGCAATTTAAATCAGGACTAAAATCCCATTTCAAACTTTAATTGTTGAATAGTCTCTAAATTTGGCACAATAATTCTTCAGAGGACAACTGAATTTTCCATAGTAAATATTTATTAAATTTTGCAGAGGAAATATGCTAAACATAACTTCTTGTTTGAAATTTTGCCCTGACTTTTGCACTTGTCCTGGTTCTCCAGTCTCCAGAAACTCCAAACTCCACAAGTGTGCACTCACATATTCTGGTAACATCTTGGACATGGACCACTTTGGAAATATTACTTTAGATGCAAAAAGCTATTTTCCTAAATCATGGTAGCAGAACTATGCCAAGAAAAGACTATGCTCAGATCAGAGAGCTACTCTCCTTTTCTGATATAACTGATTCCCTGTGACTCATGAGTCCTCAGCCTTGCTGTGGAGCCCAGCTCCCTAAGCCCATGGGCAATCTTTCATCCCACTCCTCTGAGCCCCAATGCAAACTTAACATTATTTTCCATTTTTGTTACATTGTAATTTTTGATGTTCAAGATAAACAGTCCTAAAATGCTCTATTTTGATCCTGGGAAATGGAATGATCATAACAGTTAAGGGAAATATAAGGAAAATAATGTTCCATTTGGTAGAGGCACTAGGTGAGTGTGGGGATGTGGAGGTGAAACCATGGGATTAGGGAGCTTGCTACCCTTTGAGGCTGGAGAACTGAACATTGCAAAGGGACTAGGCACCACTAAGAGCCAAGGAGTCATGTGAGTGATCCACTTCTGAACCCTGCTCTGCAACTTTCCTCCCTAGACCTGCTGCTAGCCCTAGTGCCGGAGACACCTTTAGCTGCGAGTCTCCCCCCTACTATGTCTGTTCCCTTCCCACCATGTTGTAGGCCCTATTACTACAAGGGGCAGGAAGAGGTGGGGAGTAGAGTTCAAAATGGCTCAGAATGAGGAAGGAAATAATGAACTTTGGGTGGAGCAAGGGAGGAAGGTGAGACTGAGAGAAGAAATTGCTAAGAGAGTGTAGATACCATGTTGAATGATTTACCTGTTTTTCATGGCTTGCGTTTGTAGGATATGCAATCTAGTAGCCCCAACTCTATATTAAATATTTTGGGAGTGGAACACATATCTGATTGTCACCACAGTATACACAATTGTGTATATTATGTGATAATTGAGTTATGGATAATGGATGGAACTACTCACTAAGTCATGAGAGGTGGATTAGCAAAGGAAGAGTAGATTGAAAGAGTGAGTGATGTGGTTTACTGTACTTCAGTTAAAACTCAGTTCATAGCTTTGCCGAACTCCTGAGACACTGCCTACCTATTGAAGGCAAGAAGTTGCCCTTTCCTGCTTTCCATGGATGGCCGGTAACCCGGACATTGGTGGAAGCTAGTCTCCGGCCCCTCCCCTTGTGCCCAAGGCTCCACTCCCCCCCATCTGCCACCCCTTCTTCTTCTCCTTCCCCACAGGAGCCCAGAGCATGCTCACCGCAGTCCCTGGCCTGGGCAGCCAGGGGACAAGGCCCCAGCCCTGGTGTTCTATGTGGCGCGGCCACCCCCGTGCGCCGGGCGGCAGCGCTCCTGGCCCCAGTGCTCTGGGCTGCGGGGCCCCAGCAAAAGCCACCCTGACTCCCTGCAGGAGGCAGGCCAGCCAGCCTGGGCCAGGCACGGCAGAGCACTCTGGGAAGGGAACCACAGGAGGAGGCTTGGCCTATGGTCGGAGTGTGGCCAGGGCCATGCTAGGCTGTTTGGGAAGGCACAGCCTACCCTTGCCTACAATACCCGCCGCCCATGCTGCTTTCTAAGGCTTTGGCAGTAGCGAAACTCCAGAGGACGGAGAACTCTTGGAAAGACCCAAATCACACTTGAAATGGAGTCTCCCAGGCTGTAATTTGGAGCATAGCAACTAGAGAAACTCCAGAGAGTAACGTTCAAAATGGGGTAGCAAATCGTTCACAAACACTGGCAGCTCCCAATGGTGCTAATGGGGGAAGGGCATGGAGCCACCCCACAGGGAGTACTGAAGCCATGTATGTGTGGGAGGGCATGAGCTACCCCTACCTGCCTGCTGAAAAGGACCATTGTTTGAGGCTGTATGCTGAAAGGATATTCCTGTGTGTTTCCCATCTGTTCTCTGGATTATTCAACACTCTACTGCTTGAAAGAACTCTCCCCCCCCCCCCATTTCATGAAGAAGAGATAAAAGTTAGATGCATATAGTTGTGAGGCCCAGATAATGATCCTTTCTTTGTTAAAAACCCCAAACGTGAAAACCCATAGAGAATCAAGTCAGCCAAGAATAAACTTGTCTTCCATTTCTCGTCCTCCTTTTGTTCAGCCTGCTGCTAGTCTCTATGACACATTCTCCTTCAAACACTCCCTATCAACTCTGATACTTCCCAAGCCAGGAGACTCTTTTATCTTCTTCATCATCATGATAGCACTGCACATTTTTTCAGGTCAATGCACAACTTTCTCTCGGACCCTTCAACCTAACAAATAAATGCCACTCAAACATCAGAAGAAACTAATATATCCAGGACCAAGATCAAACAAAAAACACATTAACTATATAGGTTTCACCATGGCCCCTTTATTTGCCTTTGTGTCACTGGGAATAAAATCACTGAAATGTTAACTAAATTAATCTAAATATTGTATTGCTATGCTTTTTGAAATCAAATAGGATTTTCCAGTTTCAGGTGTCAACAGAAGAGATACTGAACCTAAAAAGCCAGTGATTTTTCATCAGAACATGCACAGGCACAGAAATGTTTTCTAAAAAAGATACTATATCAAGTGCACAGGAAACTGACTATAAATAAATGTGAACTTGATTATTCCATTAAAGCAGAGAGAAATGAAAAAGTAAACAAACAGGAGAAACAGTGCAAAGTAAATCTGTTTTGCTTTCCCTTTAATATCTGCTGCAGTGTTATTAGTCATGTGAACAATTGCTTTTTAAGATACATGATTTTTAACCTGACCTCACTATATGGTATTATACACTAATGGGAGTGAATTGGGAAAATTGTATCATGTCAATTAAATAGTAAGTCCTTCCACTGTTTCTTGTTTTACATCATTAAAAACAGATCACAACACTGATAGGACTCTGAAAACATTGAAGAGCACCAGCTACTGCCTCCTTCCTCACTAAGAGCAACAGCACCACTGTGGGAGAGAAGGACTTTTCCTCAGTTATTACAGGGACAGTACAACTCCTTTTCCTGGCATAGTGTTGAGCTTCTGTAATCTCTGGGGTTATTTGCCTGCCTGCCTTCTCCAACTTTCCTACAGATGAGAATGCTGGATCTCCATGGGGACCCTGGCAGCCCAAAAGGTCATGCTGCTAAGTGCAGGTTGACAGCATGTATAGCCCACTTTTTGGATCTTCTGGGGTTTTTTTGTACACAGTTAATTTCAGCATCACATGTAACCTGATGGGTACAAACACTTTGGAATAATCATCTTAGCATAGTTAAATATCAGTTATTGCAAGATGTGGATTGAAACCGGCCAAATGAGTAACTGGTGGACAGAGTGTGTGCGGGGTTCTTTGTCAAGACTTCAATAAACCACTTTTCTGTGCTAGCTCTGTTGTTCTCTCTTTTCAGAATTAAACTGTACTGCTCGTGACAACCAGTGAGTTGGATGGATTGATTCCAGTGTTTTAAGTAAATGCTTTTTTTTTCCAGAGTAGGAATTACACACATGGGGCCAGATCCTCATCTGGTATTAACTGACACAGATCCATTCATTTCAATGGAGCTCAGTCTACTGAGGATCTGCCCCCCTCTCCCCGTTTAAAGATCTGGGCCACATTGTTTATCAAGTGAGTGAAGGACAATATGTCACGCAAATTCAATTTAAAATTTCACAAGAGGATGGAGGGTCGGGAGAGGGAAGAAAGCTGCCATCCTTAAACACCTCTCCCCTCCAGCTTTACTTACCATTTTCTAGCTGTATGTTTGGCTTAAATGTTTAGTTAACATATAGCCAGCTTTCCCTCTGTATGCTCAAATAGCCAGTAGCTACCATGGGACAATTCCATCCCACTACAGAAGCTGGGAGACTGCCAAAGGAGCCAGGTACTGGTGGATGCTAGCTTTCTGGTCAAGGCAAGAACATGGCATTTCAAACACTGGGATTTTGACGAAAATCCCAGTTCCTATCATGGGGAACAGGCCTGGAACATTTGCATTTCCCACAGCTCATGCCCTACTCCTGTCCATGGCAGGTGGGCAAATCCAACATGGGTGCTGTCTGGCAGGGAAGGAAGTGGCTAACATCTCCAGCCATCCTTAAAAAAAAAAAAAATCTGGGTTGTTTTCTCTTACCATTTATTTTTTACACTTTTTAGAGAAAAAAGTTCTAGAAAACATCAATAAACCCATTGTGCCTATGAAATTTGTTTTGGTTTCTTTAAATTTTTATGGCTAAATGTGCCTACCTCATTGATTGTCTGAAGACTTTTTCCTCTGAACTCTTGCTCCATCTGATATTCCATAGTTTCCTATTTCATGGGTATTTTTGGTTCTCTCTCTCACCAGAGTGAGACATTCATGCATGAGGACGTTTATTGCCAAATCAAGCTTGAAATGCCACTTCACTTTTGCTTTTATTAACTACTTTTACATGATGATCATCATCATCTTGTTCACTGTGGCTCAGCCAAGAACATTTGAGAGATGTCTACAGCAGATCACTGCAGTTTGAAGGGTTGTGTTTTCTCCCCTTCCTCCCTGACAATCTGTGTTTCACAGAAATACAGAGTGAGAGAAAATAATACCTGGAATAGAGGGGAGAAACCAAACAAAAGCACTGCTGAGCTCCATTATAAATAGGCACTCTAGTAAAAGGAACATCAGTGCCATTAGGGCCTGATCCATAGCCCATTCAAATCAATGGGACCATTTCCATTGACTTTAATAGCTTTTGGATCAGGCCTATGGTATGCAGTATTTTCAGAGAGATTGCCTTTCTAAGTGTGAATAACACTGCTGCACACAGCTTTGCTGTTACAGATATGCCGCATTTTCTTTTGCTGGCATTGTCTTCTCATCAAGATTTGTTCTGTGGTTATTATTCTAAATCCAAAATGCTTTTGAACAAAACATCACCATCATCAACTAGGATCAGCTCAACAGTTATATAACATAACAGGCATGTCCTGGATTGATGTACCATAGTAATAAAATGACATCCTGGAAACTTGTCATTTTAATGCTCCTTTACATATTTTATAGACTTTTAAAGACATTTTTAGTTCTGATCAAAATCCTGTACTCATCGAGAAAAAAATTGGGGTCAGTTGTTCAGAATGCCTACATGTTTTGTGGACACATATTGTAAAAGTAGGCAGAAAGATCAGTAAATAACAAAGCATTTCTCCCCACTACACTACCATGAATTAGAAGGTGGCATACAGCAGAAAGTGTTCTAATCAATAGCAACAACCTGTTCCTCAAATCATTATTTTGTATTGATTGTTGACACAGTAAATTGTGTCATGGCAGGATAGAATGGAATGTTACATTGGCTCAATGTATTACCCAAGAGAAGAGGCTGAGCTGGAGAGAGCTGGTAAACACCATACATTCACTGCATTCTAACACACACACACACACACACACACCCCTCTGCCAGCAGGGATGACAGCTCATTTCTTGCTTTGGGCTCCTGCTACCTAAACTAAGCATGAAGGGTTTGATTGTGGGTATACAGCACTCAGTCCAGGGCTTTGTCCCAGGAGGAGTGCCGGGAGCTTCCTGGTATACAGAGGGACTGCACCTACTGGTATATCCGTTTAGGAGTAGGCACTGCAGCACAGTCCCCCTGCATGTCTGGAGAGCAGAGCATCTGGTGCTGGCCACTGTTGGCCTATCCTAGACTATACAGGCCACTAATCTGATCAGCATGGCAAATCCTACATTCTTGTGTCCCCAACCTTGCCCCTTTTGGTCCTGTCTCCCTGCCTCCGATCGTTGGAAAAGTACAATTTCTGCATTCCTAGCCCATTTAACTGCTGAGCCAGGGTGATGGCCTGGTTCAACAGAATTGGGACTGAAGAAGGCATTGATTGAAAGAGACATCATAGAAAAAGGCACAAAGACAGGAGTGGAGAGAAGAAAACAGAGGCCAGAGGGAAGGAGAATAAGGTGGGCGTGAACAAAAATCAAGGAACAAGATCTGAGTTGGAGGGTTGGGCAGGTGTGTGCAAGACCTTGAAGGGGAGGAGAAGTTTAAATTTGATGCGGGGGAGGTATTAAGGGTAGTCAGAGAGGATTTTTGTCATCTCACCAACAAGTGAAGCAGATAATTTCAACAGGTACATTTTGGATTGTCTGACGGATTGTAATAGCCATAAATAGGTGTGATTTTTTTGTTCTCATTTCTACTAGGGAATGTTCTTTCTACTATACATTTGTGGAAAACACAAACATAACAGCATAGAGACAGTACAAGTGCCATATATTAAAATCACATGCAGATTCCATCTAAGGGACAGATACATACATGTGGATGGCGTTGCTCCAACAGTACTACTTAACAAAACAATTATAAATCAGTATAATCATACAATTAACCGTTGGTTGGGTTGTCTGTAGGAATTAAACCTGGGGCCTCTGGATCTAAAACCATCAACCATTACTGCCTGAACTAAAGAACTAGGACCATTAGCTCTTATGCAGTAGCAAACTCATGAACCTGTATATGTGGTTCAGCCACTAGAAGGAGACAAAGATTCACAGTGGGCTGCTAATAACATTAACAATACTTTTGTCTTATATAGCAATTTTCATCAGCAGATCTCAAAGCATGTCAACAAGGAGGTCAGGATCATTATCTGTGTTACGTACTGTGACACTGTGCTCAGGACACCCAGAATTGTGAGCCACTGTGTTACCCCTCTTTGTCTCAGCAAGTGAGAGTTTTGCTGTCGCTAAGCTGTACGTCAGCTCCCTGACACACCAGCCTGTCTGCCTTGCCAACAAATTCTTCAGGATTCTGTCAGTCCAAACCTTGCCTTGCAGGTAACAAACAGTGAACCCCAATTCCTGAGTCCCCTGGAGACATCTCACTGCAGTGTCCAGTCCCTCTCACTGTGGTACTTACAGAAATGATCAATTTGGCTGTCTCCAAACAGATGGAACATACACAAGCCTGTTGGTTTAGCTGAGGACTCTCATTCCTCTCTAATACACAGCACTGGGATGGTTTTGTAATAAAACAAGAATCTATTTATTAACACAGAATAGAGATTTAAGTGATACTAAGCAAGAATAAAAGACAGGTCGGGTTACAAACAAAACAAAACAAAACAAAACAAAACACGCTTTCTAGTGACTAAAACTTAATTTCAGCAATCTTTGTCTAAGCAGGTTTCTCTCATCAAGTTTCCCTCAGTTCTTTGCTTTCAGGCCAGTAGGATCCAGCTTTCCTAGGCTGAAAGGGTACTGTACCTTATCATCCCCGCAGTGCTGGATAACTCAAATGTCTTTTTGCCCCCACTTATATTACCAAAAGTCTATTGTTTCTGTTTCAAGAGCCAGGAGGCTTTCCTGGGGTGCAGATCCTGTCCCCTAGTATGATTGCTAAACAGTCTTCTCCCTCGCTCATTAAGCTTGATGGCTTTGTTGACATTATTTGCAAATGTACTTCCATTGTCCACTGCCTGTAACCAAGCTGGGCAGACAGGTAAATACATGTTCCTTTTTCTAGGGCAGGCTGGGTTCATGCTGTGTCTCCCAAACACATTTTAAGAACATATTTCCTGTCACATCTATAACTCTTTGCATAGAACCTGAATATATATCATGCAATGATTTGCAGGACGAACGTGTTCCCAATTTACATATGGTACCTTGCATGACACCTTTGAGATATATATTTTGACAACAGTGTGTTGGGGCAATGAGTGTATCAGGCCTGATATGAATTACAGTACAGAGCGGTGGGGCCTTTGCCAGTTGGCATTATGGGCTCTCATGGTCACATATACACATAACAAAAATCAATATATGAACCACTGTAGAAAAGCTTGCAGAACACTTTTCAGCTAAGCCAGAATGAGGACAGGATGAATATGAAATAAAATGTCCACTAGCATTTCACCTGGTTGTACCACAGTGCGAGAAAATGGAGAAATGTAGTCTAAACTATTAGAATATTCCTGTGTTAAACCTCTACCACATATGACTAGAGCATTAATTGCAGAATGCCACAATTAAAGGAACTCTAGAAAATTTGTTACATAGAGTATGGAGTTTTGCAGAAGATAGTAAGTAAGCAAAGTATGCAAGCGAGAGAATGAAAAGTCTGCCATTCATGTTATAAATATGCATTCTCTCCCATCCTACAGTGAGGATAAAATTAAATTCTCCATTCTTCAGTCCAGCTGCATCATTTAAAATTAATTTCCCAAAAGAAAAAGAAAGGGCTCAAATAAGGTTAAGCTCTACTACTGTCACTGAATAAAACTAGACTTGTTGCCAAATATTAATAACCTCTGGGTGTGATCATTAGTAGGGACAGTAAGATTCTAGCTCAAGGCAAAACACGTTAGCTCTTATGAAATGGCTCGGATTAAACCTGCAAACTGATCAGCAGCTGAGGAAACTAACCTAATTATGTCCTGATGAACTCACCCCTTTCAGTTACCAGATTGTTTTGTCATGACATCCCACCCAACATTGTTCTTAAAATAAGATAAACATCAGCTTGCACTTCTGAAGCAACTTTCATCTAGGATATCAGCCATGCTTTACATACAATATCTAATTAATCCCCACAACAGCTGAGGAATGCTTAATTACAACTGAAATGAAGCTACCTCTGGAGTGAAATGCAGGAGCTCAGTAACACTATACAAACATTTAGTGAAGTATGAAGAATAATCTTCAGCTGAAGCAGCAGGGGAAATTTTAGGTAGGCAGAATGTAATAGCCAATTTGTATTTGATCAGGACACTAGAATTCATACCACAACTGTTGTACAAAGTGCCCAGAGATCTTTAGTGACAAACAGTCAGTGCTGAGGTTCACATACTACAGTAGCAAAGCATCCTGAACATCTTGTTGTGGCATGACTTCATTGATAAGCAGGTGTGCAGAGTGTCACCTATTGAATAACCAATACCACTATCTGAAATGTATCAGAGGCACAGGCGCCAACTTTCCTTGGTGCCGGTGGGTGCTCATGCCCCCCCCGCCCTGACTCTGCCCCCTCCCTGCCCCATTGGACCCCCTCCCCAAATCCCAGCCCTAGCCCCGCCTCTTCCCCGCGCGCGCTGTGTTCCTCCTCCTTCCCCCTTGCTGCGTGAAACAGCTGTTTCGTGGCGCGAGCGCTGGGAGGGAGGGGGGCGAAGCAGGACGTGGAGGCGGAGGTCAGCTGGGGTGGGGAGGCAGGGTGGGGAGCTGCCAGTGGGTGCAGAACACCCACCAATTTTTCCCCTTGGGTGCTCCAGCCCCGAAGCACCCACGGAGTCAGCACCTATGATCAGAGGGCTAGCCGTGTTAGTCTGTATCCACAAAACCAATGAGGAATCCAGTGGCACTTTAAAGACTAACAGATTTATTTGGACTTATGCCCAAATAAATCTGTTAGTCTTTAAGGTAACACCGGACTCCTCATTACTATCTGTAATGTAGTCCTTGGAGGACTCCTGGTCAACCATTAGTTTGACTCCATTAACCTCTGAGGATAGGACAAGAAGCAATGGGCTTAAATTGCAGCAACGGAGGTTTACGGTGGACATTAGGAAAAACTTTCTGTCAGGGTGGTTAAGCACTGGAATTGCATTAGTTTGTGAGATCTGATAGGACCACAGCACAAAGTGACACAACTGCAATCGTACAAAAAAAATGCATATAGAGTCTAATCAAAACAGTGATAATACCTAAAGCCGATTGAAGTCAATGGGAATCTTTCCAGTGACTTCAATGGATTTTCAATCAGGTCCTAGATGCACAACTTGAAAGGTCCAAATAATTCATGGTTGTTTTTTTTAACTAAATGATACTGTCAGCAATTTCTGACTGCCCTTCAAACTTAGCTATTATTTGTTGACTTATTTCTTATAGGCAACTCGGCGGCTGCTACAATAGGATCTTGAGAAGATGTCAGTGAGTGACTTTACATCTTAATTCAGGAGCCTTAATTCCTAAAGAGCTACGTGGAAGAAAGTTTGGAGGCATATGTGGGAGAAATGTACAAATGGACAGTCAAGGATGACCCTTCCCATCTCTCTCACTGGACACTTTAACAAAGATGGAAGAAGCAAACAGTTTGGAATTAAATTCAGATAATTTTTAATTAAAATTCAGCTTCACAATAACAGGAGGTATGAAAGGAAATGGGTGAGTTGCTGCAAAGTTGTTGTGCTTTGAACAAGAATAAGGGCAGGAACTAAATGAATCAATAAATACAGTTCCAAAGCTGAGTCATGTCAGACAGCAGTCATTGATTGAATTCATGCTTAGTCTGATTAAAAAAATGCATTTGCAATTTTAAACAATTTTGATTTCCATTAAGGGCAACGTTCGTGTTTTGTTTGATCCATTATGAAACTAGCTGCCTGTATTATACTGTGTCAGGCATTGCCTACTCAGTAACGAACTTCTTTCTGATGAGTGTTAGCAGAGAATACCTACTTATTCAAATCACATGTAGCCTGATGTCCTCTAAATTATTGTATAGGGAAACAATGACATGATTAAAAACATGACAGAAAGTGCAGAAATTAGTGAAATATAATCAGTGTCAGATCTGCTATATGAATAAACCTAAACACTCGTTTTAACATTACCTCAAGAAACATAAGGCAATCCAATTCTTCCATATGGTTCAGCCTTCATAGTTCCTTCATATTGCAAAAATAACTTCCCACCACTAGCAAAGTCAATGAGTATAGACTGGTCCTGTGTGAAAGTATGTGGATATGTAGAATGTTGGATCTGATGTCCTCAGGCTGTGGTAAGCTGAACAGACAAATTTCTATATCCATAGTAGGAAGACCCAGCTATTCTGGTGAAGCTTTGGTGTAATTAACTTCTGTGAGGTTTCTGCCTCTCTCATTTTGTTTACATGAACGGACCTGTAAAAATAATATATTACCTATACTTATCTCCATAAAGGCAACATATGGTAAAATCACTATGGATATCAATGAGGGAATAAAAGCATGAGAGATTTTTTTCACCTTACATCAACATTTTGTATTTAAGGGGCCTCCATTGTATTTCAAAATGCAGCACGCTTGATGGAATATGTTAAACTATTCTCCTAAATAAAAAGGTGACTTCAACTCCCTTCTTGCACCATCCTCTTCAAAATGTTTTCCCGGGCAGCTGTTTTAGAAAGGAAACCAGTCAAGGTAATGTCATTGTTTTGGTTTGGAGAAAGTTAACCAGTTTCACCTATCAGGCAAGGTGTTATGATGGGATAATGCGATCAAGCTTCCCACAGACCACGACACACCAACTCAAAGCAGCACCAGATCCTGCCAGAACAACAGATGCAAATCCTGCAGACACATGCCCACTGCTCTAATGATCAACATAGCTCAAAACACAGCTTTCAAGATCCATGGGTTGTACACATGCCTATCACAACATGTGGTGTGCCTCATCCAGTGCACTAAATGTCTCAATAACAGCTATGTGGGTGAAACCAGACAATCACTATGCTGTTGAATGAACTGACACAGGAAAATGATAAAAGACAAAAACACCATATCACCTGTGGGTGAACACTTTTTCCTCTAAGTAATCCTCATCCTCAAAGGAAACCTGCATAACACTTTCAAAAGATGAGTCTGGTAGCTTAAATCCATAACTTTGCTAGACTCTAAAAATCACGGACTGAACACAGACACTAGATTTATTACAACAATTAGTAACCCTCTAACCCCCCTTTTTGTCCTATGCTATTGGGGTGTTAATGAGCCACTTCATGTTGAATGATCACTTAGAATATGTGGTTTCAGAGTAGCAGCCGTGTTAGTCTGTATCCGCAAAAAGAACAGGAGTACTTGTGGCACCTTAGAGACTAACAAATTTATTAGAGCATAAGCTTTCGTGGGCTACAACCCACTTCTTCGGATGCATATAGAGTGAAACATTGAGGAGATATATATACACACATACAGAGAGCATGAACAGGTGGGAGTTGTCTTACCAACTCTGAGAGGCCAATTAAGTAAGAGAAAAAAAACTTTTGAAGTGATAATCAAGATAGCCCAGTACAGACAGTTTGATAAGAAGCAAGTGTGAGAGTATTTACAAGAGGAGATAGATTCAATGTTTGTAATGGCTCAGCCATTCCCAATCCCTGTTTAACCCTGAGTTGATTGTGTCTAGTTTGCATATCAATTCCAGCTCAGGAGTCTCTCGTTGGAGTCTGTTTTTGAAGTTTTTCTGTTTTAAGATAGCCACCCGCAGGTCTGTCATAGAATGGCCAGACAGGTTAAAGTGTTCTCCCACTGGTTTTTGAGTATTATGATTCCTGATGTCAGATTTGTGTCCATTAATTCTTTTGCGTAGAGACTGTCCGGTTTGGCCAATGTACATGGCAGAGGGGCATTGCTGGCACATGATGGCATATATCACATTGGTAGATGTGCAGGTGAACGAGCCCCTGATGGTATGGCTGATGTGCTAAACTATCTGTTCCATCTTGTATTTAGCTGTGATACTCTGAGGACAAGTCTACATTACAAAATTAAGTCATCCTACATTATGTAGATGCACTGCAGTAATTGAATCGGTTTTACATGTCCATACTACGCTCCTTGTGTTGGCAGTGCAAGTCCTCACCAGGAGTGCATGCACCGATTTAGCTGTCAGTGTGGGGCATTGTGGGATGGCTTCTGAAAGGCAACACTCAATGTAAGCAGTGCAGGGTCTACGCTGACACCGAGTCAACCTTACTACATCGACCTAAGTGCTACGCATCTCGCGGAGGTGGAGTTATTAAGTCGGTGTAGTAGGTGAGTTACTTTAGTGTAGACAGAGTTAGGTCGACATAAGCTGCCTTACGTTGACCTAAGTCTGTAGTGTAGACCAGCCCTGCGTACCTTTGCCAGACCGGAAGAAGAGCTCTGTGTAGCTCAAAAGCTTGTCTCTCACCAACAGAAATTGGACCAATAAAAGATATTGCCTTATCCCCTTGTCTATCTATTTTCATAGTAATTTGTAAAACAACCAGTGATGGGGTGTTACTTCCCTTTACAGGTATGGAAGGCCAGTTCTTCAGCTGGTGGAAATCAGTTTAGCTTCACTGGAGCGCCATTAGTTCAATATTTCTAAGAACTACATTTTGCAATATTTCAAAATAAATAAAATAAAAATAACCTCACACAATGTTACACAATTCATCTAGCAAACTGAACTTTGTGAAGCTAATGTTTGAGCACATCATCTTCGGTAGCCAGCCACATATAGCTCACCTTTCTATAACAACCACTCTTCAGTACAAATCATCATTAGAAGCCAATTTCCCACCTCAGGAATCTCTCCTGGAAACAAATTAAATTAATATTTAACACAAGGGTTTGTTATGAAAAATTAATCTTTAGCCCCTGCAATGCTTCATGCTCACAATATGCCCCAAAGCCAGTGTTAAAAATGTAACAAGTTTTTATTTGGGGGAAAAAAGTGAGTCTGTGTGGAGGGTCCAAGTTAATACAGTACATAGAAACCAGGGGAAAAACAAAGCGGAAAACAAGATTAATGTAATAACGAGAGCTCCAGCTTTCATGGAGATCGTATTATATGTTAGCAAAAGCACAACTTCCGAATTTTCTATGTAAAATACCAACAAGTATGGTGGAAGCACTCAGTGATTCCCCTCGGGCCTACCTGTATCCCCTACTTTGAATTAAATAGGGAGAAAAACAGATTGGTTTAAATTTTACAACAGTTTAGGCCTGAAGAAAACTACACATTTTCCCCAACACAAATCAGCTGCATTTAATTCCCCAGACAGCTGGCATGAACACAGCCTCTCCACAGGACACCTGAATTACAAAATTAGCACATTCAGAACTCTAAATCACATTCCATTACATCAAGCCCTAAGGTCCAACATTACTGAGAGTAAGAATAAATTGCAGAGTTTCTCCTGAATTAACCCTCTTAGAGCACTCTCAAAGTTAAATTGCCCTTTCCTCCCCTTTAAAGATATATGGAAATTTATACATTCCCTCCCATCCTTTCTAATCTATTCTGATTTTTTGCCAAGTGGCACAGTTTATGGGACAGAAATTGAAAATCCTTCTTTATAAACTCACACTTGTAAATTAGCCCACCTCATGCTGTTCTGTGTCACTTTGAAAACTCCTAGGTTAATATGTTTATGTCTGGTCCCTGGAAACAACATTGGCCAAACACTTTTCTCTTCTACCACAGTTTTATTGCAATCTGATGTCATGCTTTGCAAAAAATAATAATAATATTTTTTTTTAAATCACATTTGCTTGTTGAAGTTGCTTCCAACAAATAAATAATTATTGTTAAAATTATGTGGGAATAAGGGACAGCTGTTCCTAGATCAACATAGTAGTGACTTGATCTTATTAGCACATGCTTGCCAGTTCCTTGAAATATTATTACTATTATTTATTGATTATTTCTGTGACCACAGTGTGCTAGGCGCTATACAAATGTGAAGTCCAATGCTGGCAAGTTCAATTTTTAGATGAACAGCTACAGTCATTTAAAATATTATTAAAAATTAAGTTATTCTTCAAGGAAGCAATGGGAGAAGGATAGGTGAAAACCATAGTAATATTCTTTTTTTAAACAAGCAGAGGGGTTATGTGTTAAAAAGTTTCTTCTGCTCTGAAAGTTTCTGGTTTCAGAGATATTCCCTATGTTTAATGTGGGGAATCCCAGTACAACCAATAATACATCTCAAACTGGTAGAAGAAAATATGTATCCACATTCATATATTTTAATAAAAATTGATGATGATGATGATATTATAAAGGAATTCAGTGGCTTCATCTGAGAATCTCAAAATACTTTACAGACATCAACTATGGCCTCAATCCTGCAAAGACCCACACACATAGTTAACACTGTGAAAAGCCCGAGATCCTTCAAGGAGACAAAGTGCAGCACATGTACAAGTGTTTGCAGTATTGGGGCCTAATTAAGTTGGATACTCACTCCATGATGAAGGTAATTATTTTACAGGCAAAACAATAGTTATTCAAACCGTAATTATTTGTGTTTCTGATTATCCAAAATTTTATTTTATTCCCAAGTCCAAAATTCATAGAGAAACTGAAGTAGGGTTCCCAAAATTCCAGCTACCTGAATATTTTGGAGGTCCCTTAAGACAGCTTTATACATAGGCACTGATTTCCCCTCTACTCGTTGGTGCTCGACCCCCCCCCCCGACTCCACCCCTGCCTTGCCTCTTCCTGCCCCTGCCCCGCCCCACCCATTCCATCTCTTCCCCAAAGTCACCATCCCACCCTGCCTTTTCCCACCCCAGCCCCACCCCCTTCCCGCCCCATTCCACTCCCTTTCCCCCAAGTCCCCGCCCCTGCCCTGCCTCTTCTCCGCCTCCTCCCCTGAGCGTGCCATGTCCCTGGTCTTCCCCCTCACTCCTGGAAAGTCCTAAGTGCTGCCAAACTGCTGTTAGGCGACAGGGGGGCAGGAAGTGCTGGGAGGGAGAGGGAGGAGTGGGAATGTGGCATGCTCGGGGAGGGGAGAAGGAGGGGGGAGCTTGACTGCCAGGGGGTGCAGAGCACTCGCTAATTTTTCTCTGTGGGTGCCCCACAGAGTTGGCGCCTATGGCTGTATAATCAATATTTATCTATATACCTATTTTATAGATGGGTAAGCTGAGGCAGATAGAAGTCATATAACCTCTTCTGCTTGCTACTTTCAATAACCCAGTGCTGAACCACCATGGGAAAAAAAATGTGGCTAGCAGTGGGCCCACCATATGCTTGTTCCCTCGAGGCATCCTACAATGAAGACACTCAGTTACTAGTGGATAGAAAGTGAATATATAACAGACTCCACATGGGCAAAACAGGCCCATATATCGCACACAGCCTAGTGAAAGGGGGCAGACCCAATGAGGCCACTTTCTAAGGTTGCTGGATGGCCTAGAGCTTTAGTAAGGAAAGGGTACATGAGATACCCTCCCATCTTGAGGAAGAATATTGCCTTTTGCTGAGTTTGCAATAACACCAGCCATGATGGCAGGTCAAATTGAATTACCAATGCCAGGGCAAACAAAGTATTTCAAATGTCTCTCTTGAAACTACCAGATTTCCCTAACTTGAGCAGTCTGACCTTGTCCTTTCTTACACTGAGGAGGTTAAGAAACGCGGTGTCATCTCAGAGATCAGTGGCAGCCGAACCACAGTGGATCAGAGAACAACAGACCACAAGGTATGATTCCAAAGAGCCTCTTTTCATTCACTGGGGCAGCTGCATCTCAAGGGCAGATGAGCCCATAGCCACAGAATGCTGGCAGAGGAAAGCAGTTTTCATTTACCAGCTTACAAGACAAAGGAGTCAAACCTGTGTAAGGTTTACACTATGTATCTAATGGTGAAAATACAAGAATGTGGATATTGATGAAAGTGGATTTAGTTTCTAAATGTGCATTGCTGAGTGTTTTGAGAAAGGATTCATGGAATTCAAAGGGCTTAATGGAAAATAATTACAAGAAGGAGAACAATTTGCAATAAGTGGAACAAATAGAAAATAATGAAAGCAAACTAGATTCAATCTAATCTACTGAAACTAAACTCTTAGCTGAGCACACAGTAATGGAAATAATTACAATTACTGATTATATGGATGATAACAAAATAGCAATGGAGAATGGGTGGGAGAAACAGATGTTTCTGAAAATATTGTGTGTATTAGCCTTATTGAGAGTATTTGAATATAAATAAAATATGTATCGTAAGCAATGTTCCAATTTTCATTTCTGTTTTTGGATCTTCTATTATTTATTCAGTTTAGTGGGAAAATTTTATCCTAAGGCAAACTTTTGCCTTTCCTGTCACTCTGCATCGATTATATTATACACTGTACAATTACACTGTCCTTTGACATTGTTTTCTATGTTCTAGTAATATTTATTAACAAAATTCCTGTAAAATGCATTTTAGAGCAATAACTATTTTAACACATTTATCCATGAGATATTACCCAGGGTGAGTTCTAATGTCCTGTATTAATCACTACTGAGGACAATGTTTGATGATAGAATTCCAAGGTTTTTTCTCCCTGTAAACTCTATACAGATTCAATCATTGCATCTTCAAAGTCCATGGTGCGTGTCAGCTCATGTTCAAGAAGCCAGCAGTGACAGAGAATTGAGATGCACTGCCTTTTTGCATTCTTTATCAGCTTTGCCTTGGAGAAAGAATATTCCTCACTTTAGTCCATGAAAAACACAATTGAGTATTCAGTAAGCATCTAACTAACATTATTTATGAATAAAGAATTCAAGGAACATCTACATGAGGATAGTGTGGTGCAGTGTTCGGAAAAGGGACTGGGGGTTAGAAAGCTCAGATTGTATAAGTGACTCTGCCACTGACTGTTCTGGGCAAATCACTTATTTTCCCTCTGTGTCAGGTTCCGTGTCTTTTAGATGGGCATAGGCAGAAAGTGATCTGAAGATGTATGTAGTAACAGGTCATCATTATTATATGCTTCTGCCCGCAACTAAGATGGGACACCTCCTGTGAGCTATTTGGCCAAGCAACTAGCCACTACAGCATAACAAAGACAATTTACTGGTGCTCCAGCTACCCATTCTTTTCAGATAGGAAATGAAAATCCTTCCTCTTAGCTCCAAAAATGAAATTTAATAATGTATTGGTAAAAAAGATTACAGAGCTCTCCTTTCTTTGGTGAGAAAGATGGGTGGATGTTCATCTACTGTAGCATAGACCAGTGGTTCTCAAACTAGGGCCGCCACTTGGTCAGGGAAAGCCCTTGGCAGACCAGGCCAGTTTGTTTACCTGCCGCATCTGCAGGTTCGGCCGATCGTGGCTCTCATTGGCCACGGTTTGCTGCTCCAGGCCAATGGGGGCGGTGGGAAGTGGCGGCCAGTACGTCCCTCAGCCTGCGCCACTTCCTGCTCCCATTGGTCTGGAGCAGCAAACCGTGGCCAGTGGGAGCCACAATCGGCCGAACCTGCGGATGCGGCAGGTAAACAAACTGGCCTGGTCCGCCAGGGGCTTTCCCTGAACAAGCGGCGGCCCTAGTTTGAGAACCACTGGCATATACCATGGTTTTCCAAGAACAGCAATTACAGGTAAATCATTTTTTCTTCTCCAAAGATTAATATTTAGGAGATTACACAAGCTTGGAAAGTAGGAGACTCAGGAATATCTCTATAATACAATGGCAACATAATGAGAGAGGCAGGAAAAAGTGAAACACCCCACTCTCCAAAAACCATTAACCTGAACCAACCAACCAATGAAATTTTCCTGTGGGTAGAGGATTTTAATCTTCCCTAGCCTGGTAATACTGACAGACTCTATTTTGATTGTTGTCTTCAGGTCATATATAGCCTATATTACTTAGACCTGGTCTACACTTAAAATTTAGGTTGACATAGCTATGTTGGTCAGGGGTGTGAAAAATCCACACCTCAGTTGATGTAGCTATGCTGACCTAATCCCCAAGCCCAGTGTAGTCACCGGTAGGTCAATGGAAGAAGGTCCATTAACCTAGCTACAGTTATATCATCATAGCTATGGTGATATAGCTATGCCGCTATAGTCCTAAAGTAGACATACCCTTAGGGAATATATGCAGAGGACTCCATGCAAACCTCCTACATGAAAAGACTGAGTTTGTTTCAGTTGCAATCTTCTCTTATGTTGAATGTTCTTGATATGTCACTGGAGTCATGAGCCACCAGACTAATAATGAGAGATGCCATCAGACAGCAGATTGACATGCTTCTGTTGGAGACTACAGAATCTTCTAAGCAGAGTTTTTTGAATAATACTTGTAGATGCCAAATGAACTCTGTGAGATGTTTATAGCCCAGGTGAAGAGGGTATCCAAGCAGTTTTTGGGAGGAATACATAAAAGGATCTTCATTTGGCCCTTTTGTACTATATCACAAAATATTTTAAATTGGAATTTGCATGTCCTTTGGCAGAATCTTTCCAAGATGCTAGGAGGACTTGAGGTCTTTGTTAGCAGAACTTACAAGGGAGCCCTTTGTGATCTGTTCCAAGACACAGGATACAAGGTTTCTTCTTCATTCCTCTAAGACCAAAGTGGATAGTAACAGAGAGATAAATAGACAATATGACAAAAACACACAAAGTTCACAAACACTAAGAACAAGAGTCAACGGAATCTCTCAGATGCAACAGGAACTGTGGGGCTTGAGGCCCTAAAGTGTCACCGGCTGCGGGCTATGCAGTTGCTAACAAAGCTAGCTCACAAAAAGTTTTACCTGTTATTTCAAATAACTTCAATGAAAGTAATGCTATGGTGAAGAAGAATTAATCCGTGGTGAGAGAAGCAAATTAGTCATCAAGAAAGACAAATTGCTGCACAGCTGGGGAACTGGTTGCACCATCCAAGAGTGCTTCTTCATGGACTACAGTCAAAAAGGTACCCGCTGTTGGAGCAGAGGTGGTGCTGGGTGGACAATCACATATATTCCCCCTCAGGGGCTGATGTGAGAGACCCCTTGATGGACTCAGTGGCTTAGAACCATGAGCTTAGGTATTTCCTACCTTGGAAGAAAAATACTTTGCTTATCTTTGCAAAGTCCTCTAAGATCCTCCAATAAAAGGTGCTATATTTGTTCAAAGCATTTATTAGTTTGAAAGTATTCTGCAATATGATGCATCATCTTTTGGCCCCAGCTCTGTCTCCTTTATGTTGTTCTGGCAGTGCTAAAGGGGTGGAGAGCTGTTCTAACAGGCAGCTGGTGAATGCCTTGAGATAGCAGAAGGGTGGGTGGCATAGAGGTGGCTGGCACTGGGGACATTCCAGGGTGAGCCAGAGGAATAGCTGGGGGGAAGAGCCAGTGTGATAACCAGCCAGCTCCTAAGGATCTCTCTGGGCATCATAACTTAGAGCTGCCCTTAGCCTGCTCTAGTAGGCCAGGGGCCATTTCAACCCCCATTTGGACCAACAATCAGAGAGCAGAAAACTCAGTTTATAGCCCCTTTGTTTTCATCTCACTTGGCACAGTTTGGTGAGATCTGGGGACTGGACCAATATTTTTTTCTATATAAATTGCTGTATAAATTAGCTAACAAGGCAGTTCTAAGTTTCTTGGTACTGTAGTTTATATAGTATCTGCAGAGATCATATAAATATACCCAAGCTTTTAAGACGCTTTCAGATGAGATGACATTTTATTTTACTTACAACAGGTAAAAAATAATGATCCCTTTAGAGTCTTAGTTAAGTATAGCATATGGCTAGCACATTGTCCACAAGAGACATTATAAACAGCGAATGACAAAAACCACCTCCTCAAACCTTTGGTATTCTACTCTACCCTGAAAAGAGAGCCCTCCTGTCCCCTTTTCATTATATTCTCAACAAATTAGCCCTCCTGTGGGTTACTGGATCAAGCAATGCAATTGGAAGTGTGATCTAATGCAGGACCCTTAACAAGCAAGGTTACGTATGACTATATTGTTCCTTATTGATAAACATATCACTTTTCACTGGCACATTTTAGATGGTAAAAGCTGCTCTTTCATTAGCAAAGCAAGACTGGAGCATTACAGCAGGAGGAGGAACAAGGTCACAAGATCAGTTATGTTAACTGCAACCCATTGTCATGAATTGAATCTTGTTTGTATGACCCACACCTCTACCTTGGAGACAGCTGAGATTTAGAAGATACAGCAGTGAAAACCTTTGTGAAATACTAGAAGATGTAACCAGCAGAGAGTTGAAAATAGAAATAAATGTGCAATATTTTTTAGGGTATTTTATCTTATTTGTGAGGGGAAGAATTCCTTTGTGGATTTGGCTCTGATCACTTCAAATTACTTTGATGTATTCTTATATGCTTAACTTCTTTTCTCTACCTTTTTATTGGGCTGTCATGTTAATAGATTCATGTGCCATTTTTTGTTTTCAATCCAATCTGTCACAAACATGGAAAATCCATATGTTTCAGTAATTTGTAAACTTCCAAAATGTACTCTTCTTTGGCCTAAACTTCTCATTATTGTGTAATTTAATTGGCCGGCTATTCCACTTCTTTTCTTTTTCACAGTCCTATTATAGTGGAGAATAAGGAAAGTCTGGTCATTGAGCAGTCAATCAAAAACTTACACCTCACAAAAGATGAAAATAAGAACTTCTTAAACATTTAATGTAATAGAATTAACACTCTCATTATGATAAAAGCCTCCTGAGAGATAAAGATTGAGAGGAGGACAATTAAGCAGACATTTACTCATTCATCTGACAAAGATTGATTTAAACGGTGCCATTTCCTAACTTCATTACAATCTCATAGGATATGTCTATACAGCAATGAAAAACCCGCAGCTGGCCTGTGCCAGCCGACTTGGGCTCACAAGACTCGGACTGCAGGGTTGGTTCATTGCTCTGTAGATTTCTGGGCTCATGCTGGAGCCCGAGCTCTGGGACCTTCCCCCTTTGCAGGGTGAGCCTGAGCCCAGAAGTCTATCCAGCAATGAAACAGCCAGCAGCCCATGCCCTGTGAACTCAAGTCAGCTGGCACGGGCCAGTTGCAGGTTTTAATTTGCTGTGTAGACATACCCACAGTCTGCCCTCAAACCAGAAATAAGAGATTCAAAAGAAGTGAGATTTACCCTTCTACGTTCCATTCGCCTTTTGCTGAATCTGTGAGTTTATGTGACATGTCTAGATATGATTGCGATTTTTCAAAACATGACCCCAAACAAAAAAAATTGGAGGACATATTCACAATTTTGCATAATTTTTGACTAGCTGTTTTACTGTTTGATTCATTTTCCTCACCTGCTTTCTATAATCACATGCTAATTCTGTCTTTTTACTATGTGTGTATGGTCCCACCACAGCTGGACACTGTCTGCCATATCACAATAAAAACAATAAATAATGGCAATAATGTTTGATCCAAGACAAGAAGGAAGTAACAGTCTACACTTCTGTATCATCCGAAAATCAGTGCATTTCAAGAGAGTCAACTCTACTTCGGGTTTTAGAGAGGTTCTGCCTCTTTGTTGTGCTGAGACAGTCGGGCACAAGCCCTTTCAGTACTGAATTTAAAGTGATCAGGTCTTCAAAATGAAGAAATATTTCAAGACAGAAGCCATGATTATTTCTTCAAGCATATCAGGTAAGGTGATTCCTGTCACGAGGAAACTATTTAGAAGGCTTGATTCTCCTCTCTGAACAGCACTGTTATGGAGTGGGTGGAAGGAGAGCAGGATGAAAAATTCTGTTATGACCCCTGATTCTGAACCAGTCTTCCCCGGTGTGAATTGGAGCAGCCTAGGGTTTAACTTGCACCTCTGGCTTATGGTCTATCCTGCCCCTTCCCTCCCTGAGCAGGCTCACCACGTCTGAACTGAGGAGCACTGTAGTTCACCAGGTGAGTTACAGCAAGAATCCAGGTCCTTTGTGCCATCTTAACATTGCAAGGAGACCAGAGTATAATGGAGAAATGGTCCCAGAATCCTTGTCTTGTTCAAAAGAAAAAAAACCCTGTTAACTCAAAGTTAAGGTTGATTGGTGATATGTCGTCCCCTTGCAGAGTGCTGAGTTGAGCTAAGTTCAGGCTTCTGAAAACCAGGAAATACATGGTAAAGGTTGCCCAAGCAACCTCAACTCTGCCTTCTTTTAGCAATGCCATAGTATGCCCGTTAACATATACACCTTTACTCTGCCAACTCCACAGTTGCTGAAATGTACAGGCTCGTTACCTCCTTTTACAACTCATTCACTCTCACCCACAGGATTCCAGGCATTGGCAACCTCAATTATGCATTGCCCAGTTTTCAGAAATGTGAGTCTTGCTCAATTCAACATTCTGCAAGAGGATGACATACCACCAAGCATCCTTAACTCTGCATTAATGTGGGTTTCTTCTATTGAATTTTCTAGGGTTTAATCTGGAAAAGATATGTTGTTGATAGGAGTGAGCAGACTTTTTGGCTGTTGTACATATCATGTCCCACAATTTGCATACTGAGCCAGCCCCCCCAATCAGCTGGACTGCACCAGCCCTGCTTTAGCACATCTCCCCAGCCAGGCCCTTGACCCATTCATGACATTCCCCCCTCCAAACTGGTCCTCTCCCCAGTACTGTGCCCAGGCCCCTTCCTCCATCCCCCATTGCAAGCAGAAATCCTCACTCCCTGGTCTACAAACATTTCTAGTTCTGTTAACTTCCTCCCTCCCCAAAAGGAAATCATGCCTGACCAACCTGATTGCCTTCTATGATGAGATAATTGGCTTTGTGGATATGGGGAAAGTGGTGGACATGATATACCTTGACTTTAGCAAAGCTTTTGATACGGTCTTCCACAGTATTCTTGGCAGCAAGTTAAAGAAGTTTGGATTGGATGAATGGACTATAAAGTGGATAGAAAGCTGTCTAGATCATCGGGCTCAATGGGTAGTGATCAATGGCTCGATTTCTAGTTGGCAGCCGGTATCAAGCAGAGTGCCCCAGGGGTTGGTCCTGGGGCCGATTTTGTTCAACTTCTTCATTAATGATCTGGATGATGGGATGGATTGCACCCTCAGCAAATTCACGGATGGCAATAAACTCGGGGGAGAGGTAGAGATGCTGGAGGGTAGGGATAGGGTCCAGAGTGACCTAGACAAATTGGAGGATTGGACAAGCGCAGAATCCTGCCCTTAGGACAGAAGAATCCATGCACCACTACAGGCTGAGGACCGACTGGCTAAGCAGCAGTTCTGCAGAAAAGGACCTGGGGATTACAGTGGAGGAGAAGCTGGATATGAGTCAACAATGTGCCCTTGTTGCCAAGAAGGCTAACGGCATATTGGGCTGCATTAGTAGGAGCATTGCCAGCAGATCGAGGGAAGTGATTATTCCCCTCTATTCAGCACTGGTGAGGCCACATCTGGAGTATTGTGTCCAGTTTTGGGCCCCCCACTCCAGAAAGGATGTGGACAAATTGGACAGAGTCTAGCGGAGGGCAATGAAAATGATTGGGGGCTGGGGCACATGACTTATGAGGAGAGGCTGAGGGAACTGGGCTTATTTAGTCTGCAGAAGAGAAGACTAAAGGGGATTTGATAGCAGCCTTTACTACCTGAAGGGGTTTCCAAAGAAGATGGAGCTAGGCTGTTCTCAGTGATGGCAGATGACACAACAAGAAGCAATGGTCTCAAGTTGCAGTGGGGGAAGTGTAGGTTGGACATTAGAAAACACTATTTCACTAGGAGGGTGGTGAAGCACTGGAATGGGTTACCTAGGGAGGTAGTGGAATCTCCATCCTTAGAGGTTTTTAAGGCCTGGCTTGACAAAGCCCTGGCTGGGATGATTTAGTTGGTGTTGGTCCTGCTTTGAGCAGGGGGTTGGACTAGATGACCTCCTGAGGTCTTTTCCAATCCTAATCTTCTATGATTCCTATAACTGACTCATATGCAGTGCCTGGAGCAAAGTATGATTCAGTGAAATGGTGTTACTGCTCAGGGTTCAGGATGGTTGGAGGGTGGAGTTTGTGGCAGGGTTGGCAAGAAGAGTCACAGAAAAGGTTTCTGTTCCTCAATACCGACAGTTTTATGTTTGAGAAAAAGATCCTCTGATCCCTGTCCAATAGCTGTACTCCATCTCAGAGTAACAGTGAGGCATCAAAGCTTGCAATGTTTCTATGCCAAACAGTACACACTTTCTGGTCAGCCATGAACTCTTCAATTTCCTGATTAATGTTCTTCCTACACTTATTACTAGCTTTCATACTGTTACTGTAGCAATTATTCGGATGCTCAGGCAAATTAGAGAAAATAATCACAGCTCCTGGACACAAATCTTTGATGCCGTCCAAATCTGTTCTCATACATTTTATGAGATGTACACCAGCAATAAGGCCTGGATCAGTTTTACCTGAGTGAATTGCCACAGTGGCCAGTAGATCATAACCTCTTAAATCACCAGTTAGATGCTACAGAGTGGGCAAAACATGATGCCATTGCAGGCCACATCTCTTCATCCAAATTAGCAATCCCCAAGTCATAGTGTACTCCTTGCTCTCCCGCAACTTCTGTGATCTTGTGATCCAAGAATCACCCAAAAATCCACATGTTGCTAGCTCTTGCAGCACACATTTCTTTTCCCCCATTGGTCAAGGTACCTGTGCTGTGAGTTACAGACTTCCGTGCTATGTGTCTTTCAAAACATCACATTAATCTGCCCTGGGATCTGGAAGTAGTCCCTCTCCCCCATCCCTACCCAGGGCGTAGTAAAATACAGATTTTCTCAAACAAAATCAACCCCAGGCTTGCCTACCATCAGTCCTCATTCCTCCCGCATCCCAGCCTCAACCCTTCTCCTGTCTCTGTCCCCCGCCCAAACCCTCCACCACACACACATACAAAGCCCTCTGTCTCCAGCTCCTCCTCATCCAATATAACACAATTTTTTGGTTACACAGGCTGCTGATTATTCCTCTGTGTTCACAATAGACATCCCCCTAAAATAAACATGGGCTATATCATAACAGAGACAATTTGTAGCAAGCAACATGAGTTATTAAATCTTTCTTGCAAAGGTGTACAAAGGTTTGAAATAGACACATCAGAGGTGGGGTGCGCCAGGGAAAATGGCATCGGCACATTCCCTCCAACTACCCAGACAAGCATAAAGTGGTTGAATAGAAACCCTCTCCTATTTTTTTCTTTACTGGTGCATGTGCACTGTAATCCTTCCAGACTGCACTTCTACACAAACAAGTGAACGTGTCCTTACATACCATTTACAATTTGGGCCTCACAAAGACTAGTGGCTGTCGTTCACTACCTTGGGTAAAAATTGACCGACTGAGACTATTTTGACCCACATCACAGCAACAGTTTGATCTCTAGCCTTGCATAAAAAAAGAGCCTAAAAGCAAGCCAGGAAACAAACAACACACACAACACCCATACACCTAGAAACTTGAAAAATGGCAGTTTTTCCTCAGAGCTTATATCTCCGGAATTCTTGGCTAAAATGACTCTGAATTTAAGTTCCTAAGCCTTCTCTATACTTCCACAAGGCATAGCAGATTTCAAGACAATCCGCGCAAGCAAGCAGATTTTAGAGCACTTAGAATATTGTCCTTCAAAACAGGAAGGCGAGAGGGAAAGGGCTCCTCTACACATCCATCTGCAGCATAGGAGGCTCTGAAAGGCATGAAATGTCCCATTCATCTCAATGTGATGTTCCCAGTTGAATTAAAACACTCCAGGGAGATGAATAGAACCTGAAACAATAGTTCTGAGACACGCAAACTTCTCCATTCCTCGACATGGATGTTCCCATCTCCCTCCTATATGCTTTAAAGCCTGGGATATGTATGCTGTATGTCTGTTCTCATACTGGCTCAGGGGGGGTGAGTTCACAGCCATCAATCTCAACCTCTCAATTTAACAGTACCAGACCATAGAAAGAAACCATTTTTGCAGGGCAGGCTGTAACTCAGAAATCTGTTGATCACGTGACCCCAAATTTAGCTCACTAACACTACCCCATGCCTCTATGAGGCACTCCAAATTACTAAGTAATCTGTGGATTTCAGAGCACTTACAAGAGCCAAGCTTTAAAGCATATAAAATGTCAGTTTTTCTGTATGGGTGCATGTTTACTGTAAAAAAAAAAAAAAAAAAAAAAAAAAAGTACATTTTCTCAACTACTGTTCTCAGTTTGGGTCCCCCAAAGATTTACTGGATGCCATGCAGTAACTTGGATAAAGCTCGACAGATGGAGACTATTTTGACCTTCATCACATCAGTAGTTTGGTATAGCTTGCCTAGAATTTTTTTTAGAAAATGGCTATTCTTTTTAGAGGTTATATCTCTGCTATCCCAAGCTCAAATGATCCCTACCCAGCACCCTCCTGAGGCATACCGAATTTCAAAGGAATCGAACTGAGCATGCCAATATTAGAGGGTTTAGAAAGTCCACCTTTAAGCAGGTTTTGTTATGCTGTAATCATCATTTTAGAGGACTTTCTAGTAGCATTCGCCGGCCTCTCTTTTCATTGATGTTATTTATCTATCTTCTCTAGAGCCCATCACTACCATATCTAAAGCACTTTAAAGAGCTTTAAAATAAAACAAATATTCAGGATTAACGGACACCAGTAAACTGCAATTCTAATTTTAACCTGCTCAGTGTTTTGTTTTGTTGATTCTGTTGTTATTATATGGAGTTCTCTTCTGGTTAGTTTAAGACAGCTTCCCCAGTCTTTTTATGTTGGGTTGAGACAATTCCCTGGGTTTTCACTAGGGACTCATTGCAGGATTCTCTTTTCTTTTGAGGATATTGTTAATGAAGTTCATGACAGGGAAACACAAAATGGATGCTGTTTTGAAAAAAGTCATTTGTCTGGCCCAGCCTGTGTGATGGAATAACTGGGGATGTTAGGTTAGTGGAACCAGAACATGGAAAACAATGATCAGGTAGAAATTACCTTATTTGTCAAAGGGGTAGGGATTTGAAATGAGAGTGTGCCCTTTAGAAAATAAGCACCTAACCCTTCTTGCACTACACTACAGTAGTTCAAGCTTATTAGAGTGTGCATTATTCTCTCTTTTTCACTTGAACAAATCAATTTGCTGCTTGACAAATAGGTACATAATGCAGAATGCCAACTTACAGATTGGTATCATTAAAGATAGAGCATGGTTATAGTGGCAAGGGACCATATTTCGCCTACATTTCAGATTGAGTGATAGAAACTTTGTTTATACAGGATACATGACCCATTACATCTGCTATACTGCAAAAAGCGAAGATATGGTCAAATGGGACCAAAATGGAAGTGTAAGTATTTAGAATCTCATACATATACCACAAGCAACAGTGGCTGATTTCTTCACAAGCATGTCAGAGTTTGGAACTGATTTGTTATAACAGATGTGTAACAGGACTAACGCAAAATGTTTTGCACAATTTTTTAAAAAGGGATTTTAATATCATTAAATGCAAAAACCTCATGTGCTCTGTCTTTAGGGGAGTTAAGTAATTAGCCAATTTTCATTATAGTTCAAAATACACATACAGATATTAAATCTAATTGATTAAGTTTATTAAGGTTACATTCCGGAAATCTAACATTAATTTGACAGGAAGGTAGGGAAAAATCTGCCTTCAATATGGAGGTTCTATAACTATTTTCATTATTGTAATCAATGTCTGAGGGAGAAGGATTAAGTTAAGCTCTGTCTTTAGTGTTGTCTCCTCTGCTGTATTGGTATAGTGCATTCTAATAAAAAAAAAAACCCAACACTTTCCACTTTTAAATTATTCATGCTCTTTTTCATTAAAAAACCAAAAAGTCAATTTAAAAACTTAGTAAAATTTTTATGAAAGTCAGAGACCCACAATAACTCTGACTTTGCATTCCAAGGTAATGACCTCTCTTTATATTTCCTTTTCTTAATAAAGGCAAATTTAAAAATTTACATCTTTCAAGAGGGATGATGCCCCATAAACAAAGCATAAGTATGCATAGCAGTGCTCCAGGTTGGACGTCTGTCACTCAAATCACTGTCATGCCTCAAGCTACCCTGATACAATCAGAAAAGAAAATGGAGTTAGTTAGATGGGTTTACAGGATGATGTCTGCATGAGTGACAGATGTTTGTGCTCTAGCAACATTATGTGCATTCAGTTTTTATTATAGAACAATTGCTTCTAATAGCTTTTATGTTTATGTTCAATATGTTGTAAATCCACCTCCATACACACAAAAATGAACAGAGAAATCTTATGAATTGGTTTTCATATTTTTTCCCCAATAAATGCACTTTTTCTCAATAGAAAGTAATTTGGGCAGCTGGTGAACTGTGGAGTTCACCAATCTACGAGTTCTCAAACACACACAAACCATGTCTTCATGGTTCAAGGAAGAACTGACATTACGCCTGAAAGGATTATCAATCATCAACTGCACAATATCATCTGTTGTAAATTGGGAGTCTGATTAATAACAGCGATTCAAGCATGTTCCTGAAAACTGTGATCTTTATTGACTAAGTGGACTGGTGACTTTCTCTTTTCATGTTGTTTGCACTCAATTTGTGCTGCTTTCAGTTATTGATACAGTACATTACTATTTCTCTTATGATTGTTTTCCACATTATATAAAGTCAATAGAAAAGTGCCAGTTGAAGCAGGTAAAGTTTTCATCGATTTTGTATAAGTCTTGTTGCCCTACTTTTGATTTTCTTTTTCATTCATCAGCAACCTAACTGAGCCTTGATATTTCTTTCATATCATTTTTGAGATATCAAGAAAACAAACTCTAACCTTGCTGTTTATAAATAGCCCTTCCAGTTCTTATTCCTTGGTCCTGGTCTACACCGGGAGGGGGGGGGCAGGAATTGATCTAAGTTACGCAACTTCAGCTACATGAATAACGTAGCTGAAGTGGACGTACTTAGATCAACTTACTGTGGTGTCTTCACCGCTGTGAGTCGACTACTGCCGCTCCCCCATCAACTCCACCTGCACCTCTCATGGCGATGGAGTACAGGAGTCGACGGGAGAGTGCTCGGGGATCCATTTATCGCATCTAGACTAGACACAATAAATCAACCCCTGCTGGGTCAATCGCTGCCCAGGTTTTTTAAGAGTACTGAATGACTACACTCACCTTTATTCAAACAGATGGATTCAAATAATTCTTTTTGTAGATTCCTTTCTAGTCTGGCCCTAATTATTTCTAACTTTTCATAATAGGTTTCAAATGATAACAATAGGTGAATCAGAAAATGTGTGGAGTGGACCGGTTAAGGAAATGGACTTCTGGGTTCTGATCCCAGTTGATCTACTGAATTTGCTTTGCCACCATTGGCATGTCAATTGTCATCTCAGGGCCTCAGTTCCCCTATCTGTAAAGGTCGCTGTGATAACACTAACTTGCCTTGCTGGGGTACACATGTTTGTAAAGGGCTGTGACATCCTCTGGTGAAAACTGCTACAGAAAAGTGCAGCACATTATTATAACTATTTTTTCTGGGAACCAAAAAAAAAAAAAGAAACCATAAACCATTATAAAAATGTCAGATGTTTTACCCCACATACCTTTGGGGTTATGTTGTCATTCCTGGATAACACAAACTGGATGATTTGGAGACAGAAGACAGTAGAATCTCTCCTAAGAGAGGCAAAATATAATACCAGGGGTTCTTAGAGATTCTGAAGAGAACAACATGAAAAATAAAGCTATATTTTCACCTGGTTATGACAAGACACTCCAAAAACTTGGTTAGTATCGAAGTACTGCCTCCTGAGATATGTTATAGGTTTCTATTCTTTATCTTGACCCACTGTCGTTTATCTTTTGCTTATACCCATTTAATAAATTTGCTAGTAGATTTACATTGCATATATTCGTGTTTACTCCTGGGGGAATTCTGCACCCCTGTGGAGGTGCAGAATTCATATCTTCTGCAGATTTCTTGGCTCCCCCGCAGGAAAATGGGGGACCCAAGAAATCTGTGGGGAACACACAGGCACGTCAGCAGGGAGAAGATCACAGGGGTAGGGGGAAGGAGGGAGGCTGGGCATGCATGCGTACAAATGAGTGTAAGATACCCATACTCTGTCCCTCCCTGTTGCTGCATCCCAGGCTGGGAGGCATAGGGCTGTGTGAAGCAGGCTCTGTTCCTGAGGCAGAGCAGAAATGTAACAACTAAGCAGGCAGGCTGCTAATGTTTCCATTGTTAGTTAATTGTTCCCATTCTTAGGGCTGGTCCACACTAAGCCCCCAGTTCGAACTAAGATACGCAACTTCAGCTACGTGAATAACGTAGCTGAAGTCGAAGTACCTTAGTTCGAACTTAAAGGTACTTACCACGGGTCCACACGCGGCAGGCAGGCTCCCCCGTCGACTCCACCTACTCCTCTCGTGGAGCAGGATTACCAGCGTCGACGGCGAGCACTTCCGGGATCGATTTATCGCGTCTAGACAAGATGCAATAAATCGATCCCAGAAGATCGATTGCTTGTCGCCGAACCAGCGGGTAAGTATAGATGTACCCTTAGTGAATGAAGGCTCCTTTACCTTGCCAGAGTGGTGTAAAGGAGCCTTATTGTAAATGACAGTAACAGAATCCTCAGCTAGGAAGGTCTATGTGCTTTCTCGCTTTTTTTCCTGTGCCAGAGAGGCACAAGGGGGTTAGATTACAACTGAGGATCTATTTTACTTATCCATTTAAAAAAAATGCAGGACAATGATTAGCAAAACTGTATGACTTTCATGTGTGAAAGTCTGAACAATTTAAAGCAACATTCTAATTTTACAGAACACCATACACCAAAATAAAAGTAATGTAATTTAAATGAAAATCCAGGATTATAACTGGAATGCAAGGTATTGGTTATCAAATATTTGTAACTTAAAATTTCATGTGTTTAGGAAATGTTGAACAGTTATTGTGATTTTCTTTTCTGTATGGTAGTTTAAATAAATTACCAAAATAAGTGAAACTGGTGAGATTATATTGCATTATTTTGACAAATAAAATATGCAGAATTTTGCATTTTTTGGTGCAGAATTTTGTATTTTTTGGCACAGAATTCCCCCAGGTGTATTGTGTTCCATACTCAAGATGTTCAGCTGGAGAGTGAAGCATTATTTTTTTTAATTTGTTCCAATGTATGATAATATGAGTTCATTTGCATTTCTTTAGTCAACAACTAGAATAAATTCTCTATAAAAGACTGGACTGACATGATCTGTTTTTTTGTTTTTAAAAAACCCTCCCTTTCATCTTCCTCAATTTAGCCTTTGTGAGCGTCTACCGACTATTTCTTGTGACAGAAATTAGACTAAATGACCTTTGGTCTCCTGGTTCACAGCAGTTTTTTTTTTTTTTTTTGAAGGCTGGGAAAACTCATGCCATACCCATCCCTTTGGTACTATACATGAACGTGTATACTAATGGAGTTGGCAGATCCTAACAGAGCTCCATTAATATTCTGAAGTAACAGAATTTACTCAAGTTGATGTATCTTAGGGCTTGTCTACACTTGAAACCCTACAATGCTACAGCCAAAGTGTTGCAGCTGCAGCGTATAGTGTTTCATATGTAGACACTGCCTATGATGAAAGGAGGGAGTGTCCCATCGGTGCAGGTAATGCACCTTCCCCGGGAGGTGGTAGCTAAGTTGGCAGAAGAATTTTTCCATCAACCTAGAGCTGTCTGCAGAGGGGTTAGGTCGGCTTAACTATGTCAATCAGGGGTGTGGATTTGTCACACCCTTGAGCGATGTAACTGGATCAGCCTAACCTTTTAGTGTAGACCAGGCCTTAGTTTTGCAAGAACAATATTAGTAGCTATTGAAACCCATTAGATATAGCAGGGATCAGCAACCTTTGGCATGCAATACTCCAGGGTAAGCTCATTGGCGGGCCGGGCTGGTTTGTTTACCTGCTACATCCACAGGTTTGGCTGATCACGGCTCCCACTGGCCGCGGTTTGCCGCTCCAGGCCAATGGGAGCTGCGGGAAATGGCGGCCAGCACATCCCTCGGCCCGCGCAGCTTCCCACAGCCCCCATTGACCTGGAGCGGCGAACCGCGGCCAGTGAGAGCCGCGATCAGCCGAACCTGTGGACGCGGCAGGTAAACAAACCGGCCCGGCCTGCCAAAGGTTGCCAATCCCTGAGATATAGGAATGAAGCCACATGCTCTGAAAACCTCCATCTGGTACAAAATGCAGACCCCCATCTGGGATTTTATGCTGTGTCTTGTTAATTCTGTTTTCTCCTACAGCTCCAGAAAGAAATCCCAGCCAGTGTGGAGCAGGCTGTCCAGCATCGTCTGTGATTTGGGGGGCATGTCATAAACATACAGCTAAGGGTAGCATAAAATCCCACTTTACCCTGAAAAGGGTTAATTCCTCTTTTACCTGTAAAGGGTTAAGAAGCTCAGATAACCTGGTGGGCACCTGACCAAAAGGACCGATAAGGGGAGAAGATACTTTCAAATTCGTGGGGGAAGGTTTTTGTTTGTGTTTTTGTTCTGTTCTCTTTGAGTCAGTAAGGAACCAGGGCAGGAAAAATACATCTCCTTAAGCATATCTGGACCAAGCATCTAGTATTGCAGAAATACTAAGTAATAGCAAAGAAATGTGTTAGATTATTTTTTGTTTTAGCTTGTGAATTTTCCCTGTGCTAAGAGGGAGGTTTATCCCTGCTTTTGTAACTTTAAAGTTTTGCCTAGAGGGGAAATCCTCTGTGTTTTTAAATCTTTTGTTATTCTGTAAAGTACTTACCATCCTGATTTTACAGAGGTGATTCTTTTACCTTTTCTTTAATTAAAATTCTTCTTTTAAGAACCCGATTAAATTTTCATTGTTCTTAAGATCCAAGGGTTTGGGTCTGTGTTCACCTGTACCAATTGGTGAGGATATTATTCTCAAGCCTTCCCCAGGAAAGGGGGTGCAGGGCTTGGGGGAATATTTTGGGGGAATAGGACTCCAAGTGGTCCTTTCCCTGATTCTTTGTCTAAATCACTTGGTGGTGGCAGCATACTGTTCAAAAACAAGGTGGAACTTGTGCTTTGGGAAAGTTTTAACCTAAGCTGGTAAAAATAAGCTTGGGGGGGGTCTTTCATTCAGGTCCCTACATCTGTACCCCAGAGTTCAGAGTCGGGAAGGAACCCTGACACTCCCTCTTGATTTTTTAAGCCCTTCATAACTTTAAAAGTGTTCCAGTATAGCTAACAACATTGTCTCAGCTCCCTGGGTCGTAATGCTAGGCACTGCTGTCTGCCATTGTGTTTACTGCTATGTTTTCCTAGACTTGCTCTTCCCCAGATTAGACAACATGATAGTAATAACACCTGCAGCAGCCTTGTCTACACTAGCATCACCACTATTGCATACACGATAACAAGGTTGGAAATCTTTTTGCCAACATGGCTAGTGAAAAAGACTGTTAGGGAGCTAGGTCCAATCCTAGGAAGACCAAGAGCTTGAGTTTGACTTTGTATTCTATGAAGACATGGCTCCGAGAATGGAATGCCAACAAAAGAAGCTAGCCAGACCGGAAGAGAGACAGGCGGTTATCACTATATGTCACCTTAAAATGCCTCATGTCCAGAGATAGTTTTCAATGCTATTTGCTAAAAAGCAACTGCTATGTATTTTCTTACCAATAACTACTCGAAAGAAGCAAACTTCATTGTGATTATTTACGAGTTGGATTTGCCTCTCTCCATTTAGGCAAATTGTTTTATTGCTTAGTTGGTCTGGGAATAAGAAACCACTTCTGAACATTCACAACCTGAACGTAATAACTTGGATTTTAAACAGCATCACTTCTAGTAGAAGGTGCTTGGGGGGAGGGAGGGGCGCTGCGGAGTGGGCAAGAGGATTGGCCTGCTAGTGCTGCGGGGCCTGGGGATCTGCTGAAGCAGGAGTTGTCCTGCCTCTACCCTTTGGCAGGATGGCCTCTAGCAGGACCTTTGGCAGAATTGGTGGCATCCCCCCGTGCCTGCTCAGTAGTCACTGTATGGAGATTCAGCAAGTGCTAATTCTGTTTCAAACAGCATTCTGCCTGGATCTCCACCTGGAAGTCAGGTGTTTGAGCAGGGGACAGTGCTACAGAAGGAAATCACAACCCCACCCCGAGAAGAAGATCCAGAGGAGCACCCACAAGGAAACTCAGGGGAAGAGAAAAGTGCTTCTGAGACAGTACAGCCTACTTCCACGGGGCCAGGAAGAATGCTACCACTCTGCTTCTGTAAGCCAGGGCACAGAGTGAATTACACCAATGTAACTGAGTGGAAAAATTGCTTCCTTATGTTCATTCAAGTTTCATTGTATGCTGAATTGTAGTAATGCATTCTATGAAGCAGTTAACACAAAGATCTATGCCAGGATACATCCTAACAGCTCCAGAGCAGGTGTTACAATGGATTAACTGCCTGTCATTTAAAAAAAACAACATTTAAATAGAAGGCAAACATCTAAACCTACAAAACATTTGTATCCCTGCCCTCCTCTAACTTAATTACAGCCCAACTGATTAAATTAATGCTTTGGGAACACTCTTCTGGACTAAAATGCCCATCAGTTTTCAGAGTATGTTGCATGTCTTACAGATCAGTTATAAACCCCTCTAAAAGGGAGGGTCATAATGGAAATGTTGACAGCCTCTTAACTAAAGTAGGAAAAATTACATCATGATTTCCCTCAAAAAAGGAACATAGTAAATATTTGGCTAGGCAAAAAGGATTTCTTAATAAGATCCTGTTGTACTCTGGAGATACAATACATAAACAAGTGGCCAGTTTTTCCAAAAAGAGCTCACCACCGTCAATTTGTGGTCAGTTTTCAAAACACCTCAGGCTCCCATTTACGCATCTTGCTCAATGGGAGCTGCTGGGTGCGGAGAACTTGGTGGAGAATCTTGCACCTTTACTGAGATACCTAAATGTGCATTTTGCTCTTTTGAAAATGTAGCCAATTTTTTTCAGGTGCCTAAATGGGAGATGGTTTTCTTTAAGGGAAGTATTCTACATCAGACAGAAATGTTTGGCAAGGGGAAAGCACCCAACAGAAGTAGGTTCAGCAAGCACAGAAACCTTGCAAGGAAAACTGATCTTAAAGTAGAAATGGCCTTTATGGACACCTTCTCAGAAGTGGCACTGCAAAAGTAAATAAAAAGATCAATTGGTAGGATATTGTGTAGGTGGAAGGATTCAGCTAGAGAGATGATTCCTTGAGGATGATATGGCCAACAATGATGCTCCCCCAGGAACTAAGACCTGTCTAGTAAGATAGAACTACGGACAGAAGCATAATATTTTGAACATGGAACTAAGCACTATAATGATCCTTGTAGCATCAGGGAAAGCCCTGGGGATTTTGGACATGATCCAGTCCCACTGAAAGCAATGGGAGAATTTCTGCTGATTTCAATGGGCTTTGCACATTGGACTTTGGTGGATGTAAGAAGTAGCCTCAGGCATAGAGTCAGAGGACGAAAAGCACCACAGCAATTAATCAGCCCCCAGCCAGGCCAGCTGGCACAGGAGAGAGAAAAGACATAGACAAGGTGACAACAGGCAGGGTATCCGAAAGTTATAGACAGACAAGCAGGTGGGCAGCATTCAGGCAGAGTTATTGTCAGTGGCTGGCTAGCCAAGGACATTAACCAAACTCCCAGACATCCAAACAGTGGAGCAGTGAAAGCATCAGGAAGTGAACTACTGTGCATTAGAACTGCAGGTGACAGCACAGTGGGCATTAGTAGTGTGAAAATGCTCAGGAGCTATGGTTTTGCTGCATATGGGGACGGCAAGACAATGCAGTGAGGATAAGTGGCCTGTTCTTTCTCCCCACTGAAGTCAGGGGGAGTATGCTCAGGTCCATTGTGTGTATACAAACAGGTAGTGCGGATTAACAGAATTCAGTTCACACATATTTCCTTAAATGCCCCGAGTTTAATTTAAAATTAAATTACCTCCTAGCCCAGATGCTTTGTTCAGTGAATGTATTGATCTGTGTGGACATCAAAGCCACGTTGCATCAGTTGTAACAGCCTCCATCTAGAGAAGAACCTGCACACACATGCCTGCCTCCTCTATGGGCTGTTGAAGACCTCAGGAGTCATGTCTGGCACTAACATTCCCAATGAGCCCAGTCCTGTAGATTTTACCAGCCCAACTCCCATCTTTAATTAAATAGAGCTGTTTTAGCCCTTTTACTGCTGGAAGATTCATCTTCTTTGATAGCAGAATAAACAGCAAAGGAAGAACTTTCACCTAGTCACCATTTTCACCAGTAACATTCCCCTTCCTCTGATGGTTCCGCAGGTATTTAAAGCTGCGTGGAAACAGGTAAATGAGCTCTCAAGCTGGACCTTCCATCCTGCCCTTGTTACCTGCAGACTTCACCAGCAGGAGACTCCAAAATGCCAATTTTAATTTAAAAAAATGACGTTCAATAGAACATGATGTTCATACATGGGAGGGAACTCGGTTCGCCATGGTTGGAGTTCACTGCTGTGCAGAGGCCAGAGCACACAAGGCCTAAGCATCACTCAAGTTCCATTTTAGAGCCCTAATAGTAAAATTCACTCCCACACAGAAGCCCAGCACAAGGCCATTGCACCACTTAGGTGGGGTTTCAGTGGTGCATAAGCTTTGTACTATTCCTACGGGCTTAAGTGGGACTTAAGAGAGGCATAGTTTGCACAAAGATAAATTTCACCCCATGAGAACTTTCAGAGCTATGCAATGAAACACATATGGGCAGCTTTCATTTCCACTGCCATTAGTGCCATGCAGGGAGCCAGAATCGCTATTAGTTACCAGCTCATATTTCTAGATTCCCATGCATGTCTGCTCTATTTGGAATGTGCAATGAACATATTCAGCCTGGCAACTGTGATTTACATCATTCCCTTGCCCCTGCAGTTCTTTTTCTCTGACTGGATAGCAATGTCCTCCTGCCGGATGCCTACTGCTCTGTCCACCTGCTTAGAATTTACTTCCAAAATTCATCTCAACTGCACTGTTTTGCTCCTGGAAAGAAGCAAGTGAATATGTTTACAAATTCTTAATGGACACTTAGATCCCTTCTGCACTGAGATTTTGCAGTGTCAATCCAATTTTATGATTTGTGTTTCTGACCTTATGATAAAGTCCCCCAGCCCAGAGGAAATATGTTAATTTGATTCCTGAAATGCACATAAACATGCATACCACACACTTTTCATCACAATTAACGTTATAGCTCTTGTGTTTTCTAATAAGAACCAGGGGAAAATGTACCGTATCATGGTTTAAAGTACATCCCGAGTTCTGTTAACATTCTAAACACATATAGAATGAGTTCCCCTTTTCCCCAGATGGAAAATTTCTGTAAAATTTAATAGAGAATAATAACCTCTCTATAAAATATTTAAACCATCCCATAGACTATAACAGAGAATAATACCCCTATTATAAAATTCTATTGGATGGTTTAAGCAAGCTATAGAAAGGAACTCATTCTTTATTAAACCCTATACAGGAATTTCTTTAGAACCTTATTGGTTTCATCCCTGTTAAAGTGTATACCATATGGGACTGTAACATTTCCAACTGCACAGATATTCCCTCACACATAGAGAAGTAAATATGTCCCTATTTTCTCCTTCTTTTCTCTAAACTAAATTATTATAGACTATTTTTAAAATGTACGGATTTCCGGAGTAAATGGACTCCTCAACTTGTAAGCATTACTATTTGTTGTTGTTGAGTTTGTGTGTGCGTGTATGCCTGCACACATGTGTAGATGTGTAGATGGTGTGGTGAAAGTTGGTTAGCTTTGCATGTAATTTAATAGACCCCTACTGGAAAATGTAGGATTTCTGGAGATAATTCTGCAGAACAGCTGTATACTTTCCCCAAATGAAAAACACGCATCTGTTTTCTAGAAATCTAAACAACAACAGAGAAGCAATTGCACAAACAAGTTGAGGTTTGTTTTTCCACAGATGGTTCTTATTTTTATACAGTTGAAAAATCCACAGTGAAAGTATATACATTAGGTAATAAAGTGCATTAATTTTATTAAGATTTAGTAGGTCTCCTGGATAAAATGTTCATATAGACACATGAGTTGTTCCTGAAAAAAACTAACAAAACTCTTCCTGTATTTAAAAATAGTGCCTTTTAGCTTACCTGGTTCCATTTAGTCACAGTTCCCTGATCTCTCTATCAGTGCATTTTTTCTGTTTCTATTACCTGTAGATCATTTTGTTTTGTTCCAATAATCTGAATTTATGGTATGCAGTCAGGAACGGCTATGATCCAGAACAAACCCTGGTGATTAAATCTTCCTGCTTCATACACAAAGCTGATGGGAGGACTATGCTACTTTTTAACGTAATGTAATGAATAACATATTTTCTATATAACAACATTTTGTGCAGTCACAAAAGAATCAACAGAATAGGGTTACCGAGAGTGTCAATAATACCCCATCTAGAACTATAAATGTAATTAAGCATTAGGATTAGTTCCTTAATCCTTGTATTTTCTCTTGTCCATTTGAGAGATGTATCTCTAATTAAATTTCACTTTGGTCACACTAAAGAAAACAATATCACCTAGAACTCTAGTCATAGTCAATATGTGTGGATAGCAGCGATGAGGCTGGGTAATTGCAGTATTAATAACTGGCATTTTATTGTGCCTGAAAGCAAAGTAACAGTATAAAAACGCACAGAGCAACTTGAAGCCACAGCCACACTTTATAATATTTCTTCCCTTGATCACTTTTTCCTTTCTTTCTGATTTTTGCAAGCATAGGAAGAATTGGGCTACAACCATACAGTTGTTCCCAGTTCATATTCTCCTCATGGGTTTCCCATAAGCAAGAAAAGCTACTCCAGCAGCTCTAGTAGCTCTCTGATAAAGAGGAGCAAGTTTTAATAAACCCTGCAAAGCCTCTTCATTTACAGCACAGGCCACAGGGTAACTGTCTAATGTGGTAGCCAGTTTAGCATATCTCTGTACCTTTGCAGAGACGTGAAGCATTACTGTAATGTTTTAAGATTGCTGAATAATTGCAGAAGAATTGGATTTCTCATTTCGGATAGCAAAAAATCTAGAGGCCAGATCCTCAGCTGATGTCAATTGACTTCAGTGGTGCTACCCTGATTGATACTAGCTGAGGGTCTTGTCCCTAGATGTCTAAAACAGTATGGGTTACATAAAGTCTCCTTGCTAAGGATATGCAGCAATGAGGGACAGATATACCTGCTAACATATAGCTAACCCTTGCAGAGTAAGTCCTGCTGTTCTTCCTAACACCACCTTTGGAGGCACTGCCATCATGCCATCACAGCTGGGGCAATTGGGAAAAAGTACTCTCCAATGGAAATATTGCCCCTTTATGGCAAGACCACCCCTTTGGGCCAATCAAATCACAGGTGCCATGACTTGGTCAACCAACATCCTGGGCTAAGCAGTTATGGATCCCAATTAACAGATAGTGGACATGAAAGGATTATCTTCATCATCTGCTGTGTAAGAACACAAACACAACTTTAATCTAATGTAATTTTCATGTGTGTTGTATGGGTGGGGGGGGGGGGGAAGGGGAGATATAATCCTTAGTGAAAGCATTCTTCAGCCAGACAGAATTACTAGCTAAATGGGTGTAAGCAACCTAAACTAATATGGGACACCATTCTGATTCCCATGAAAATCAATGGGAATTTTGACAGCGTTCATTGACATATGGTTTCAACATGGTCTGGGGATTGGAACCATTGCATACTTTTTTCTCTGCTCCTTTCATATGGCTCTGGGCCTTAAACCCAGAGATATTCACATTCAGTAAACTATCACAAAGGTATGTTAAAAGACAAAAGGCCAGATTGTCAGCAGGTGTAAATTGACATAGTTCCACTGAGCTCAGTGGAGCTTCACCATTTTACACCTCCTGAGGATTTGGCCTAATCATGTCTCTGACAAGCATATTTGCATTACAATCATGTGTGCTTGTCAAAACATAATTGATTTGTACATTCATCACATGAATACTAATCTGTTAGGAGATCTCCGCATGAACGAATGATTTTAAGTTCTGTAAAACTATGGAGATATTTTGAGATTTTAGCTCTCATCTTCCTCGGGTTCAGTTCATCTCCTCTTCCACAATCATCTCCAGTTCCTTGACCCTTCCTGTGTGGACCAACCTTCCTCATGGGACCACTGTCTTTAGAACTTGAATTTCTTTCAGATGCCCCTCAACACTGTTGCCTTTTTATTGACTCTCAGACCCACTTTAGGCATGTCTATGCTACTGAGCTGTGATTTCAGCATGGGTAGCCAGACCTGTGCTAGCATTACTGGCACTAGCACACCTAAAAATAGCAGTGGAGACAGAGCAGCACATGCTTCAACATGGGCTAGCAACGTGAATACATACACAGGGTCTCCAGTACACTTATACAGCTCACACTGAAGCCTATGCGACCACCTCTATTATTTTTAGCCATGTTAGCACAGGTAAAGCTAGCATGAGTATGTGTACCCAAAATGCAGTCACACCTTGGACTGTGGTGTAGACATACCCGTAGACTCCTTCCTCTTTGTTAGTGTTTCCTCCATAGCCCCAGTCAGATCTGGAAATTGCCACTGCCATTCAAGGTTGTGATCAGGGTTGAATCCAAGATCTCAGAGAGCAGTTCAGGTCTAAACACCAGATTGGAACATGAATCTGAGACGTTCAAATAATTGGTGTTGCACAGTAGTTTATGGGCCTAGTTGTGCCCTCATAGAAATCTGGAGAAGTATCTTCACTGATTCGAGTGGGAGCAAGTTTTGGTCCCTTAAATTTAACATTCAAGGCAGGTTAAATTGAATTTAAACTGCTTGATAGCATCCCCTTTATATATGTGTCTATGGTGTCTTGACAAATCCTTCACACATTTTGTTTTAGTATTTTGAACTGTCTTTCTAGCACTACTTTTACTGTGCTTTACTCTGATTTAATGTTGTCTTTGTTCTTTGTTTCGTTAAAAAAACAACCTCTTAAATACAGGTTTCCTAAGAGATGTTGTTACACACTGAGGGATGGCTTAAGGGAACCTTTAAAAGGATTCTTTCCTTTTACAAACTTTGTATTTTTCATGTAAAAAGATGAAAAACATGTTGCAACTTTAACAAATAGTTTCCTTATGTTAAATAGAAAATCATAAATGCCAACTTGTTTGCTTTTGATGCTTCTGAAGTGTTACTAGTCTTCTGAAGGAAAATGGAGAGACACTGGAAGACTTTGTTGAAGTGACATCCAGTAATTTAAAAGTGAAGCATTTTAATTTTAGAAGACATGACAGCTCTCTCTCTCTCTCACTCACTTCAGACTGGTGGACAAACAAAAAGCTTTGATGAGACATGTTAGAATGTATTGATTACTCTGCAACTGCTTCAAAAAAAAGATAGCAATATTGACACATTACAGTGTGTATATTACTGTTCATTAGAACATTACACTTCAGAAACTTTCTGAATACACTGTAGAAATAAGATTACACATTATGACTAATGTACACAGTGAAGGACTGTTTTGGTGGAGTGCTGAAACAGTTAGTGAGTGAACTGAAAATGTTATTAAGTTCCACTGAGTTCTGACCTAATTGTTTCCATTTTTTCATCTGTAATGTCATAAGAATGCATGGAGGATCGTAACAGTCGTAATGTTAGCACCAAGACTTGACACTTGCTAAGTTTAGCTGGGCGGTTTACACCATACTTATTAGTATTTACAACCGTAAGCAACTCTTCCTCCCCCTTCCCTCCCCACCCCCACCCCCACCCCCAAATATACACAGGATATGAAGTCAGTCAAGCTGCAGTGCAGTGATTATGCTGACAGGGGGATCTACATTTGAAATGCCTTTGCTAAACCACCCACCCACCCACACGCACACACACACACACACACACATGCAAAGGTGGGTGGTGGTTTTTTTTTTTTTTTTAAAGTAAAGCTTCCATAGAACATCATTGAAGTTCTCATAGACTCATAGACTTTAAGGTCAGAAGGAACCATTATGATGATCTAGTCTGACCTCCCGCATGATGCAGGCCACAAAAGCTGACCCACCCACTCCTGGAATAATTCTCTGCCTTGACTCAGCTGTTGAAATCCCCAAATCATGATTTAAAGACTTCAAGTCACAGAGAATCCTCCAGCAAGCGACCCCTGCCCCATGCTGCGGAGGAAGGCGAAAAACCTCCAGGGCCTCTGCCAATCTACCCTGGAGGAAAATTCCTTCCTGACCCCAAACATGGCGATCAGCTGAACCCCGAGCATGCGAGCAAGATTCTCCAGCCAGACCCTCCGGAAAAAAAGTTCTCTGTAGTGACTTTTAATATCCCATCATTGACCATTGTTACTAATTACCAGTAATGGCACGTTATTGACCTATTGACTAAAATCACGTTATCCCATCAAACCATCCCCTCCATAAACTTATCAAGCTTAATCTTAAAACCAGAGAGGTCTTTCGCCCCCACTGTTTCCCTCGGGAGGCTGTTCCAGAACTTTACCCCTCTGACGGTTAGAAACCTTCGTCTAATTTCAAGCCTAAACTTCCCGACGGCCAGTTTATATCCATTTGTTCTCGTGTCCACATTAGTACTGAGCTGAAATAATTCCTCTCCCTCCCTGGTATTTATCCCTCTGATATATTTAAAGAGGGCAATCATATCAAGTTGGATAACATGATTCATTATCTCAGCATCTTTCCTTCAGACATGTGGAATCTTTCCTCCTCCCTCCAAGAATGACAAAATAACATGAAAACATAAGCTGTTTGCTTGCGTTTCCTACCTAGTAGGTCTGGCTCGCAGCCACTGGATTTTTTCTCCCCTTTTTCACATAGGAGTGTTACAATATGCCATTTTCCTTTTGTTGCCTAGGTGCAGCAGTCTTTTCAAGAGTCTCTCTGGGTCTGATTCTGATCTCACTTATATCAGCCTAGTGCTATAAGTTAGTGGTAGTGGAGTTACTTCTGATTTACACTGATTTAAGCGAGAGCAAAATCAGGTTCTCTCCCTCCCCTCTCCTCAGTAAAACACTTGGCAAATACAAATTTTTTAACTCTTACCAAGCATCCTTGGAGCTAATGCTGATCAAATTCTCCAGATTAAAATGTAAAAGTGGGGACTAGTCTAACATGTCATTGCAGTCATTTGCTGGAAAGTGAGGGGAGGAGAGAATAAAGGTTAAACAGTGGGTGAAATCCTGACCCCTAGAAGACAATGGGAGTTTTGCCACTGACTTTAATAGGGGCAGGATTTTTCCCAGTGTGCAGGAACAGGAGCAATGGATAAGATTAATCCTTCAACTGCAGCTCAAGCTCTGAATAACTGAGGGTTGCAAAGGGGTCCCTGATGAGGTCTGGGGCCGTGGACACAATAATTTGCTCACAGCGTCACAGCACTAGTAGGGCCAATGTGTGGCCATTATTTCAGACCCAGGAAACCCTGTGCAACCCCTCTTTGCAAGTGGTTTTCTTTAACATACTCTTAGATCCAATTCTACACTCCAGTCCTTTCTCCAGGTCTCTTCTGCATTGTTGCAGAGACAGCCACCATGGAGCAGGGTTCTGGGAGGGAGGGGTTCATGGCCTCTTTATAGCATGCTGTGCAGTGGAATCATAGTAGTTGGGAACATTTAAATCCTTCTGTGCTCACAGAGGGAAATAATGGGACTTCATTCTATATTGTGTCTGTATATGGCAACTATAGCACATATTGGGCCACATATTGGGCACCTTACTGCACAAGTGGTTCCATGGACTTCAGCAGGGCTACTTACATGAACAGATGCTCACCAATATAAGAAAGGGCAGAGCGCATTGTGTTTTACAGATGTCTGACTGACCTATACAAATCCAACCGATTGGGTTATGATTACTGCAGTTATAGGTCAAATCCAATCCAGTGCTAAGTACTGATGATGTCAAGTCCTTTGACTAAAATGCTCTGTCCATGCTAAGTGTTGGGAATTATAAGATTACAAATGAACATCCAGGAATCAGCTGTGAGCCCTCATGCACATCCTATGCCAGGGAGTAAGTGTGCATAAGGAACCTCCTTGCACTCCTGCCCAGGCTACCTATGTCACTGGAGCCTACAGGGTAGGGGCAGCAGTCACTGGGGGATTTCTTCTCTCCCCTGTTACAGGAGGGTAGGTGTGAGTTGATGGGGAGGGGTGAGTACATTGTACTAGCAAAAGGGCTTTACTCCCCCCCAGAGCAGGGGAAAGCACAAGGTTGTGACTCTACACCATGCTCTTTACTCAGACAGGGTGGTAAGGTTACATTCCTGCTCAAAGAAGTTAAATTGGACAGTACAGAGATTTTAAAATAGAGGCACATTAATAAACGCTGCACACTTCAGAGAAAATTGGCCAGATTCTGCTCTCAGTTACACAAGAGCACCAAAGTGAATGGGAGTAGCCCCCATGTAGCTGAGAGCCAAATACAGCTCAATGTGCGCAAGAAGTTATCATTTCTTTTTTCAGGAACACAATATCAGCTTGATAATATTCACTGTTTTGTTGTGAGTTGTCAGTGCACCTCCCCAAACAAATTGTCCCTCTGTGGTTTTATAATCATGGGAATATTTTTTCAACGGTCATATCAGAATGGTTGTATTCTGGCTCCAAACATCTCTGGAAAATGGCCTATTGAATCACATCGGAAATTAGGGCAGAGTTGACTTCCTGGTAGACTCCAAACAATTAAACGTCTCTCCTTGGAATGTACAGTCTGTTCTAGCTGGTTATTTATACAATACGTTACTACTTGCCAGCCAGTAATAATTAAGGCAATCTCGGGGACCCCACCCATACAGCAGTATCTACTATAGGAAAAAAAGAGGGCATGGAAATCAGCAGTCTTTCTATTGTTCCAGAAAATTTTATGCAAGATTTCCCCATCTCCTCCCTTCCCCCAACCACCATGATCAGGGTCTGTACAATGTCTCTGTATCTTACTATGCATCTCTTATTAGCCAAAACACCAAAGCAACTGCTGTGATTACCTGGGCAGTAAAACTGGAAAGTGTCTGTCACATACATTCAAACGTTTTCTTACTTCTGTGCAGTGCTTTCTGGCCATGCAAGACAAAACAACCACCTTCTCTTTGATTATCAAATGAGAAAACAACCACCCCTTTTCTATACGGCAGTGCCAAATGGTTCAGCAGAATGTAGAGCCTGCCAGGCATTGACAGCCCGCAGCTCCTGCAGTTTACCAAAGGGGCTAAGTGGGTTTTCTTTCTGGGTCCGGCGGCAGGCAATCGATGTTCTGGGATCGATTTATCGCGTCTGGTTTAGACGCGATAAATCGATCCCGGATCGAGCCCGGAAGTGCTCGCCGTCGACGCCGGTACTCCAGCTCGGCGAGAGGAGTACGCGGCATCGACGGGGGAGCCTGCCTGCCGCATCTGGACCCGCGGTAAGTTCGGACTAAGGTACTTCGAATTCAGCTATGTTATTAACGTAGCTGAATTTGCGTACCTTAGTCCGAAGTGGGGGCTTAGTGGGGACCAGGCCAAAGTGTGCCACTTTCACATCGATTTCAGTGGACAATTCAACCATACCAAGCTCAGCAATGTCAAGGAATTCAGAAGGGACTCTTGAGATTTTTCTATTTGAGGTTAAGAGGTAGGAATGGGGAGAATCCTTACAAATACTCCTCCAGCCAGACTAAGAAATTCATGGAAACATTTTAAATTGTTGAACACTTTGCAATAGATACATTTTATACTTTCAAATGTCTTAATCCCCATGTAGCAAACTGAATTGCATCAGTCATGTTACTTTGCAAGATGTGACACTGTCGCCCAGGACTCATACTTCCCAGAACGCAGTAAGCAACAAAGAGATGTAACCCAAATGGATTTTTAAATACCTATTAGTCAGAGTTTAGTCACCATTTCTTTGTGCTGTGCAGCCAACACAAATTAACTGGATTAATGTAAATAAATCTCTTTACCTGCTGAACAGTTTTGAACAACTGAATTTTGCTGAAAGAATAGTGTGCAATTAAGAATTTAGATCCTATGGCAATGGAAGCTATAGAAAACAGATTAGAAAATGAGATTTTATGTTTTTAAAGAATGCTGGCATTTAACATTGTGCACAATTTCATCACAAATTATTCACTGTAATTTTGCAGAATGTACTGTCATTCAGGAATGTAGAGGAATTCCAGTATCTTGAAGGAGTCTTTCCTGAGATTAGAGGGAAGAGAAAAGAAAGTAGAGAGCCGCTTTTTCTGTGGAATCCTCAATAAGAATTCCATTTCTTTGTTTCCCTACAGGCCTACTAGACAATGCCACGTCTGTGTCCCTCATCAATCTTCTCTACTCTTCCTCGGAAATCTCTCCTTTTAGACATCCCTGCATTTGAAAATTCTCAGGGGTCCAATGCATCTGGCAGTAAATCAGCAAAGGCCCTTGACTACTGTTGCATTAAGCAAGTTCTGGGTCTTAGTGCACAATGCACTCTAGGGAATATTTCCACTACAGAATGCACCAGATTTCAACTGTCTATATAAGGCTTAATTTATGATCTCTAGAAATACTTTAAAATGAAAGAACCATCCATTTGTGCTGCTTTGTTTTAGAGATAGGGGAAGATTTTTAAGAGCACAAAGAGCAGGTTGGCATCCAACTCCCATTGGAAGTCACTGGAAGTTGGATTTCTATTTATGCCTTGGAAAATCTCCTCTATAATCTGGTGAAGTCTACACTAAAGAACAGACATGAAATTCAAACACGAGAGCCATGGCAAAAAGCCATGGCACACTGGAGTTGAAGCGGTAGCAGTCTGGAGGTGCATCTGCTTGACCCTGCAGAGATCTTCAAGGTTTTTAAGAAGTCTGACTAGGAGTTTGTGCAGGAGGAAAGAGTCAAAGGAGCTCGGGAGAGCATTTCAGAGAGGCAGGGGTTGGAGGCATCAGTTAGGCTTCATAGAGAAGAATGGAGCACAAGTCATCTTTTGAGGATCAGGATCACCTATTGTGCAGATTACTGGTGATTCAGGGAAAAGGAGGAAGAGGCTAGGGCTGTTGGAGCCTGAGAGATGCAGTATTGGCTGAGGTCAGGAAAATGGATTGAGAACTCCTTGTGTAATCTTTAAGCGTTGGTGTTTATGGCTGAGAGAGGCAAAAGGCCCCACAGAGAGAGGTATGTGTGTGTGGCATGGGACAGTTTTTACATTATTTCATCCAAATGGCTTCACAACTTTTTAATCAAAATAACTTTTCAGCAAGCTATTCGCGGGGCACAGGAGCAGATTAGGAAAATCTCTCATTTGTATTTTTCAGATCTTCATTCTTCCTACATGAAAAACAGAATGTGAGTCTACAGCTTGCAACAATGCATCCATATGTACTTCTCCCAAATACCATAAACAACAACAGGCTAAATCATGTTAATTCAAATTGCACAGAAAAATATTACCTGCCTAAGAGAATTCATGAAAGTGTGAAGGTCTGTGACACCATGATGTGCACTTTCAGCAAACGGGAAACTTTAGAGCAGCTCTAATGTTACGAAACAGTGACACTGACCTTGACAATTAAAACCGTTAATGTGCAGCCAGGCCTTTGCACTGTTACACCACCCAATATAATGGATTGATTTTGTTATAATGACCCCATAACTGTACTTCACATACTGCCTGCTGGGCAGGAACAGAATTCTAATAGCACACTGTGGTATTATTTTTATTTATTACTACGATGATGGTGCCTAAGGGCCTTGATGTACCAGACACACTCACTAGACTCACGAGCACATCATTGACCTACTATGAATTACTCTCTCTCTCTCTCTCTCTCTCTCTCTCAGTTGTACATCTCCGGTGTGTGATATGGCCTGTGGCCTTCCAATGGGTCCAGGCAAAGCTGTACACAGTCAATATGGAGGATTAAGCAGTTTAGCATTTCTTTATCTTACTCCCCTCGCTGAACCAATGATATGCGCAACTTAGTAGAGGGAGCATGCCATGATGGGTTGGATGTTGTGGCCATGCCCTTTTTCCACTCATTTTTCTTCTGGACACATGGCCTGTTTTTACTAGTGCCCTTTCTGTGTGCAGCTGCAGTGCACATCAACACAGTCCAGCATGTACATGTGCGAGAGAGAAAGAGAGATCTAGGGGCAGCCTGTTTTGTTTGCAGTTCAAGTGCCCTTGAGGTTGGAGTCTCTGCTTTTTCCTCACTTCCCTACTGCTGCACCCTGCACATCCAACAGCACAGTCAGGTCCAAAGTATTTAGCACTGCAGTATTTAATTCAATTTGCCAAGAAAGATTAGTTCCTAGCAGCTGAAGTCCAGGCAGATTGCATTTCAAGCTATTTCACATTGGTTTTTTTTTTATTATTTTTAATTATTCAGGTTAGAAATGAAATGTAGTGGTTACATTATGCTAATATCAAACTCATTAGTGTTAGGCTGAAAAAATGTGGGAGATAGCCTGCCAAATGCTAAGCCTTTGCATTCACATTCATCCTGGTACAGTTCATTGAAGTGGGAATTCATCTCTATACTCTGGATTAGAATTAAACTCTTTGCTTACTTAAAGAGCAATATAAAGAATCCTGGCTCAGAAGATGCTCCTAGGAAATACTATTGAACGTTGCTCCCTTCTGTTACTCTTTTGGCTCATGTGCCATTATGTCCAAAGAGCCCGATTCAAAAGCTCCCCCAATGGGAACATTTCCAATGACTCCAATGGTCTCTGGATTAGACCCGGAGGGGGCATCAGTTTCAAACTGTGAGAGCTTTACAGAGAGCTGTGTGACAGACAGAGAGCCTGCTAGCCAGGTACATAGCATTATACAGTTAAAACATACTAAGAATCGTTCAGGTATCCTTAAACATAAAGAGGTCTAGGAATACAACAGGACATTTTGCTCCTCGTACCAGTACCCGCCACCATAGTGGAGACTGCCATATGTCTCTCATCCTGCACATGGACTGTAATGTAGAGATGGGGCCCATCTCTTACAGAATGGTCTAGTGCATTGATTGTATCTCATGCAAATGAGGACACACTGGCCGCTCAGCCCTGGAGCCACCTCAGCTTCAGAGAGGGATGTTGCAGCAAAGGAATCTGCAGCCCCAGGTTTCATTGGAAACAACCTGAGCTGTAGACATAGGTGCTGGGGATGCGGCAGTACCCCCTGGCTTGAAGTGGTTTCCATCATATCAAGCTTTATAGTTCGGTTCAATGGCTCTCAGCTCCCCCACTACACAAATTGTTCCAGCACCCTGGCAGTAAATCCTGCTCCTCCCCCCCAAAACAGAGCTATTAATTGGTCTGGGCTCTGCCATCAAAATTAGGTAATTATGTCCATGGATTTCATGGCACTAAAAGGGGAACTCTGGGGGAAAGTAGAAGGAACCACCCCTGAAAGAGAATCACCATTTCAAATGTTTAGCCCTATGATAGGTTTTCAAAGGTATCATGGAATCACAGAATATCTGGGTTGGAAGGGACCTCAGGAGGTCATCTAGTCCAACCCCCTGCTCAAAGCAGGACCAATTCCCAGTTAAATCATCCCAGCCAGGGCTTTGTCAAGCCTGACCTTAAAAACCTCTAAGGAAGGAGATCCCACCACCTCCCTAGGTAACCCATTCCAATGCTTCCCCACCCTCCTAGTGAAAAAGTTTTTCCTCATATCCAACCTAAGCCTCCCCGCACTGCAACTTGAGACCATTACTCCTTGTTCTGCCATCTGGTACCACTGAAAACAGTCTAGATCCATCCTCCAGATCATTAATGAAGATATTGAACAAAACCGGCCCCAGGACCGACCCTTGGGGCACTCAGCTTGATACCAGCTGCCAACTAGACATGGAGCCATTGATCACTACCCCTTGAGCCCGACGATCTAGCCAGCTTTCTATCCACCTTATAGTCCATTCATCCAGCCCATATTTCTTTAACTTGCTGGCAAGAATACTGTGGGAGACCGTATCAAAAGCTTTGCTAAAGGCAAGGAATAACACGTCCACTGCTTTCCGCTCATCCACAGAGCCAGTTATCTCATCATAGAAAGCAATCAGGCATGACTTGCCCTTGGTGAATCCATGCTGACTGTTCCTGATCACTTTCCTCTCCTCAAAGTGCTTCAATTGATTCCTTGAGGACCTGCTCCATGATTTTTCCAGGGACTGAGGTGAGGCTGACTGGCCTGTAGTCCCCCGGATCCTCCTTCTTCCCTTTTTTAAAGATGGGCACAACATTAGCCTTTTTCCAATCATCGGGGACCTCCCCCGATCGCAATGAGTTTTCAAAGATAATGGCCAATGGCTCTGCAATCACATCTGCCAACTCCTTTAGCACCCCTGGATGCAGTGCATCCGGCCCCATGGACTTGTGCTCATCCAGCTTTTCTAAATAGTTCTGAACCACTTCTTTCTCCACAGAGGGCTGGTCACCTCCTCCCAGGGCTGGCGCTTCCATTTAGATGACCTAGGCGGTCGCCTAGGGCACCAGGATTTGGGGGGGGGGGGCGGCATTTCGCCGCCCTTGGCGGCAATTCGGTGGCGGGGGGTCCTTCCGTGCGCTGGGTCTTCGGCAGCAATTCTGCGGTGGGTCCTTCATTCACTCCGGGACCCGCCGCCGAAGTGTCCCGAAGACCGGGAGCGCGGAAGGACCCCCCCGCCGCAGAATTGCCACCGCCGACCGAGAGCGCGGAAGGACCCCCGCCTAGGGCGCCAAAAACCCTGGCGCCGCTCCTGCCTCCTCCCCATACTGTGCTGCCCAGTGCAGTAGTCTGGGAGTTGACCTTGTTTGTGAAGACAGAGGCAAAAAAAGCATTGAGTACACTAGGTTTTTCCACATCCTCTGTCACTAGGCTGCCTCCCCCATTCGGTAAGGGGCCCACACTTTCCTTGACCTTCTTCTGGTTGCTAACATACCTGTAGAAACCCTTTTTGTTACTCTTAACATCCCTTGCTAGCTGCAACTCCAAGTGAGATTTGGGCTTCCTGATTTCACTCCTGCATGCCTGAGCAATATTTGTATACTCCTCCCTGGTCATTTGTCCAATCTTGCACTTCTTGTAAGCTTCTTTTTTGTGTTTAAGATCAGCAAGGATTTCACTGTTAAGCCAAGCTGGTCACCTGCCATATTACTATTCTTTCTACACACCTTTAAATGAAAAGTGCTAGTCTTGCTAGAGATTAGATCTGAGATTTATAGGGTTCCAAATTCAGGGACTTGCGGTGGCTAACCCAAAAGGGCTAAGTAATTCTTTAGATGATAAATAAATCCCCAACATGACATTTTTCACCCATTGGGCAAATAGTTTTGAACTCGAACCTCAATTCCAGTAAATTCATTATATAATTTTATATTTTAACCATCTATTATTCCACTTACAAAATGTTTTATATAAAAAGTAGGAGGTGGAGGAAAAATCCCCCCTTATTTTTGTATGCATATGTACCATATTGTCCATTTTACTTAACATTTAACATTTTCCCCCTTAGTATTTGTTCTATTTAATTGCATTATAAATGAATACAGAGGAACTACCCTCAAGACATTAGCATGCTTCTGCCAGGGCTCTGCAGACTCTGCTGGCTCATGTTGAGCAGTTGCTGTATCTCAGGAATAATCTGATCTTCACAGGAAAGGGGCAGGGAATCTAAGAAACATTTGTTAAAGCTTTGCTCTGATGTGGAGAGAAAGAAGCTTTTTCTGTAATCACTAGTTCCTCCTTGAGCCAAAACAACTTCAGAAATACTGAAGGCAGAGCTAGACAGGGCGGGTAGGCTAAAAGTGGTTGTAGGCTCTAAGCTACAGTAGTAAAGAGTGCACTGGCATTCATTCAACTCAAATAAACCTTGGAGAAAAAATAAAATGGAGAAGGGGTGTAATTCTGAATTGATTTTCAGAGGGGCTGAGTATCTGCAGCTTCTCTTGTCTTCATTGGGAGATATGAGAGCTCAGTACCACAGAAAATCCAAGCAAATTTGCCCCCTAATATTTTCTCAGCCTGTTTATGGGTGAATGGAGTGTGTATGGGGATGGTTGGGTAGCAACATCATTTTGATCAGGTGGTCATAAAGAGAATGTTGCACATTTCTGCCCTCATTCCATTTGAATATGTGTACAGTGATCTCCATTACATTCTTTCCACTTGCTGTTTACAAAGAACTTTGCATTTCTCCATTGTTTCAGGAAATAACTCAGTAATGTTAATTAGTGGCCCAAACAAAATTGTAGAAGTTTTAAATGGTGTCTGATATAAACCTCCAATTATTAGCGGTGATTAGAGGCCTGTAGGAGGAAAAAAATCATCACCCTACTTCTAGCAAATAGGTCCTTTGAGGTTGAAACTGGATTTACTGGCTATATGTCTTCCTGAATCTGTAAAAAACCTGAGCAAATTTTCTCCTGTAAGAAGGTGGTGGACTAAACACCTGGAGGCTTCTAATAATTGATGGTGAGAAACCAGGTACTTTTGAAGTTAGTTTTCTACATGACATGCATCTAGTTCTGTTTCTCAAAAACAAAACACACCAGCTCCTTTAATGAAGAATAAGAGAAGTATTGAGGAAGCTTTCAGATGGTTTCTTATCCTTGAAGTGACATTACCAGTCCTGCTGAGAATTAATGTGACTTGCAGAACTTTAAGATGATGGGTTTGATTATTCAAAACCCTCAATATATACGGTTGTTGTTTAAAATATTATTAATGAGTGCTCTATTTTAACAAGATCTGAGAAGAGGATTACAGCTCCTGAGCTATAGACTTCCTGTTTTTTCTGCCAGTAAGAGTGATAGTCATGACAGAGATTTGAAGAAATAATTCAGAAACAATTCCATCCCATAGTTCACCAGTAGACAATGTACCCTAGAGACTAGGGTGATGAGTGTAGTATAAGAGACTTTTTAGAAATAGAACATCAAAGCAAAGACCTTTAGCACTTATATTTTTTAGTGTATGTCCACTAGCTAATAACAATAGTAGGATCTGGTGGTCTGGAGGGGAGTAGATCATGACTAGAGTTGGTCAAAAATCAAAATTTCTGTCCCATGGCACACTTTTGAAAGTTGTTTTCATCCTGAATCAGAACAAAAAGTTGAAATATTAATTTTTTCCCACAGAATGGAACCTTCAGAAAAATTTAATTTAATTGCTACCTTTGGTATTGAAACAAAATGTTTTGAAATGCCTGAATTGAAATGTTCTGATTCTGTTAATAGAATTGAATAATAACATTTGGTTTTGGATCAGTTAAACATCAATCTATGTCCCCTAACTGCCATGGCACTTCACGCTTCCATTTTCCTGTATGGGTCAGCCCCCAATATTGACTACATCTCTCATAATGCACTACATCGGTTCAACCAGCAGCAGACCACAAAGCATTATGCGAGATGTAGTCCAGCTGGGAACCTGCCCTATGGAGGAGATGGGGAAGGAGGCACTTGAACTGCAACTCACATGGTGCACTGTGGCAGCTTAAGCAGACACAGATTAATGTCAAACTGACTCAAAACAAAATGCTTGGATTCAGTTCAACAAACCAAATTATCTTGATTGTGATCAATTTGCCCCCAAAATGGAATATTTTATATTAGTTTTTCTAACAAAATATAAAAAAAATATGCAAAATCCAAATTTTCCCACAGAAAATTTTGATTCTGCAGGCACTGCATTTTCCATCTAATATAATTTCAACAGAAAATTCTTGACCAATTTTAATCATGACACACTTAGCCAGTGTGATACGATCCCTGGTTTTTCTCCTTTGTTTTGGATACTTGTGACATTACTCTGACATGGAAACTGAAGTCTGCAGCCCACATTTCGGAGCATACTACAGAGGCAAGTTTGTTAAAATACTAACTGTACTAATTCTATTTGTAAACACCAAACATCTAGTTTTTATCTTTCACTTAAATTCCCCAGCCATATTTTTTAACTTGCAACCAAACTTTTGCAGTTCATTTTAAGGTTATAAATAAGGCTTTTGGATTCTATGATGTTGCCTGGCACTTTAAGTTAATTTTGCTCTTAGAGTTCCCACATGGTACTTACAGAAATGACTGTATCTCTAACCTGAAGACAGACTTCCTCTTATTCACCGTGGGAGAAATCTCTCAACTCTTTAACAACCAATGATCTGCATTGGCACCCAAAAGAATGAATTCTGGTTTATGGCACATATTGACTTATTAGAACACATTCTTTTTGATAATTTGCTTCCTATTTCACACTGATAGATATATTTTCAAATGGGATTTTGACCTTGGTTTGGGCAGTGACATGATTAGTTAGAATATGTGTATCCACTTCCAGCAATCACAATACCTTGCATAATTATTTTTTCTCCATATATTGTTCAAGGAGTCCTTGTAACACCTCCCAATGCAGCGCTTAATAAACAAGCAAATGGAAATTTCACCCTGATTAGTCACATGTGCACTGGACAGCTTTTGTGCAATGATTAGCACCATTCTTACAGTGAATACAAGCGTATACATCTTAACATGAAAACTGGATATGCTGATTACACTTGTCCCATTTTCTAAGCATATTTTATGAAAATCTGCCATCTCACAATGACAATAACCATCCGTTGAGTGTGATTACCCCAAAAGCAAAATCCGAGTTCACCCTGATGCATCAGTTAATCTGTTTAATATTGTTTCCAGGTCTGACAGCATTGCTTCTCTTTCTGAGCCAGCATCAGCAAACACAAGGCAGCCAAACAAAATATTTGCTGAATGAAGGACAAACTGGTAAGAAAGAAATTGCATTTTGCAGCCCCACACAGGCATTGTAAATACAGGAGAAAGATATTAAATTATTGCTATCAGTGCTTCTCCCTTTGCTCTAAGGGTTTCATTTCTTTCACTAATCTCAGGGTCCAGTTTCTCTTTCCTCTTCCAGGATCTTTCTTCTTTCAGCATCCAGGGACCTATAACCCTCATTTTTATTTGCTTCCAAATTGCTGCTTCTCTGCTCTGAAGCTTCTAGGTCTCTATCTGTCCCCAAACCCTTCTCTCCCTTTTTGCAGCAAAATCATTCCTCTTTGTTTTCCTTCACATACTTCCCCTCCTCCTTTCTCTCACTTGCTTTTTCCTCCTCTCTTTCTGACAGCTGCAACACCACAGGGCCTCTGAAAGCAAAACATTTGAAAAGGAAACAGCTGGAAGAGAAACCAGAGTAGATAAGTCTGATGAGCCAGAGCAGAGTTTGGAAGATTGTCTGCAGGGACTGTAAATCTATCAGCTGTGTCTACATTATGAGCCACAAATAACGTCAAAAAACATCCAGGTCAAGTGTTTCATTGGCAATGTTTAGATTCTATGAACGGTCTGAGACATATCTGCCCCTAGTGGTTACAGTTCAGCTCTGCAAATAGACTGTGCTTTACTGGGGAAATTAGAGACAAGGTCCCTAAACCAAGGGGCTTTCATGCTGAAGTTAGGCCAAAGAGTTAGTAAAATGAGCACAGACACAGGCCCTAAGGTGCTCTGTGAGTGTGATTGGGGGCTCTATGTGGGCATGAGGGCATGCTTGAATGGGATAATGGTCCTAGGAGGCATGGGGAAGACATGGTAAACATTAGTACGGTGACATTTGTAGGGGGCAGAGTTTCCCACAGAGAGAGGAAAGCTGGTAGGATTGTAGATAGATTGTTAATTTTTGCTAAGCATAATATCCTATTAAACATATTCATGTCTCCTTATCTGTATCTAAAATAGCAGTTCCCCCTCCTCCTAGTACATGTGATAGACTAGCACAGAGGCAGTAAGGAGAGTAGAGGAACAGACTTTGGCCACAGGCTGGTGTGAAAATGAAGAAATCTGGAGTCAGTGTTAGTTTAACTCTCCTCTTCTAGGTTCATTTGCACTGGATGTGTGAGGTAAACTGACAGAATTGCTTGCCTCACAGATCATTTGGAGAGCTCCAGCAACACAGCTAACACGCAGAACAGCATACTCAATAGGAACATTGCCAGGGCTTCAAATTTAGCTCCAACTAATCTCATTCTAATGTACTTAAATGGAAATACTGCCTTATCCGGAAGAGTCACCGGTATAAGACTGCAGGTGACATGTTGAACGAGAGACTCATTAGTGTGGAGTCCCAGCGTTCTCTCTCCCACAAACATTCTGTTTGCTTTACATCTATTATTCTTCCATCTGAACTTTTAAAAAATAAGACCTGTTAAGATGGCCCCAAATTCCTTTTATTTGATGGCTTTCCATAGGGTAAAGACTGTCTCTTCTTGTGTGTTTGTAAAGTGCCTAGTAAAAAAGAGGGCCCAAATCATATCTAGGGAATTTGTCAGTAATAAAAGTGATAAATATGGAATTTGATTCTCTGCTATGTCTGAGCTCTATGTTGGTGTAGAGGAGAGATGGAACCCTTCACAGCGCTCTGATTCTCAGCACAGCTCCAAGCTGGCGGCTTTAACATGCCACTGACATGAGTTCCCTTAGGGACCTTACCCCTGTGGAGACTCCGCAGAAAGACCCTCGCTGTGCCTTGCACAGTCTCCTGCCATGCCTCTTCCTGACCTCAACAGAGCCCCTCCCTTCTTTCACTAGGGGGAGAAAAGCACAGGAGGCCGCAGAGCCTCTGCCATCGTTATCCTGGTGGAGATTCCCCGATAGAGGAGGAATTCTCCAGTGTTTTTGATTAACTTCCTGGTGCAAAATAACTTTGGCAGATTGGAGATTCAAGCTTATTATGATTATTTATTTGCACTGCAGTAGCGATTAGAGGTTCTAATCAGAATTGAGGTCTCACTATGCTAGGCCAAGCCCATAGTAAGAAACAGCTTTTACAGTCTAATCTGAGACAAGAAGAAACAAAGAGAGGAAGGGAAGATATGGATAACAAACATAAGATCACGTGGCTTCATCATTTAGCTATTGTACAAGATGAAGGTTCTGGTGGTTTCCATTTTAAAGAAATAAGATTAGATAACCCTGAGCGTCACACAACAATACAGTTATTGAAGGACTGATTTCTCATAGGCATGACAGAGTAGGTCCTGAGGAGTGAGTTGAAGGAGGAGAGAGCAGTTACCTTGTAGATTAGTTCAGGGATTGCATTCCATGCATAAAGGACATGGCTTGGAAGAAGCTGACAAATGCGTGGATGAGACCTGCATAACTGACAGAGGAGAATTTAAGGGGGTGGCTACAATAAGAGACTAAAGCAGACAAGCAGAGAGAGGTAGAGAAGGATACCAGTTATTATTTCGTCCTCATACACATGACACATTAAGGAGCATGCATAGAAATGAGAGAGAAATTGGTATGACTTAGATGTCAGGAAGTGTTTTTTCTTAAGTGCCATAAGTTCTACAGCTGAACTGAGTGGAATGGTGAACTTGTGGAAATAACAATGGCAGGTTGTTGAGGTAAAACACTGTAATTCAAAAAACAATTAGGTGGTGTCCGGGCAGGGAGAGATGGAAATGAAGTGAGTGCATGGGAATGAGCTGTGATGGGCCAAATGGCCTTTAACTCATTCTCCAAAAAATGTCTTGTACTCAGTCCTGATTATTGTCAATGAAAGTTTAAAGTGATATCTGTTTTACAGTTCATAGCACTAAAGTGCAAGCCAGGCCAGTATTTATGGCAGCAGCAATGCATGTGCCTGTAATTGTCTTGGATCAGACTATGAAAGGGCAAACTCTGTTATACTCATTCTGTACTGAATAGCTATACTACTACATACTGTATTATGCATTATACTTTTTCTATTCAAGTGAAAAATATGAGCTGATATATTCCCCATAATTTTATGATTGTTAGCAGTACATCAGCATCTGTAGAAAAATGTACACTGTGCATATGGTCAGACCAAACAACAAATCATGGGATGTGTGTGTACCACAATGTTTTATATACATGGGAGTTGAGGAAGGGAACTTACATGCTTGTGTGCAGACGCAAGCAAAAATTTAAGTTTCCTCCACATGTATTCAAGGTTTTACTTGCCATTATGAGTAGAAGATCTAAATCTCAACAAGCTCATCAAGCAAAGATGATATCATTTTCACACAAAGCTTTAAAAAGAGACAGATGTTACCTATATTTTCAGTCGAAGGACTTTTAAAAATTACAGCCAAATCAATATTTCAGAGTGAATAATTCATCTGAGAAATTTTTGTCTCCATTTAATGATGGTATCTGCAGGTAAAATGCAATTTCCTCAAATGTATCCATTCATTGCTCAAAGTTACATAGACTCTTTTAAAAAACTCTGTTGTGTGACAAGGTATTTGACAGGCAAGATGCAAAATTCAAGCTTTGTTGGTTTGTTTTAAAAAGTCACCTGGTATACTTCTGATTCCCTAATTGGAGGAGTATGACCCAGATAAGGAGGAGGAAGGCATAAAGAATTCACGGGGGGCTTTGAATCTCTCAACAAGAGGCAACGGTTTAGGAAGAGGTACCAGATAAACAGGATTAGGGAAAATATTAACATTTTTTCTTTTCTAGGCCTCACAGCCCTTGCAAAAAAGTATGGTTCCTATAAACATTAGGCTGCTATAACATTTACTAGATGAGTGCAGATCATTTAAACTAGATTAATTAAAATTTCAATCTTTCATCACCTATGCACAGAAATAGTGGTCATGTGGGTGCTTCCATTGCTAGTAGTGGGTACCAGACTCCCTCCCCTTGCCTGGCAGTGGAGACCCCTCTGATAGCCTTTGCAAAGGCAGGAATTCACCCAGCAATCACTCCACTGCTATGATCAGTACAAACACTCAGTTTTATCAACAACAGTCACCTTGATCAGCAGACCAATCAACTCAGAATCCAAACCACCCCAGCCCCAGTCTCTCTATGGTGGAAGCTTGGGTTCCCAAGTCCAGGCCTCTGCTTCTGTTGACACCTGCTGCTGTAGTCTTGGTACTGGCTGGACTTCTCTGCTGGGTCTTGGCTGTCTTAGGCAATGTCTTATTTCCTCCAGCAAATGTGTTGCATGTACTACTCTGCAACATTTTATCATTACCCCAAAGCAAGTGTGTGTGTGTGTGTGTGTGTGTGTGCGCGCGCACGCGCAAAGGCTTTGGGAGATTCTTGTCTGGCTCATTTAACTGACTATGTAAGAGCTTCTGCTGAGGGATTTAGGGAACCTGTCAACTGCTACATTACACATTGCCCTATGTAAAATATACTAATTACCTTTGCTGGTCACTAGCACTGAGACACAGAGGCCTATTGGTATCAGTTGGCAACGGGTTTACTGTTCTGTAACAGGGACTGGGGTGGATCTATTGTTAACCTGCAAGCCAAAGTGAGGGCTGGCATAGCCAAGAGGAGATTGTTTAGGTGCTAACAGACTGGAGGTGTCAGGGAGCTGATTCCCAGTTAAACATCAGCAAGTCTCTCTCTCTTGCTGGATGGCAGAGTGATAACAAGGTAACTCACAGCCATGAGTACGGCCATCACAAGCACACAATGACAGCAGTAGAGGACAGAGAAAATTATTTTCCAAATAGTCAAGTCCTAATATCCTCAGAATAACTTTATCTTCACAACTTGGCACTTTGGTATCTGCTAGCGCTCATGCATTCAGGCTTTAAATTTGCTTACTGTGAGCATTTGTATTGATCTCTTTAATGTCTACAGAAAATGAACACAAAAGGGGTATGAGTACCAGCAAAGCAAATACATTTTAAGTTCAAGTGGAAATGTGATTAGAAAAATAGCATGGCAGTAAACATCCAGACAGTATGTCTGATAACTTTCTTATTTAGGAATACTCATTATGTCTATGAGTTGGCATGAGGCTATGACTATCAGTTGGCTAATGGTGAAATGTCTACATCTTTGAAAATTTAAATTGCAAGTCTAAGTATTATTACTAAATCCTATATTATATTTTGGAACAGTGTTGTCTAGTTAGCCGATAAGGTAGACTCAGGAAACATCTTGGGAATTTGGCTACACTGCTGAAACTTTGCATATTAGGGTATGTTTTCACTGCAATTGGGGGTGTGAATCAAAGCTTGTGTAGGCATAGCTATGCTAGGTAGATTAAAGCTAGAGTGGGTGTGCCTACAAGAGCTGCAAATCACACTTCTAATTGCAGTGTAGACATATCTTATGAACTTTATCACTAAGGGTATCAAACAAGCCACAGAGAGAGAAAGAAACTTTTAAACACGTTCTGTATTTTTGTCTTCCCCATCCTCCACACTAACTGGCTTGTTTGTTCTAGCCCTGTTTTAGTCTGTATGCACTTTTGATCAAATATTGTCATTTTCTATATGTTTGCACAGTGCCTATCACAATGGGGTCATGACTTGGCTGTCTTCTAGGTACTACTGCAATATAAATGAGAGTAATAATTGATGCATTCATAATTGTCTGAATAAACCAGGTCAAGTCACTGTGAACCTCTTGACCATACTAGTTTCTTTTGTTCCTGTCAGGGCAGAAAAAGACCTATGTCTGAATAATGTAAAGCCAAGAGGTTTAAAGGGTGAATTAGTGAAATCTTAAAATCATCATATAAGCATAGAAATGTAGGGATGGAAGGGACCTCAAAAACTCATCAAGTCCCACCCCCTACTCTATAGCAGGACCAAATAAACCTAGACCATCCCTGCTTCCAGTGATGAGGACTCCATGACCTCCCTTGGAAGCCTATTCCAGAGTTTAACTACCCTTATCGTTAGAAAGTTTTTCCTATTAGCTAACCTAAATCTCCCTTGCTGCAGATTAAGCCCATTACTTCTTGTGCCACCTTCAGTGGACATGGAGAACAATTGATCACCATCCTCTCTATAGCAGTTCTTACCATATTGGAAGACTTATCAGGTCTCCCCTCAGTCTTCTTTTTTCAAGACTACACATGCCCAGTTTTTTTTAACCTTTCTTCAAAGGTCAGGTTTTCTAAATCTTTCATCATTTGTGCTGTCCTCATCTGGACTCTCTCCAATTAGTCCACATCTTTCCTAAATTGGGGTGCCCAGAATTGGATATAGTACTTTAGGTGGGACCTCAACAATGCCGAGTAGAAAGGTACAATTGCCTCCTGTATTTTACATACAACACCCCTGTTAATACACCCCAGAATGACCCCAGCCTTTTTTGTAGCTGCATCACATTGATGACTCATCTTCAGTTTGTGGTCTACTAGAATCTTCAGATCCTTTTCAGCAGTACTACCACCTAGCCAGTTATTCCCCATTTTGTAGTTGTGCCTTTTATATTTCCTTTCTAAGTGAAGTACTTTGCTCTTGCCATTATTCAATTCTGTCTTGTTGGATTCAGACCAACTCTCCAATTTGTCAAGGTCATTTTGAATTTTAAACCTGTCCTCCAAAGTGCTTGCAACCCCTCACAGCATGATGTCATATACAAATTTTATAAGCATGCTCTCTATTCCATTATCTAAGTCATTAATGAAAATACTGAATAGTACTGGGACCCCACGAGAAGCCACTAAATACGCCCTCCAATTTGACAGCAAACTACTGATAACTATTCTTTCAACTAGTTTTGCATCCACCTTATAGTAATTTCATCTAGATCACATTCCCCTAGTTTGCTTAGGAGAATGTTATGCAGAACAGTGTCAAAAGCCTTACAAAAATCACAGTATATCACGTTTACTGCTTTCTCCCTACTTACTAGGTAACCCCAACAAAAAAGGAAATTAAGTTGGTGTGACATTTATTCTTGACAAATCCATGCGGACTATTCCTTATAGCCCTATTATCCTACATATGCTTATAAACTGATTGTTTAATAATTTGCTCCATTATCTTTCCAGATATTGAAATTTGGCTAACTGGTCAATAATTCCTCAGGTCTTCCTTGTTCCCCTTTTTAAAGATAGGTATTATGTTTGCCCTTCTCCAGCCTTTTAGCACCTCTCCTGTCCTCCAGGAGTTCTGAAAGATAACTACTAACGGTTCTGAGATTGCTTCAGCTAGTTTCTTAAGTACTCTAGGATGAATTTCATCAGGCTCAACAACCCGAATACATCTAATTTATCTCAATATTATTTAACTTGTATTTTTTCCTATTTTGACTTGCATTCCTTCCCCCTGATTAATATTAATTATGTTGAGTATGTGGTCATCATTAACCCTTTGTAGAGAAGACTGAGGCAAAATTGGCATTAAGGACTTCAGCATTCTTGATGAGGGGGAGGGATAGCTCAGTGGTTTGAGCATTGGCCTGCTAAACCAAGGGTTGTGAGTTAAATCCTTGAGGGGGCCACTTCGGGATCTGGGGCAAAATCAGTACTTGGTCCTGCTAGTGAAGGCAGGGGGCTGGACTCAATGACCTTTCAGGGTCCCTTCCAGCTCTATGAGATAGGTATATTAGTTCTCAATCCCCACTAAGCAGAGGACCTACATTTGTCTTTCTCTTGCTCCTAATATATTTAAAGAACCTCTTCTTATTGCCTATTATGACCCTTGCCTATTGTAACTCATTTTGTGCTGTAGCCTTTCTGATTTTGTCCCTATATACTTGTGGTGTTCTTTTGTACTTGTCCATATCAATTTGACTAGCTTTCCACTTTTTGTAGGATTCTTTAAAGAGCACCTGATGGAGCCATACTGGTATCTAACTATTCTTCCTATATCTCCATTGCATTGGAATAGTTTACAGTTGTGCCTTTAAGATTGTCTTCTTGAGGAACTGCCAGCTCTCCGGAACTCCCTTTCCTTAGATTTTCTTCCCATGGGACCTTACCTACTAGTTTTCTGAGTTTGTTAAAGTCTGCTTTTTTGAAATCCATTATCCTTCTTCTGCTGCTCTCACTCCTTCTTATCATTTCATGATCATTGTCACACAAATTGCCTTTCATTTTCAGAATTGCTACCAATTCCTCCCAGTTGGTTAGAATCAAGTCTAAAATGGTTGTCTCCCTGGTTACTTACTCCACTGTCTGGAACAAAAAGCTGTTCCCAATACATTCCAAAGGCTTATTGGAAATTTTGTGTTTTGCCATCTTACTTTCCCAACAGATGTCTGGGTAATTAAAGTACTCCACTGCAATCAGGTCCTGTGTTTTGGATATTTCTGTTATTTGTTTTAGAAATCCACCTCCTCTTCCTGATCTGGTGGTCTATAGAAGGCCCCAACCATGACATCACCCCTATTTTTTAAATCCTTTTATCTTTACCCAGAGACTCTCAGCTGGTCTGTCTCCCATCTCCTTTTGGACCTCAGTACAAGAGTATATATCCTTTATGTATAATATAACCCCTCCTCCCTTTTCCCCTGCCTATCCTTTTTGAATAAGCTATACCCCTCTATACCAATATTCCAGTCATTATACTTACCCCATCAAGTCTCTATGTTGCCAATTGAATAATAATTTAGCTTATGTACTAATACTTCCAGTTCTTCCTGTTTATTCCCCATACTCCTTGCATTTGTGTACAGACATCTAAAATGTTGATTAGATTCCCCTTGAGAAGATCTGAAATAACATAGCATCACCTAAGGTTGAGGGGACTTTCTATTTTCATATTCAATTGAAAATTCAATTGAGTTGAATAATCAGATTAATTGATATGTTTTCATTAAACTATTTGAAGATGAAATATTCAGCTAACAATGCTAATGCTGAAAGAACGGCTTTAGGTTACTCCCTTGCTGTGCACACAGACAGTCATTGAATCACTGAATAACATTAGCTGAACTCTGTTTCCTGAGAAAGTGGATGTGGGATCCTTCCATCTGCAATGAAAACATTACTTTTCTGAAGAAGGTGGCATAATGTATTTAAGGGCACCTGGTAAACAAACATAGAAATGCCGATACATAAATAAAATAGCTGGATTAAAACCATTCATTTACAGGTGGGATCAGCACTAATGAGACTCTCTAGAGGAGGCAAGAGCACCCTTAACAATAAATAATAATGCTTTGCACCTATATAGAAACTCCAGACAAACATAGCTTCTCTTTTCTGCTTACAGACAGTATGAGAGCAAATCACAATTTCCCTTCATTTATTCAAATTTATTTTAATTTTTTTTCATCCTATGGACTGATAGGAAACAGTTCACTCTGAGACGGATACTTTATACTTGACCTTCAACCTGCGTTATTTAGCTATGATTGGTCAGATGGGTGTTCTGTTCTATGGTTGGGTATGTGCACAAACATCTCCATCACAGCTAGTTTCAGATTCCTGCAAACACTTCCTTCCATGACTTTGAAACTTCTTCCATGACTGTTTGTGCTTTTAAAACTCACTTGAATGTGAGAACAGAAGTGATGTGTACAGAAAAACAGGGATGCCCAGAGGGGGGGGGGGGCAAGCGGGGCAATTTGTCCCAGGCCCTAGGCCACGCAGGGGTTCCCACGAGGGTTTTCAGGGGCCCCCCATGAGAGTTTTCGGCGGGTCTTCGGCGGCAGGTCCTTCAGTGCCGCCGAACACACCCGGAGCGAGTGAAGGACCCGTTGCTGAAGACCTGGAGCTTCTTCACTCGCACCGGGAGCCACTGCCGAAGTGCCCCGAAGACCCGGAGCGGAAGGACCCCCAGCCTCCTGAATCCTCTGGGCAGCCCTGTGGACAAACAAAGAGAATTCATACAAAATTAAAATAAATGTCCACGCATTTGTTCTTTAGCATATTCTCTTGGCTATGTAGAGTACAGTTCATCCATGGATCTAAAGCACTATCCAAAAGTGGGAGAATAAATCATGAAAGCCATGGGAGGTGGCAGCTTTCATAAAAAGAATATGCAATCGCAGGATAAAGCGTGTATCTCATCCACTCCAATAGCTCAGCGAGAATTGCCAAGGAACTTTTGTCCCCTACAGCTAGTTGAATATTTTGTGAAAAAAGACAATGCCAGTTCAATGAAATAGAAACATTTTGTGGGTATAAATCAATTTTGTTGATTTTTCCTAGGGAAAATTATCTAAACAATTCAATGAGGAAACGTTTCAACTCTTGTATTATAAATTATAACAAACATAAAATTGCAATGATAGAGCCAAATTGTCCTTTCAATATTTCCCAAACAAAATATTTCAGAAGTTTCATTTACAAATTTCATTCCAATTTGGGATGAAAGGAAATGTTGGAATTTCCCAGAGAATAGAACTTCTGTTTCCAACTCTCTCTATTGTCTACTTATGCTTCAGTGTCCCCCTCCGTGGAAAAAGATTGGGTGGAGTTGTTTCTCTTTCATCTGCCAATATCTTGCCATCTCAGTTTGGACGTACACTCTATGCAGGACAATAGGCGGTGAGTTTTGAGGGGTTTAAAGCAAAACTGCTTGAAGCAAAACTACTGTGCATGTGTCTCTCACCATTTCCATCGCACCTGAGCTGGTAGGTGTTTGTGTACAGATATTAGTATTTTACAAATGTGCCATGTTATATAATGCCAATTTGTAAAAATGAAAAACTGAGGCCTAAAAAATTACACCAAATAGATTGATAAAAATTCACAAAGACACCCGACACCACACTTTTCACCAGTGTTGTCCAGCCCTAGTTTTTTTCCTCTCATCAGAATAATTAACTATTAGCTATTCTAATATCTTTATATCCTTCCTCCATCTACTGCTACAAAAATGAAATGCAACATGGTGCTGTGGTTTTCTCACACAGTTGAGTCCTTTCATAGTTAACAAGCAGCTTAACAAAATTGATGAAATGTAGAGAATAAAGGCTGATTTAAAGGTAGATGGTATTTGTAACATTATTTTATTTGTTTTAAAGCAAAGCAAACAAGCTCCATAAAAACAGCTTGACCATTGAAAAGTACAATACTTGACATATCACTGGAGAGTGTAGTAAGCTATGGTTTTAGTATGTTAGTTTGTCTGTTTTGGGTTTACTGGCCAGATAAATTGCTCTAAGCACTCATTTTTTAAAATATATTCAATAATTTAATCTAATTAAATTAAGAACGGGAAAAAAAACTGTCAACTCAATTATGCCATGCTTAGTTATGTCACGTAGTAACATACTGATCAAGTAATCCCATTTACTTCAAAGGGTTTCAGAATCTGGACCCATATAATTGGAGGTTGAAATCAATGAAGCTAGCAGTTGAGGATCTGGCTCATAATTTTAAACCAAACATTGTACCACAAACCATTTTAAATAAGGACGGAGATTTACAGTTTTTGGTCATCATCACAGGGAATCTTAGTACCAATCAGTTTTTGGAATGCACTTAACTACAGGGCTGACAAAAATGTTTAGGTGCACCTACAAGAAATTACACATTTATAGTAGGAACCAAGCTGGTTAAGATTTAATAAGAACTTTAGTTTGAATTACTAAAAGCTTTGTTAAACTTCATTGTTCATTTTCATAATGGCACTATTTCCTATTTCCTTCCAAGGCTGAATGTTGAAAAATACCATGAAATTACCTGTGCTCAGAACATTTTGCAAGATGCATATTCACATGAAATTTCACACCCAGGTTCCATGCTTTTAGATCTGTAACCAGACCACTAAAGGTTTTGAAGTGGCCCATCCCTAATTTGTACTCATGACATTTTTATTGGAGTTGTGTGTACGAATTTACCTGGAGAGTGGTTATGCTGTACCACTTTCCAGATGTTTTGTCAATTAAATGCAGGGAACACATCAATGTATAGTTTATTGTACTGCTGAACTGAAAGTGCACAAAAACCAAATACTGTCGGACTATTTCATACTGTCAGTATCTACCATTACTTTGAACAGGACTCCAATATTGCAATAATATCTGCCAGTTGCAACTGACTGAGCCTCATATGAAATCAAATAGCACAGGAGTGCGTGAAGCCACGGCCAACGTCAGCTATTATGTGGCAGCTTGTCCTAAGGGGATGTGCTGACAGACACTCAAACTTTTGTTTAATATTTCTTATTGTGTTTCTCATAGAGAGACTACCTGTCTTGCAGCAATCATTTGTGAAGGAGACAAACAAGAATGAAAGGAAAGCAGAAGAACCTGCATCTCAAAATGCTTAGATTTGATAAAGTGTACTTGCGGTTGGTTTTGGTTTTGAATAGCAGTGGGCCAAACCACCAGTTATTAAATGGTACAGTAGTGAAGCTTGTGTGGGGCAAGTAGCCACATAATGGGATGGCAATATTTCTGACTGCAATCCAGTTAGAAAGGGAAGTTTCTCTTCACATATCCAATATAGCAACATGGTTTGCAGTGTACCCCCTAATGGAATGGTGCCCAAATATCTAGATATTTAGGGGAAGTGTGATGGGTAAAAGAATGTTCAGAAAGTTAATATAAAGCACAGATATGATTTTCAGCTTCTCTGGCAAAAGAACAAGCCAAAGAAGAGATTCTTCCTGAACTACAGGATAGATGTAGTCTCTCCTGGCACCTACTGCTAGGATGTCAGTGCTTCAACTTAGTCTTCTTTAGTCAGCACACACTGACTATGAAAACCTCAACTCAACATGAGTAGGAGGGGCAGAACTGCACCTTATGTGTATCTTGACTATTACCTTAGCCAACATGCAAACTGGAATCTATCAAGCAAGTGACAAGATAGCCTCCCCCAACATGAATTATTAGGACTTGAGCTAGGCTGTGTGACAAAGTTCCTCCTCTATCTTGGTGGGTCCTGCGCTTATTAGCAGATTTTCTTGCCTCAGAGATTCAGCATGTGGGTTGGGGAACAGCCCAGAGACCTTCCCCTCTGGAAGAACCCACAGTCCAGGTCAATTGGGAGGTTTGGGGGGAACCCAGGCCCGCCCTCTACTCCGGGTTCCAGCCCAGGGCCCTGTGGACTGCAGCTGTCTATAGTGCCTCCTGTAACAGCTGCATGACAGCTACAACTCCCTGGGCTACTTCCCCATGGCCTCCTCCAAACACCTTCCTTATTCTCAACACAGGACCTTTCTCCTGGTGTCTGATAACGCTTGTGCTCCTCAGTCCTCCAGCAGCACACCCTCTCACTCTCAGCTCCGTGCGCCTCTTGCTCCCAGCTCCTCACGCTCACACCACAAACTGAAGTGAGCTCCTTTTTAAAGCCCAGGTGCCCTGATTAGCCTGCCTTAATTGATTCTAGCAGTTTCTTCTTAATTGGCTCCAGGTGTCCTAATTAGCCTGCCTGCCTTAACTGGTTCTAGCAGGTTCCTGATTACTCTAGTGCAGCCCCTTCTCTGGTCACTCAGGGAACAGAAAACTACTCATCCAGTGACCAGTATACTTGCCCTCTACCAGACTCCTGTACCCCACTGGTCTGGGTCTGTCACAGCTGGTTCCAAAGAAAGTCATTCTCCATACCTGGGATGTTACTGAATGTTTCTGATCTATTAATATAACTCAAAATAATTTCCAAATCAAAAAGACAAAATATATCTGTCCTCTGCAGCAAGCATGTCGTACAGCAGAACATCACAAATCGTTAATCTGCTTTCAGCAAATATGGGGCCTGATCCAATGTCTACTGAAGTCAGTGTAAGGACTCCCATTGACTTCTATGGACATTGTATCGGGCCAATAGTGAACTTCCTTCTTTTCCTTAAGTGTCCCCATCCTTCTCCATCATTCGCCTGAACCCAGCTAGAACCTTCCTCCACTAGCCTCTTTCCCTCGATGTCCTGACTATCCTAGATGTATTGTTCTGGCATCTTCCCACAGCTAGAGTTTTTGACACTCCTCATTCCTTCCCCTGCTTCCTGTTCCTCCACTGACCACCTTATGTTTCTGCATCAGAGGAAACTTCCAAGAGTGAGCAATCTGTAGACAAAGATGGTCTGACAGAATTGTTGAATACACCCCTAAAAATACAGCATCACATTACAGAATGAGGGCAAGTTGCTCAGCTGACTTAAATGAGAATAGCTCTGCTAATGTCAGTGGAGCTTCGCAGATTTATATCAGCTGAGGATCTGGCCCAGTATCCTTAGTGGAACTATACAGATTTAGTGAACTGAGGACAGGGCCGGATTAATTTTTTGTGGGCCTGGCGCCAAACATATTTGTGGGCCCCCATTGGGGAAATAGGGCATGTGATGGGGGGCAGTGCGCAGAGCGAGGGGCCGGTTGGGGGCAATGAGATGCAGTGCAGCAGGAGTGGCCCCACTCAGCCCAGCACAAGGGCACTGTTTACAAACCCCAAACTGCTAGACGCACACTGGCCCGCCCAGCCCTGCGCTGCCAGCGTGCCCCTTCCACACTGCCCCCGGGCCCAGTGCCCTGCCCTTATGCCAGTGCCCCCTCACCCAGAGATTTCCCCACAGATCCCTATGCCCAGCACCCCCTGCCTAGAGACCCCTCCCTCTGACATCCCACCACAACTACACAGCATCCTACACACCATACCCCCTGCCCAGCTCCTCCACCCACAGATCTCCTACTGTCCAGCACCCCCTTCACAGTCCCACCATCACAGCTGTACAGTGCCCCATATTCCTGAGGGAATTCTGCAGCAAATTCTGTGCATAATATTTTAAAATTCTGATTTTTTTTAATAATAAATAAATGTGGAAGCTCCACCACAGTAGTGGGAAGCACAGGCCACTGGCTGCATGGAGGTGGGAGAATACCCTGCAGCCTCCCCCACCTCCCTTGGACAGGGACTTGGCAGTGAGACTGAACCTGACCCTGACACAGCACAAGGGCCAGGCCTGCCACAGAAACACCCTGGGGCCCTGCCCCTTTTGTGCCAGGCACATCAGATGTGGGCAGGGAGGCTAAGCCCGGCAGCAGGATCCAAGTGCAGAGGGACTTAGTGTGGGGGTATCCAGATGGGGGTAAGAGGGTCCCGTGGGGGAAGTCTGGGTGCAGGCAGCTCAGTGGGGGATCTGGATGCACAGGGAGGTGCCAGGTGCAGGGGCAATGGGAGTCTGCAGGGGGGACCAAATGAAAGTGGTTGGAGCTCAGTGGGGAAGGGGGGGAGTCTGGGTGCAGGGGACGTGGGGCTGTTGTAATTAAAGTACTGCACAGGATCTTTTCAGGGGGAATAAGGCAAACGCCACATTCATTGGTAATACATGCATCAATCAACACTGTATCATATACATATGATCTATATTACACTCATGCACTCACATACACAAACACACTCCGTCTTGTTATTGTTACCAATTAACTGCTCCCCTTAACTTCACTGGCCAGGTGAGTTAGATAGGGGAGGGGTGGAGCCGGGCTTCTGCCGATCTGGATCAATGCTCCGATGTTGACAAGATCCAGGGTCCTCTGCAAGACACCTCTCATTTATAGCAGCTTCCCTCTCATGCAAATCTATACCAGATTCAAAATCTGTGTCCGTTGGTCCTTTGTGCTGTTTCCTTCTGGGTGTTGTCCCAATACTGTTCAAAGAGCTTGTTTCCAAAAGATGGTGCTATTCAAAGAGGGTGTTTCCAAAAGAAGGTTCTTGATTCTAACCCTCCCCCCACCCCCGCCGAGGCCGTCAATATGTCTGCTCTTCTTTAGTGAGCCCACTTGAGAAGTTTGATTGTCCTTAGGTCTGGCTTCCATCCCCTCTCCAACTAGCTGTCTGGAGGTGCTTGCCTTCCACGCCTTGCTCATTCACACCTCATTCATTCAACATGCCAATTGATTAAGGGAGTGTGGGGAGGGGGAATCTTATTCTACTCCTAGCAAAAAGACATTTTTCTTCTACTTTAGCTATCCTTAGGGGCTATAACATTATACCAAGGCTTAACACAAAGTTTTCTATACAGGGATCTGATACAAAGTTCCTATATCAAAGGACTTGATACAAAGTTATATGAAAATAGCTTAATACAGGGTTATATGAAGAGGCATAATACAAAGTCATATGAAAGTTAGAGGTTATATATGGATAGGCTTAATACAAGGCTATATAGAGAGGCATAATACAAAGTCATATGAAAGTTATGTGAAGATGCTTAATACAGAGATTTATCTACAGGGTTCATTTGGGTGGGGGTCTAGGTGTAGGTGGTTGGGGCTCAGTGGGGAGGGTGTCTGGGGGGGCTCATTGGTGTGGTACAGATGCAGGGGAGATGGGGCTTGTCAGGGTGAGGGTTTGATGGGCCTGCTTAACAGGGGTGCCCCAGCTGCTGCCAAGGGGATCCGCATGCTGGGTCCCCGTTTCCCCTATCCCAGGGATCGGCAATCTTCAGCATGCGGCCCACCAGGGTAAGCCCCCTGGCAGGCTGGGCCAGTTTGTTTACTTGCCGCGTCCACAGGTTCGGCTGATTGCGGCTCCCATTGGCCGTGGTTTGCCGCTCCAGGCCAATGGGGGCTGCGAGAAGCTGAGGCCAGCACATCCCCCATTGGCCTGGAGCCGTGATCGGCCGAACCTGTGGACGCGGCAGGTAAACAAACTGTCCCGGCCCACCAGGGGGCTTACCCTGGCGGGCCGCGTGCCGAAGGTTGCCGATCCCTGTCCTATCCTCTTCTCTTATCCATCCCATGCCCCTTCCCCACCACTCCATCTCCTCCCCATCCCATCCCCTTCCTTCCCCACTGCCTCTGTCCCCCTGCCCTGCCTGCCCCACCATGGGCACTCACTGTTGTACAAGATGACAGATGGTTCCCAGCACACAGAAGGGAGCTCAACCAGCACTAGGACCCAGAAGGTGGTGTCCAGCTGCAAAGTCCCGGGAACTGAGCAGCACCTTCTTTTTTCAGCCTGGCTGTGCAGCTCTGCAGTCAGAGTAGGTCTGCTCGTTCCACCCCCCCCCCCCAAGACCCCACCCCCGCCTCTTCTCTGCCTCCTCTCCCCAGGTGAGCATGCTGCGGCTGTGTTCCTCCCGCACCCTCCTGCCGGCAAACAGCTGATTGGCAAACAGCTGATCCGTGGCAGGGAGGGGAAGGGCGGGATGCAGCACGCTGTGAGAAGAGGCAGGGGAGGGGGAGCTTGGCTGCCCTACTGCAGGAGGAGCCTCACTGCCAGGAGCACCAAGCTTCTGCCCCCCGCAGGAGAGAGCAGGGGGTGGAGAAGAGTGGGCCTGGTCGGGGCCCTCCTGGAGTGTGGGCCTGGCTCCATGGCGCAGTGGCTCCATGGTAAATCCGCTATTGACTGAGGATCTGAACCAGGTTTTGATGGAATGGGGTAAAGAGAAAGAAAAGCAGCCTAGGCGGGAACAGTGAATGGGAATCACTGTTGGGGAAGCAATCATGTTTGGGAAGCAGGATGGGGAGGTGATTTCTAATGTTGGGGAGATGGAAATATGAAAATCAGTGGGAGAGAGAAGGACTTGGCTGGGAGAACAAAAAGGAGGGGCAAAAATTATGGGGTGTGCTGAAGAGTGGGTGGACGCATCAGAGTGCAGTGGTCAGCAGAGAAACAGGGAGCCTGGGAAGAACCGAGGATGGAGGAGAAATATATCAAAGTTTGGGTAGGCGGCCAGATATTTTAGGATTAATCAGAGCTGATCCAAACCTCTAAACCATTGGAGGCTCACCCATCACTAATCTTGGCCCTTTCCTTAAAAAAAAAACAAAAAAAAAACCTGTAACCAAATATAATCAATTACAGGACTCTGGGATACATGGGACTTAATTCAATATAACCGTAACATGATGCAGTTGCAGTGGAATGGCCTATATTTCGGCTATAGTAGCAGTGAGCTCTTTTTTCCTACATGTCACAGCTTATTGTAATTTACTATCTGAAGATTTCTAATTAAAACCATGTGCTGTACTTTTTATTTTCTTTCTTTTTTTGGGGGGGGGGGTGCACACAAGGGGCTCTATGATTTCCATACATTTGGCCAATTGCGAACTCATCTATCTCTCCACTAGCTTGTAGCCCAACTGTGTGTAATAAGACGACAATTCTGAGAATGATCTTTGGTTACACTCTATTGCTGTAAATTGCTGCTGTCCTCTAATGGCCTGTAAAATATAAAACTAAACCACTTAGTCTGAAATAAGCTAAAATGAATGCTATAGTTCAGGAGAGAATGATTAGATTCTTTTAATTAAAACAAGATCTTCATGCAGTAACTCATTTGCATTTTCTAAGGCTTTGAAGGTACATTTTGGATCTGATCCTGGCCCTTGATGAGCCCTTTTGTGCCAGTGCAGTGGTGCAAAGGAGCTATAAAGCTGTCCTAAATGAGCAGAAGAGGATTATCCAGGTATGGAGGAATCCATGGAGATGTGATGCTGATTTAGCTAGTTCTATGTTACCCTTCCCTGACAAAGGCTATTGGGCAGTGGGCATCAAGGGACTCTACTGGGCAGAGGATGTGGCTACAGTGCTGCTATTCTTTGGCAATCATTTGCTTGTGTAATGGACCCCAGAGGATTGTTACCAGTGGGTGCAATTTACAGCCACTCTACTTTGTACTAGTTGAATTTCCCTCCCACCTCCCACCCAAAGGTGGTAGTTTACAGCCCCTCCTTGCCCTCTGGGTCCTGCTCAGAGTATAAATCAGCCAGACTCAAGAGCTGGCCCCACCATACCTACAGTATTATACAAACATAAAACTCTTTCACAAGGGATGAGACATCTGTGTTAAAATGTCTATAATTCATTTTTTTGTACCATATCCAGATCTGGGCATGTTTTCTACATTAAACAGGTTGGATTGACAGTCAAGCTCATTGAACTTCAGGGTGATTTCTTGTCACCTACAGCACTACTCAGATTCTGGAGCTGTGACTTTACCTGAGATCCTAACAATCTGAGTACGGAGCTGTCAGACAGGACAGTGCGGAACACAGATACTGCAGAAATAAAGGCTAGACATGATGATTCAGAGCAGTTTGATTCATTGTGGTGGTTACTCCATCCTTCATCGTTGGACAGCTCTCTCATAAGTATCCCAATAAAGACAGACCATACAATGAAGTGATTTTTACCACAGTGTCTATAAAAGAGAGAGACTACATCCCTAAAAATATCATATGCTAATCTTCATATTGCAGACTGAGGGCGAGCTGCTCAGCTGTCTTAAATGGGCATAGCTCTGCTAATGCCAGTGGAGCTCCGCAGATTTACACCCCCTGAGGATCTGACTCAGTATCTTCAGTGGAACTATACAGATTTAATGAACAGAGGATCTAGACCAGGTTTTGTTTTAAAAACTTTGGGTCTGATGTGGGCACTCATATGCAGAAGTTACATGCCTGCCTAATTGTTCATCTGCATGTGCAATTACTGAACTTCCATGCACAAATGCAAGGCAAAAATGTATTAAACCTCTCTTTTGCAGAGTTCGCCCTTAAGAAGATTAAACTTGGCACAGCAGCCATTCAGACCATGTAATTTCATTTCCTTTTACAGTTTTCCCTGGCACCAAGACTGGGTTAGTGTAGTTGTACTCTGAAGAGTGACTACAAATAGAATCATGATATTCTATTTTTATTGTCTTAGGTAGAAATGTTCTCAATTTACATGGCTTTTTTTTTTCACTCTAATTCCCAGACCAGCAAAATCAAATTTGGATATAAAAAATCTTTTCTTTTCATGCATCATCAAAACTAACTTCATCCATTTTGAAATGGTCTCATTTGTACCTCACTTACATATATAGTACACCTCAGAGGGCTCAGAGTTAACTGGTAATGCTATGGGAGAATGAAAGAACCCACTTTGACTTTTGTATGCCAGGTAGAGTTTGTGTGACTGGCAGTTAAACACACTGGAAGAAATCAGATATGAAATTACTGAGAAACAAACAGGGAACCCAGCTCCTTTTCAGAGTATAGACAGAGATTAACCACAGAGAAAAAGAATTTAAAAAAAAAGTGGAGAATTTAGTTTTGTATCTTTCAGGATCAAGTATTTTCACTATATAGCATCTTCCATAATCTTAAATCAGAGGATGTGGGAGCAACTGGCTCTTGATAAAAGGCTCATTGATGTTTCTTCTCAACCTTTCATATTACATATCCTCATCTCCCTAATACATCTTATACCTCACCATAAATGGCAAGATGATAAGGTACAGAGAACAATTGGAAGGGTACAGACAATAGGAGACTCCATAATCAGACACCAGGGAATGAGATACAGCATCATACGCTTACAACCTTATAATCGATATTTAAAGAAAATGTCTGGGGAGATTAGCTACCCAATTCCAAGTAACATCAATGGGGACCACAGGGCTAAATCCCTGTGTACTGCTTTGGAAATATAGCAAGGTTAGGGACCGAGACCCCCATGTTTGTCCTGTCTGGCCAGCACAATGATAGCATTTCTAATAGAATGTTGTGCCATTGCTGAAGTGCTTTCCCATTGTAAGCTGTATGATTTAGGTGGGGGTAAGCGTTCTATTCTTTGTATGAAGAGTTATTGATGTACAGTGACTCTTACTGGCAATACTGGGAGTGGGGAGCCCAATTTCCCCACTTGCTGTGCTGAAAAGTTAATGTACCTTGATTTGTTCCAAAGATCTTTGTTGGTGCACTCTGCAGCTCCAATCTCACAAAAATACTGCACTAACCCATCTCGCACAATAGCAGGTGACCTTTGGTAGGAGATCCTCACCCTGAAACTGCTTCTAAGTGTGGTGACAGTCATTTGTCATTTTAAGAGCACAGCATCTCCAGCCAGAAGGGTAGGTTAAGGTGGTGAAGTTGAAGTTTTTTTAAATGTGTTAGCACAAAGTGCTCCAAAATGAGGTTAAACCTGAAGGGAAAGGCTGGGCAGCAAGTAAAGGAAATACATTCTGTTGTAAGTCTAACAGAAAACGTCTGTGCAAATTTAAGATACTTCTAATAATGGGAAAATGTAGAACCCTGTGTTTGCCTGCATTCTGACACCTGTAAATTATAAAAAGAAAACCTGTGTTGCAATTCCAGTGAGACAGTTTGATTGTGGTTAGAAGTATTCTTTCACCTTTTTTTCCTGTATATTCACCTCTCGTTGGATTGCATGTTCAGACCTGCATTCAGAAGGGAGCAGCAATATTATTTTAAGGTTATTGATTCTAAAGATGGCAAGGGAGAAATTCTAGGTCATTATGCTGCAAATACCTAAGCGAGAAATCTGTCATAAGGAAGCAGGATTCTTCAGTATTTGAGATAGATTGGAGATTGATGGAGAGAGACAGAACAAGAGCGTGTGTGTGTTAAAGCTAAAGATGCTGTGTGGAAATGCACCACTAAAGTGCAGTGATCTCAGGATGTGATTCTTACATCCAGTGTTATCCTTATAGTTAAGCGAAAATATTCAGGCCCAGATGTAAAGTCAAAATTCCTTAAAAGCAGCTGTTGACTAATTCCAGATGTTTTAAGTTGTTTGCCTTATACAAGTCATAAAACATAACCAGCCTTTAATTCTTAGGAGCATAGTATTGGACTTGGTATACGCCTGGGTTACATAGTGGCTCTTGACATCATTTAGATGATATCAAGTCAAAAGTGCTCAGGCTTGTAAAGTATTTTCAAGAAAGTAGCACTCAGAGGTGTTGGGACTTAGCTACATTCTGCTACAATGTATTACTCAAGTACCATGCTCCTGAAGGAGGACGCAGGTGGGGTTTCTGTATGTTTTTTCGGTAGGCGGTGCAATTGAACTCTGATGACCTGCAGCCTACGTTACCACAGGGATCATCACAACACCAGCTGCCTGCCACCTACATGTCTCTCTAGACACTAATGCCTGGGGGCTCATTGATTAGATTAAGTTTTTGCATTCCAGTTATTATTTGCATTCTGGTAGTGTTCACAATTGTGCTAGGCACTGTGCACACACAGCAAAAAACAGAGTGTCTGCCCTGGGATGCTGGCAATCTAAAGTCCAATCCTGCAATCATCTCTACGCAGGCCTCTGGCGGCAGGTTTGTATAATTTTTGGTGGTGCCCAGAACGGGTCCAAGTCCCACCCCCCTCTCCACCTGCCTTGTAAGCTGATATATATATTTTTAAAGAATGTAAAAATGGACTGGAAACAGTAAGTGTTTAACAGTTTCCCTATATTGCACAATATCACTATCATAAGAAAAGTTATTTAACTAAGAATATCAACTTCATTAATACTCTTTTGAATACGGAAACCACCAAACACTCTTGGAACCCCTCAAAAGCAAAAAGCTCTGTCTAATTCGCTATTGTACTCTAACGACGTAAATCTTGATCGCCACAGATGAAAACTCCATTTCTTATCTTTTAGATTTGCCGCATCTTTCTTTTGTATCACTTCAGTTTGCAAGGCCATCACTTGATGAATTACCCTTTTGTCCTTTTCCTTTGGGTAACTTTATTAAGAATTTATCCATTGTTGATTATTATTACACAAAAATTAATGGGGTGGGGCCGAGGGGTTTGGAGTGTGGGAGGAGGCTCAGGGCTGGGTCACAGGGTTGGAATGTGGGGGATGAGGGCTCTGGCTGGGGGTGCGGGCTCTGGGGTGGGGCTGGGGAGGAGGGGTTTGGGAGTGGTTCAGGGGGGAGGGGGTGAGGGCTCAGGCTGGGAGTGCGGGCTCTGGGATGGGGCTGGGCCAGGGATGAGGAGTTCAAACTTTGGGGTGCAGTAGGCAGGCTGCCCTGGGGCTGGGGCCGGGGTCAGAGAGTAGAACTCCCCCCAGCCCTCTTCCCACCGGCGGCAGCAGCGAGCTCCAGGGGAGGGGCCCCCCTCTCCTTCTCTTCTCCCCCCAGCACAACACTCACTCAAGCCCCAGGCTGCTGCTCAGGAGGTCCCTCCGAGTCACCTGCTGGGGGGGCGGGGCTGCTATGCTGCTATGCCTCCACCCCTCCTCCCTCCACAGGTGCAGCAGTCAGCCTGCCACTGGCGCTCCCTTAGTCAGCAGCGGCCAATGAGGGAGTGCAGCTGTGGAGCTTCAGGGGGCAGCCGCGTGCTGCGCAGGGCGCAGGTGAGGCAGGGATGCTCAGGGGAGGTGCGCAGGGGCAACAGGCGGGGGTGAGGGATGCTCCAGGGGAGGCGTGTGTGGGAGAGCACCGGCCCGAACATTGGTGGAGCTGGACTTCCGGGGTCCTGAATTTCTGGAGCATGGGTACCACGGGCCCATACAACTCACTGCCCCTGATGCAGGCAGATCCCTGCAGCTAACCCACTCATGTCACTTGGGCTCTGCATAGCTCTGGGATGTGTCTGCATAGAGCTCATTGTGGGATCCGGGCCTAATTCTGTCAAATTACAAAATTGGGCAAATAATTTGCTTGATATACTGGAAGAAAAGGGACTTTAAAATGGCCAAACTACCAATGGTGAAAAATCATGCATTCTGTTTGAGTGGTGAACATTTCAAACATCATCAGGCTGTTGACAAATATTCCTCATTGCTATCTGACAAGCTTGGTCATTTTACATCAAGCGATATAAAATTTTGTTCGGTATCCAATAATGTGATTTTGTAACAAATCTCATTTATCTTACCATGCTTAAGTTACTTATGTTAAAAATATTTAGTGCAAATATTTGTCATTTGTCACTTCATGACAAATTGACAGGCAAGGTGGCATATTACATAAAGACATCATTTGTTGTAATTATAGTACAATATTGTGCTCAAGGAGGAAAAATGGGGAAAATTTGAGATGCTCCAGATGCTTAAGAAGAAGCAGGGACTTTCTTCATCCACCATGGGCCATTTCATAGGTAAGTATATAAGTTGAATATAAAATGCCTAAAAAAACCTGGCTGAAGTGATGAGACAGCGTGCAGGGGGACAATGATCCTTTTATCTCCACGGATTCCCGTTCAAATTCTAATTGATTCACTAGTACAAATGAGTTTGGTGGAATCATCTTCTTAATATCTAATGGCCGTATGGGCCTGGATTCGGCACTATGACCACAGCTCAGGAGGTGGGATGTAAGGATGGCTTTAAGCTAGAGCCAGTCAAAAAAATTATAATTGGAACAGTTTGTCCAAAAAAATCAGTTTTGTCAAAATCAAAATATTTCTCAGGAATGTGTCGGTTCTGATAAAGTTTTTCAACAGGAAGAAGTCACAACATTTTGTTTTGATTTTGTTTTGACCTTTATAATATATTACAATTAATATTTTATAACAAAACAAAATGAATAAAATGAAACAATTTGTTGAATATATTTTTCATGTTGCAGAAAATTTTGGCTTTTTGTTTGAAAAAAAGTCAGTTTCCCACTGAATGGAAATTCAGGTTCCCAAGTAGCTCTACTGTAGGCCATCTGGTATTCCCCCTGATTTTGGGACAGGTCAGGTACTGGTCTGGATTCTGGCATAATTTAGAGCTGCCTGATATCCATTCAAGTGTATTCTGGATGCAGAAGGCCCTGCTGTTCTAATTTTTGAGGCTCAGCCAGATATAAGGTTCTAAGCTACCCAAGGATTCCTCTGGACTGCGTGACCTTCCTGTGATAGAGCACAAACCTTTTTACCAGAAATTTATTTGATTTGTGTTGCAGACCCTTTGACACAATAGGATGTCTATGTAGGACTATAGAGAAGTCACATAGCGACTAGAATTGTGTGTGGAAATATTACCACCATCTGCTTGCACTAAGCCTGGCTTAACCCAGTGTTAAATCCCTTATTTTAGGAGCAGCAAGTTACTCTCTCACTCAGACACTTCACAATGAATGAAAGGAAGAAGGAGGATCCGGGGAACTACAGGCCAGTCAGCCTCACCTCAGTCCCTGGAAAAATCATGGAGCAGGTCCTCAAGGAATCAATTCTGAAGCACTTAGAGGAGAGGAAAGTGATCAGGAACAGTCAGCATGGATTCACCAAGGGCAAATCATGCCTGACTAACCTAATTGCCTTCTATGAGGAGATAACTGGGTCTGTGGATGAGGGGAAAGCAGTGGATGTGTTATTCCTTGACTTTAACAAAGCTTTTGATACGGTCTCCCACAGTATTCTTGCTGGCAAGTTAAAGAAGTATGGGCTGGATGAATGGACCATAGGGTGGATAGAAAACTGGCTAGATCTTGGGCTCAACGGGTAGTGATCAATGGCTCCATGTCTAGTTGGCAGCCGGTATCAAGCGGAGTGCCCCAAGGGTTGGTCCTGGGGCCGGTTTTGTTCAATATCTTCATTAATGATCTGGAAGATGGCATGGACTGCACTCTCAGCAAGTTTGCAGATGACACTAAACTGGGAGGAGTGGTAGATACGCTGGAGGGTAGGGATAGGATACAGAGGGACCTAGACAAATTAGAGGATTGGGCCAAAAGAAACCTGATGAGGTTCAACAAGGACAAGTGCAGAGTCCTGCACTTAGGATGGAAGAATCCCATGCACTTCTACAGACTAGGGACCGAATGGCTAGGCAGCAGTTCTTCAGAAAAGGACCTAGGGGTTACAGTGGACAAGAAGCTAGATATGAGTCAACAGTGTGCCCTTGTTGCCAAGAAGGCTAACGGCATTTTGGCCTGTATAAGTCGGGGCATTGCCAGCAGATCGAGGGACATGATCATTCCCCTCTTTTCAACATTGATGAGGCCTCATCTGGAGTACTGTGTCCAGTTTTGGGCCCCACACTACAAGAAGGATGTGGAAAAATTGGAAAGAATCCAGCGGAGGGCAACAAAAATGATTAGGGGGCTGGAACACATGACTTATGAGGAGAGGCTGAGGGAACTGGGAGTGTTTAGTCTGCAAAAGAGAAGAATTAGGGGGGATTTGATAGCTACCTGAAAGGGGGTTCTAAAGACGATGGATCTAGACTGTTCTCAGTGGCACCAGATGACAGAACAAGGAGTAATGGTCTCAAGTTGCAGTGGGAGAGGTTTAGGTTGGATATTAGGAAAAACTTTTTCACTAGGAGGGTGGTGAAGCACTGGAACGGGTTACCTAGGGAGATGGTGGAATCTCCTTCCTTAGAGGTTTTTAAGGTCAGGCTTGACAAAGCCCTGGCTGGGATGATTTAGTTGAGAATTGGTCCTGCTTTGAGCAGTGGGTTGGACTAGATGTCCTCCTGAGGTCCCTTCCAACCCTGATATTCTATGATTCTATGAAATGGAAGTGCATTAGATGATATATATCTGTCCTTTGGTGTAATTACATAACAAAGACATTTCCGAATTATTTTTAAAAGGGAAAACAAAAAAATTCCTTAAAAACAATGTACAAAAAAACCCCTTACAAATAATACTGTCTGAGAAAGCACCCCCAAAATGAGGGCAAGGTTTTTTCTTTTCTGCCTCTAAACTTCACCATGCAAAGCAGAAATGAGTTAATATTATAGATATAAAGAGCTACATTTTACACTATACAACCCTATTGGCCTGGTGACTTAAAATGAATGGCCATCCATTCATTGGGGCATCCTATGCTGATGATGAATAGCAAGAAATGCCTCAACATTTTTTCCTCTATTCATTGCTTACATTTCTGGTACTCGTAATAATTGTCTGTTGTTTTCGTCATCAAGTTAGGGAAGGAGTGTGGTACCAACATTCACTCTTAGCACAGCCGAAAGGCTACCTGATCAAAAATTATATGCTATAGGACTCCTTGTGCTAAGACTGTCTTGGTAAACTTTCCAGCACTAATTTTCAGGAGTAGCAACTGGTGTTGTGTGAGTCCGTTTTTGGGAGTCCAACTTGAAACACCTGAAAGGGGTCTAATTTTCAGAAGATGGATACTCAGCACTTTCTGAAAATCAGAAGATGTGCACCCCAAAACTGGAAGATCTAAACTCATTTGTCACTTTTGCAAATGTGGGTCATCATTACCAGGCGCCCATGCTCTAGAGGACATTTGGAATAACGTGTTAGTATGCATCAATTTATCTAACAAATGGATTTGGGTTGAGGCATCCAAGAAACCAGGATGGAATTTTAGTGCTATTGAAGTCAACGGAATTTTGCCATTGACTTCAACTGAGCCAGGATTTCATCCTAGATTCGTGCATTAACTGTGAACAGCACTGTAACGGGGTGCAATCATCTCTCGTGAGCACCCCCTTGGCCGAGTGTGTGCACCTGCACACTCACTCTGTCTTCAGGCAGGGAGCCCTGGGGCACTGCTCTATCCCAGAGTAGGGACAATGTCTTTGCCCTCTTGGGGCTTCCTGGCTACAGTTCTCCAGCTGGGCCACTATAGTTCAGTTCCCCATCTGGGGTGCCTCAATGTCCAGGCCACTTCCCCCCAGTGGCTAATGGAGGGTGGGGGGAAACCCAGGCCCACCCACTACTCTGGGTCCCAGCCCAGGGACCCTGTAGATTGCAGCTGTCTGCTGTGTCCCTTTCACTATGTTGCACAGCTTCTCTAATTCCCTGGGCCACTTCCCCACAGCCCCACGCCATCTTCACCCTTACCTCCCACTACCCTTGTCCTAATGGAGTCCCAGCAATCAAATCAGGGCTCCTTCTCACTGCTTCTGGCAGTGCTGCCTTGTCCTGGGTTCTGTAGCTCCATCAGCCAGCCACACACCATTCACATTCCTACAGCTTCAGCAAGGAACTGAACTCCCTCTGGCCCTGCAACGCTTCTTATAGTAGGCTGCTGGGCCCTGATTGGTTGTGTGGACACAGCCTCTCTAGGCAGTTTGGAGGACACTCTGCACTGCCCTTTCTTAGGGTGGGGTGTGGCAGGGCCAGGAAGCCTCCAGCAGGGGGCCTACGAGGGTCTGGTATACCCCACCACAGTCACCAGAAGGATTCCTGAGTAAGCTTTCATTATTAATGCTGAAGATATGCTAAACGATTGTAGAACTAGATATACCTTTGAAAACAATAAGAAGCTGCCTTTAAAGTCTCTTTGGTGCATTTAAACCAGTGAAGTGCTCAGTGGAGGTAGAGAAGTATTCCTGATGAAGCTCCCAGGACCAGTTAAGTTTCACTTGCTCTCACTGAGCAAGTTACTACTCAGTGTCAGAGGGTGGCCATATCAGGCCTTGAGTATACATAGAAATCATATCTAGCTTGATATGTATTAACTCTCTCTTTCCACATTTCATTTCTCTTTGATCTCATTCTGATCTGAAAACTTTGTCTTTTGTTGTCTGGAGAGTCAGGATGCATATGTCTATTAAGGGCTTGTCTTCACTACTGGAGAGATCGACGCTGCTGCAATCGATGCAGCAGGTGTCAATTTAGGGGGTCTAGTGAAGACCCACTAAATCGACAGTAGAGCGCTCTCTGGTCGACTCTGGTACTCTAGCTCGCTGAGAAGAGTAAGGTAAGTCAACGCGAGAGCAACTCCCATTGACACAGAGCAGTGAAGACATCATGGTAAGTCAACCTAAACTACGTCGACTCCGGTTATGTTATTCAGGTAGCTGGAGTAACGTAACTTAGGTCGACTTACTCCGGTAGTGTAGGCAAGGCCTAATTGCTTTGTACAGAGAGATTGTTGTTCACATGTTTAAACAGCGAATGTTCATTCTTATTAACATTTGGGAAGTTCAGCACTGGCAGCAGTGCTTTCCTGATGGTAATCTGTCTGATATGGAAGATAATTCCTTACGCCCCCGCCCCTGCAGTTTTTGCCAGTTTTGCCAGTTCTAAGCACATAAATAAGTTTAGCCAATATATTCCAGCATAAAAAGAGTGTTAATTTGAGAGAGAGAGAGAGAGAGAATGAATGAGTCAATTGGATATTTTGGCTAGGATACAAGTGTTCATAATATCTTTTTGTGCTACTAAAATGTTATCTCCCATATGCAAGCTAATGAACACCAGTAGATGCAGAAGAAGTTTAGTTTAACAACTCTTCCAAAGCATGGCAGATTCTGCAGCTGCACAGCATCCTGCATAACTACAATAAGGGCTTGATGTCTTAAGGAGCCTTAGCCATGCCGGAGGACTGAGAGGAAGGAATAAGGGACACCATGCAAGTGGTGGTGGTAGCTGAAGCCACTGCGATACAGAAGCCAGCATAATGCCTCAGTGGTGTCTTGGGGAGAGCTTTTATCTTCAGCAGTTTCCACACCTGTGTAACAGAGTGGTTTGTGCTCTCTCCTTGTGCTAGCTGGTACTGGGGAAGAAATGACCACACAATGAGTATTGCCAACCCCAAGCATTCAAAATCATGAGGCAGGCCCCCAAACATCACAAGATTGTACATTTGAGGCTGTTTATTTGTATTCTGATTTTTGTGACTTTATGGTTGTTTTCAAGTATTTCTCTGCATCTAATGGAAGTTTTGCCACTGAGGCCAGGGTTTCGCCCATAACCATGTTTAAAAAAAAAAAACAAAGCAGAGACTCTGGCATCTGGGGCTTTAAGAAAAAGACCAATAATGTGAGACTCGCATTAAAATTCCAGAAGTTGGGAACACTGCACTATCCTGTCCAGATGTGGGACTTTCAGCACCCTCTTCCTAAGGAAACAAAAAAGAAGAGAGAATCCCTTGTATTCCGAGGGTATACGGTGCCAAGTCATTGTTGCTTCCTTTGTGGGTACACCCGGTACCTCCTCCCTGCTTCCATCTAGTGCATATACCCCTGTATAGCAGCCAGACCTGGACCCCAACAGTTAAAGTTTGGTAACAACTTAGGTACAGAACAGTAAATCAACAGGAAATAAGATATAGGAGGATATAGTTCTAGGGCTAACATACAGCACAGTATTATTATAAAAGCTCTCTCTTCCAGTCTCTATCAGACAAGTGTCAGTGGAGAATAGATCCATATTGTATCTTTTGCACTGAATTATGCTCAGTAAAAAGTAAAATTGTATATTCTACAAGCCATGGAAATATAGGGTGGAATTCTTGAAAGTGCCAGAGTGACTTAGGAACAGAAGTTTCATGAAAAGTCAATAGGATTTATGCTCCTGACTTAGGCCACTTAGGTGCTTTTGAAGACCCATCTATACTCTTATAGAAGACACCTAAGAATGTAATGGGGATGAAACAAAAAAGGCCATATAGAAATTGCTCTAATAACCTGGAGATCTGAATAGAAAATGGTAACCTTTCTAGAGAATTTTTAAAATCATCCCATAGAAATCCAGGGTGACCAGTATCCACCTAACCTGCTTCCACTAAAATCAAAGGTAAACTCCCATTGACTTCAATCAGAGAAGACTTAGGTCAATATTGAATGCTTTTGGAAAGGAAATCACACCCCAAAGCAGGGGATACGATTCTCTATTGAATTCTATAGGAGGGTTTCACAAAAATTCTATAGAAAGGCTGTCATTTGCTATTCAATTCTATAGAGGCTTTTCCCAAGGAAAGATAGAAGACTCTTTGCATAGTGATTTATTTTCTGCTGTACCTGTCATTCCCAGAATGTAGGCAATTATTATTTCTGCTAGACACCTAACAGTACAGATAGACAGACATGATACTTGCCCTGAGGAGTTTACAATCTAAGGCTCCAAATTCTGTAATTTATAACCCGCAGGCGATGTCCACACAAAGCCAACTGCAATGAATAGCCTGTACACACATGCTATCAGTTGAAGTTTAGGGCCTAATATAGGCTACCCTTTTACCCCAAAATGTTGGGGCCATTTCCAAAAATCTCTGGGATAGCTCTTTAGCTGTGAATGTGTATAACTATCACTTTCCTTTATAGGGGACTAGAAAGCAACTCCATCATTTGTCTCTTTTACCCTCTCTGCATGTGTGCTCAAAGGACCTAATTATTACCACCCTCCATTGTTACCCTGAAATTACACAAAGTAATTTCCACTGTGCTGGGTGGGCTACATCATAAAAATATTATGATGGAAGGTGTTAATGGCTGCCATCAAGCACCTCTTTATAGATAATCACAGACCTGGTTAAAGCCTGGTTCTTTCAGGGTAATGGAAGGAACAGTTAAGTGCCTTTATGTAGTGAGATAGCTGGAAACAATAGAAGCCACCACCCAAGGGAATGGTCACTATTCCGAACCAAAATTGCATTGGTTGAAAGCATTCCTTGATTACAAATACAGGGATGAGAGATCATTTGTGAACTGCATGTGGAGGAAAATGCCAGCAGACAGGGAGTGAAGTGAGTGTGTCCCTGAGAGGGAACAGAGACACAGAGCTTTTGGGGCTTGGGAATTTCTAAGTAAGGTAACTGCCTGCTGTTTGTTTCTACAGTGTTCAGGAAACAGGACTCTCCATATGTTTTTTGTAAATGAACAGGATTTCACATACTTGACTCATACTATCAATGCCCTCTCCTAGTGGAAAAAAAGCTGCAGTGCCCCAAACATTGGCTATCTGCTCAGGCCAAAGAGGCAATAACAAACAATTTAGCAATATTAGCACCTCTCACTACACTGTTAGAAAATATTGATTTCATAAGTAAATACGTTGTCTACCATTTCTATCCTCCATGCTTCAATCCTATTTGCTATACATTCCATATTTTACAACTTTTAAAAGTGAATTGCCCATTGTCCCTCTTAACAAATGTGGCTTAAACATAACAAACAGGGGTGGATTTGTGCTGAGATTATATATGGACTGGCAACAACTGTTACTGTACCATGCATCTATCAATAGCTGTTTATTTTATTTTAAATCTGTAAAAAACATTTCCTTCTAATCCCTTGATCTGTACAGTAATTTCCTTTTGTTCCAAGCTGTTAAAGGTGTCTTTGAACTACTCAGAAGGAATATTCGTGTTCCCTCAAGACAGGGCTACTTTCATCATAAAAAATGAACACAGAAATCAAAGCAAAACACCAAAGGTGGGTGAACTCTGCACTACAACAGGATAAGAGTCTGGATGGCTGTGGAAAACTGCCAGTCATTATGGTTTTAAATTGCTCTTGATTTGTGCAGGGGAACAGACCAAGTGCACTGCACCTTAATCTTTCTTCAGAGTTATCTTTTGTGTTTATTTTCTGCTCTCAGGATCTCTAAAATTCTACTCACTCTTTGTCACTGCCAGGAAAAAACAACAACCTGCAAGCTCTCCTCTTGTTGATAAGCAGGTCTGGTTACTTATGGATAGATATCCTGTTGTGCTCGCCTCCTGTGGTCTTGAATTTTGTTATTGGTCCAACCCCAGTGCTCTCGGGTCAGCAGTCTTCACAAAATACGTTTACATGAAAATCTGTCAGTTTGGGCTCTAAAAATAGCAAATAACCACCTATCTGCATGCTTCTGTGTGAAAAACCATGTAACCAGAAGAAAATCTTCAAAATCTGGAATGAGACGCAAGATCCTCAGATTGTAATCACAGAGAACATCCACTTTTGAAGCGTAATGTGTATAGACACTGATGTGTTTGCAACATTAATGGAGCAGCAAAAGGAACATGCAAAAACAACAACAAAAACCCCAACAATTTGGAGGCATTGTCAAGAAAAAAGAATAAAAACATAAGACTCGATCTGGTGCTAGTGTAAATCAGCATAGCTCCACTGGAGATAAAGAAGCTATGCCAGTTCACCCCAGCTAAGGTCCGTGATTCAGGCAGCTAAAGAAAAATATAAAATAAAGTAAAAAGCATAGGCTCTGAACAGCTGAAAATGTTTTGGGCTAGTTGGTTTCAGGTAATTACTGGGATTAAATTATAGTGTATTTGATTTACAATGCAATTTTTGGAATAAAATGGCAATTTCTATTTATTTGTCTGAACAGGAAGTGGTGTTATACGAGTTTCATGCTATTTTTCACTTGAACACAAACTCACATAACTAAGCCAAAATTATCTGGTCTTTTTTTGCAATTAAAGAAAAATACTCTTTTGTAATGGGCACTTCTTGGTTATGCTGTTCTGTGAAATGTGTGACTTTGCAAAGAATAGGAAAGAGATGAAAACCTCCAAGATGTATTATTTAAAAAGAAAAGAAAAGATCGCTAATCTAAACAAAATCAGAGAAAAAAAACCCTCAGAAAATATTTCAGAAAAGGAGTATATTTAATTGACTGCAGCCTCAGGAGAGGCAATTTTTGTGCCAACAAGTTATGTGGATTTTATGTGCCTATTAGTCTGCTATTCAATTAAAAAATGTGCACTTACCATGGCAACTCCTGCGTCTCATGATACAAATGCTAATTCTGAGATATTTCTATAAAAGCACCTTCTTAAAACATATGCAAACACCACCAGCCATGATCTCTAGGTGTTAACAGTCACTAAAAGGAAAGGTAGTAAAGCACACAGATGAAGTGCCCGGTTTTATAATTAATTCTTTTTATAGTATAATTCTAATTCTGAAATACAGACCTACTTCCACACAGGAACATACCAGGATAAATCATATACATTACAGTAAGCCACTGTAGAGTCCTGTAAAAGGAAAATGTCTATTTTTTAAAAGAGTCCTATATGAATGGATTCAAGATAGCAATGTTAAATAATTTCCCCCTCTGTTTCAAATCTATTTGATGTCCTTTCTTGTTTTCCTTTAGAAAATGAATAAGATTTACTCAGCCTGAGACCCATGAGTCCAGGTTAGCTGACACGGGCCAGCCATGGGTGTTTAATTGTGGTGTAGACATACCCAATGAGTGCAGTGCACAGGCCTTAGTTGTGTAGAACAGTTACTATGAAAAATAGACCAAACTTGTAGGTACTTCCAAAGCCAGAGGGATTCAGTGTGGCATGATAGGTTAGAAAGATTTTGTATTTTGACTAGTTAACCTACTTCCAAATCACGGCAGCTGCCATGTTAAAGGACATCACACTTAGAAATTTTGCCCTAGTATTTATTCTTATAGAGATGTCACCCTAGAAGTGACCTAGGTCAATTTGCTAATACAATATTTCCTCTGAAGCTACTTGAGACACAGATGACAAACAGAGGCTTATCTTCAAAGACCATTATATTGAAATGACACAGACATATGAGCCCACAGAATATTCATAAGCCCTCTCTAGCAGTACAGACTATGTATGTGTGTGTTCCTGGAATCAGTAGGGAGTGATTAATACAAAAATCCCAAGGCTGGCTGTGCAGATAGCCAGTCTTTGAAGCCCAACCAACCCAGGGGATAGCGAGATGGACTGGTTTTACCAGTTTGCAGGAGGCTGGGAGACAAAGCAGAACTTCTGGTATAAAAGGCTGAGTTCAACCTGATAGAGTCGCCTTCTTTCTGATCCAGCAAAAAGACAAATATCTGGTCCAAAAGGGGTGTGTATGGGTGTAGAGTGAGGGATGACACAATCCTTGCTGAAGTGTTCAAAGGATTTTGGCCCGCTAGAGCCCCATAGGACAGATTTTGGACCAATTTTTGATATGTGTAGGTCTATTTATTTGTTTTGATATTGTTTCGCAGAATGTTTTTTATTTCTGAGTAAATATATTCTGCTCAGAAAGAGCTGGGTGATCACTTGTCATCATTCTCAGAGAGAAAGCAAAGCACAGATGCTGGCTTTTAGGCAGACTGGCTTGCTGGGGATATCAGCTTGTGATCTGAAAAGTGAGCTTTGAGTTTCCTGCCCCTGAGCCTATAACACATTTTAGGGCCAAATTCTAAGCTCATTTACCTCTTGTTCTCACGTCACAGAGCTCTCCTCCTCCAAGCTCTCCACTTGCCCCTACAAGTCCATTTGATCCCCTCTCCAGGTCTTCCTCACCCCCACTCTCATCCCCTTCCTTTCACTTCTTCTTAATGACTCACTCTCTTCTGGCTCTTTCCCCTCACAATACAAGCAAGTTCAAGTCTCTCACATCTTGAAACTTCCCACCCTTGACCCCACTTGCTTCTCCAGCTCCCTCTCCCCCTTCTTCCTTCCATTTTAGCGCTCATTAAATGTGCTGTCTACAATTACTGCCTGGAGTTCTGCTCCTCCAATTCTATTATGTATGAATTCCATTCTGAATGAGGGAGTCAACCTAGTGACAGAGGATATGGTAAAAGCTAATGTACTCAATGCTTTTTTTGCCTCTGTCTTCACAAACAAGCAGCTCCCAGACTACTGCACTGGGCAGCACAGCATGGGGACAAGGTGACCAGCCCTCTGTGGAGAAAGAAGTGGTTCAGGACTATTTAGAAAAGCTGGATGAGCACGAGTCCATGGGCCGGATGCGCTTCATCCGAGGATGATAAAGGAGTTGGCGGATGTGATTGCAGAGCCATTGGCCATTATCTTTGGAAACTCATGGCGATCGGGGGAGGTCCCAAATGACTGGGAAAAGGCTAATGTAGTGCCTGTCTTTAAAAAAGGGAAGGAGGAGGATCCGGGGAACTACAGGCCAGTCAGCCTCACCTCAGTCCCTGGAAAAATCATGGAGCAGGTCCTCAAGGAATCAATTCTTCCATAGAGGTTTTTAAGGTCAGGCTTGACAAAGTCTTGGCTGGGATGATTTAGTTGGGGATTGGTCCTGCTTTGAGCAGGGGGTTGGACTAGATGACCTCCTGAGGTCCCTTCTAACCCTGACATTCTATGATTCTATATTCTCTCCATACTGGCTTCTGGCCTTTGTAATCCACTGAAACTATTCTTGTCTAAATCTCTAATGACCTTTTCCTAGCTAAAGCACAGAACCGTTACTCTATCCTGAACTTCTTCAACCTATCAGCCACCTTTGACAGCTCTTCTCCTTGAAACCTTGTCCCCCTCCTCAACCTTAGCTTCAGCGACTCTGTCTTCTCCTGGTTATTCTCCACCCCTCTAATTGCTCCTTCAGTGTGTCCTTTGGAGAATGCTCCTCATCCCCCTCCAACTTCTGCAGGACGTTCCAGGTTTCCTTGGTCCCATTCTCTTCTTCCTCACTACCTTATATCTGAATAATCTCATCCACAAACTCAAATTCAGCTACCATCTCAATGCTGAGGACTCACTGATCTCTACTCCTGTCTCCTTCTGTCACAAACTAAAATCTTAACTTGTCCCTCTAGCATTTTGTTGTGGGTGTCTAGACAGCAGCTTAAGATCATGATAGCTTAAACAGAACTTTTTCCACAACCTCCCAAAAATTCTCCCTCCTCTTGACCACTTCGACAACACCACCATCCTGCCTTTCACTCAGTCCTGTAACCTGGACATCCTCTTTGACTTGAACCTTTCTCTAGGTCTTCACACCCAGGTCATGTTTATATTTTGTCTGCTCTTTCTGCACGGCATCTCTAAAATATAGCCTTTCCAATTGATACACACCGCTAAAACTCTCTTCAGACTCTGGATTACCACATCCTTTTCTCTGGTCTTGACAAATGCAGTCTTGCCCAGCTCATGTCCATTCACAATGCTGCTGCAAAGAATATTTCCCTAACCCATTGCTTTGACCACGCCACCCTCTTCTTTGCATCCATCCACTGGTTCCCTCTCCTCCATTGATGCAACATAAGCAGCTTGTCTTAACTAGAGCTGCGGGGAGAAAGTTATTGACATTTTGCACAAAATAGGATTATTTCAAAATTTGGTTTAATTCTGATTTGCAAAAAAAAAAAAAGAAAGAAATTCTCCAAGACACAGCATTTCTCTGTCTCTAGTGAAGACAAGCAAATTATGTTTGATGCATGGCAGGCTACCTGGAGCCAGAGTCCCTGCACACCTTGGGAGATTTGGCTGCAGAGAAACCACACTCCCAGGCTCCTGGATCCCTCTTAATCCTGCCTGGCAGGCTACAGGATCCCAGCTGGTGAGCAGTGGAGGAGCTGGCATCCTGCAAGTCCCACCAGTGATGGAGGATTTGGCATTTCAGCTTTCAGGCTCCTGGTTTCCCATCAGACTGTCTGGCAGGCTGCCAAGGAGCTGGGAGCCTGAAACCCTAAAAGCCCCATCAGAGCTGGGAACTTCGGCACTTGGGACCTGCAGCTTGCAGGCTCCAAGAGAGACAAGCAATTGATCTGACAGTCAAATTTTGAAACCTTCCACTTTCAAGGCTATTAATAGGCATGGTTAGGCTACTGGTGCACTGATCCCATTGCCTAGCAGCTCACCAATGTTGTGTCTCATTGTTTTCTTATACTCTCCTGTGTGTATCTATCTATTGTTTCTCAATTTACGCTTACATTGTAGGCTCTTTGGGGCAGGAATTGTCTTTTTTGTTCTGTGTTTGTTCAGCATAATTGGGTCCGCCATGACTAGTGTGTCTAGGCCTTATGGTAAAACAAATATATACTGCTAATATTACAACCTGTGCAATCTCACTGTAGTCAGACACAGTTGGCAGAAACTAGGACTTGACAAGAGGGGAGGATCACTTGAAATTGCCCTCTTCTGTTCATTCCCTCTGAAGCATCCAGTACTGGCCACTGTCAGAAGATGGGATACTGAGCTAGATGGATCATTGGTCTGACCCAATATGGCCGTTGTTATGTTCTTACATTTCCAATGACAGCAGAATTTGGTCCTGTAACTGGAATTAAGTTAAACTATTTTGCTGATTATTCCTGAGCCAGAATAGAATCCTCCCTCTCTTATAGCTGTTTTGTTGATTCTGCAGTGTTCACATCAGTAAAAACTAAATTTGTCAGTAAAATAAGCAGATATAACTGAATATACATGGTAGCAGATCACTTGAAGGTGGTACCATTTTACACAGTTGCTTTTCAGATTAGAGCCATATTTTCAAGAAAATCGTCTCTTACCTTGCTTAGGTTTCTTAATTTCTCTCTCCTTCTTATTTACCTGATGATGGAATGCCTTAATGTATCTACCTTTTAAGGTCTATACACCAATATGCTATATAATTTGTGCCATATGTCATCTTCTTTCTTGTATTTATAAATTTCAGTATGTCAAATGTTGAGGTATAATATGAAATACAGTTGCAAGAATGTCTGGTATATCAAATTAAATTCCAGACAGGCTCATCTTTTGAAGATGTTGTGTAAGTTTCCTTTGAGGATGAGGACTGAGAGGTCAGATATAGAGTGATCACTTTGTGGAAAGAGTTCACCCACAGGTGATATGGTATTTTTTGTCTTTTATCATTTTGCTGTGTGAGTTCATTATCACCATATCACCTGTGGGTGAACACTTTCCACAAAGCGATCACTCTATATCTGACCACTCAGTCCTCATCCTCAAAGGAAACTTGCACAACACCTTCAAAAGATGAACCTGGGAGCTTAAATTCATAACTTTTCTAGATACTAAAAATCATGAACTCAACAGACACACTGGATTTATGACTTTGTTGCAACAATCTAAAATCCACTTAACCTCCTTCTCTTCCTCCCACTCCTCAGGTTCTTTTCTTCCTATGACTGGAGAGATGCTAATGGACCACTTCACCTTAAATGGTCCCTTGAAATAAGTATTTATCTCCTCATGCTAAATAATCTTTTCCATCTTGCATTTAGCTGTGACATTCTAAGTACATTTCCCAGATCTGAAGAAGAGTTCTGTTCAAGCTCATCTCTCTCTCCAATTGAAGTTGGTCTAAAACAGTGGTTCTCAAACTTGGGCCGCCGCTTGTTCGGGGAAAGCCCCTGGCGGGCTGGTTTGTTTACCTGCCGCATCTGCAGATTCGGCCGATCGCGGCTCCCATTGGCCGCGGTTCGCCGCTCCAGGCCAATGGGGGCTGCAGGAAGGGCGGCCAGCAAGTCCCTCAGCCCGCGCCGCTTCCTGCAGCCCCTATTGGCCCGGAGCTGCGAAC
>NW_020664562.1:30572791-30609061 GCF_002925995.2 Terrapene triunguis | reverse complement strand
CCTCGGCCCGCGCCGCTTCCTGCAGCCCCCATTGGCCTGGAGCGGCGAACCGCGGCCAGTGGGAGCCGTGATCAGCCAAACCTGCGGACGCGGCAGGTAAACAAACCGGCCCGGCCCGCCAGGGGCTTTCCCTGAACAAGCGGTGGCCCAAGTTTGAGAACCACTGGTCTAAAAGATATTACCTCACCCACCTAGTGTGTCTACTATCATGTGACCAACACAGCATACTCCTCAGTAAGTAATGTAAATTGTGCTTTATGAACTACATTCTGGTGTTAGTCCACAGAAAGTTTTGAAGATGCTGGATATGGAAGTACTGTACTATGGGCACAGGTACTTGGAAATATTGTAGCTAATCCCACTCCAGGGAGGAACAATTCTGAACTGCTTTTTCACATGATGGATGTGAGTGATTTTCATGAGCAAGCTACAATGTCCTGTTTGTATCACATCTCTGCAATCCTGGGAAGGGAAAGTAGATAAAAACTTCAATTTTTATACAAACCCTTTAAAGTCTTTAAATTGGACACTGCCACTTTAAAGACCCACACCAGGTTAAGATTCGTGTTTCACTGAATTCCTGCTATTGTAATGAGCCCTGAACATCAGGCTGAGAATGTGATCAATACAATTAATCACCAGTCCATGCACAATTTCAATAACACAAAAATTGCACACAGTTTGATTGTCTAACTAAAACCAATATTTCATGCAATGGAAAGGGTGAAGTTTCCATGCATAACAAAAAAAGAGTCTGAGTTTAAAAAAAAAACCTGGCAGTCAGCAGGGCCACGTGAAGGTGAATGCATAAATCACATAACTAGACCATCTGTTAGAAAAAACTTAACGGGAATTAAGTGGCCCATATTTTCTAAAAATATCTTTTGTTGCAGTGTGCAGAAGTACATCTCAAGAAGTGACTGATGAAGAATATTGGAATTGGATTTTAATTAGGAAGCTTTGGATTTGGAATACAATGCGAGCTCAGTCAAACTATCAGAAATATGAGCTTATTAGCAGAGAAATGGGAATGAATATAAATGTGCACTACCCTCTTTCAGTAGTTTAACAACGTATACCTCCTTGTCGAGAGCAAGGAATGGGATTAAGGAATACATACTTTACAAGTTATAGCGAGTGGGCACCGAAGTGTGCACAGAAGCTCCCCTCCAGTGGGCCCGATACACCAATGTGATTTAAATTTCTGGTACTCTTTTCAGAAGACTGTGAAATTCACTATCAAAAATTTTTCTTAAAAAAATAGAGTTGAAGGTATATTTCAGTGGAGAGATAGTCACCTTGTAAATGGGGTATTTACCAGAAAGCATAAGCATAGCTCTGGTGTATGGGGGAAGCTCCCTGGATCATATGGAGGGTACTCTCACGATTTTGATTTTCAACACTGTCTTCTATAGAAGAAGATGGTCCAATGGTTGAGGGCACTGGCCTGGGATATGAGAGATCCAGGTTCAATTTGCTGCTACGCCGCAGACTTCCTTGGGCAAATCACTGAGCCTCTCCATGCTTCAGTCCCCCATCTGTAAAATGGGGGTCTTGGAGAGGAGATGGACACAGCTGGGATAAACCCATCCATTGAAATATCGTGTGAGTGATACCCCTATGATCAGCTGGATCACGGAATACATGCACACACTGCAGTATCATCACTACCACCTCTTTCCAGATTCACCTCCAACACTAACCAGTGGGAACAAATTAGGGCAGAGGAAGGCTGGGTTACTTTCTCTCCCTCACATCCCTGGTTTGTACACTGCACTATAAGAGCTTTAGGGACCATCTTTTTGTTATCTGGTTATACAGTGCTTAGCATCATAGGGGCCTGGTCTCTGATTAGTGCTTGTAGGCACTACTGCAATACAAATAGTAACTTTTTAAAATAAAAAAGGGGCAATTTGAGGACTGGGGTAGCACAGACAGACTTCCAGTTTCATTAGGGAAGAGACATGTTCACAGACTATGGTGATAGGCATGGTATAAAACTCTACACAGAATAGGGGAGATGAGATTTAGGGATTGAGTGAGATGTTCTGAGGAAAAGGGGGTGGCGTATGGACTCTGATGGGGGCAAAAAAGAAAGAGGCTAGAATGTAGAGAAAATGTAAAAAGTGAAAATAAATGTGTACAACTGAAGATGGGCATCTTGAATGAGGAAAGAGGAGAAAAGACTGATCTTTGGGAAATAGTGAACAGAAATTTGTAAAAGGCAGTAAAATACACATTTTTAAAACCTTGGGTCTATTCCTGGCTCTGCAACAACCTGCTCTGTGATCTTCACCTCTCTGTGCCTCAGTTTACCTCTCCCGCCTTTTGTTTGTCTTGTCTATGTATTGTAAGCTTTTCAGGAAAGGAACCATCTCATATTATGTATTTGTATAGTGCCTAGCACAATCGGGCCCTTTATCTCACAGAAGCACCAAGATGCCCCAGCTAACTCAAATAGATTTTGGGGACAGCTGGTCAGGAATTTTCCATCTCAATAACTTTTAAAAATTGAAAATGAAGTTTCCGCAAAACCAAATTTTTCCATAGGAAAATTTCATCATCATCAAAAAAATTAAAATTTTCCACCAGAAAAATCAAAATTAAATATTTATTTTGTTCCAGGTCAGTTCAATCTGAAAGGAAACATTGGTTTACTGAATGGATTCAAAAAGTTTTGTAAACTGAATATTCCTATTGAGTGCACTGCTTACAGAGTGTAGTTTAGATTCCTGATACCCCCTTCTTTCCTATGGGTTGGTTTCCCTAGCTGGACTACATCTTCCATGATGTAACACTGGTGACTGAAATGGTGTGGTCACATGGCTGCAGTGCTTCATGGGAAATGTAGTCCAGCTGGGTAGCTCATGGTCACTGAACTATAACTGCCATGAGGCAATGCAGTTTAGCACTGAACTGACTCAAAAAATGAAATGTTTCACGATTTCCAAGTAGAAATTTTTCAGAACTTTTTGTTCCATTAAAAGTTTCGATATTTCAACTTTTTATTCTGACCCAGGGCAAAAATGAATGTTGAACTATCAGAATTTCCTATAGGATGGAAATTCCAATTTTTGCTCAGCCCTATTATTGGGCATCAGGTATTGGCTCTTATCAATGTATTCTATGTATCATTCCCAGATCTCAGGAGGGTAAGAGACTACAGTGGAAAGGGCTGGGTAAGAAAGCAACACTGGAGGCGGGGGGGGGGGGCGGGGGGGGGAAATCAGGCTGTAGTAGAAGGAAGTAGATGAGGGAAGCAGTTTCTAGGGCCAAGAAAGGAGTTAAGTGTAAAGAGCCAGCAGAGGGTCTTTTGAACAAGTGAAGTTCTATAAAACTGCTAAAAATCTGTATTAAGTCTTTGGGCATAGGCAGTGATGGGAGGAGAGTCGGGCCATAGTTAAACTGGCTGCTATTACAAAGTGGTGGTGGTGGGTGGGGGGCATTTTATTGTTATCTCTGGTGTGTGGGAGGGAGTAGGCTCCCTATGCAAAGTATGAGGCAATGCCTAGAAATTTATATTATATTGCAGAAAGAAAATGAGCATATATAGAGCATTAAATCACAGAAGCGAACATTTTATTTGTTTGTTCAGGTGCTGGGTGTTTCTTGTGGAATATATTTCACAGTCTATCTTACTCTAATTGTTAATGCACATGAAATACCTAAAAAGGAATGTTGATTTTTTTTTTTTTTAAAAAAAGCTGTTTCGGGTCAATCAATCACTTGCAAGGCTGGCAATGTCTGGGAGTTCTGAAGAGGTAGCACACTCAGGGTATGTCTACACTACGAGGGTAGTTCGATTTCACTTAAATCGAATATGTGGAATCGATATTGCAAAGTCGAACGTGTGTGTCCACACTAAGGACAGTAATTCGACTTTGTGAGTCCACACTAACGGGGCAAGCGTCGACATTGGAAGCGGTGCACTGTGGGCAGCTATCCCACAGTTCCCGCAGTCCTCGCTGCCCATTGGAATTCTGGGTCGAGCCGCCAATGCCTTCTGGGTAAAAAAATGTGTCGAGGGTGCTTTTGGGTAACTGTCGTCATCCGTCCGTCACTACCGCTCTCCCTCCCTCCCTGAAAGCGCCGGCGGGAAATCAGTTCGCGCACTTTTCTGGTCAGTGACAGCGCGGACGCCACAGCACTGCGATCATGGAGCCCGCTGCGACCATCGCTGCAGTTGTGGCCGTTGTCAACGCCTCGCAGCTTCTCATCCACCTTTCCCAGAGGCAGATATAGAGAAATCAGGCGAGGAGGCTACGGCACCGCGGTGAGGGCCTGAAGTATGAGAGTAGCACAGAGCTGTCAGAAACCATGAGACCCAGCGCTGAGGACATCACGGTGGCAATGGGTCATGTGGATATTGTGGAACGGCGATTCTGGGCCCGGGAAACAAGCACGGACTGGTGGGACCGCATAGTGCTGCAGGTCTGGGATGAATCCCAGTGGCTGCGAAACTTTCGCATGCGGAAGGGGACTTTCCTCGAACTTTGTGAGTTGCTGTCCCCTGCCCTGAAGCGCAATGACACCCGGATGCGAGCAGCCCTGACTGTCCAGAAGCGAGTGGCCATAGTCCTCTGGAAGCTTGCAATGCCGGACAGCTACCGGTCAGTCGCGAACCACTTTGGTGTGGGCAAATCTACTGTGGGGGTTGTTGTGATGCAAGTAGCCAACGCAATCGTTGAGGTACTGCTCTCAAAGGTAGTGACCCTGGGAAACGCGCAGGCCATCATAGATGGCTTCGCCGCGATGGGATTCCCAAACTGCGGTGGGGCTATAGATGGAACTCACATCCCTATCCTGAGACCACCAGGCCAGCCAGTACATCAATAGAAAGGGCTACTTTTCAATGGTGCTGCAAGCACTGGTGGACCATAGGGGACGTTTTACCAACATCAACGTCGGATGGCCGGGCAAGGTTCATGACGCTCGCGTGTTCAGGAACTCTGGTCTGTTTAGACGGCTGCAGGAAGGTATTTACTTCCCGGACCACAAAATAAGTCTTGGGGATGTGGAGATGCCTACAGTGATCCTCGGGGACCCAGCCTACCGGCTAATGCCCTGGCTCATGAAGCCCTATACTGGCGCCCTGGACACAGAAAAAGAACTGTTCAACTACCAGCTGAGCAAGTGCAGAATGGTGGTGGAGTGTGCTTTTGGCCATCTCAAGGGGAGATGGAGAAGCTTACTGACTCGCTGTGATCTCAGTGAAACCAATATCCCCATTGTTATAGCAGCTTGCTGTGTGCTCCACAATCTCTGTGAGAGCAAGGGGGAGACCTTTATGGTGGGGTGGGAGGTTGAGGCAAATACCCTGGCTTCAGATTACGCCCAGCCAGACAGCCGGGCGATTAGAAGAGCCCAGCGGGACGCGCTGTGCATCCGGGAGGCTTTGAAAGCTAGGTTCCATAGTGAGCAGGGTAACCAGTGACTGTTAAGTTTGTGGACACAGAAGCTGAACCTGCCCCCGTTTCTTTACCCAGTTTATGTTGACTATCCTCTCCAGCTACATACCCCCTTCACCCCCTTCCCAAAAAAGTAAAATCAGTTCTATTTTCTTAATGAACACCGTTGTCTTTATTACTGTTTTCGCGGGAATGTTTTAAACCTGGGACGCAGACTGTGCTGGGGGGCGGGTGTAGTGTGGTGATGCAAATGATGCCTCTAAACTCCTGGAATGACAGGCTCCGCAGTGGTGGACTGGTTGTTTCAATGGAGCCTGCCAGCCGTCCTGAGCGGGACTGCGTGTATGTGTCGGCTATGTGACTTTCTGGCAGGGGGAGGAGGGTTACAGATCCCCTGCTGTGTGGCTCTGTGATCCAGGATAAGGACCGCTGCATAAGATCTGTAACTTCCCTCCCCCGCCACAAAGTCACACAGCAAACCCCCCCGCCACAGAACATGAAAACCACCTCTGACTGAAGACTGACCAGGGTAACTAGTAACTGCACTGTGTATGTGCCCTGCTGCTGGACCTTCCCCCGCCTCTGTACCCTGCTAAAGGTGACTATACTGTCCAATTACCAACCACCTTCCCCCCCTTCACACAGACTCTCCTCCAAAAGAAAATGATGGAAACAGTAATTAACAGAAACGTATATTTTATTAGTAACAACACATGAAACAGGGGGGTTGGAACTTGGACGGGGGCTTGTGTGAGGTGGGTAGGAAAGGACTTTTCAAAGTTTGGGGAATGAGAGCCTTCTAGTGCTACAGCACTCTGCAGGGGTGGAGTGAAACTTTTCACGGCCCCTGCCGCCCCTCCTTCTTTGGACTTTGGGTGAGGGGGGTATGGGACTTGGTGGCGGGGGAGGGTGGTTACAGATGCACTGCAGCGGGGCTCTCTCCTCCTGCCTCCGGTCCTGCAGAACATCCACAAGGCGCCGGAGCGTGTCCGTTTGCTCCCTCATCAGTCCAAGCAGCATTTGAGTCGCCTGCTGGTCTTCCTGACGCCACCTCTCCTCCCGTTCCATGTTTGCTCTGTGCATTTGGGACAAGTTCTCCCTCCACTGTGTCTGCTGGGCTGCCTGGGCTCGGGAGCAGAACATTAGTTCTGAGAACATGTCCTCCCGCGTCTTCTTCTTCCTCCGCCTAATCTGCGCTAGCCTCTGGGACTGTGATGCCACGCTGGGTTGGGAGACAGTCGCAGATGTGGCTGTGGGAATGGGAAAAAGGGAGTAAATTCCTCAGAAAGATAAATGTAGTTGTGAACAAAGAACATAGTCTTTCTCTGTGAACAAGACCATGCCCTGCACCTATCACATGCGCACTCAGGACAAGGTCGAATTTTCGGCCCTCGCCTTCAGTGCCTGTGGTCTTGCAGTGGCGATCTGAGAAGCGGGGCAGGACACCAGAATTTGTGTAGCGGGCAAACATGGTAAGCCGTAGACTTGTGGCTGCTTAAAACTTTAATAGTAGCACTGGCCTCCTTTCACATTGAAAGCAATGCCAGTCTCTGCTGCCAGCAATCAGGCAAGCATGAACTCTGCCCCTGTCCCACCCCCTCGCGGCTGTCCCAGGGAAAGATCCCTGTATGCTGCCCCTCTCCCGCCTCCACCGCGTGGCTGTAAAGCAGTCCCAATACTAACATTCCCCTACCTAATTCAAAGCAGGGCATCATGAGCGACATCACCCTGATGAGGATCTCGGACAGCGAGAAGGAACGGATGCTTAGGGAAAGCCTGCAAAAACCAGGGCCGTATGCCGCCATGCTCTGCAGGGCAATGATCCCTGAGTACTTGATTGTCTCCTGGCGCGGAAACGTTTCGTACCACGGAGGACCCAATAAGATTGCTCTCCCCAGGAACCTGATGAACAGGCTTGAACATTACCTCCAGGAGAGCTACGTTGAGATCTCCCATGAGGATTTCATCTCTATCCCCGGACATATAGACCGGATTTTGGTGTAGCTGCACTGGCAGGGACTAAAGAGTGGAGCGTCTTGGGCAGCAGAATCATGAAAAACCGGACATTGTTAGATTTTTTTTAAATAGTTGGGACTAAATAGTTAAGCGCCTAAGACAAAGAAATCATGAGAAACCCATTGTTAATATTATAAATATTCCAGTTCTGTTAAAAATAAATGTTTAGATGTTTAAATCACTTTATGAAAAACCCATTGTTAATATTATACATATTCCAGTTCTGTTAAAAATAAATGTTTAGATCTTTAAAGCACTTACTGCTTGATCCTTCCCCTGATTCTGTGTCCGGGGTTACGGCTGGGGACGGTTGGTAGGGGATCTCGGTAAGGGTGATGAAGAGCTCCTGGCTGTCGGGGAAATCAGCGGTGCAAGCACTGTCAACTGCCTCGTCCTCCTCATCTCCTTCCTCATCTTCCCCGTCCGCTAACATGTCCGAGGAACCGGCCGTGGACAATATCCCATCCTCAGAGTCCACGGTCACGGGTGGGGTAGTGGTGGCGGCCGCACCCAGGATGGAATGCAGTGCCTCGTAGAAACGGGATGTGTGGGGCTGGGATCCGGAGCGTCCGTTTGCCTCTTTAGTTTTTTGGTAGCCTTGTCTCAGCTCCTTGATTTTCACGCGGCACTGCGTTGCATCCCGGCTGTATCCTCTCTCTGCCATGGCTTTAGAGATCTTCTCATATATTTTTGCATTCCGTCTTTTGTAGCGCAGCTCGGAAAGCACGGACTCATCGCCCCACACAGCGATGAGATCCAAGACTTCCCGATCAGTCCATGCTGGGGCCCTCTTTCTAGTCTGCGATTGCACAGCCATCTCTGCTGGAGAGCTCTGCATCGTTGCCAGTGCTGCTGAGCTCGCCACGATGTCCAAACAGGAAATGAGATTCAAACTGCCCAGACAGGAAAAGGAATTCAAATTTTCCCGGGGCTTTTCCTGTGTGGCTGGTCAGAGCATCCGAGCTCGGACTGCTGTCCAGAGCGTCAACGGAGTGGTGCACTGTGGGATAGCTCCCGGAGCTATTAGCATCGATTTCCATCCACACCTAGCCTAATTCGATATGGCCATTTCGAATTTAGCACTACTCCTCTCGTTGGGGAGGAGTACAGAAGTCGAATTTAAGAGAGCTCTATGTCGAACTAAATAGCTTCGTGGTGTGGACGGGTGCAGGGTTAATTCGATGTAACGGCGCTAAATTCGACATAAACGCCTAGTGTAGACCAGGCCTTAGTCACCAACTGAAAAGATGTTCACATTAGTGACTAGCATCTAAGCTCCAGATACCATACCAGGCAGGACAGGTAATTCTAACAAGACTTTTGAGAGAGGACACTCAAAGCCCTATAGAATAGGGATGAAAACAGAAGAGGGATATACAAATTTCTCTAAACCCCCATATAATTCAATAGAGATATGATATTATTTCTATAGGTTTTTGACCTTGCCTATAGAATTGTATGGCAGAGAGAGAATATCTCAGATTTTATAGACTGTGTTACAAAACCTACAGAAACATTATTTTCTATGAAAGCCTATAAGTCTTTTCTGTAATGGGAATTAAAGAAAAATAGGGGATTCCAGAGAACTGCTCCAGACTTATCTTCTCCCTTTAAATATGTGCTTCCTGCGACCATGAACTAGAGATAAGTTATTAACTTCAGCCTTCTCTCAGCATAGGAGCATAACATCAGAAGGGACATTTTTGCTGGTGATTCACTTCGTTTTCTATACTGAATATGGTCTCTTCACAAGCTACACTTATGTCCCCTTGACCTCAAAATGGAAAACCCGTCAAAAAGGGCATGAATACCTGTTTGTTTACAACAGAATTGAGAGAGAGAGAATGAATTGGCCTTTATGGTGGACAAAAAAAAGCAAGATTGTATACTACATAGTATTTGTTCTGCCAGAGAAATAGCCACAGTATATAGTGAAATATAAGAGAAGTAAAGTACTGGGTAGAAGTTCACTTCTTTCCTAATGAAAGTAAGCCCCTGGACAGAAGAAAATGTGATGATCATTACTAGGAGTCTGTTAGCAGCCCCCATTAGGGGACAATCTAGACCCCTGAAGGTTTACTTTCAGGTTGTTTGCTGCACTATGTGCTGTAAGTCAGTTTCCACTAGATGTGAACATCAGCACTCTCTCGGAGCATATTCAGTTGAGTCCCACAGACATCATCAGTGCAGATGTAATGTCTGGCTCGATGGAAGAGGCTGTTGCCAAGGGCTACATTCTAGGAGTAATACTCAGCCATAATTCAAGCCTAAATCAAGACTAGGCTATATTGGTGAGGATATAGCAATACCCACAATGCTAACAGCATTAAACAAAAATATATTTAAAAAGTACTTGTATCAAATGCATTTTATTGTTAGTATTATTAGACTTAAAAAACATACTGTGGGTATAAATCTAATTAAACTGCAGTAACCAGCTATAAAAGCTATATACACACACTATGGTTGAATTCCTGTAATTCTCATATTTAAACCTTTTACCATAAGATATCCTGTTTAAATAAATAGTCTGTTATATTGCTATAGTGAATGCTCTCTGATTGTTATTACCAGCTCTTTCCAAGAGAGAGCAGTAGTGAATTGTATTATCTTTTCAGGAGATAGTTTTACACAAACACAATGTATGTTTTCAACTTTATAACCTTTCAACCTATTGACCATGAAAAATGCTCCAACATAACCTGACACATATAAATGTTTAAAGTCCAAAGGGTAATTATCTATATTCATAGTTAAAACTGTGCCTTGATTTCACAATAGAAACCATATGTTCACTCAAAACACTTTCAATAGGCTAAATAACACCCAGATTAACCCTGAGTTACTTTACTGGTTAAAATAATAGCAGCATCTTCTTCTAATTCAGTGGTTCATTTATCATTTTTGATCAAAGCATTGAATGTGAACTTTCAATATTTGAAAGCTTAACTTGAAAAATAAACTGCATGCAAGAATGGTAGAAATTCTACAGATACTTAAGTCTTATCTTTACTGTCACAGAATGTGTTTGATACTAGCTCAGGGTATGTTATTTGGTTGAAAGTGGAACTCCGTGTTGCCATGCATTTAATAAACTAAAAACAATTCTCTCCCCCAGATGACAAGGACAATGACTTGTTTATTCCCCCCACCCCCACATCCAGCACAATGCCTGACAGAATGCAGTTTAAAGCAATTCTTGATAATTTTCTCTTATGAAAAATGCCTCTACGCCAAACTCACTCCAAGGAAGGGTATGAAATGAAGGAGGGCACACTGTGTAAGACACACATAAAGGATTCTTACCTAGCAACAAGAGCAGAAACTTTGGTGGTATATTAAATGGAACCTTATTTAAGTTTTAGAAAAAGTAAGCTATTTAGATATACATCCTCTTATCTTCTTCCTGGTAAGATAGGAACAGATCATTTGGAACCTTTGAAACCAGTGCAGCCGAAAATTACAAACAGAAGACAAAATTGTATATTACAGGAGTCAAAGGAAAGAGACATTGTTAAAAAAAAATAGGGAAACAGGCAAATGACTTTTCAGTGAGTGCCAATGCTGTGCACGTTAAACTAGTTAAAAGCTCCTTCGTTCCCTGCTTGTCATGTCATTGTTCCCTGTCAAGCAGGAGAAGAGAACACCTCCAGCTAGTACATAGTACACGGGATGCTTCATCAAAAAAAGGTGTTTGCTGCCTGCAAATCTGAATTGACATTTTCCCTGTGTACATTATAAAAGCTCTATGGAAACTGCAGTGGGCTGAAGTGCAGAGTAAGCTGGGAATGCTGCAGAAGGCTCAGTGGAATGTTGGCTTGGTTACAATGTCATTATTTCACGTGGAAATTGAAGCCTGCACCTCTCCCTCTCCCACACACACAGACTGCAAAAAAATCTGTCTGGACAGCATCACAGAGAAAAAGCAAACTCCTGTTGTGCACACAAAGTGCCTTGTTCCATCTCTTCTGGCTTTGCAATAGAAAAAAATGACTCTCTCCTGCAGGGCGAGGGTGAAGCCACGTGTTTGGCTGATTAGCATAAGAATATATTTCTTCATAAATTTGGACTCTTCCCTTGAACTGCTGGTATTCTAAAATGCTGCAATTTTGCATCCATCATTGCATGATATGCCCTAAACAAGTCAGCGGAACCATTCACCCTTAGAAAAGCTGGCTCTTAACTAATTTATTCACTATGCGAGAGTCTTCATATGGTTCTCTTACACACCTTTACCATCATTTATGCATCATTTACCACACAGATAGGAACTGCTAATAAATCTGTTATATGGAATGCTGTAAGTAAATGGGAAAGGTCTTTCATATTTAATATCTCAATGACTCTGTAGCCTTCATTTTGTCATATTGTAGATTATTTTGGAGAAGGTTTACTTGAGGCTCAGTGTTATTTATCAACAATGCCTCTGCACATCTGAATAGAAACCAAACACTCTGAGTATTTGCATTGCTGGAAGAACTGTATTAGATGCCAAGTCCAAGTTACTGAAAGTTAATGCTGGTACAATGTGACTTACAAGGCTACTTGTAATTATAATCTGAGTTGCATAAACTCTGCCTGAACAGGGCTACAATTTTGTTTTTACATCAGATCCTGTCGCCAAGTGTTTGCGGACCTTGACATTCAAAAAGTTTCAGGATTGAAGATACTAATGTCAATGAAACTATGTCAGTTTATGCTAGCTGAGAAGCTGGTCCATAGTTTTTCCCAAGGCAGATTCTCACCGTGAAACTTTAACAATGTCCTAGCTCATGTTAGTGCACATATGGCATTTTTAGAACTGGACATGCCATCAGTGGCTCAGAATGAGTCACTTTAGAAAACACTGAATCATAGAATATCAGGGTTGGAAGAGACCTCAGGAGGTCATCTAGTCCACCCCCTGCTCAAAGCAGGACCAATTCCCAACTAAATCATCCCAGCCAGGGTTTTGTCAAGCCTGACCTTAAAAACCTCTAAGGAAGGAGATTCCACCACCGCCCTAGGTAACCCATTCCAGTGCTTCACCACCCTCCTAGTGAAAAAGTTTTTCCTAATATCCAACCTAAACCTCCCCAACTGCAACTTGAGACCATTACTCCTTGTTCTGTCATCAGTTTAGATCCATCCTCTTTGGAACCCCCTTTCAGATAGTTGAAAGCAGCTATCAAATCCCCCCTCATTCTTCTCTTCTGCAGACTAAACACTCCCAGTTCCCTCAGCCTCTCCTCATAAGTCATGTGCTCCAGCCTCCTGATCATTTTTGTTGCCCTCCGCTGGACATCACATGACATAGGCCAGAAATCTGTATTAAACCCAAAACGAAGAGCAAACAGGTGTCTAAAATGTTCTCAGATTCAGACAGAGGAAAAATAGCATATATCACTGTCTGTCAGCGTGTGTGTGTGCGCACACATCACACACAACCTTGTGGGGAGAATCTAATCAACCACTCCTGGGTTTGTGAATGCAGGTCAGACCTGAATCAAGAAGTTTTCCTTTCCCATTTCTCTATTTGCAATGAACTATAGCAAGGATTCATGAAGGCAGTACAACATTCTGCAAAACTTTTACATTACATTTCAGGCCCAAAGAGAGAAGGAACAGGTAGCAATGCAAATTGAACAGGTCATTAAATTCCCCACTCAACAAGCGAACCAGCAGAAAAGAAGAGATACACTGTTAATGTTAATCAAGTGGGGTCATGCTCTACAGATCTAACAGATTCCTAAGCATAAGTAGGGCCTAAATTGGTGGGAAGAGAGTCACTGTGGGGAAGGATGGAAACAGCAATTCCTCTTGTTAAAATACAGTAATGGAATTCACATACACCTAGGGATAAGCCAGAAAGAAAAAAAGAAATGGTCATCATTCAAGCTCTGGGTGCAAAGAAATAATCTGGAAAAATTAGGAATGATATAGTTTATCTTTGCTCTTTGTTTATGGTCCTTCAGAAAGTTCAGTTCACAGTCAGTGTTTTTCTCCAAGCCACTTTTAATTAATTTTTCAAGTAGGATTTCATGACTATATCAATCCCGAATATCTATTGCATTCTCTTCAACCAAAAGTGAAAAACAAACAAACAAAAAACAAAACCCAAGTTTAATCGGACAAATTTTCTTTAAAAAGCCAGCTCAGTTAGTGGTTTCTCTCATTATTTCACTGGGCTAAGTCTCAGTTCCCACAAAGACTTACACACGTGTTTAATGTTAAGCACATTAGTAATTCCAATGACTTGCAGGATTGGAGTCTTATAAAGTAAATTTCATGGATGGTAACTGCTACGTTCACTCTGATTTTCTTGTATACAAATCAGGGCTTCATCTGTTTTTTTCTGCATTCTTCCAGCAGTTCTCGGTTCTCCATGGCTTTTAGAAAATATTTGTCGGTGGTTCAATACATTTATTTGTGGATTCTCTTAGTATCAAAGGATACACATCAAAGCTGGTTGATGCAGATGTGTTCATTCATTCAAAGTATTCCCTTACTTGCTCTTTAGAAATAGTCTAATTTTACAAACTCTTCCTTGCTAAATGCTCAAGCTTCTTTTTGCTTTCTTTCCATTTTTTGGTTAACGGCATACTTTTAAAAAAGTTCATCTTTGCAATTTTGAGTCGTTAATTTAATCTTCCTTTTTATATATGAAAACTCCTCCCCCGCCCCCCCCCAATTAGGACTTTAGTTTCTGTTAAAGCCTTTTGTAGTCTCCTTAACCCCTACACTTAGCATTATCTCATTCTTCTCTTTTTGCTGCTTTCATTCCTACAATACTTGGCTGTATTCTTGTTTGGTTGTCTCCCCTCTTTTCCAATACAGCATTTTATTATTATTATTATTATTTTCTTGAAATTTGAGCCGGTCCCTTGTGAAGCCACATTGCCCATTTCATCTTCCCTTGTTACATATTTTTTTCTTCAGAGAAACCTAAAAAAAAGACACTAGGACTTCAATTGTGGCACCCCAGTCTTCTTCCAGGCAACTAACTCAGTAAGGATGCAATTCTGCCATTGATTTCAATGGGGCTAGGATTCCCCCCTACATGTCTTATTTCATGAAAGTTTGCTCCCCTTAAATCTAATATTATTGGACAGCTCCATGCTGTGAAATAGATCTATCCCATACTATACCAAAGTCAAGGACCCAGTGGTCCCTGGTTCTAGACTTCTCTATTATACTCACATTCCCAATAAGTTCCAACCCCTCAGTATGAAATAGATCCACAGTGGTTTCTCTCTTCTTTTTAAGCATGAATTTCTCCCTGACAATGCATTCTTGGGAGTATCTATAACCCAACAGATTTATGGGCAGCTAAAATCCCCCAGGAAGAATGTAGCCAAGAATTTTCCATTCCTGTTGTCCTTGTTTAGATGGTTTGTAGCTGATGCCCACTATTATTTCTGCTTTGCCTTTCATTTCTTGCATCCTTATCTTAAGAATAATCACTAGCAAACTTTCCATTGTTGAAATATAGCTGGCTGGCATTGGAAAAAATCTTTTAGCATAATAGCACCACCCATTCGCCTCTTCTTCCTTTTCAACATATTTAATATCTGCTGCCAGTTCACTACTAATTACTTTGAGCAGCCTTGCAGGAAGAGGCATGTTTACATTGGCTATAGAAACACTTGTAATCATATTCACCACAGCAACTTCATAGAGCTTGACACAATTGTGTGTTGTTTTTTTCTAAACTTAGCAGACATTTTGAAATGGACTACATCACTGCAGCTTACTGCATTGACATCACCATTTTAAATATATATTTTTTAGCAAACTTCTATCTTGGGAGTGAACCAGAGCAACAAAAATTATAAAGAAAAATAAAACATTAATTCCCCAAACAGCACTTTTAGGAAAATACAACCATGTGTTTATGCGAGTATGTATGCGTTCTCAAAGCCTTCTACTGTGTAGAATCAGAACTGCTCAGCTGTGTGTCAGAGACCTTTACCTGCTACCAGACAATGGCAATTCTCCTTTAAAGTGTACTTTTGGATCATGAGGATCTAGGTTCTATCCCCACTTCTACCAGGATAGTCTGAATTGCCATGACATGCAACACAAAGACAAATGTGAAATTCCTAGATGGTTAAGGAATCATTATTATTCAGAGAAAGACAGAAAAAAAAAGGATTCACTTTCTTGAAAAGTGCAACAGGGTTGTTTGAATGTATTTCAAACACCCAGTGTATGGGTATATAACTCAGAGAAGCCATGAATAAGAACCTGCATGGGGTTATCCACCCATCCATGAGTATTTTGTTATTTACTTCACTACAGCTAATGACATAAGATTCCATTTGTCATATGTCCTTTTTTGCATCTGCTTCTGCCACTAAATATAGTGCAGAAGTGTTACCCATCATGACAACAGGAGTGGGAATAACTAATGGATTTATATTACTTGTACTTATCTAGTTTTAATTGATCAAGTGCTATTTGTGGTGAAAAGTCCCTTAAAATCATTAAACAAACTGATTATGAAGAGGTGTGGTAAATGGGAAGTTACTATAGATGCTACTTCTATGATCCAGTCAAGTAGGCTGACTGTGAAGATGAAAGCATAAATCAAACCCCTATGCCTCCTGAAGCAGTGAATGGGGAATTAGGATAATTGCAGCAGGTGGGTGGGGAATCTGGGAATGGAAGCTACTGTTCTTCATCTCAGCCTCTTGCTCTTTTTTCTCAGCTCAATAACAAATAAAGAGACTTTAAGGGGTCTAGTAAGGTACAGTAGAAAGGATCTCTCTCATTACTCTGAGCCATTCCTTGAGCTCTAAAACATTCCTTCCTTGCTAACGCTCCTGTTTATGCTGTTCCACAGAAAGGAACAGACAGTAAGAAATACTTAAATATAGTGCAGTCAGTATCATCCCTCTCAGTACTTCCTTTTAATGAAAAAAAAAAAAAAAAAAAAGTGAATAATCAAGAACAATCTGCCTGCACCAATCCAATGATACAAAGAACCCTGTTTCCTTGTTGGGTGCAGTTTTGCAGCAGACCATATTCTTATCTCAGCTACTCCTCTGTAAATATGAACCAATTTTTCAATGGAGTCACTGCTTTATAATATGTAACAGATTGATAGCACCTTTTACATTATCATGTTGCTTAACACACACTAATGATTGTAAGCTCTCTGGGGCAAGGACTGTCTATTTGTTCTGTGTGAGCCAATGGGGTCCTGGTTCATGCCTGGGGCTCCTAGGTGCTATGGTAATACAAATACATAACAATGAATCACCACATCAGGACTATAGGGTAGTTAAGTATTATCATCTCTGTTACACAGACTAACAAACTAAGGCATAAAGGTTATTCACCTAATTTTCTAGAGTGCCTAGGAGCCATGACTCTCACTAATTCAGAGGGCTGTGGGTACTTGATACCTCTTAAATGAGGGATAAGAGACTTACCTCTGAATCCTTTCTGTGATCATGGGCATCATTAGAACTGTTTTCAAGCTTCCAGAATTTTGCTAAGACCACTCCTATCCTCCCCATTAAAGTAAATTTGCTCCATTTTAAAATTATTTTTGGGGACTGGATTTCAAACTTTTAGATCAGGTTATATATGAAAGTAAGTATAGTGGTTTTATCGTTGTCCTTACTTTGTCATGCACACCCATGGCACTGCATTTAAATAATTACACACAAAAAGCAATGTTAGAATAATGTTAATGTTACAGTCGAGCCAGCATTAAGATTGTCTGTATAATCTTATTTCAGCCCCATGTGCACGTACATTATGGTACAGTCTTTAATTACATGATCACATACTATTTTTTCCCCACAGGACCCCTGTTCATATGTGCAATTTCTTAAGGTTTTATGATAGCAAACTAAAAAGAACTGAAATTCCATCATGTAGAATCACACTGAGACCTCTATGGGTCATCAACACGGTTGGAACCTTTAAACCCACTGCACAGACTTCTGCTATTCAGTTAGCTGAAGTGGTGGAAGTCTATGCAGTGGGTCTAAAGGTTCCAATCCTAGAGTAAGACAATCTTCTGCTGCTATGTGGATAAGCACTAGAGGGAAGGGGAAGAGACACATGCACAGTTTGCCACTGGGTTTCACAGATATTTGTTGGCAGCTGAAGAATAGCGAGACTCAGGAAACGTGGGTTCCATTCCAGGTGTGGAGGGACGGGGAGAGAGAGAGAGTGTGTGTGAAGCATACTCTAGTGGTCACAGCCTCTTATGCCCCTGTTCTCCCTGAGCCTGACCCCAGTAACCTGCCTCTCTCCACTGGTTCCCAGCCTCAGTTTCCTTGCTGCCCAGCCCCCTCAGGAACCTTGTCCCAATCTACTCCCTCTACCACCACTGGTCCAAATTTCACCCACTCTGCTTCCAAGCCAGGTCACTTCCTTCTCTATTCTATTCAGGCACAAGCAGGGGAAGCATTGAGAACACAGAACAAAAAGAGTCCCCCTATTTTCATTTTCTGTGCCTGATGCTATTCCCAGCAGCCAGAGGCCACTGTGCCAACTGCGGGGGAAGTCCTCAGCCCTTACGGCCCCAGAATGAAGTATGCTCAGTGCTCCTGGAGAATTTAGCTGCCAAATTCTAAAATGTCTCTACTGAGAATGTGCAAACTAAGATTTTTCAAAGACTTATACTTGGGCCAGAACTCAAAATGTGTACCTTTTTCTCACAGAACAGCAGATACCATGGTGACCCTCCTGCCAAATTTCAAGTCCTTGCTCCAAACAAGACCTCCCCACAGTCCCGGATTTCATGACGCTGCCCTGCTTTGACTCCTCAAAGCCGCCTGTCCTGGTTGAAGAGCAGTTTGCTCCAGGCCTTCAGTTTGAGAGGGCACCTAAACGAAATGGCATTGTGACCTGGTGCACAAGGTTGAAGTGCCACTCGAGTTTGGCCTGGATGCCCCAAACAGGGTTATCACCTTTGAAATGCAAAAAACACGGCACCCCTCTACCCCCACAAGGCAAGTCCACTACAACCCCAGCTCCAACTACAAGGCAACTAACTACACAAGCCCCCTGCCCAACAGCCACTTATAGTATATAGAGATAACACATATAGATAAGACTGAGAACATCACACATCGCCTGACTTTTGCATGACTCAAACCGCTTTCTCACACGTGCACTTGTGTGTTGGTGGGCAGACAACTGCTGTATTTTCAACAGTTTTGATCTGTTATTGCTTAAATTGTAGTGGGAACACTGCAGCCACTTTAGCTGGGCACAGAAACTTTTAACATTAGATACCCCAGTGTATTGTGATAATAATGCAAATCTTTAGACCCACGTGAAACAAAAACAGTTAACAGCAGATTAAATTATTTTTCTGCCAACTGGCAAACCCATAAAAATAACAAACAACCCCAAACAAACCCACCAGTCAGGCTGGTCAAATACCGGCCAGGTGATAACCCTAACCCAAAATTTGAGTGGGGTTGTGACCCTGCACATCAGGTCACAATACCAATTGTTTGGCATGTCTGCACCTCCATCTATATGTGGCGCTGTGTCCCATGTCAGCCACTTGAAATGTAGGGAAGTATGCCAAACCGTGGAGCCAGAGCTACTCAACAAAATGGTTGTATGAATTTTATTTATTTTTACATGGACAAAACATTTTCTCTTAATATCATTCTTGGAAACGACTGAACCACATTTTGCTGAAACTTGAAAAAAGAACAAAAACTAAAAATCAGCCCAAAGCAGATACCTGGCATGGGAAATTTCAGCCCGAACGGTTAGAGTTTGGCAAAATTATAAGTATATAAATTATAAAAGTGTCTTATAATGGGAAGTGTTGGGTAACCATACATTGTAGTTGTGTCACCTACAATAAATAAGTCTGTAAAATATCACCACACAATTAAATATAAATCAGTAGAATTAACAGTCTGCTCAAGTGAAGTGCAGGAATGGAGTAACAGGCTACGACAGGTTAAAAAAATAAATAAATAAAAGATGTATATTGGCAACAGCTGTATGGGAAGCCAGCAGGTCTTTTGCCTGTCCTGTGCCTGCATCACCTCAGTACTATTTCATATATGTTCATGATCACTAAATTCACTCGCAGGTGGAAAGGAAATATGGCTGCTACTGTGTTTACACTCTGACAAACATGCTTGCAATCCAGTTAGGTCTTTCAATGCTCTACCAAACACCAGACATTAGAAATCAAGGGCCTGATTGAGAAAAAACATCCCCGTTTGGGAGAGCTCTTAAGCATGAGCTTTACATTTAAACACGTGCTTAAATTCTTTCCTGAACTGGAGCCTTAGGAGAGTAGAATGAACGTAGGGCAATCAGCTCAACTCTTAGAAAAACTACTCAGTGCTATCTTGCCAAAGTGCCTTATGATACTGGATGTCGGAAGTCACCTCAGGGAGTGTTCAAAAAGAGTCAAGTTTTAGTATTTCACTTAATTTCTCCCAAGAAAACTAAATTAAAAAAGTTAGATTAATAAATCTCTTCCACACAATCTGACTTTTACATTTTCTAGTTTTATTGCAATTCTTTAGCAAGTCTCTAAACTGTCACCCAAATATATGTATATCTGTGTATATGTAAGTAGAGTATGAAACAAAATAAGAGCTGAGCAAGTTTAGATTTAATAAAAGAGACACACACATTTGACAAGTTAATGTGCACTTTTCTAATCCTGCTTTCCTGTAGGATACCATTTTATTGGTTCTGGAAGACTGCAGTGACCCCCCGCCATTTGTCTTGCAAGTATTTTTAGGTAAGGGGAAAAATGCTTTCCGGTGTCTTAGACATTGCAGAAAGAGGGCATACTGTAAACATTCTGTGTTAGGTAGACAATAGTCACACCAGGTCCCTATCTGTAGCATGTTACATTTTATGATTAGCAATTAAATTCCCCTCTGAGCCATCTGATTTATAGGTTATACAGGTTTAAATTTTCAGCTTGTCCTCCTAATTTACCCAGACTAGGACCAGTTTTTTTAATTCTCTCTTTTAGAGTTACCTATATTTTTACCCTCCAGCAACAGTAATAGTTACTTCTGTGAGAGCTGGTTAATAATCTCAGGGTTATATTTTCAAATATCAGTGTATGCAAGACGTGTGCACAGGCAAAGAACCACATAAGTAGTCTTCAAGATCTTGCTAGTTTCTCCTGAGATAGATAAGATAACCTCAATATCTGCAGTTCATTGTACTTTCTTACACTCACAATAGGAAATTCCTTGAACTCTGGCCAAACTGGCTCAAGGTGTGTGTGTGTGGGGGGGGGGGTAGGGGAATAAGGATGGAATAAAAATTGTCCTCCCACCTCCCAGCCTGACTTTGAGCTTATTGGCAGGGCCGGCTCTAGGCACCAGCAAAACAAGCTGGTGCTTGGGGCGGCACATTTTTAGGGGCGGCATGGCCGGCGCCAGAATGCCGCCCCTAAAAATGTGCCCCGGCTGCCCTAGCTCACCTCTGCTGCTGCTGCCGCTCGCGCGCCGCTACTCACCCTCCCTCCCAGGCTCTCAAGCCTGGGAGGGAGGGGGAGCAGCGGCGCGCGAATAAGCTGTTTCGCGCGCCGCGGCCGCTCGGGGTCTCCCCCTCCCTCCCAGGCTCTCAAACCTGGGAGGGAGGGGGAGATCCCGAGCAGCCGCGGCACGCAAAACAGCCGTTTCGCACGCCGCTGCCACTTGGAGTCTCCCCCTCCCTCCCAGGCTCTCAAACCTGGGAGGGAGGGGGAGACTCCGAGTGGCCGCGGCGCGGGCGCCGCTTCTCCCCCTCCCTCCTAGGCTTGAGAGCCTGGGGGGAGGAGGCAGGGAAGGGGCGGAGTTGAGGCGGGGACAGGGGTGGGGTAATTAAAAAAGGCTTCATCTCAGAAGCATGTAGGCAGAGAGTGGATGGGGTGATAGTTCAGCCCCACCCACTAGCGCTGGCTGGAAAGCCAAAATCCTTTTATTGAGTGTGCATAGATTACTATTTCCTCCACCTAATACAGCCATGAGGCATTGTCGGGGTGAGCCTGTATACCACCCTATTTGGGGTTTTGTCTTAAAAAAGATATGCTCTATCCCTTAAATAGATAAAGCAATTGTTCATTTTTTAGTTCCTCCTTTGTAACTGCCCATTTTACTTTCATTTCCCTGCTCCTTATACATAAAAAGAGTGTGATTTGAGCATGCACATGAATATTTTGAAGGCACTATATATATGCCAGTGCAAGATCTTTACGGAGGTTACCACCAAGTAACTGACACCCACTGCAATTAAGAAGAGCATTCACTATTTACATTTTTCCTATACTTAGAATGTAGATTACCATCTTGGTAACAGTGCTACAAATATAATGGTAATTGTCAAGTGTATAATGGCAACCAAAGTAGCTCCAAGTGTAACACATAATCCACGGCCATCATAAAACAATGCTTAGCCTCCCACACACATATTATTTAGAATTGAATAAACCCCAGGCACTAAGCTTACTCTTAACAAAAATTCTCTCTTCAGTCTTTAAGGGGTAAGCTTGTTATGATCCCCATGCAAGGTTAATAGAGCCATTTTTAGTCCTTCCTTCCCCCTCCCCACTTTTTCATAAAACATGTGGATTAAAATGAAGAGCTATGTCATCTCTCTTTAAAAGGTGCTCTCTAAACTCATAGACTTCTGCTCTGCCTGAGTCTAAGGGCCAACTTTTCAAATAGTCCCTAATTTTGTGCATGCAGATAATAAAATTTGCACATGCAAGTCATTTGCCAATGCTGCTTGTGTGTACAAATTCATTAAGCAGAAGTGTAAATGATAGGGTGTACAGAACTGCACGCCACACAATAAGAAGAGGGTGAATTGAGGTCCCTCGTTAGTTTGACCCAGAAAGCATTAAGGGATCTCTTTTCCACTCATATAGCTATATATCCTAATATTATGAGATGAGAAAAGTAGAAAAATGCTCACACTGTTCATGCTCCTCTATCAACGGTTTAAGACCCTCTTAAAATCCATTCTTACAGTAATTCTCTGCGAACTTACAGTGGGCCTGATGAGAGAGGTTGAGCACTCACTGCTCCAGCTGATTTAAATGGAAATTGCTGAAAGTTGCAGTACTCAGCACCTCTGGGATTGAAGACTAATATTTAAATAGAAGCCTGCATTCACTGATCCAGCCAGGGCCACCCAGAGGATTCAGGGGACGTGGGCCAAAGCGGGGGAGCTGCGGCGCTTGTACTCACCCGGTGGCAGTCTGGGTCTTTGGCGGCATTTCGGCAGCGGGGGGCCCTTCAGTCACTCCACGTCTTCGGCAGCACTGAAGGACCCCCTGCCGAAGACCCGGAGTGACTGAAGGGCCCCCCACCGCTGAAATGCCACCGAAGACCCAGACTGCCGCCGGGCCAGGGCTCGCGGGGCCCCTGCGGGGCCCGGGGCAAATTGCCCTACTTGCCCTCCCCTCTGGGCGGCCCTGGTTCCAGCCTCAGTGATGCAGGATCATAGCCATGATTTGTGAGACAAGTGCTCCCATAACTGGCAGAATTTTCTACTTCTTAAATGTACCCGTTCCCATGTTCTACCCTCCATCCTTTTAGAAAAAACAAGAGACAGTCATGTGATATTTAATCAAAAATCCTTCTGAAAAATCATTTCACAGGTAGACATTCACTGAGAATCTTCAAAGAAGTCTTCAGAAGATATCATTAGATGTACTATGTACATCTACTCTGTTTTTTCCTTGCTAAACCATATATAGATTCCTTGCTAAACCATATATAGATTCATAGATTCCAAGGCCAGAAAGAATCATAGAATCATAGAATATCAGGGTTGGAAGGGACCTCAGGAGGTCATCTAGTCCAACCCCCTGCTCAAAGCAGGACCAATTCCCAACTAAATCATCCCAGCCAGGGCTTTGTCAAGCCGGGCCTTAAAAACCTCCAAGGAAGGAGATTCCACCACCTCCCTAGGTAAAGCATTCCAGTGCTTCACCACCCTCCTAGTGAAATAGTGTTTCCTAATATCCAACCTAGACCTCCCCCACTGCAACTTGAGACCATTGCTCCTTGTTCTGTCATCTGCCACCACTGAGAACAGCCGAGTTCCATCCTCTTTGGAACCCCCCCTCAGGTAGTTGAAAGCAGCTATCAAATTCCCCCTCATTCTTCTCTTCTGGAGACTAAACAATCCCAGTTCCCTCAGCCTCTCCTCATAAGTCATGTGCTCCAGACCCCTAATCATTTTTGTTGCCCTCCGCTGGACTCTTTCCAATATTTCCACATCCTTCTTGTAGTATGGTGCCCAAAACTGGACACAGTACTCCAGATGAGGCCTCACCAATGTCAAATAAAGGGGAACGATCACATTCCTCGATCTGCTGGCAATACCCCTACTTATACAGCCCAAAATGCCATTAGCCTTCTTGGCAACAAGAGCACACTGTTGACTCATATCCAGCTTCTCGTCCACTGTGACCCCTAGGTCCTTTTCTGCAGAACTGCTACCTAGCCATTCGGTCCCTAGTCTGTAGCAGTGCATAGGATTCTTCCGTCCTAAGTGCAGGACTCTGCATTTGTCCTTGTTGAACCTCATCAGGTTTTTTTTGGCCCAATCCTCTAATTTGTCTAGGTCCCTCTGTATCTGATCCCTACCCTCCAGCGTATCTACCACGCCTCCCAGTTTAGTGTCATCTGCAAACTTGCTGAGAGTGCAGTCCACACCATCCTCCAGATCATTAATAAAGATATTAAACAAAGGACCACCGATCTTCTAGTCTGACCACCCATATAAAAACACAGGCCATACAACTTCTCCAAAATAATTCCCTTTGAACTAGAGCATATCCTTTCAAATAAAAATCCATTGTTGATTCAAGAAAAAAAAAAAAAGTCAGTGGTGGAGAATCCATCATGACGCTTGGTAAATTGTTCATAATCTTACTGGTAAAATGTATGCTTTATTTCCAGTCTGAATTTGTCTAGCTTCAACTTACAACTCTTGGATCATGTTACACCTTTCTCTGCTAGATTGAAGAGCCCATATCAATTATTTGTTCGCCATGTAGGTACTCTAACTGTGGTCATGTCTCCCCTTTACCTTCTCTTTGTTGAATTATATTGAGCTCCTTGAATCTATCACTATGAGACATATTTTCTAATCTTTTAGTCATTCTTGTGGCTCTTCTCCGAACCCTCTCCAATTTAATCAACATCCTTCTTGAATTGTTGACATCAGAAGTGGACATAGCTTTCCAGCAGTGGTCACACCAGTGCCAAATTCAGAGTCAAAATAACTTTTCTAGTTCTATTCGAGATTTCCCCTATATATGCATCCAAGGATCTCACAGCCATTTTGGCCACAGCCTTGCACTGGGAGCTAGTGTTCAGCTGATTATCTGTCATGACCTCCACACATCTTTTTCAGAGACACTGCTTCCCAAGAATTGTGACCTTTAGTTGCTTTGTTTAGTCTTCTTCCCCCCCCCGCCCCAAGTTAGCATCTGTGACACTGAGCCAGTGAGGGTTAATCACCTAGTAGGCTAAGTGATCCAGAAAACCCCAACCTCTAAGGACATATTAGAAAAAATATTTAAATGGTAAACAGGGCCATTCCTTGTAGATAGTTAGCAAAGCCATGTTAAAATGGACTAGAGTTCTTGAAATGAAGGCTTGTATTCCTAGAGAATCAGAAGTAGATACTAATTGTATTTGCCTGTGTTTACCAATATCTTGTTAGATGTTTAACAATGTGATCTAATGAGCTTGCACATGCTAATCTTCTATTCTTGTTTATAATATTTCGTTACTATAGTCTATTGATTCAGAGATCAAAAGGGGATATTAACAGATGGAACTTGTGGTGTAATGATATCATTGTCTTTATTTCTCTTTGAAGTTTGAAGTAAACTACCTATGTCCTGTTGTTTGAATGGTTAATTGCCTTATGTTAATGAATGCAACTAGTTACCAGTGTATGCCTAGGAGATAGAGATTAACTTCAAAGCAACAATATACATGACCTGTTCTTCAGCCAAGGAAGCCCTGCTGTGGCCACAACTTGCTTCAGCTATAAAGGAAGTCAGGCTTGATCCTGTTTTATCTCAGATCTGCTTAAACTTTGAAGGGGAAAGTCTAAGCCCACAGGACTGAGGCCTCCAGGTTATTCTGAATCCACCCTGAAAATTGTCATGGAAGAATTTGAACAAACTCTGTACATGGATTGCCTATTGGACTATAACCTATTACACGGATTCTAGAAGAATTTTTACAAATCAGCAACCTCACCATCTTTGCCATGAAACTGACCTAAGAACTTTATTCATATTTATATGCATAATGATTTTTTAACCACACAACTTTCTTTTTTAATAAATCTTAGATTTAGTTAATAAGAATTGGCTGTAAGTGTGTATTTGGATAAGATCTGAAATATTTAGTGACCTGGTGGGTAAAGTGTCCGATCTCTTGGAATTGGTAGAACTTTAAATATGGTGAATAAGGTTTTAAATAACCCTCACTATATAGACTTGGCTGTCTGGGTGGGAACCAAAGGCTGGATTGCTTAAAGGGAACTTCTTGGTAACCAGTAAAGTGTTACAGAGCTGTTTTGTTACTGGCTTGGTAAATCTAATTATAGAATAAACCACCACTTTGCAGTTTGCCCTGATTGAGCATTCTCAATGTAGACCTTCTAGTGACCATGGTCACAGCATCATATTTAACATGCACACTTATCTTCTGTGAATATACGTGTTAAGTACTGAAACAGGAGATAATGAACTGCAAGCAATAGAGATCAGAAGCCCCTTGGAACATGCAGGATATACCTAAGGAAAAGTATCAGATGGCCAGATTTCCCAAACACCAAACAAGATAGGAAGTCCCTGTAAGGGATGGATATGAAATCCTGTGTCCCACAGAAAAGGACAATCTCATAAAATATCACCTTCAGTCTGATTGGGAGACTCCTGAATCATGCTGAATCTAAGGAGTGGGGTCTACTTCCAAACATCAAGGAAAATCCTGCATAGCACCACTCAGTATCAAGTAGTTTTGTAGATTCCTCCACTGAATATACTATGAAGACTTCAGATGAATTTTTCAGTTAATATCACATTGAAGAGGCCTCTTCTGTTCCTCACCTATTTTATCTCAGACTCTTTCATGTCATATAGGCATTGCCATTTCTATTTCATAGTGTCTGGGTTTTTTTTTTCCTTCAGGCCTGGTGGTTGTGCTTCATTTATTAGGTTCTCTTCCTATCAGCTGCTGTTCTCTTTTGGCTCTGCTGCCAGATTGTCTCTCCTTCAAATAGTCTGAATAGACACATGCCATAATTTTTGAAATAACTATATGCCAGAAGGTGAGCAAACTGGCTGCAATTCTAGATTTCTCCAAAAAAACCAATTGTGTTTAAGAGGTTCTAAGTCAACGTAGCACTGTTTTAAAAGGATTTTAAAAATGGAAAGTGGATTAATATATTCAGACTGGAAATAAGGTGTACATTTTTAATGCTGAATGTAGTTAACCATTCGAACAATTCACCAAGAGCTGTGGTGGATTCTCCATCACTGGCAATTTTTAAATTGAGGTTGGATGTTTTTCTAGAAGATATATATTAGGAATTATTTTGGGGGAAGTTCTATGGCTGTGCTATACAGGAGGTCAGACTAAACAATCACAATGGTCCCTTCTGGCCTTAGAATCTATATCAGGGATCGGCAACGTTTGGCACGCGGCGCGCCAGGGTAAGCACCCTGGCGTGCCGGGCCCGTTTATTTACCTGCTGACGCGGCAGGTTTGGCCGATCGCGGCCCCCACTGGCCACGGTTCGCCGTCCCAGGCCAATGGGGGCGGCAGGAAGCCGCGGCCAGCACATCCCTCGCCCGCGACCCCTGATCTATATTATTCTTACATCCAATCTATGAACATTCAAGATTTTTTCCTTGACCATCAACTCAGACACCATCCACCAACAAGAGAACCTACTTTTGAGTGTTAGTTTGGCAGGCAACCATGCTTTTGCTATTGCATTAAACAGGTCATTTTTATTACTTGCATTACATTACCTCCAAGAGCTCCCCACTCAGGATGAAGACCTTATTGTGCAAGACATTGTAAGAACAGATGACAAGAGTCCTTCTCCTGAAGAAACGACAGTCAATTGACAATAGAGAAAGGGTTGGAGGGAAAAGAAAGGCACAAAGATGGTGTGACTTGCACAAGGTCACATGACAGGTCAGAGCCAGGAACAGAAGGCTGGTGACTTGACTCCCCATGGCTTTCTGTTCTCTCTCCCCCGCCACTCCACACACCCCTCCATTCTATTTAAGAGGACCTAATGCAGGGTTAATGTATTGCTAATATTAACGTAGTATGAGTGCAATCTATATTTAAGCATAATTCTTATGAATCACCTGCAAATCAGGTGAAGTCTTTATTAGCTTCTCCTTTTAGTAGACAAGTGGTTCTCATCCACAAGTCACTGGTAAATAAGAAGAGCCTTATATAGTATACTGAAATTGTAACTCTCTTTTGGAGAGAATTTGCATCAACAGTCTTACAATATGTTTCTTACTATAGCCAGACTGTGTAGAACTTTTATCTTTTATGAATACAGATGATAGCAAATCTGTTCTGGTTCATAAGCATTGCTAAGATATTTAACACAGAGCCAAGGACTTTTTAAAATAAAAAAAAATTGTATTCTAAGTTTACCAATTGCTATATTATTATATATGCAAAATATTGTAATGGCTCTGCAGATCATTAGCCAAAATTATGATGGGGTGAAGGAGGTGGGGAAAAATGTCAGTGTCTGAAATAATTTGTTCACAGCAAATGCATCTGACTGCAGTGTTAAAAAAAATCCCTAGAGGCCAAGATAGTTCCCCTTCCCCCAAATCCCCATGTGAGCTCTGGCATTGCAAACAAGGTACTATGAAAATTTCTACAGATGGCTGCTTAATGTGTAAATTAATCTGACTCAGTAAGGATCATGCTAGTCAGTGGCAGTTATAATTATAGATCAGTATAAAATCTTGCTCTACAAATTTGTACAACCATAGAACTACCATACATATACACGTTTATTTAAATACTTTAATTATTTACTGTCAGGATTTGTGACACATGTGATTCAGCTTGCAAACTTTAATAAGAATGATACACCACCGTGTAGTTAGAATAAACAGGTGATTAAAACATTGCCGGGGGGGGGGGAGGGACCTCAGAAAACAATACAATCAGACTTAACACATCCCATGACATGTTGATTTCCTAAGGAAGATAACAGAGCAACGCAAATGAGAGAAAACATTTTAGAGAAAAATGTTAGCACCTCCAAATTAGGTCTATATTAAGATGCTGAATAGAAATCTTTAAGTTTTACTAAACCTAACAGTGAAAGCTTATTTCAAGCATGTATGTTTACAGTTAATGAGATTCAAATACATTTTCAACTTTTTTCTTCGAAAAGTTTAGGGGAGCAGCAACCTTGAAAAGCACATCTGTTCCCATTATTCATGTTGGAAAACAATCCTCTTCTCTCTATCAACATGCAGAATAGAAGTGCCCATGACAAATAGTCTGCAACTGACAATTTTTTTTTCTTTTTGCAAAGATCCTTTGCTTTAATCCTGTCCATACTTTAACTAAATCCTAATTAAAATTAGATAATCTGAAGCACTTGCTCCTACAAAAACACACAAACACAAAAGAAAAAGAGAGAGAGAGAGAGAGAGAGACACACACACAGACAGACAGACAGACAGAGAGGTAAGGTAGGATGAGGTCTGCTGCTATTACATTTTAAAACAAGCCTTAATTTACACACTGCTATAGGTCTTTAAGATAACACAGCAGCATCTTCATCCTGAGTTCGATGGAGCACAGGGTACTCATTTGGCTGTGCACTTGTGACATCTGAGAACTACTTAAACTGTATACCTGGCTTTTACCCACACACAGTAGAGCAGAGCCTAAACTAGACTGTGTGTGAAATAAGAGACAAATTGGAAAAAATTGGTTTTGGTGATACATTTAATCTTTAAGTACAAGCATTTTGAACACTTTCTGAAGGGTTCATGCTGTGGCTTGTCTGAACTCCCCACAACCACTGAATTCTTAAATATGTTTACTTGGATAGGTCAATAACTGGTAACCCCCCCCAAACTTCTCTCTAGGCCAGCTAATAACAAAGTATTGCTTTTTGCTCATCTTTAGTTGTCAGCCACACACTAGGAGGTATGCAGTAGTTCATTCTTTCTCAGATGGTAAATGAGAGGGATGAAAAAGGATCAGAAACTAACAGTTGACAGCCTTTTTTGTGGCTCTGAAATAAAAACCTTAAGAAAGATGTATTTAAATAAGCCATAACCCTATACAGTAGCAGCATCAAGTACATGAAGAAGCAAATGAATCCAGAACTCAAACATTGCAAGCAAAGAAGTTGTTTGTTAAATCAAAAGAACTTTATGGCTCAATTCTAGGGTATTACTCAGGGGTTATTTCTGTTACATAAACAAGGCTACAATAGGTATATATTTTGAAGAAGTCCTTGTCCCCGTGTGTTCTGAACAGAGATTGTTCTGGAATCCTGTGACAAGGTAGATGACTGACAGAAATCAAGTTTGCCTGAACTATAGGGATTGTCATTTAAAAAAAAAAAGTGTGTAAGATATCTCTGATTTTCCCTATGCCTGCTACAAGAAATAACTTTGGCAACCATGGTCTGGCTGAGATCAGGGCATTAAAAGCTAGCTGGGCCAGTTGTAATCCAGACAGGACTAAATTGATTGTGGTTGGCTTGGGAAAGCAATCAGAGGAAATGGTGACAAACACTGGTCTCTCTAATTGAGCATGTGTCTGCACCATTTGTTGGTTTGCTTTGCAATGTAGGGGGCCAACTGATGTACTAGAAGAAGGTTACATAGCAGCAACAGCCAGTGTAGCATTAAAATATTTTTTTTGTATGGCCAGGAGGATGAGACTGTTCCTTTCGGTTGACGACCTTGTAACAGTCAGCCATGTCTTTGCTGTAATCTACTGTTGAGCCAGCAATGATCTCTGAAGCTGCAACTTAAAGTCATGCAGAAACTGAAGCTAATACAGAATACAGCAGCCTGCTTGGTAAGCGGAGTATCTCACCACAAGCACATTCAACCTGTACTCTACAATCAGCACTGGCTGCTGGGGGCTTCCAAGGGACGTTTAAGGTGTTAGTTTTGACCTATAAAATCCTAAATGACCAGAAAGAACACTTCTTTTACCCATGCTGTACTGTCAGAGTTGAGATCAGAAGACCTGCTTGAAATGAAACGGTATTGGTTTAACATGAGAAGGGGCTGCTGGCTGGGCATTCTCTGTCAGAGCCAGTCTTTGCAATTTGCTTCCCATTTTGGTCTGTTATAGCTGGACTTTCATGACATGTTGTAAAGCTTATCTTTTCCCCAAAGACATTTAAAAATAGAGATTGTAAGGGTGGGGAAATGCTGGAGGGGTGTTTAAGCTTCTGAGTGGTCTGATTTGCTGTGGTGCTTATAATGCATTGTGTGGCAGTAGGTTGGCTGTGTTTGGGTACTAATTCTGTTGTATCTTTAAGTACATAAAAATGATCTAGAACACACAGACCAGTACCTTAGCTTACTTATTTATTGGGATTTATATTAAATGCTATGTGGTATTGGTTGGCAAATGTTGACTTATTAATGTCTACTAGAGCTAAGCAAATAATGAACAATGTAGATAGGTAATTTTCAACTGGAAAAAGCTATGAGCAACTTACATTTCACAAATGAATACATTTGAAATTAAATTATTTTATACTAATAATTGGCTCTGTACAGGCTTGCTTGTTTACAACAGTTCTTTATGAATATTCAAATTTCATGCTGTTTTGATTAGACTTTTAGGTCACTTGGAACTGGCTTGGATTCCACAACTATATGAGAATCAATTTCTGGCAAGAATAATGTTTAAGAGCTCAAAATTTGTTTTCCCTGAATATTCTGTAACATTAGCATTAAAAAAATAACTCAGGCAAGTTGGCAGCACTGAAAGGTCAGTCCCTGCCCCAAAGATCTTACATTCTAGGTCACTGCAGAAACAACAACTGGTGGATTAAACAAACAAACACACCAAGGGCTGGAGAAGAGATGGAGGAAAAAGTAACAGTAAAAAGCATGTCTGTTGGTTTTCCCCTTCTTTTAGTCATTTGAAGCTTTATACAGAGAATTCCTTCCTGGATTTCTGCAGGAAAGTGGTGAATAGTAAACACTGTATACTGAATTAGGTGAGCTAAACAGAATGCACAGATTAGCATAACGTACAGCTTAACATGTCTGCCATATGTTCAATTGTGCATTTGGTATGAGTATGGATGAATAATTATCTAGTAATTGCATGTTCCACTTTTTCCTATAATTTACATAAGAAGCACTTGGCTAAAATGATGTTAATAGTCTGAGACAAACCCTCAAAGTAATGGAAATCGCAGTTGAGGATTAAACCTTTAATACCCCATTGCAATGAGGACCAGGAGAATAGAGTTAAGGTAGCTCTGTAGCTGGTTGATAGAGGTTCAAGCCTTACCTGAAAGCTTCCTAGTTTTTAGGGAATTGTTTTGGGCTATTTTACTTTAATTCATTGTATTTATGTGAGTTTACTTTACACTACATCAGCTAGAAGGTAACCTTCTTTTGAACCAATTACTGCAGTTTTGGAAAGTGACATAACAGGGCAAACTCTGATCTTGCTCACATGGTCTGACTTGACTGCAATCAGTGGGCTTGCAATTTTGGGCAGGGAATATCCACACTATTAGGCAGTGAACATCCTCTTCCGACCTGGCAGGAGTTTAGGAAGGGGACAGGTACCAGGCCAATGTAGCTAGGCAGGTGGTAGTAGTAAGAGATGCCAGCAGCTGGTATCTGCTTTGCCCAGTATAGGGGCACTATGAGGGCCATTTCATTTCAAAGTGTTTTGATATGCAATGATTATGAACAATGATTTGTATATATGTATAGGAGGATTACACAGTGAATGGAGGGAAAAATTCATCCAAATGGGAGCACGAGAAGCGTGTGACAGGGGATCCAGGGAAGGGGATGGAGTAGCTGCTGAGCCAAGAAGCAGGTGTCCAGGAGAGGATGTCTAGGCATGGGAGCCAGGGACGAAGTCCAGAGCAGCTGTTGAGCCAAGGGAGCCAGAGCCCAGACAAACAAACAACAACACAACAATAAGATAATTGGCTGGAGCAGCTAAAGCCAGTAGGCAGCAAATGTTACTATAGTAGTTCAAGGTGAAGGCTTTGAAATCCTGAATCTCCAGTCCTCTCCAGTCTCCCTACCCTCCTCTGGAGCCCCAGCAACATCCTCTAGGGATCATTCATGTACAAATCTCAGAATGTGAGTGTGCAAAGACAAAGCATGAAGAGTATATCTACACTGCAGCTGGGAGTAAGCATCCCAGCCCAGAAAGTCAGACTTGCGCTAGCTTGGCTCAAGTTAGCGTGCTAAAAATAGCAGCGTGGATGTTTGAGTCTCCACCAGAGCTGCAGACTCATTCTAGCCAGCTGAGCTCAGACCCAGGGAGTTGGGGGTGGGGAGCTTGAGAGCCCATGCTGCCACTCAAGCCACAAACATCTACACTACTAGTTTTAGCAAGCTACCTTGAGCCCCACTAGAGTAAGTCTGGCTACCTGAGCTGGGACGCTCGCTCCCAGCTGTCATGTAGACATATCCTAAACATTTACTCATATAAAAATCGAGGGCCAAATCCTGAGCTGGTGTAAATAATCATAGCACTATTGAAGTCAATAGACCTACACCCATTTAAACCAGCTGAGGATCTGGCTCTGTTTCTATTTTAATATGTATAAAAGTAGATATAAATGGTGATAGTCATTTTGGTTCCTTATAGGCTGACAGGGAGAGACAATGCCCCTCTCTCTCACTCCACAACAACCTCTTCCTGGCAAAGCTACTCTGTTCCCTGCTTATAGAATTTCATACGCTGGTGACTCTTCCCACTGTATGAGCCTGTGGAGGAGGAGAGCTAGTTAGTATGGTATATACTGTTCACTTCTGTATCAGCACTGCACCTGCATGTTGAGTAGCTGGTAGCTTTTACCTTGTAATGGACATTCATAGCAGGTAACCTTTCTTACTGAATAGTTCAGTCCTCTCCCCTTCTCCCCCACCTCTCCTCCGCCCTGAGTCCAGATCCACAACCTTCCATTGCCTTTAGTATTTTCACTGATGTTGATTACAGAATCAAGCTCCCTGCATTATGCGCTGGTTTCCATTTGGCTTTGGGGAGTGCGGATAGTCCACTTTAATCAGCCTACCTTAAAAATTAAGAGATGGCTGCAGCAATTTTAATATTGTGTTTTCTGCTGAGCAATGGCAATAAGAGAATGTTTGTTGCTGAGCTGTAGCCGATTTGTCTTATCTGAGTGTCACTAAGTTTCCAAACTGAATAGACAGCTCTGCAAACACAGATATAGATTAGCACTTTTAAAAATCCCAAACTAACAGCTCATGAGTGAATTTTACATTATGCCTTACCCATTTTGTTTAAAGACACAGATAAATGACTTTCCACCCAGTTTCAATTCCAAGATTGTTTCCTCCCCCCTTCAAATTAAGGTCACAGCATAGACCATTCTGTGTACTCACACAAAGGCATAAGTGGGGTGTATTGGGCCCCCTTTACCCCTCCGTGCCAGATACCTGCATAACTGGTAGAAATGTGGAGGGAAGCTGCTTCCACAGAACCATGGGTCCCCCTTCCGCACTGTGTGGTATTGGGAAGGGACGGAACCTTGACTTCCACCTGTCCCCCCAGTGCTGTGCAATGAACCTGTGCCAGTGCCCTGTGCCAGGTATAGGGCATGTGCATGGTGCAGAAGCGAGGCAGGGAGAAAGAGAGAAATATTGCACTGTGTCACAAGCAGTTTCCTGGACTGCTCAGTAGACAGGGCTTGCAACAAAGCCCCAGTTTAGGTTTAAGGGAGCTATCAGGCTACTCATTGGTTGAGTCACTTCCATTTAAACACAAAATGCACATGCATGAAGACAGGGAAATAGATTACTGAGTGGGATGACAACATGGGTATGAGGTGGCAAAGATTTCTTTAAAACAAATTTTTAATAGTCTAACTATAGAGACAAGGTGGGTGAGATAATCTTTTATTGGACAAACTTCTGTTGGTGGCTTTCATGCTTTATTACCTCACACATCTTGTCTCTCTAATATCCTGGGACCAATACGACCACACCACCACTGCATATAATAGTACAAGTAGCCTTTGTGTTTTTATCAGCAAGTATATGTGCAACTGATTTCACTTCAGAAATTAAATACAATACTGTGTACAACAAAGTTACTTTTAGAAGTCACTGAATGCGTTCTGCCAAGACCACAGCACTGAAAAAAAGGATGGCCAAATATTTTCTCAGTATAGTACACCAAAAAAAAAAAAAAAAAAAAAAGATAGCCAAATATTTTTTCACATACCCAGCTCCTTTTGAGTTTATATACTGGATTCTGGATTTTTATTGGAACTATTTGGTGTCAAACCTTATATTCAACACAATGAAAGTCAGCTTACTCTGTTTCCCCATTTCTGCTCTCGTTTTTCTCTTCCTTCTACTGGTAGCTTTAGCGTTGCTCTTAGAATCATAGGACTGGAAGGGACCTCCAGAGGTCATCTAGTCCACTCCTCTGCACTCATGGCAGGACTAAGTATTATCTAGACCATCCCTGACAGGTGTTTGTCTAACTTGCTCTTAAAAATCTCCAATGATGGAGATTCTACAACCTCCCTAGGCAATTTAGAAGTTTTTCCTAATGTCAAACCTAAACTGCCCTTGCTGCAATTTAAGCCCATTGCTTCTTGTCCTATCCTCAGAGGTTAAGGAGAACAATTTTTCTCCCTCCTCCTTATAACAACTTTTTATGTATTTGACATTTTGTGTGTTCCTCTCTCAGTCTTCTCTTTTCCAGATGAAACAAATCCAATATTTTCCAATCTTCCCTCATCAGTCATGTTTTCTAGACCGTTAAATCATTTTTGTTGCTCTTCTCTGGATTTTCTCCAATTTGTCAACATCTTTCCTGTAATGTGGTGCCCAGAACTGGACAAAATATTCCAGTTGAGGCCTAATCAGCACAGAGTAGAGTGGAAGAATTATTTCTCATGTCTTGCTTATAACACTTCTGCTAATGCATTCCAGTATAATGTTTGCTTCCTCTCCCCCCCTCCCAAACAGTGTTACACTGTTGACTCATATTTAGGTTGTGATCAACTATGACCCCCAAATCCCTTTCTGCAGTACTCCTTTTTAGGCAGTCATTTCCTAAGTTGTATGTGAGCAACTGATTGTTTCTTCCTTCCTAAATGGAATACTTTGCATTTGTCATTGTTGAATTTCATCCTATTTACTTCAGATGATTTCTCCAGATCATTTTGAATTTTAATCCTATCCTCAAAGCACTTGCAACCCCTCCCCACTTGGTATCATCTGCAAAATTTATATGTGTATTCTCTATTCTATTATCTAAATAATTGATGAAGATATTGAACAGAACTGGACCCAGAACAGGACCCCATTCAATATGCCCTTCCAGTTTGACTGTGAACCCCCTGATGATTACTCTCCGGGAATGGTTTTGCAACCAGTTATGCTCCCACCAGGGCCAGCTCCAGGCACCAGCTTCTCAAGCAGGTGCTTGGGGCGGCCGTTCCGGACAGGGGCGGCAGTTCCAGGTATTCAGCGGCAATTCGGCGGACGGTCCCTCACTCCGCCTGGGAGTGAAGGACCTCCCGCCGAATTGCCGCCGCAGATCGCGATCGCGGCTTTTTTTAGATCGCGATCGCGGCTTTTTTTTTTTTGTTTTTTTTGTTTTGGCTG
>NW_020664562.1:30530054-30572691 GCF_002925995.2 Terrapene triunguis | reverse complement strand
TTTTGTTTTTGTTTTGGCTGCTTGGGGCGGCCAAAACCCTGGAGCCGGCTCTGGCTCCCACCTTACATTTCCCTAGTTCGTTAATGAGAAGGTCATTGCATTTCAATGGTTTTTCTAACTTTCCAGTAATGTTGAATAATTGTTTTAAAAATTTCCACATTTTTCTCAGTCTATTCTTTCATGGCCTCCTGAAGATGTTGTTATTTTGACTCTTCTCTCTTCAAGCTATTTTGCCACCTCTTTGTTTTAATAATCTGCATCATATTCTTCCTCTGTGACCCAATCTTCTCCCCTGTGGAAAACTCAAATCAAACTCTGCCCAGAGGAATTCTGCAGCAGATAGTGTGGCTGGGGTACTTTCCCCACTGTCTGTTGCCCCTGAATTCTGGAGCACCAGAAAAGTCTGTGGGCTGAAATAGGGCCCTTCCTTATTCAAGGATTGGCCATATCCTCCTCGCTTTTAAGCCCTCATCTACATTTCCAAAGTCAGAATCCCCACTAGAGAAGAGCCAGGAGGTGTGAATGCACATGGATGGACTGTCCATAATCACCACTTTTTTCCCCAAACAAGGAGTGCAAGGAGTCTATACAGGAGTTTTGTTCCAGTGTCTCTTTCTCCATACTCCATGTTCTGTTTTTCTTCCTTGTCCCCTTTCACTCTCACCATACATTCCCTGACCTCCATCTCTCCCTATCTTCCCTTCATGTTCCACCCCAGCCTTCAATCTTTGCCTTCATCTCTCCAAATAAACTTTTCTTCAATTCCCCATCTCACACCCTTTCCTCTCTTTCACTCTAGGTCATCTTCTCCTCCACCTCTCTCTGCTTTGGTTCATAACCCAGGATGAATTAACACTTGGAGAGGCAAGGGCTGTACATTCTCCTGTGGAAGGAAGAAATCATTCCCTTACCTCTCCTCTTCCTCTGGTGCCACAAGGCTGAAGAAAACAGAAAGGCAGAGAGAAGGAAATGTTCATTGCTTCCTAGCAGCTGGAGGCTGCAGGTAACATTGCAGGAAGAGAGAAGACACCAGCTGTTTAGTATACATGTTAGAGAAGTCAGTGGAATCTTCCCACTGAATGAAAATGCATCACTGCACTTTGGTTAGCCACTAATACAAAGATGCAATAACAGGAGATCAAATTCAAGCCCAGGACATACATCTGACTGGAGTTGCAGTCTATAAAACCTACTTCAAAAGTTTACAGTATGTGACACAATGATTTGAGAGAAATTGAATGAGAAAGAAGTAAGAGGCGGAAAACAGAAGTTTGAAAACATTAGTCTATATTTCTTCAATCTCATTGGAATAGCTTTGGTTGGATCCTTTTTTATCCACTTCTCAAGTAATAATTTAGGCTGAAGTAAGGAGGAAAATGGTAATCCAGAGTACGCAGCCTGTCTGGATACTTGCCCCAATTCGGGACAGCATCAAAATTTGTCAAGCCTATGTCTTTCCTCTGTCATTGAAGTCAGTTTCTTTTCTCAAATGCTCTAAAATGGGATTTTTACCCCCCATATGATTGTACTGCTCGTAGCATTAAAGAGCCCTGTGGTGTTTTAGCTAGCTCCTAAGTGCTATTGCAATTTGAGATATGAGTCATATTTTGTAGAGGTAATTGTACATTTGTAGAAATGCACACTAAGACTTACATTTTTAAAGCTTCCTGGGGGGATTTAGACATGCAATTCCTATTAATTTTCATGGGAATTGGCATCCAAATCTGTTAGATAGCTTTGAAAATCTCAGCCTGCCAGTCCAAAAGAAACAAACTCTAAAGCTCGGTAGTGCCATTCAGGTACATGCTCTAAGGATGGGCTTTTTAGTACAACCCTAAACCAAGCATTTTGCATCTGGTTTTAGATTCTTTTTCAAACATTTTGCACAGCTCTACAAGTTACATGGCTCAGTTTCAGGAATGGTATTCCCAGGAGACTAAAACGCCATTGGACTTGACCACAATGGCTGTCCATTTAGGTTAGCTGTTCAGTTTTTAATTCTTAAAAGATAATGGTCACATAACATCTAATGGAGCTCAGAAGTTGTTTTCTTTAGAGATGATCTCAAGTGTATCCACTACCCCTGTTTTTTTGGGTAGGCAGGTGCATACCTAAAAAATAACCATGGGGGTTCAAACACTATGGAATTGTCGTCATTAAAATAAAAAAAAATCCCATCCTATTGGTATTCTAAATTCACAGTGTCTGCAAACAATGGCCATCAGCCAGAGTTTCAAGTCAATGTCCCAATATGCTCAAAAGGAGTTCACATTTCCATTATCCTGAGCACAAAGAGCCACACTGATTAAAAGTGTTCTTCCATTACTATATAGTAAGCTGCAATAATCTTCAGTCACTAAAGGACTAGAAAGCCTCAAATACTTCCCCCCCCCCAAAAGGGAACAATAGTTTAAATCATCTGCCTGTATTTGAGCTCAATCCCATTGTCATTAATAAGATCAGATCAATCAATTATGCATGTCATGACTAGACACCCCAGACAAAAAATAAATAAATAAAACACACACTTAAGAAAAAAAATCTTTAAACCATTTAAAATACTCTGAATAGCTGTACTGATTTTTTTTTTAAACTTAGGAACAGTAAAGATTTGGGTGAAAATATCCTTGGTCTATACAGTGCTTCAAGTTGGAGAAGTCTATAAAGGTAGTCATAGAAAGCTCTGCTGGCACTACATATCCCTCATGCTCAGTGGGTTATCATAATTTAAGTACAAAACAGTTAGATATTCTAAACTGGGAGCTTCAACATTAGACTGACTGGACATGGAAGGATGAATTTTTTGAATAATATACGCAGTCACATTGAACCCCGTCTTCCCCAGTGTTGAAGAAACCCATAAAATATAATACTGACATTCCACCTCTCTCCCCCCAACACACACACAAATAGTGGTTAGCTGAATGATAGCAATGGCTGCGGGGACAGTAGGAGCCTATTGTTTTCAGAATTGGTTGAAAATTCTATTTTTCCAGTGACAAAACTTGAGAGGTTGAAGAGCTGAAAGCAAAGGAGTTAAGAGAATTATGCATTACTGTTCAACATCAAATGCTCTTAGTTTTACCCTAAGAGGAGTAAAGACAAATCCCTATGAAGTCAATAGGAGACCAGAGTGCAAAAATTGCCCTAATTCAATCCAGGGATCGAGACTAAGGGTATTATAATGGGTGGCCAGGATTCAGATACCTCACCTCCATTTACTCCAATAGATAGATAAGAATCCCAAAGAGGCAAGTATAGAAAATGGACAAATTCTGGAAAGTGAGTAGTAGCAGTTAGAATCAGGTTGTTCCCAACACTAATAAATGAAGGATGTAAAAGGCTCAGAGGAATAATACTTTGGCTAAAATAAATGCAATAGGTTAACCTTCAAACAACTTCTAAAGCCAATGAGACAATTTGGATCACTGCATGCACCACTTGTGGAGCCCAAGTCTCGGACAATTTAATGAGAGTGGTGGTTAAGGAATGATCCCCAAAATTGCTCGGCACACTTGGTAATAATGGGAGAGGGCTGAAACAATAAACCGATACTGTAGGATCTTTATCAGACTTTCAAAACAGCCAGAAAGAGATGGAGGACAAAGAGGACAAATATTCCATATTCCCTGTTAGCAGATTGACACAATGTCTGTCTCCTCTTGAGTCTCAAAATTCCATACCATAATCATGGAACAGGATCTAAAATTCCTCTATTCTTGCAGGATGAATGCTATTGAACAACACAGAGTTCCTGTTTCTTTTTCCAGGACTGGTGGAGTTTTAGAGGATATGCTCATTTAGATATGGGAGTCATCTTTGTGGCTAACATGACAATACTGGATTGTTATAACTTAAGATGCACATCCTAAGAGATATTATCATGTATATGAATTGCCACAAACAGCAAACTATTTATAAGTAGAGAGTTTAAGGTTACAAACAGCCATCAGTATGATCATCCAAGACTCATCTTTTCCAGTATTCACAGTCTCCCCAAAATAACATTTTAAGATTGGGAAGGAACTTCCTTTTAGGGCAGGTTATTTTATAGTTGTCTGTGGTGACGACGCAGGAAACAGAACGCTAGGTTTGTTGGTAGTTAGAGAGTTTTACAAGCTTTTTGTAAAAAGCCTTTTAGGAAAACTTTTTTGGGGGTTTTTATTTTTTTTTACTTTGTTTACAACTTATTTGAGTGGTTACATTTTTGCCCATTTAAAAGGCAGGCAATATACATGAGCATGAGATTACAAACTCATCTTTTAAGCGCGTGAACAGCCAGCTGCAAAGATGATGTCATTGTTGCCAATAAGTTTTCCAAACATAGGCGCTAGGACAAGGTCACTCCCGCCTTATTGCCAAGGGAACAGTTTGCCGTTCTTCAAGGCTTATAATTAGGGAGCAACACATTCCTACAGTTGTCCATTATGAGGTTACTCTCACCTTCCTCTGTGGCATCTGGTACTAGCCACAGATCTGATCTTGTTGAGGTTGAGATGCCCATCTTTTATTAGCACTCCAGAAGTCAGCACTTCCAGAAGTTTGTCCAGTGCATCAATAACTGACGATGCCTGATGCTGGTATCTTTCAGCATAATACAAGTGGGAATATAGATGAGCAAGATGGCTTAGCAAAGAAAGTTTAGTGCCCCAACTTTAAGTACACTAAAATCTAGAGATAATCAACTGGCTAAATCCAGTTGTGTCACAGCACAATTCAAAAAGAACTTTAGAGGAAAGATTTTCATAATCAGTGTTACACAAATTAACAATAATTCACATTAAGGTGGGAGGAACCTCAAGAAATTCCAAAGACTGATGACAATTCAACAGTTTGGATCAAAATGTGTTAGTTGTAGAAATTAAACAGAGTCTTGAATGATTTTTGCAGGGTCTTCTTTCTGGTCAAGTGAGAAGGAAAGTCAATGGGAGTTGGGTGCCTAAGTCACCCCCCACCCCCAAATAGCTTTGATGCCATGATTGTTACTTGCACTTTTTATCCTGGCCAAAAGTCAGGAAATGAAGAGGAGCATACAAACAAAAGACAACCTGTACCTCTGAGTTATTTTGAACCTCATACTTTAAAGTAATTATTAAAAATGATTTAGTATGGATTTTAGGTTTAGATTCTGGTTATGTTCTTATTTTACGCAAAGCCATTGGAAAGTGCTAAATTGCAACTGTTAACAGTTATTCATATTCAGAGCACATTTTAGGAATGTTTGAAAATTAAGACAAAAAAATTCTGGGTGAATAGTGACTGTCAGTTCAGTTAGTAACTACTCAACTTAGGCTTTTTGGTTAACCAAACCAGATTGAACGTTTAAACTCTTCAGAAATACAGAAGGACAAGGCCAGGACCTCTCTCATATCTAGGTAGAGAGGGAGTTCACTGGGTTAATTTTCTACATTTTTCTTTCTTTCTCCTCATTAGGCTTGTGGAGAAGTTTGCAGCTTTCTTTTACTAAACTTTCCCTTCCAGCCTTTCCCAGTGAGTTGATGGCATCACATGGAAGGATCCCAATGAGATTTTTATTTTTGTCTTTGCACAATTGAGCTACTCATGTTAAAAAATTATATAATTCAGCATTTATTTTTATATATAAAAATGCCCACCAAATGCAATGTTCAGGTACGTATCATGAAACACACTGCAGAATGAGGGTATAAACAAATATGGATTCATGTAGGGATACTGCTGTAGTGTTTGATTTCTGTGGCCCTTAGATTTCTAAATATCACATCTTATTACATCTAAGCAATAATCAACTCCCTCAAATGGCTAGACATTGTCATAGCTAATGACAAGACTCATACTTCTCAGACTCAAGTCATGGTACAACAGTCTCTCTCCCCAATTAAAAAAAAAAAGGGAGGTTAGAAAATGACATCTATCTCCATGTGGTCTTACATTGCTTGCCTAGTATCTTTTCCCAGTGGCATTCTCCCTCCCTGACCCTTTCTTCCCCACCACATTGAATGACTGGTGAATTATCTAGTCAAATAACTGAATTTAGGAACTGAAAAACTTCCCCCATACCTGCCTGAACTGCAGATCAGACAACAGTGGGCAGAGTACCAGTAAGGTAACAAAAGTGCAGGATAAGTTGAATTTATCACGTGCCTCTGGTCCTACAATTGATCACATGGACAACACCAAGATATAATGTCTATGTTCAGATTTTCCTCTGATAAAACACACCATCTGCAGGAATAATTAGAATGACTGCACCACTCATACAGGTTAATATTTCAAGTCATCCATAATGAGTGCAGTAACATCTATACTATGTTGTCATTTAGTCTGTAAGAGATTTCTGAAATGGCATATACAGAGAGTTATTTTAAAATTGAGTAGAGCTATTTTGTTTTTTTATCTCTTGGCCTATAAAAGCAGTAGTTACCTCAACTTTGTACAAGGTCCAGAGGGTTTTTATGGCTCACTCTACAAGTGACCTAAAATAGCCTTTTATATAATATTATATATAAAAAATCCCAGCATCAGCCTTAAGGTCCAACATTGCAGGATTTTCCAGGGCTATTAGGATACAATGCATTACTCCTATGAAAAGCTGTGAATGTCACTTTCCCAATGATGCAAAGCTCCCATTTCCAGCCCTGGAGGTTTGAGAGAGACGAGACTTTGAACCCAACACCAGTATAGGACCCATCTTGCTTATTCTGGACCTTGCACATATATGTGCATTTTAGGAGGAAGTTCCACATTTGTAGAAAAGGAGGAAACATTTATCTGCTAAGTTGCCTTAACACATAGCAGATGTATAAAGTTAAGAAGTTTAGAATGTTAGATTAAGCCCCAAGGAAATAGAATTAATGGGGAGAGATCAGGGCAGGTGGTCAAAACAGCATGACAAATTGCAGAATCACATGCAGCATTTTATTTATAACATGACTTTGCAATTGCTCACATGGCTATCATGCCCAACTATGTTCAGAACATTCTCTCCACACACGTGCGAAAGCCAGATGTTCAAATCCTGGGCTAAGATCCCGAAAAGCTTCTTTTAAGAAATGTACACAAATATTTTTGCTCTACTGAAGACTTACAAGTTTCTGTGGTCCTCCAGGATATTCTCCTATGCTGAATTTTACAATTGAAGTCAATGGGCCTAATTCGTCTTTTGTTGAATTCAATGACAAAACACATTAATTCAGGGGAAAGCATATTTAGGCCAAGAATCTATTTATGCTATTTTAGAAAAATATTATCTCATCACAATGAGAGGCGATGCCAAGTTTCAGTCTGAAGTAACAGAACCAAGTGCCATATTTTGGTGTTGAGCTGCCCTGTTTCAGAGGGGAAGCTCTCAGAGGGGTGCAATCCTTCCATAAGCAATCTTGTATCATTCATCAGCTAGTCTCAGTCTGCATAATGGCAAATTGATTTAGGTTACTATATATCGGGCACTAATAATGCAGAGATTTCCATTGTCTAGTATACATACAAATGTCATCTGTACACACACACACACACACACACACACACAGTGTACTGCTTCATGGAACATTAGGCCTAAGTCGTTCGAGATCCATTAAGAGGATGAGGTTGAGACAGCAGCTATATTTGATACTGCCTTGTTTTGGATATTGATGACAAAAGGCAGCAAGAAGAGGCAATAGATTTTTACTGATTCTATTACCTCCAAAACTTTTTGCCTCATAATATGTAAAGCTTATATTTTTAGAGGCACAAATTAAGCACACTGCACTAAATCCATCCATGGAATAGAGGATGAAAATGATGTAACAACACTTTAACGTAGCTGAAGAATTCAAATAGCTAACAATGATCTTTCCATAATAATCAGGTAGAATTAATTATTACAGCTGTTAACTTGCAACTAAAAGAGACAGAAAAGCTACAAAATAAATGTACTAAATTATAATTAGTATCTAAAATGTATCTTATAGCTTTCCTTCCAAAGAATGTCAAAGTTTACTGAGTATTCTTCATATTGTACATAAAGGAATCACCATTTCTGTCATTACAGTGAAACGCAGCCATCTCTAATATCACTTTTTTATTGCAATGCAATAAAACACTTACTTTACCACAGTACTAGAAGATTAATTATAAGAACTGGTTGGAAATTTTGACAAAATGTTTTTCATTAAAATGCTGATTTGTAGAAATTAAAACTTCATGGGACAAGATTGGTTTCAATTAATTTTCTATTTCAAAATTTTTGAAAAATCAGTTTTGAAATTGTCAAAATGAACAAGTTCCACTTTTGGGGTTGAAATGAAGTCATTTTGAAATTGAAATTGATTTGTAGTTAAAATAAAGGTTGAAATTAAAGCAAAAGGTTTTGATTTAACCTGATTGGATTTTTCCAAGTTTTGTTTAGTGACAATTTTTGAGATTGACTTTTTAATCCCCAATTGGGGATAGGAATTTTTTTTTGAAATCTCAAATTCTCGCAGAACAGGAAAACTGTTTCTCATCCAGCTCTAATTTTTACCACGGGGTAATGTAAATAAATCAAGAGCCAAAGCCAAATTCATCTTTTGAGAGACAGGGTGGGTGAAGTAGTGTCTTTTATTGGACTAAGGTCTGTGTGGCTTGAAAGCTTGTCTCTCTCACCAACCGAAGTTGGTCCAATAAAAAAGACATTACCTCTGTCACCTTATCCCTCTAATATTCTGGGACCGACACAGTTACAACTATACTGCATACAAATTCAATTTTAGTGAGACTCCAGTGGAATTACACCCAGAATGATTTTCACTTAATATGTTGGAATTTGGCAGAGACATCAGATTATGAATCTTGGGATCTTTAACAACCTCAAATCACAATGGCCTCAGTTTTAGATTTTTATGGGGGAGATTATACCTCCAGCAGTGCAGCACAGGGCCTTAAACACCATTTATTAGTATGGATATTAGTTTAGTACCAACTCCACATACAATCTGCTGAATCAATTGATGCACTTGTGTTAACCTTTTGGTTCTTTGCCCCTGCTCTGAAAGAGGTTTTTAAAAAAAAAAAAAAAAAAGGAAGTGTCAGGCCCATCCCTATTCAGAAAAAAAACCCAAACACTTATGCACATATTTAAAATACAAGCACATGCTTGAATTTCATTGAAGCCAATGGGTCTTGATCACTGCTGAAATGCCACATCTAAACAGTGGTGTTTGCCTGAGGTTTTATTTGTTTGTTAGTTATTTTTTAATTTAATTAGAGTGGGATGCTTTATTCTTCCATTTCTTCTTGTTACACAGTGAAATATCCTACTCTTGTTCACTCATTTTGGAAGACATAATCAATCCTGAATTCTGTCACAATATACTGTACACATACTTCCCCCCCCCCCTTTTTTTTTTTAAATCTGGACAGTTTTTTAAAAGGTGAATGTATTGAAGAAATTTCAACATAAATTATGAGACAAAAATAAATACAATGGTAGATGAAAGTCAACATTTATGTAAGTAGCTCCACAGAAATTAATTTTGCAACTATAGGATATTTTGATTTAGCATATTTCTATCAGTTATCCAGAATTCCTGGGAAAAAAATTAGTCTTAAAAATTATCACAATAATAAAAGATATTGCCACCCCATCCCATGCCCCAGTCGTATACTCTACCCTTAGTAGCTTTCCATGTGCTGCCAAGGTACTGTTGCAAGCAGAGTTGGGCTGAGAATCTGGCCCAATATCTCAATATCTATTAATAAGAGGATTGTTTTGTGCCCTGATGAGAGAAAAGCTAGATTGAAAGAAAGACACTTTTGTGTTAGGTAAGAATAAAGGATCCAAACAAGGGTGGAGGGAGGGCAACCCCCACAAACTAACAAAATAAGAGTGGCCCCTTTAATAAGGTCTCAGAGAAAGAGCAGTTGTAATACAGTTCATAAGGCTCTTACCTCAGGACCCTGCTTCAGAACTCCCATGCTTAGAGATTGCCAAGTCTCGGAGTCTGGTCAGGCTAGTCTCCTGGAGCCTGAGAGAAAAAGAGAGGGACGCATACGTGCACGCACAGTCTGCATGGGTTTAAATCACCTCTCTTCTGCTCAGCTTCCTGTTCCAATAGCCTATCCTAGATTATAGCCATGCTGTCCCGGTTGTCAGCTCCAGCCTGTCCCTTAAAAGGATAGTACTGAAGTCAGCGATGGCTGCAGATTCTCAACACCTCAGAATGATGGCACTTTATTTAGGTGTCCAAGTATTTCTTTAGGTATCTAAAATTAGGCACCTAGGTCTGAGAATCTAAATGTATTGATTAATAAGATGTACAACCACATGGCACTCGAGGTCTTGCATCTATCTGGCATTTCTTTGCTCCAGTAGAGATTTGGAGTAAGCCAAGTCATGCTATTTTGTCTATGTGTCGTCCCCCTCCCCCCACTTGTTTTGGCTTCAGAAATAGACCCTTGTAACTTTTCACTCCTTTTAACAAAACCCTTGTATATTTTTATGATTTGCAAAGTTTGAAGAGTCACAGTTGTGTTTAAATTGGAAGAGTTACAAAATTGGAACCCAGCTGATGAAAGTAGAAATCCCTGTATAATGAAATATTAACTGCCCTTAAAACAACATAGATGTAAGTTTATATCATATTGCAGAAGAAAGCATTTCAGGGACTGTAGCATGGTGCCATGAATTAGCTTTAGGGGTGATTTTGGATTAACTGGCTATTTTGTACAGCATTTTGAAAATGTTAAAAAGCTATAAAATTACTACAAAGATGACAGGTTAGCATTGTTAACGAGACTGCTGTATAACATGGTTTTGATAGGGAATAGAACATTTGCAATATACTGTGTGTGCAAACTTACAGCTCAATTACCTATGGAGAATTCTCTCTTTTTAGTATAGCTCTACGACCTAATAAGCCTATTGCACATCATCATTAAGCAGGATATTTAGTGAATTTTACAGTTTATAGAAGATATAGAGGTTGCTTATGTACGATAAGTATAAATACCATTGTAGGGCTTGCTTGTGCCACTCTGTTACAATACTACAGAAGCTCTCCATGTTGCAAAATTCTACACTGACCAGTACTACTGAGACCATGATATTAGGAATTCTGCCTACCTCCTTGTGTGGTCTCCATCTCCATAGTATTTGAGTGGAAGTGTTGGCCTCCTTATACAGACAGGAGGTCAAAGGCAGAGAGATGGTGGGGCAAATTAAGTGTGCATGTAGAATTTTAATAATATCAGCCTTTGGTAAACTCTTTGGTTTACAAAGGCTGACATGTCCAGTGATTACCACTAACATATAAGCTTTTCTTTAAAGTAATTTCTGGGAAGGAGGATAAAAATTAAGACTGCTTTTCTACACTTCCCCTCCCCTCTGTTCTCCCCAGAATGTTGCTTCTCCCCCACCTCTACCATGGTACTACAGTACAAACTTCAGTAGCTATTAAAGAACTGTAAAAGGACCCTGTGACCTACTGTGTAGGCTTTAGGGTGATTCAGCCGATTCCCCTAAGAGGGCCCAGTGCCGTCCCAAAGGAGCTGCTGCCGAAGTCCCGCCACTGTCTTCGGCACGGTCATCATCGGCAGCTCAATCGTTGCCACTGTCTTCGGCGGCATTTCGGCGGAGGGACCTTCCTCTGCGGCAGCAATTGAGCTGCCGCCGAAGACAGCAGTGGGACTTTGGCGGCAGCTACTTCGAATCGAGCCCCTCAGTGCCTAAAGCTGGCCCTGACTCTGTACAAGGATGATTTACTCTGGCTTTCCATAGGGACTAGCATTTGTCCCTCTAAAATAAGGAAAGATTGGATTGGGATTCAGATGTGAAATCAGCTGCTAAATCCAAACTTCCCCAAAGTTCAGAGATGCTCAGATCTTGTCTTCTGGTTCAGGTTAAGCTCAAGTTATTATTGATAGATTTACCAGATAGGCCGTACACTTTTTGGAAGCCTCATGTCTACAGAGCTGTGAACTCTATATAACAGAGTTCATCTCACTCACCAACAGATGAAGACAAACCAGTTTAAAGGTAATGAAGCAAGAAAATAATGGTAAGGGAGACTAATTACCAATATTTGAATTTGATTAGGAAAAGTGGCAGATTCACCATACTCCTGAGATGTGTGGCATTGGGTTTTAATGACCGAAAGTAGTCAGAATGGTTTTACACGTCATCCAAGAAAGGGTCTGGTACCCTAATTTTATATTGTGGAATTGGTTAAGTTCTTCTTTAGAGGGAAAAGTGTCACCTATTGAATATCAGTAGTACTTTCCTCAACACCTGGTGTTAGGTTAGAGAGCTTTCCCTTTACCCTCCCACTTCCCTGGTTCCTGTCACGCAGCTATACCTTAAGCAATCATTTTACTGAAATTTAACTAACCAATCCTAACATATTGTAACATAATTCTCTAACCAATTATATCCCACTACCCTAATTAACTTACACCTAGAAAAATTTATTATACAGCAGACAGAAACAATTAGAGAACCAGACAGATTATCAATAGAAGAGTGGGGGCCATAAAGGTAAAACAATACAGAAATGAAGGTTTCACAACCACAACCATTGATAAGTGATTTCTTGCCAGACAGGATGCTATCAAACTAAGTTTTCTTTAACCATCTTAAGAGCTGTTTCTTTATCTGGTGGTGATGGGCACTATCAGGACAGGATCGTCTTCCTAACAGCCCAATACCACCTTATGTTAATGTGACTAGTTTGGGAGGTGAGGATGTGACCATATGCTTCCCAGCTTATGGCTGCCCCTGTTGCTTAGCCAAAGGTCTTAGTCAAAGAACAAGGCCTCAGACTATCCTAGTGAGAAAAGGCCCATACACAGGCGGACTGTGATTTTGATTCTTGGCTTTTATACCCCTGTAACTAGCTAAGTGATAAAAATACACCTAAGTTCCTAAAGCATAGACCTTTACAAGCAGGCCTGAATATCTGTATTCTAACACCTGGTAGCATTTGGGGGGAGGCACATGCTGTGTCTACAATAGCTTCTTTTCCTTAAAATTTCCTACTGTTGCTACCACCAATGCAGGTCCGGGAGTAGGAGCACAAGTGTACTCAAGGGATTTGTCAGCTACCAACATTTTAGCTACTGTCTCATCTGTCCCTGCTCAAACCAGGACTAGATGGTATAGTGGTTAAAACACTGGGTACTGTTGCCTTTTCGGTGTAACTTACTCAGTGTGGCTCTGTCCTACTCAACACCAACACTCCTGCCATTACTACTGTACAGATGAACTAGTAGTGGTTAGAAACAGGAAATGTGTAGAGGTACAGTATATCTCAATAATGTTCATGTCCAACCTTATTTAGCTTGAGAGATCTAATGAAATCATTTAAGCTGGTATTGCTGCAGTGTGGTTTTATCTACATGGTTTGCTCAGATACAGGAAGGTTTGCGCAACTGCTAGTAATAATTCAGTTTGTGAAAATTTGCTGCACCCAGTCCTTTTTTATTTTGACCTTCCAACTTCCCTCTCCATTATGACCTATAAATTATATTCATGCAAAGTCAGTGATGAAAGCTCATGAGCAGCTACTGGCAAATGCTTTGTGTGTGTGGTGTACATGGGTTGACCTTTTTTGCAAGTGTAAAGAGTCAAAGGTTTCACACAACACATACTATAGACAACACTTATCATATCATTCTAACAACAAATGCTAGTATAGTCTCAGTATTTGTACAAGGAGAGAGTGGCAATTTCCATTTTGCTTATCTGTACTTTAAATACAACATATTTTACAGGACGATTATTTCCAAGTCATTCCCTCATTCCTCCCAACCCCCTCCCCCAGTTTTCACTGCTTCACATTCTACAGCAGACATCCACTTGAACCGTATAAGCCATCTGTAGTTTATAAAACACCTTTAAGCTATTGTTTTAAAGTTTTATACCTTTTAATGGTTTTCTTATTTATTTCCTGCTGATATCAACACATAGTCTGCCAAAAGCAATCTTTAGTGGATACTAACATATTCATATTGAACATTTGATCCAGAATTTTTGCAGATAATAAGCAGAGTGAACATCTGTGAGAAGTAGATAATTTTTAATATTTATGGATAGCTCATTTCCATGTTGTAATCCTTAAGATGGGAATCGGTTTTTGTACAATGCAAGTCATTGCTGCATATTCCCATCATGGTTAGGTAATGAAGGGAATAGAGGTTTTGAAGATGGAATACCAATGAGTTTATTAATTAACATTGGAACAAAGACCTCACCATTACTTGCATCAAACCCAATATTATGTAAACTGTGTGAAGAGGGTGATCTTATACATTTTTAAAAAGTCTCATTGTGCTCTTATTTCAGTGGGCCAAGTGTGTTCTGGAAACATACCTACATTTTAGAGATAGAACCACAAAGCTAGAAAAATTAACTCTTGTGGCCACTTAGAAATGGACATTCTGTACTTTGCTGATTAAAAAACAAGGTGAGAGGCAGTATCTGAGTGTGAGCCAAGGACTTCTTGATGCCCACGGGCAGAGGGCACGGGGTATATAAGGTTATAGGGATCACCTGGGTTCAACAAAAGTGGTCATGAAAACATGTTACATTTTTTCAATGATTATGATGACCAGTGTATGTGCAGATCATGTGTAAGGAATTATGGATATATACACCAAAAATTATGATTTTAAGGCCTTAGCATTAAAGGCAATTCACTCAGAGGTACTATGCATTGAGACAGATGGTGAGAGACTTATCTCCCTAATTGATCATTGTGTATCTTACAATGGAAGTCTATCTGCATATTTAGTCAACTGCTAATCAATAGATGGCAAGGGCTGCAGGGGGAAAAAAAAACAACCCACCAAAGAGCAGCAAGGATTATTTTAGTTATGGTTAAAGGCAATGAACTTTTAGGGGCATAGCTGGGGGTACGGAGGTACATCCGTGAAGATAAGCTACCAGCAGGCTTAATTTTATGAAGGCGGGGAGGGGAATGTCTCAGCCATCCTGGTTGAAAAATATTCAGGAAAAGGACTTGGGGTGTGCTATCCTGCAGTAGACAGTCATGTGAGTAAAAGTTTAGGCTCTAGCAAGCATATTATGCTTGTGCTTTATATGTAACCATTTCTTTCTAATATTTACTTACTTACTATCATTTGAATCTCTATTCTTTGATAATAAACATTCTTGTGTTCATTATAAATATATGTCAGTGCTGTGTGTTAAGCGCAGAGATGATCCTCAGGTAAAACTAATAAGTTGGGGTATACTTTTCCTTTGGGAGTGAAGAGTCCGAGTTCTGTGCGTGTTCGGTGGAACAGGGGCTGGGCATTTCAGAGGGACACTCGGAAGGCTCAGGGGTTGGTGCGTGCCTATCACTTGCCTGCAGATGGACAGCAGATCCCACGGGGCTCATATGGGAGTACTTGTGCTGCCTGTGGCCGGGGTTGTCAGGGAGCTGACCCATGACAGGTACGTAGAACAAGCCCTCTCACACTAAGAGCAAGTGGTAGATAGGTGCCTCACAACTCTGGGTACCACTGGGAAGCGTTATGTATTTGCCTTACACAAGCCTAGTTCAGTCATTGGTAGTTAAACCCAGTTGGTAGCACCCCCTCTTGTGTGCCAGAAGATTGTGGAGTTCAAATCCCATGCTAGGAGTTGGGTACAGAGCCAGGCCACATAAGGGATGAAGGGGGAGAAAAATTCTAATCTCAATTCTTTCTTCCCAAGACACAAATCTGGAACCAAGAACCCACAAACTTGGCTTGAGCCGTTGGAGAGATAGAAGGGTGCAATTTGAGCTGAACCATCTGCCAGTCACCAATTTTTCAAAGTGTGAGGCCTGAGGTTGGCACACAAATTGGCCACCTACAAACTGTGTACATGATTTACAAGTCACAAATGCTAAAATGTCTTTTTCATTCTTGCTTTCAACCACCAAGCCCAAAAGATTATTTCCTTCTTCCCTCTCCCTAATACCTAGGCACCAACCATAAAGCTGAACAATCATGCTACCCTGCAATGCGTGCTTACGCTAGGTATGCTTTGTGCCACCATTATTCAGTTGGAACACCTTCAAATAGCACTTTTAATCTTCCATGAGGTTGTAACACTTTAAATAGTTAGCTCTGGTATTGAGGCATGTTCCTATAAGGAACAAAAACAAACCTTTAGACTGTTTTGCCAAATAGTTGTGTTGACATCTGTTTTTGAATCGAAGCCCTAGCTTTCCAGTTCAGGGAGGCTTTTACGCACAGGACAAACACTCTCTCTGGTCTATCTAACCTGGTGTTTAGTGTTTAGAATATGGCCTGTTCTGCTTACCTCAGCGTGATCTGGAATGAAAAATTCTGTTTGGCAAGAGGTAGTGCAGGGATTTGCGCTTACGTCTCCTGCCTCTCGGATTAGTGTTCTAACCACCAGGCTAGAGCATCAGTTACCATCTCACTCTCGGGGGGGGGGGGGGACACCCTCTCCATGAAACAAAAACAGCATATTTTACTGAAATATCATTTCATCTAAAATATTCTGACTTGTTCTACTAACACTCATGTAAGGTAAGTAAGTACCTCCCCCATTTTACAGGTGGGGGAAAAAATCAGACTTATCCAAAGTTGCAAAGCACTCATCTCCCAGACTCATGCCCAAACCACCTCTTTTTTGTTGTCATTTGAAAACTAGTTCTATTCGCAAGGCCCTGGACCCAACAGCCCTTAAGGCTGCATACTATGCACAGAGAGCTCCAACTCTTGGAGATACATGACGACAACATAATCTCAGCTTTCATTTTGAGAAAAAAACAACAACATTCTAACTAGCATAAAGAAAAGCTCATACAATTCAGTCACATGTAACAGGGGCAGTGATATCTGCTGAAGTCTGCAGACAGCTTGAAACAATAGCATTAAGAAGTATAAACTACCCCCTTTTTGTCCTAATGGATTAACTCTGAAAGCCACTGCTCTGGGCATGACCTAAACAGAGGTTTTTGCAGTCAGACCAAAACAGTTTTGCAAGGCTGCTATTGGCAGAAGCGACTACAAAAAGGGTCATCTGATCTAGGGTGACCAGATGAGGGAAAGAAAATATCAGGACATGTGGGGGAGAGGGGGTGGGGGAAAAAAAGAAAAAAGAGCCAAGTCACTCCTGCCGGCGGAGGAGAAAAAAAAAACCAGCGCTGCCGGCGGATATCGGGACAAATTGCGTCCCGACCAATCTTCGGGACATCTGGTCACCCTAATCTGATCAGATAGATGGGGCTCAGTCCTCCCTTCTCCAAGAAGAGTCCCGGCCCTCATGAAAAGAGGGAGCTGTGGTTCAGCCTGTCCAAAGAAGAGTGGTAATGGTCCCTCACCAGACTGCTCATCCAAGCAGCCTCTACCACTGCCACCTCAAGGAGTGGTGGAGCCATTGCATAAGGACCCAATGTTGGGTTGTCTGGGATCCATATTATAATAATACTACCCTACGGTCGCTGTGATGACCCTCTGACACCACTTCAAATGCCCTGTACTTCCTTTCAAGTCTGCTGTGAGGGAAAGAGGAGGAGGGTTATAGGAGGGGGTTTGTCTTCTATTCCAGCTTTTATCTAATGTCAGCAGTGATCAGAGTATGATCTGACTTTGCCTGTTGCTCCCTGAGCCTGCTGTGGCCAGGGGCAATGCAAAGACAGAACACTCAACCTGCATGGCCAGTGCAGTATATGCCCCTGTAGCATGCAGAGATACTCAAAATAAGAGGAGGTTACTCACCTGTGCATTAACTGACGTTCTTCGAGATGAGTGTCCCTGTGGGTGTTCCACTCCCGGTGCTGGTGTGTCCCTGCGCTGTTGCTTGGAGATTTGTACAGCAGTACCCACACGGGCCACACACACGTGGTTCCTGCCTCACGCATCATTGGTGCCTGAACGGCCTAGTCCTATCCAAATAAAAATACAGTCCTCTGTGCACATCAAGTGTGTGCATTGCTGCTTCGAAAGTGTTCGCATGAGGTTTAGGAAAGAAGGTTGGTAGATGGATAGGTTCATTGAGGTGGAAGGACGAATGCACCTTCAGGAGAAATTTGGGATGCCTTTGGAGCGTGACTTTATCCTTAAAAAACAGTGTATAGTGGGTCAGCCATGAGAGGCTCCGAGTTCTCCTATGTGTCTGGCGGGTGAAATTGCCACTAAGAATGCAGCTTTCATAGATAGGTGTAGTAGAGCGCAGGATGCTAGCGGTTCAAATGGCTTTTGCGTCAAACATGTGAGGACCAAGTGGAGGTCCCATGGTTGAGTGGTCTGATGTCTGGGTACAGGGTATGCATGCCTTTGAGGAATCTTTTTGCGATAGGGTGGGTGAAGATAGTGGTGTCACTGATCTTCCGGTGAAATGCTGTGATTGCTGCCAGATGTACCTTTATGGAGCTGACGGAGAGCCCAGATTGTTTAAGCTCCAGAAGGTAGTCCAGTATGACTGGAGGAGGTGCGGAAGTAGGAGCGGTTTGCCTGGCAGAACACCACGCCGTGAACCTAGACCATTTATGGAGATAGGTGGTACGTGTAGATTGTGTCCTGATGTGTAATAGTACAGTTTGCACCTGCTCAGAGAAGCCTAGTTCTTCATTGGAGAACCATTGAGGAGCCATGCCTTGAGGTGGAGCATTCCTATGTTTGGGTGGTATAGATGGCCCTTGCATTGGAACAATAGGTTTGGGAGTGGGGGGGAGGGAGATTGGTGGACATCTGTGTTAGAAGTGGGTACCATGGCTGTCTGAGCCATGTAGGGGCTATCAGTATGATCCTGGCCCTCTCTTTCCGTATCTTTAATACTACTTTGTGTAGGAGTGGTATCGGTGGGAATGCGTATAGTAGGTTGTCGCTCCATCTGATCGTAAATGCATCTCCCATGGACTGTTTTCCCAAATCCTCTCTGGAGCAGAATCTGGGGCATTTCTTGTTGGTCACGGTCGCAAACAGGTCCAGTTGTGGATAACCCCAGATTTTGAAGATGTTGTATAGGATGGTGTTGTTTATTTCCCATTCATGGTCGAGCAGGAAAGATCGGCTGAGCTCGTTCGCTGTGGTGTTTTGTGCACTGGGCAGGTATAAAGCGGAGATATCAATATTGTGTTGGAGGCACCAATTCCAAAGTTTCATAGCCTCGGTGCAGAGTAAATGGGATCGAGCTCCCCTTGCCTGTTTATATAAAACATACAAGCAATGTTGTCGGTCATGATCCTGATCTTTTGGTTCTTGATGAGTGGGAGAAAGTCGAGACAAGCGTTGTGGACTCCTCAGTGCTCAAGAAGAAGATTTATATGTAGGGAGGTCTCTGTAGGGGTCCATAGGCCATGAGTGGTATGGTGTCCCTTGTGTGCCCACCAGTCAGTGAGGAATGCATCTGTAGTAATTATAATCGAAGGGGATTCCTGTAAAAATGGGACTCCGGAGCAGAGGCTGTCTGGCTGAGACCACCATATGAGTGAGTCCTTGGTAGGCCTGGTGAGAAGTTTGTTTAGTCTGTGTACATTTGGTTTGTAGAGTGTGGCTAGCCAACCTTGTAGGCATCGCAAGTACAGGCATGCATTCTTGACCACAAAAGTGCATGCAGCCATGTGGCCTAGAAGTTGTAGGCAATCATGAGCCATGACCAGTGGGCTGTTCCACAGTTTAGTGACCAGATTCTTTATGTTGATGAATCTGTTGGTTGGAAGAGACATGATGCCAGTTGTGGAGTCGAGGTGTGCACCTATGAACTCCAGATGTTAAGTAGGGATTAATGTGGATTTGTTGGTGTTTATTTGCAGGCCAAGGCCCTGGAAGCAGTCGATGGTCATCTGTGTGGATTGGATGGCTTCCTCGCGAGTTTGCAATTTGAGGAGTCAATCCATCCAGATAAAGGAAGATTATTATTCCTTTTTTCTGGAGGTGTACAGTAAACACTGCAAGGATCTTGGAGAAGATGCGGGGTGCTGTTGAGACGCCAAAGGGTAGAACCCTGTATTGGTAGTGGCTTGTTCCCAGAACAAATCTGAGAAAATGTCTGTGGGCAGGGCATATAGTTAAGTGAAAATAAGCATCCTGCAAGTTGAGGGCTGAAAACCAATCTCCCTGCTCCAGCGCCGGAATAATGGGGTCATTAGGGTAACCATTTTGAACTTTTGCTTTTTGATAAACTTGTTGAGTCACCTGAGGTCAAGAATGGGTCTCCATCCCCCACTTTTCTTTTCTGTCAAAAAATAGTGGGAGTAAAAACCCCTTTCCCCTGTGCTGATAGGGTACCCTCTCCACTGCTCCTAGTTGCAGAAGATTTTGTACCTCTTGGTGAAGCAAGTGGTCCTGAGAGGAGTCCCTGAAGAGGAACGGAGTGGGGTGGGTGGTGGGGGGGCATGGACAAGAAGGGGATGGTATAGACCGATCGGATAACCTCTAGGGCCCATCTGTCCATAGTGACATCTCACCAGTGGTCATAAAATGGGAGCAAAGGGTTGAGTAATTAGTGTGAGCACTGGAGTGGGTGGGAGGTCTTCTATGCCCTCGACCAAGGCTTAAAATCTGCTTGCTGGGTGGAGGAGGTTGGGACACTGCTAATGGTGGGGGGTGTCGTCGTTGAGGCCTAGGTCTCTGGCGGTGATGCTGATCATATGGCCGTTGTTGTGTGTACGCTGGGTATCGCAGGTGTTGGTAAGGCTGATCCTTATGTTGTCTCCTTCTAGAGGCGGGTGTATGGATGCCTAGAGATTTCAGAGTAGTCCTGGAATCCTTCATGGTGTGCAGAACCTCCTTGGTCTTTGCTGCAAATAATTTCTCACCATCAAAGGGGAGATCCTCCACAGTGTTCTGTATCTCACGTGGGAAAGAGGAAGAGTTGAACCATGAAGCCTTATGCATAACAACGGCCATCGCAGTAGACCTGGCTGCGGTGTCCACAGCATCAAGGGCAGCCTAAAGTGCCATGTGGGAAATTATTTGTCCTTCAGAGACCACTGTCTTAAATTGCAGTCTCTCTTCTTCTGGAATGCCGTTAATAAATTCCATGAATTTCCTGTACTTTCTATGGTCATTTGGCTAGTTGGTCACCCTGAATTGCAGTGTGGAGGATGCATAAACCTTGTGGCCAAATAAGTCCATTCTTTTACTGTCCCTGCCCAAGGGAGTAGGCCAGAAATGTTGCTTGTGTCTTAGTTCATCGCTTCCATTACCAGCGAGTTTGGTGCTGGATGTGTGAAAAGAAACTCTGAGCCCTTGGAGGGGACATAGTATTTTTGACCTGCCCTCCTGCAGGTCAGGGGTATAGTGGCTGGGGTTTGCCAGATATTCTTGCTCGGGTCCATGATCGTTCCGTTGATTGGGAGGGAAATCTTGGAGGAGGCGGCAGGTTGCAAGAGGTCTGTCAATTCATGTTGAGTCTCTGATACCTCCTCTAGTGATCTTGAGCTTGCTAGCCACCCTTTTAAATAGGTCCTGAATGTGGGTGAAATCATCTGCTATTGTTGTCGGCAGCAGCATAATAGCCTCATCAGGTGAGGAAGATGAGTTATTGTTATTTGGAGAGGTATCATGGGGCACCTCTTCTGTGCACACCACTGCAGGTTCCTCCTGTACGTCCATCACAGAGGTGTGTGAGGGTTGAGGAGGAGATTTGGCGTCACCTCTACGTGGGCTATGTCAACTGGTGTGATGTCTCCTGTAGGACCCCCATGGGCTCCAATAATGTCACTGTCCGGGGAAGGGCATGGGTGGTCCCATTCAAGGGTGCCCATACTAGGCTAGTAAGTCTCTGGCATATGAGGACCTTGATCTTATTGCTCCAGCATTAGTAGGTGTGTTGAGCGGGGAGGAATGGTGTGGTGAAAAGTGAGAGGGGATAATTGTTGGTACAGTCCTGGTGAGACGTTGGTACCCAGTAAAGGAGATTCAAGGATTGGTGAAACAAGCAAATCCCTTTGGTGAATAAAATGCGCTGCCGATGGGTACTGTGCTGAGTGCAGCGGCGGGACAGCAGGGTCGGTTGGTGCTGATTGGCATGGCACTGTGTGCGTTGTCAGAGGTAGTTGAGGAGTCGGTGCCGAGGCTGTAATAGCGGTTGTGTGCGGCACAGACAAGTGTGCCTGAGGCGGCGCAGAGTCCTTTGCGGGGCCGGGTGATGCCATGGTAAAAGAGGCAGGCGACTTCAAGCCATTGGCCTCAGCACCGGAGTGGTGCATATCATCATCAGCTGGAATACAGACATCGTCTGAGATGCCCGGAGCATTGTATGTGCTGAGCAGTGGTGTGGTTGGCACGTACGAGACAGACCTGCTCGGGGACCATTTGGAGGCAATCTGGTCCCTGTGAGGTGATGAAGCTGGCCGTTTTTTGTCCTTGGTGGACTTATGAGCCCTCCTTGGGACAGAGCCCTCCTGACCTGGATCAAAGACGGGTCTGAGGGACTTTTCCCATCTGAATTAACTTGAGCCTCAGGTCTCTGTTCTTCGTGCCATGGCTTTGAGCTTGCTACAATGGGCACATTTTGGGGGGGACATGGGATTCCCCCAAACGGCAGCTGCATTGAGAATGGCCATCAGAGATGGGGATGGCCTCTCTGCACCTAGTGCATCTCTTAAAGCCTGGGGAGCCAGGCATAACGTAAAGTCTCTAACTAACCATGAGGGAAAAAATGGGAGGAAAAAAAGTACTTTTTTTTTTTTTTTTTTAAATTAAAGAAGGAAGGATAGAAGGAAATAAAACTCATCTGACCAAAATACTATCCTAACAAAAACTAACTAACTATCCAAAAGCGAAACATTTTTGAGCGGGACCACTGAGTTCCGTCTCAGGTCGGGGACAGTAGAGAAGGAACTGAGGAGTCAGGGCTGTGCACGCGCTGTTAAGGCGCCAACGGCGCGTGAGGTGGGCACCATGCGCATGTGGCCTGTGCGGATACTGCTGTACCAATCTCTGAGCAAAGGCGCAGGATGCACCAGCACCTGGAGTGAATCACCCACAAGGACATCTCTCAAAGAAGAACCAAATTAGCCAGTCCCTGAAACTCACCTGGCAACAAAATATGGGCCTAATTCAAAACTTAGACCAGTTTCACGAACTGACCAAGGCCAGGTCCAATTTTGAGTAGAGTGCCACCTACTGAATCATCATTCAATACCATTTCCAACAGTCACTTAAGTTTCCCTTGGATACCTCCCATCCAAGAGCAGACTCAAACAGATATCGCTTAACTTATTAGATCAAATGAGCTCTCTGTGCCAGGAGGCATGGCTCCAAGTAAACACATGGCATTCAAAGGAGGAAGACAAACGCAGCAGACTTTATATCCACCTTGGTGCAGAGCATACATGGTGCCTTGTATATGCATATGAATGTGTTTTGGAAATGTTTCAAGCTTGGCTTCATTTCAGTCTTATTTAGAATTTCTTCCAGGGTGTTTCAACTCAGTCTCAGCAGCTCATCTGTACATTTCCCTTTTACAAAGATTTCAAAACAGATTCTACATTGAATGTTTTAGAAATGCATTCTGACCCTAACTATTACAAGGAAATAGAAAGGAGTACTGCAGACACATTCCTAACATCCATTTAGACAGGGACAATGAAACATGCAATTAACATTAAAGTGGCAACAAAACAGCTTACATTAGAGGACAAAGCCCTTATGACTGCCTCCGCAAGCCTGCAGTAATGTTAAACACCCACACATACACAAAAAATAGCCAAGCCTTATAAAATACCACCTATGGTGGTGAATATGCTAGGAAAATAAAATACTAAAAATAAACGTTGAGGTTAGCCAACACATGACAGACATCAGCAAAGGGTTAAGCAGTTAGAAAAGCTAGCTGAACCGCAAGGTGCATGTATATAGATGTGTGTGTGTGTGTCTCTTCTGGGAGGGGAGAGGGGGAAGACCCATGAGTAACATTAACTATTATCAGAACAGAAGAGCCTCTAAGAAATGCAGAACTAAAGTTCAATGAACCAACTGTGTATCTATCATGTCTATAAGTGTCACTCTGGTTAGTGTTGCTGCAATTATCACTAGTACAGTTTGCCTGGCAGAGGAGGGACGATGTTTGTTTTCTCAACTCTTCATTACAGAATGAATATTAGTTACTGGAGAAAGTACCTTAGATAATGCTTTGAGTGTTAAACCTATATTTAGGCATTTGTAAAGTCATATTACCCTATGCTGTTCTCCTTGTATTATAGTAGAGGCCAGGGTCATGGATAGATTAGGTAGTCAGAGAGGCGGTGCTGTCATTCTTAGGCCACCAGCACACTTGGGTAGAGAAAGCGGGGCACATAATTGAAACTGGTATAGCACGACGACTGTGTGACATGAAGTATTCCTTTAAAATGTTGGTTTAAATTGTAAGACAGGCCTCATTCAAGGTAGATTCATTTCCTAGCCTGCAGTCCTGCAAAGTGCTCCACATATGCAAGTCTCTTGAAGAATCAGGGAAGGCTGTGTGCTACCATGCAAGACTTAGGTTTTACAGTATTTCCAATCTTGTTTTCTCAGCCCTGATCCATCACCAGCTGGGAGTGGCATAAACATGCTCAGGGCTGACTCTACCATTTTTGCGGCCCCAAGCAAAAAAAAAAAAAAAAAAGCCGCTCAGATTCCCGCCCAAACTGCCAAAGCAAAAAAAGATTGGTGCTCATACCCACCCTGTGAAGAGGAGACTGTGCTTGTTCAGGAAGAAAGCCATTAGTTACTCTGTAACAAGGACAGGGAGGTTCCAGGGTAAAGAAGATCTGGGCCTTCTAGTTTCAGGTAATCAGTAGTTAAGGTTAGGGGCAATATTTTGGGAGAAGTGAGAAGCAGTTTGATGAGGAGAGATTATTTTTATTATACTCTTTTCACCAAATTAACTCTTGCTGATGTCACAGAGTCAACCAAATTTTGGATACAGGCCTGTGACTGACACAGATTTCACATGGAGTTATACAAAACTTTACCATAACAATAAATAAAAAGCCACCCCCCCTCCAAAAGGCCAAACCCTTAATCATAAAGAACAGCTCTGCTTGACGCCCATTAACACATTGTAACAGCCACCTGATGCAATGAAATCAAAAGAAATAGCAAATGAAGGACTGAGTAATTATCAAAGGAGCTAACGAGAAACAGCCTTTACCAGGTGGTGTCTTCTGTTCCAAAGGAGCTTTTGTTGACAAGAGTTGTTTGTGTTTAGGGAATATTTCATTCTGAGTACAAATTTCCTTCTTTTCCTGAGTCCTTCATGTTATGATCTATTTCAGCTGTTTGTTACCTTATTTGTGATTAAAAGGGAATATTAATTTCACTACACACATCCATTCAATTCTATCAAGGTATACATTAACCAAGTCTGTAAGAACAGGTGAAATTTAGCACCTTAAACTTCTTTGTTCATTTCCCAGTTATTTTGATTCATTAGCTTGCCTGCTAACAATGTCTCTGGTGCTACACCAGCCAACTATGTTCTCACTCTCCTCTCCCCCCATGCTTTCAATCTCAGAACTGCTATAAATGGTGCTGGAAAAGAAACATTGTCAGCAGGTTCATTCCTAGCCTGAAACTTAAACCTTATTGAAAAGTTCTACGGAATTTAATAGAGAATGGGAACCTTCATATGTCTTTTTAAATTAACTTACAGAATTCTGTATCTGGATGTAATTGGCTATTAAATAATACAGAAAGGATATTCTCCATTAAGTTCTATAGGTTCTTTTTTAAGTAACACCTATACAGTCTATTCTGAATTCTACAGGACTTTTCCAAAATAGTAGAAAGGTTTTGTGTCTTGAGAGATAACTAGATTTGGCTCAACTGTCTGGGATAAGAAATGACCACAAGATTCACTTAGGACTTGAGCAGAACATACAGTTTTGTCTTCTTAATAAATAAATAGAATTAAGTGAATTCAGTGCTTCAGAGATTCCAAAATGATAGCCCTAGAAGATGAATTTCTCCATGTATTCACAGCACAGATATAGCGTTGGGCCTACTAGTGCAAGCTTCCCCGCAAATACATCCCAAGTTCTAACCTTGAGGGAATACCTCTTTCAAGGAGTTAGAAGGTACCCTAATTCTATCTACACATCCATCCCATCCTTAATTCAGCTAGGATGTCAATGAATACCATGTGAGAGCTTGATTTCTTGAGGTTTCTAAACTAAAATTTATGGCTGCCTAGAATGGAACCTCTAGAGCACCTCTAAAGGTGTAGAAACAGTGGAGTGAGGAGCTAGTCTAAACTAGGTGGAGGAGAGAGCAACTATAAAACAGAGGCATCAGGAAAGAGGATGGGGCTTGCTCTTTTCCTCCCTCACCAGTTTTTCTGCTCTCAGATGGCTGTTTTGTATATTGAACACGGTGATAACATGAGAGGAGAACTGAACCGTCTCTTTACTAAGAGAATTATTTACTGAGATGCTGCACCTGCTATTATAATCCAAGCCATACGTACACAGACTGACGTCCCAACTCTTCCCTCCTGCAACCTAGGCTTCTCTCCCCAAATTTCATGCAGGTCACACACTACACATGGGGACCTATTTTTTCGGCTTGCCCTATAGGCATCCATCTCCTTAAAATAGGTCCTTAAATTCTGGTCGAATTTTGGACAGGGCCCCAAGGTGACTGTTCCGATTCTGAGTCTGATTCTGTTAAGTTCAGCCTGCAGATATCCTCATCACTGGAAGTCTCTATCTCAAACCCTGATGCTTTTTTCTTTCCAGAGTGGCTGTGGCATTCAGACAACGTGGTTCTGCTTCCTTTGTCCCATATATTATTGCCCATAGGCTGGGCATTTTTCTTTCTGCATTATTTTCCCTAATATATGCACTGGACCATTCTCGGTTGGTCTATCTCTGTCCTGCTTCCTGGATTCCTTTATCTTGACCTTATGTAATTATTCTGCACTAGTGGCCATCATTACTTCGATCCTTGCCCTGAACAGTTCAGCTGCTCTTGGTATTTGGAGTAATTTCTCTCCTGTTGGATCTGTTTCTCTCAATCTCTTCTGTAAGCTGGAATCATGTGTCCCACAAATGAGCCAGTCTATAAATTAGGGAATCTGTAGTGTCTCCAAAGTTACACATGGATGCTGAAGTTCTCAGCTCTAATATAACTGTCTATTTCTTCTTCTGCTTCTTGGCTTTGGGTTAACAAAACACCCCATGTTTTCCGGCTCCCCCCAGTATCTTTCTACAGTCTCATTCAGTCTGGAATGACAATACTCAAGACAACTTTGTCAGCTGTTCTAGTGTTTGGAGCAATTTTTCCTGGCAACAGGGAGCTCTACCCTTTTGCCAAGGGAACTTACATAATGTGGTTAGGGAGGAAACATGCTCAGTGATTTTTCAGTATATTAAAGGGCAACAAGGAATACATCTGGTAGAGTCCTTTAGACTCTGCCCAGTCTCTGAGTTTCAGTGGCTCTAGCACATACATTTGAAAGATGGAACAATATATGAAGGACAAGGCATTTTCACATTTGAAAAGCAAATTTTTTAAAAATCAACATGTCAAAAGACATACTGAATTATCCCTGAGACGTTAATTTACTTTCCAAGATTGTGACTAGTACCCAATATAAACAAGCACAGTGGGTGTCAGATGTATTGTGGTGCTTTGAAAACTATGTTAGTGTTACAAGCCATCACTTTAAACGTAAGGGGTTTCCTGGTTCTTCTTCAGGCTAATAGGCTGTGCAGGAAAGCATGCAATCTGGGTCTTCAGTCAGTCACAGGAATGAGCCTAGTGCAAAGTGGGTTGAGTTGTGTCTCTCTGCCGACAGAAGCTTGCTATGTCTCTGGTTTTTTTGGTTTGTGTATGTTAAGATTCTGGATTCTAAGGAATAAAGTTCTGTTACCTTGCAACCTTTCAGAAGGAGAATTCTATGTTTTTAATCTAACTAGTGTTTGTATGCCATGAACCAGAATATGCATGAAATGCAGCACTTGTGATCTGTGAAGGTTCATATAAACCTTATATTTACTTTAAGTTCTGGAAAAAAAAATCGAACTCATCTAAAATTGACAGGGTTTGCCTGGTTTTGAGTTGAAACCGGGCTAAATAAGAATGTTGCTTAAACACACATTTAAGCCAATGTGTGTCAAACTCCCATTGACTCCACTGGGCTTAGATCAGGCCCATCATAACAACTCCACATTCTACCAGACTCCATAAATCCACCTATGTTGTCTGTAAAGTTCTTCCAGGATCACTCAAAGATTCACAAACCTGGCCCAAATTTTGGATTTATATCAAAATCCAAGACCATGAGGCATCTGGTTCCAGATTTCGTTACACACATTTAACATGGGTAGGAGAACATTCATCCTGCTTCTTATCCACAATGTCTGTGAATGAAGTGTTGACCAGCATTTTTGCTGCTTTACAGCACACACACACACACACACACACACACAATCTGAAAGAAACTAAACCCTTTACAAATTGTTTTAAGTAAGCAGCTGTTTGAAATGCCAGTTTTAAAAACTGGCATGTTTTGGGTGAACCACATCCTTTCAAAAATTCCTGGATTGATCCTTTTTGCTGTAACTCCTAACAGTGTTATGTTGGTCATGCTTTATTGCTTAATGTGATAATGTGAAATAATTTACAAAGATAATTGGGTGTTAACACTGCAGAGGTGCCAATGTTGCTAACATAAGCATTTCTAACATCGCAAGAAAATGGAGATACAGTATAAAGTTACCAAATATGCAATTTATTCATTGAGACAGTTCCTGTATGTTGAATAAATACCAACTGCTTATTAGTAATCTATTTAAATAACCTGTTTATTGAAGATGAGTGGCTGTGTAATAGATACATATCAAAATTATGGTTTTTAAATCCCACTTAATATGTTTTGAATATTCAATTGGTCTTTAACCTACACTGCACTAAGACTGTCAGAGATATTTATTCTAATGCTTTTGGTTCAGGAAAAAAACAAAGCTATTGAATGTTAAATATATACGCACTAATGGCTTTTTATAAATGTATTTTTTGAAGGTTAAAATCTATGTAATAGATACCAATTATTAAAACCATATTTAACAACTATGAAAAAGATATTACAATATTTAATCTCTGATTAAATAAGACTAAATTAAAAACATCTGATATTTATGATACTCATTGTCAAGCCTTATAAAAATGCTACTACTTTAACTCGCCTTGGACTATGGTAAGTCAGAAGTAGACTGAACTACTACTGCCACAAGTAACAATTTAGGAAGAGAGTTATTTAATTTGCTGGAAAGTCAAGTGCAGGAGAGAAGTCTAGTACATGGTCAATCAACTAGCAGGTAGGCAAAAATCATGGACAAAAGTGTGTGTTGTGAAAGGGAGAGATTTCCCTCCCCCCACTTATCAGTTATCTGATTAGGCATGTGAAATACTCACCATTCATAAAACTGACATAAGTTGTCTTATTCTGACACTATATTGAATAATTTAATTGGGCCATTTCCAGGATGTAACTTTTGTAATCTTTTTACTTTGCAGTATTGATTATGTGAGGATGATAACCTCTTAGTATGAAGCCTTCCTGTGCTTTACAGAGACTTGTATTGTATAATTTATAATAGGGAGTTACCTGAGACCTGAGATTTCTTATTAAACTGTCAGGGCCTAGAGAAATCAATTTTAAAAATTTTCTTTCTGCTGTATTTATTGTATGGATGGATTGAAGAAGAAAAATCTGGGAACAAGTATTCTTTTGAATAAACCAACATGAGCTCTCTCACCCACAAACACCCACCCACTGAAACCAGTGAGATGATTACTTGGTAGATATTACCAAGTATTATTACAAGATATTACTTTCTGCAGTTTTTCTATCTAAGATGCAAACATTAATTTCTATTTTTAAAGCTAAGCTTGTTAAGAAGAGGAACTGCTAGATACAAGAAATATTTATATGCATTGCAGGAAAGGTATCTCTCCCTGCTTTTTGACTTAATATAGCTACCATTTTACAATATCCACAGTGATGATAATTGCTTAGCAACAGACTGAAGGGGATTTGCATTAGTTGATGTACATACAAACAACATCAACTAAACAATTAGCACAAACAAAAGAATCCCTCTATCACAAACACATTATCACAGCTGCACAGAAAACAAACTGAATGTTACTGTTTAATTACTTCCAGGAAGGTGGTTTTTGTTTAATTTTAAGATTTCGCAGAACCACTAGTGTTCACAAAGAGACTGCTGAAGGTAGTGCATGTCTGATGCTAGTGAGAGCCACTGGCCATGCACCATTAATGAGAGGTTGCATTGCTGTTTGATATGCTGAAGCCAAGGCCACGAATATACTGCAATTACGTGCGGCATAAATGGATGAGATATTTTTAAACTCAGAGACTTGCTATGCTGAGACTTAAAAAAAAAAAAACAATGGGCATCTATTGTGTAGATATGATACATTTTTACAGAAGTTAGCACCCATGTTTTTGTTGCCTTTCCCGTTCAAGGGACAGCTGCATGCCACACACCATGAGCCAGGTGGTTGCTGCCCCTTACTGGCAGTGTTCTAGTGCTGCTGTGTGTATACCATCAAGAGCTTTGAGATCCAGGTCATTATGTGAAGTGATTCTGTCATCCCTTCCATGCCACTGTTCTCTTGCAGAATGGCTGGCATGTTTGGGCTAGATTTTGTTTTCTGTCAAAGAAGGACTGGCAGACTGCTGCGGTCATTTCACTTGTTATCTGTACGAATAAAGGATTTTTAAACATAGCCTCAGTTGAATAGCTTTTTAGCTACTCACGCCATCACCTTTTCAACCTGAGGAGACTGTAATTTCCCTGCTGCTCTAGCAGCAGTGACCAGGATGGCTTTTATTTGTCTCTATCTGGTCAACAGATTGTACCTTTTCTCTCAGAAATAAACTCGGCTACTGCGATCCACAACTTGTCACCTCAAGATCAGGCTACTGCAATGCATCATGTGGAATACAGATATAAATAAAACCCGAAAGGGAAACTTGTGCAGCATGCAGCTGGTTAAGTGAAGTGCTCACAGCAGCAAACAGGATGCCAGCTCTGGATTTCTGGGTGTAGTTTAATGTGTTGGACTGGCCCTATATGGCCATAAAAATGACCTGGAACCTGCCTATGTCAGGCATTGCTTCTCTTTCCCTGTACCAAATTGCCATGGAAAAGCTCAAGCTGAAGTACTGTCAGTTTAAGATAAAGAGAACTGACAGGGGATTTTCCTTTATAGGCAAAGAAATGCGGGGTTTCCTCCCATCCTTCCTTTTTCTCAAACCCAGGCCCCACATAGCCCAATCTCCTTACCTTCAGGCCACGGTGCAAGGTGTGCCTCTTTCCCCAACCTTGTGGGGAAGGAAGGAGGCACTGAGAGCTGATCAAGAGAGTTTCTCTGGTGGGATGTTACTTCATTTACATCAGTCTGTTGGCAAATCTGCTGGAGCCCTGGACGTACTTTGTAAAGTTTTCCACAAACTATAACAAACAATAAAAATAATCCTGTGTGCTCACCCTCCCTGAGACCTAATCAGTGTCACCAATGTGCAGTTCCTAGGCCAAGTCATTCTTGTGCCACGTGGTGGCTCTTCCTTTGTAAGTCAAAGTGGGCCTGGGGTGAGCCAATTGTTTTGTTTTTTAAGTCCTTCCCTGCTCCGCTATTTGAAAGCAAATGGGGGGAAGAGGGGAAACCAGGTCCACAGCATGGTGTTCGTGAAGAAGGAAAAGTAGTATCTTACATGCACATTGAACAGCAAACCGAGTTAGTGCAGGGTTTCAGTGTGTATATATCAGAGCCTTTCCAATGGCCTTTTTGCTAATTTTGCCCCCTACCCTCCATTTGCAGCTCACATGAGCCTTCTTTCACTCTCTCTTTGTTGGTGGTTATTTCCTGGTGTTATATTGTCCCTCCATAGAAAGTGCATGATTGAATGGATCTGTAGGCCAGCTTTTTTAATTGGCCCAAGTATTTTCCCTGCGAAGAGAGGGATCAAACCTAGCATTTTTCATTTGGATACAATGCATTTTTATTGCAAGTGAAAGGCAGATAATAGCTTTGGCAGTTGCTTTCTAAGTAGGTCTACTGCTTACTGCTTCAAAATGAAAGTTAGAAAAGATAGCCACAGTTGGCATTTTCTGATCAGGTCCATTTTTCTTCTATTGAGGATGAAGATGCAGATTGCCTAATTGAGAATTGTCACTCTTTTCTCCTATTGATAATTAATTCTTTCATTTTAAACTGCACTATAATCTGGCCAGATGAGTACAGTAAGTGAAGTCTGATAATTAACTAAACTGATACTGTGAACAGCCATTTGTTACAATTTTATAGTATTTCTTTTGCTTGTAAAGGGCATTATTTTTGTTGTAATATGTATTTGGAAAATTGGGATTTGTTTAACACTCACTAAAATCATTCCTATACTCAAACAGAGACAATTATAATGAATGACTTTTTTCTATTTAGCAACCAATTTTGCAGACAATTAAATTATACTACAGTAGATTAATCAACTTTAATGTGAATCAGTATACTTGTTTCCACTATATTTTGTGCTACAGCAAAATACACCAACTTGAGATGTATTGTAAAATAGATACTAGCTATTTGCATTCATGGATATTACACAACCCACTTTTCATGGCTAATCAATCTACAGTAATTTAGATAGGATGTTCATTAATCAGATTAGGCACCTCTGCGCACACACAAATCAATAGTTTTCTAAATAGAAGAGTTAAAGGAAGCAATCGAGATTGGATGTGGTGATCTTGCCTGAATTTTCAGTCAGCATGAGACCAGGTTAGAGTTTTGCTGAAATTATACCCATATTTAGAACCAAACAAATTATTTTTTTGGTCCTGCAGTAATATATTATATATTTTACATATTATACAGAGACACATGCTTTCCTATGTCCAGATTTCAGCAAGGATTGTGACCAGACTTTCTTAAAATTACACCATGACAAAAGTTGTTCCCATGGTATTTCCAGCCAAGATGAGAAGTATGAGACACACAATATTCAGAAGGAAACTTATAGTGAGAATTCCAGCCAAATTTAGCACATTCCAGGAGTCATGAATTCAAGTAAACACAAAGGCTAAACATTTTGTATTTCACCCAACACTAGTTTTCAGTTGTCCCATCATGGTAGATAATGCAAAAGATTTGCACAGTCAGGGTAACCACTGTTCTGAGGGTGGCAATGCAACCAGTGGATCTGTCCTACATAAAAGAGAGGCTGTAATGGGTTAATGGTCTATGGGAGTGAACCGCTATTCTGGAAAAGTCTTTAAAAGAGACAAAAAGCTAAACAAAAAAAGAACTCCTACACCACTTGACCAGCATCATGCGAAGGAGAACCTGGTGTATGCTAGAAATATATTTGAGTGTTAGACCCTTATTGGTAAGATAGAAGACTGTTCATGGTTGCCTTGTTTGAAGAGTTACGATTGGTTGGGTTAAAAGATTGCTGGAAAGGACTGTTATGAATAGTAATTTTCCACTGAAAAAAGTAGTGATTAAAATCTCAAGAGCAACTCAGAAGATGAAAGGGGACTCATCTTTTGCTTGCTCTGACAACATCAACACCTATTCTGCTAATTAACCACCTGAGTATTGGTGATGGGTAAACCTCAAAAGATTTGTAGATTAGGTTTGGTTCAGATAATAATCCAAACTTTCAAATGGTTATGCAGGCCTTATCTGAACAATCCAGACCCTTTGTCTACAAAACAGGGGTAGAAATCTCACGATACTACATCTTTACCAAGATAAAGAAATAAAATATCCAAACACTTCAGAGAGCAATTATTTTGAGTTCCATTCTTACAATGAGAAATAAAGGGGAAGGGGTTATCTGGCCACCCACCTCCCCCAAGAACTTCCAGTGAACAGAGAGAGAGTTGCAGTGTACTGGTTCTTTCTGCCTACCCCTGGAATGCACCCAGTACAATGGATCCAGTACATTTTATTGGAGTTCATTCATGATTTGCCTGGAGTTTTCAAGCTCTTGTTAGCTTACAGACTCACACAAAGCTAGATAAACTGAACCTTAAAGTCTATGTTCACCAATACCATGCATTACTAAAACAGATTTTGTAGGCTGTACTGTCACAATAATACAGGCACCCCACCGTGACTGTAAGTAGCATGTGCAAAGGGAGTTGTTTTTAAGTGGATGTTAAATACTGCAGTTATTGACTAAAATCTTTAAAAAAGCCTTTAAGAACAGTTCTCTTTCCTACTGATTACCTAGGAGGGGGTAACTCACAAACTTTACATGTCATTTTAGGTTTCCCTAAGGAAAAAGCTATCCTGTTCATTAGGAGACTGGTTTTAATAATTTTTAAAGAAACAGTTTCCCCTTCCCACAATACTTTCTTTGCTGCTTTATCTAGTGCTTGTTTTGCAGAAGATAAAATGGTGATGTTGCCACAGGGAATGCCATTGGTCAGTACCTGACATTATTAAACAGGCAGAATTCAGAAACAGGCCTACTGTTAAAGTGGATATTTTCAAGGTTTGTTTTTAAATGTGTCAAATCTGTCAGGCCTACATCACCTACATGGATCTACATCCCCTTTGTCAGTAAGGAAAGCTCTCATTAACTCAATGGGTTATTTGCTCAAGTAAGAATAGAAGAAGACCTGAACACAAACAGGAGAATTTAGCCCCTGAACTTTTGGACACTTTTCACGCTCACACATCATTGTTCTTCTTCAGCATATGCAAGTGCCAACATCACAAGGGCAGTCTTTCAATTTACAACAAACAGGACAATGTAAAGGTCAAGCACAGACTCAACAATCCTTTTAAGCCAGGGTGGAAAAGCCAAGCAAAACTCAAGGGGGAAAAACAAGGTCACCCCTCAAATAGTTTTCCTTCTAGGAGATGCTTATTAGCACATAGCTGCCTTTTTAGCAGTATGACTTAACCAGACCAACCAACCAAATCCTCCTCCTCCTCCTCATGGTAAAGGGGCATCATACTACCAAAGTCAAAGGAGAACCCATACACAGCCCTTACCTTTTCTGTCAATTTAGGAAGACCTCCTCCTCCTCCTCCAAAACACAGCTTCAAACCACAGCAGGCCTTAATTGTCCCTTTTCATTAGACACAGCTGTCCGCTCTGCCTTTCAAATGCCTAAAGTGCCACAGACTGGTGCCAGCAGGGCTCAAGCTAATGCACTACAAGTAGTACTGTAGACGTTGTGGCTTGGGTACTCAAGCCCACTCAAACCCCTAGACTTGACAGCCTAAGCCACAATATTCACACAGCTATTTTTAACATGATAGATTGAGCCCCACTAGTGCAAGTCTATATACCCAGGCTGGAAGGCTTGCTCCAAGCTGCAGTATAGACAGGGCTATACTGCCATGGCAAAGCACATACCTCACATCATAGACATTTTATTATTTGACCAAACACTTACAAGCGACAGCAATTTGTTTCCAGCTGTAGCCACCTTTGTTGCAGCACTGTATAGTGACAAAATCTCTGTAACTGTAAGATAAAGGAAATAATACTATTCCATGGCTATTAATTACAGAGGTTACTCTGTCTTTTAAGCAACTGATGTGGCTTTTAGATTTTCTTTTCTTTTTTCTCTTTTTTTTTTTGTATCCTCTGCTTTTTTTAAAAAGTGTGATTCCACTTTGAAAATTGACTGTAAGAAGGACATTGAAAGTGTGCCAGGCTTCACAACGTTCAGAGGCTTCCACATCAAATCCATTGATTTTGCACAGGTGTAAGTAATTGGGATTTAGTAAACAACTTTGTTGATGATGCCTAAAAAAAATAGAATCCAGCTGTGTTGGCTCTGGAAGGATAGGAGGAGTTAAAAGCAGCATAAACTATTTTTTGTCATTAAAATCAGTGAATCTGGCTTGGAATACACATAAGGAAGACATTTGTCAAATAAAGTGATGTTTTACTTAGTCCATTTTCTGAGCAGAGACAAATGTCAAGCATTTTATGTAGTTACGGTTATTGTGTTACATATAGGATGCATGGTTTGAACAGGGGGCCATATTCAGTCCTAGCATCAGTGGGTGCAACTCCTCTTTAAGCCAACTTTTTTCTAATGTTGTGATTCCACACTGTTTGGTTTGATTCAGCTAAGTGCAACATAACAGAGGTGCTTATAGCCACCTAGAACAATTGTGTAATAATTGGACTTTGATAACTCTCTCTGATTTAACCTTGGAACTGCTGTTTCTAGCACCGAGGTCCACATAAAAGAAGGCACTCAAAATTACCATGCATTTCAAACCCTTCAGAAAGATGCACTTCAAGTATGGGTTTGCAGATGTGCAGAGGTTTAGGAAATATGCATGTTCATCTTTTTAAAAGATGGTCTTTATTTTGCCTGAACTGTTCCACTGTCACAGATGGTTAGTCCCAAGATTAAGATCATTCTCTGAAGGGTTTATTGAAAACACAAAATAACCTTTAATGTTCACCAAAAATATGTTATGCCATGAATAAGTCCTTCTACTGGGGGAAATAATAATAAAAAAGCCTTGGAGGAGCACCTCCATAGTAAAATTCCTGCAAGACAAAATGCTCCTGGGGAATTCCTCTGTAGCTAAAGCCCTTGCTAAGTGAAATGCCTAGGGAAATATTTTTGATAGAATGCTCCTGAGGACTGCCTCTCTAGTTAGAGCCCCTGCTGGCACTTTCTCCCTAACTGCCCCTGGGAGGCTTTTATAATTGCAAGTAGAGCACAAATAACCTGCAGGTGATCTAAGCCCTTCTACAATTTCCATCCTAAACAGGCCCAACCAAGAGCCCTGGATCCAGCTGCTCTTTCATTTCCTCTGTCTCTTACATGGCTACCATACCACATTCACCTATTCCTATTTCTGATGCTTACAGTACTCCCCCTTCTTCCTTTTATTCTGCTGATCACCTGGCTGATGTTCAGCCCATGAAACATCAGAGCAAGTGAAATATGACTTTGTAAGGGTAGATTTTCAAAGGCACAAAGGTCCATGGGAGTTGGGCACCTACCTCATTAGTGCTCTGAACTCTTCCCTCATACCCAACCTTCAGTTTCACTTCCTTTGGGTTGCTCAAGTTTGCTTTTAGCTAAGAACTATTTTCTTGATGGAAAAACAGCAAAACTGCATCAGAAAAAAATAAGGTTCTTGAAACCAGCAAAAATTTTCAACATCTGCTGCGGCTTACTTTGTGTGACCTTTTCCCACTGCTTTTGCTCACAAACAGAGGAATTGGCAGGGCAAGGAAAAATACTTTTGTTGATCTGTGCATGGAATACGCATTGATGTCAATGAGAGTTGCTTGTGTTTATCAAGGGCACGATAAATGCCCTTGACACTTAAGGCTATAAGAAATTTGAGGTTTTCTGAGTGATTTGAGTTTCTTGCTTCATGCTTTGCTGGGGCATTATTAAAACTGAAAGCCACACAATTTTCTCACTCAAAGACCTTTTCAATAGTTAAGAATATGCTTTCAAGCCGTAACTGCATCTGTACATGTGGTTGTCCCTTTATCAAGAAAATATATACACATTTTACTTGTGATGCTGTCAAAAATCTTGACAGCTAAATAATTCATCTTTGGAAGTGTAGATTCATTTCTGCTGTTAGTTGCAAGGAGTAAAGGCCTCTCTTTCATAGGCTGGATTCAGTGCCACATTGATTATGCAAATAATTTTTGTGATTGCTTCAGGCATACATTACTTACCTTCCAATTTTAGCATCACAAAAGGTAGGCCCGAATTGTGGAGCCAATGAATTGTTCTTACATTAGTAAATAATAGGCAGCTAAAAAATCAGCTCCCTGTACCTCTTCCTACAAGCTCCCAGGAGCCAACATCACCATTAACAGCTGCAGCCTTATTTCCAACATATACTTTCACTCACTTCTCCAAGATATCTTTGGTATTTTTCTGCACTGCTGACAACAGGCACAGTAACCCGGTCTATCACCAGTTAAACTGGTTGAGATTTTTCATTGTTCTTTTTTATTCCAATGAAAACTGTCCTTTTAAAACATTTTTGGAGACTTTTTCTGATTTCTCAACAAAAACATTTTGTTTTGTTTTTGGATTTCCCCTTTTCCCCCTCTCCTCCCCTTTCAGCACCTTTCTCCCTAATTTTCATATTGACATTGAAAGAGTGTGGTGGGGGGGCGGGCGGCGCAGAAAATGGAATAATTCTCAGTTTAACCTTTTTTCACTGAAAAAACCAGAACACTTTAAAATGGAGAGTATGTTTTGTGGAGAGGAGGCCTCAGAACATGGCACAGTGATCACCTATACTATGCTGATGCCAGGAGGGGGTTCAATAGCATTAGCAAGCTCCTCTTGGACATGCAAATTCAGAAAAGGAGAGACTCCCCCAGCCAAGATGTCCGCCATCGAGGACAGTGAGAGTGTGCTGACTTTGCTCAAAAACATGGCTGCAGGCACTCTCCCTGGCTCCAAGGCCTACCCTGGGAATAAACCCAGAGCTCTGGTAATCCAGTTCCTCAGGTTCAGAACCAAAGAAACCATTCTATCCCAGGCAAGGGAAAATGAGAGCTTCATTAGGGCAACTCCCCCCCCCCCCCCCCCGATTTTCAATCCAGAAGAGGATGCCCTCTGGTTTAAACCATGCCACACCATCATTGGTGGGAACCTGTGGCATGGACCTAGAGACGGCTACCCACAATAGCTTTTACTTATCTTGCTGCAAGACCATAATGCAACCATCAAATGTGATTAGTATGCACCCTGTGTGTCTGGAGACGCTGGTATTCCTGCATGTACTTAACGTTGGGGTAATAATTTTTGGATTAATTATTGTTTGAAAATGATTTTAAAATGGGGATGGGAACTCTGAGATTACAAGGACCTATTTGTAATCACAATGCAGAGATTACCCTGACCAGAACCTAGCTGAGCCCATGCATGCTACATGATTTCATAGACTGACATACCCATCTGAAAAACGCACTTTGGGGATGTATCCCATATGGAGTTATCTGGAACATTTTTCATACCCATTTCAGGTTTTGGATTCCGGGGGGGGGGGGGGGGCCCCAGAGCAGCAGCAGGCTGACTAGGCCTGTCCCACCAGAATGTAAGACAGGTTTAGCTGCGTTTAGTTAAAAGTGTTCTATTCAATGCCTAATAATGGGGCAGCATTGGTCCTGGGTGTTGGCAAATACGTGTTTAGACTTTATTAGAATCTCAATTGGTTGACAATGGGAAGATAATTCCATTCCCAGTCCTACAACATTAGTATAACCTCACAGCCACAGCAAAATGGCAACACATACTGCTGAAATATTTATTGACCTATCACTTTGGGCTGGACACCCTGGGACTGCCTTATGCCACTGAAGTACAGGGTGTAGTAGACACTCCACAAACTCCCTAGACCCATGTCATACATCCTTTTTCATGAAAAAGGACTTTGATTCTTGAAGATTATTACTAAAGCCTAGGAAAAAGAGCTGGAGCATCTTCAGTGGTCAGTTGTAGTACACAATTCAAGACATGCTTCTATAGATTTACATTTCTGTTTAATTTAACAAAGTATTTAGAATGTATTGGATACTGCAAAGCCTATGTAAGATTGAAGCTCTTCCTTCAAGTACACAGTCACAGAGGCACTGTGGTAAAGATAATGGCACCCTTCTGCACATGTTGTGGGAATGTCCTCTGGTTAAACATCTGTGGAAACAAATTGACACTAGAATTAAAATGATTTTGGGCTTTAGCATCAAACATTGGTTCAGAACTACATATTAGGATATTTACCCACAAATTTCAGCCTCTTATCAGTACAGCATTCATAGTTTCTGAGAGAAGCCATGATCACACAGTGAATGATTTTAGATGTGGAAAAGTAAATCCATGCACAGAACAAGGGGATTCTGACCTCTCTGACTTAGCAGCTAAAGGAGGGAACACTGGGATCAACTATATGAGTTTAAAGAAATCTGGGCTCCATTTTTGGAAACATTTGACTAAGGCCCCCCCAGGGCCCAGTGACCAGTCTAGAACTCCTCCCCCTTGACTCTTATCCGTCCTTTCACACTTCCCTTCCCTGCTTTGCCCATGTTGTACCCCCATTAACTGCAAAGTATTAACTTATTTGATTTTATAGTGTGATACTGACTTTTAAAAATGATTTTGCATACATATGTTAATGCTATACTATATGATGCAGATGGTAATGTAAAGTTTATAAAGTTCATCTTTTGTATTGTAATGTTTTCATTGAAACGTGAAAATAAAAACCTTAAAAAAAACACTGTGAAAATTTTTGAAAACAAATCTTTTTAGTAATTTTTATGAGCCTTCTTACTATTCTTCAACTAGTTCTAACTGAAGCCAACAAGATAGTTTCTCACTCATACATACACCCCTCCCTCTGCTATGAAAAGAATCATGTTCAAACACAATTGTGAATCACAGGTATAGTGCAACTATTCATAGATTCCAAGGCCAAAAAGGACCATTGTGATCATGCAGGCTGACCTCCTGTACAGCACAGGCCATAGGACTTTTCCCCAAAGTCCTAGAGCAGATATTCTAGAGAAACATCAGATTTTGATTTACAAATTGTCAGTGATGGAGAATCCACCATGACTCTTGGTAAATTGTTCCAATGGTTAATTACTCTTACTGACAAAAATTTACACCTTATTTCCAGTCTGAATTTCTCTTGCTTCAACTTCCAGCCATTTAATCATGTTATATCTTTCTCTGCTAGACTGAAGAGCCCATTTTAAAATATTTATGCCGCTGTGGATACTTATAGACTGTAATCAAGTCACGCCGTAACCTTCTGTTTGTTAAGCTAAACTATGTCATGACAATGTTTCTTTCTTGCCTGGGTGGACAGAAAAAAAAAACCATGAACTGCATTTGCTATTCATAGCATATTGTAATCTATTCTCTCTTACAGCCAGATTCATTTAGACCTTCTTACATCCAACTTACCAAGTGCCAGTGAGTATAAATAGGTATAGTTTACACACCAGGAGAAGGTGTTAGAAGGTATAAATGAAAGTAATGGGTGAAAGAATGCATGGAAACTAATTTAAGTCACACTGTCTTATATTCTTTTAGATTTTTTTCTTTCTACATTTCTCTGTTGGTCCCTCTTTTGGTGTCTAGTTACACCAATTTAAACTCAGTGGGCCAGATTCAGATATGACACATACTGGGGTGTATAACTAATAGGCGTGAATCTAAGTCAGAAAGATAGTAATCTAAAAGAGTCTAAACTGGTGTCATACATATATTAAGAGGCTGGAACAAGATGTAAATTGCATCATCTTAGGCTTGGTCTACACTACGAGTTTAGGTCGACTTTACCAGGGTTAAATCGAATTAAGCCTGGACACGTCCACACGACGAAGCCCTTTCTTTCGACTTAAAGGGCCCCTTAAACCGGTTTCTTTACTCCACCTCTGACGAGGGGATTAGCGCTAAAATCGGCCTTTGCGGGTCGGATTTGGGGTAGTGTGGACAGAATTCGACGTTATTGGCCTCTGGGAGCTATCCCACAGTGCTTCATTGTGACTGCTCTGGACAGCACTCTCAACTCAGATGCACTGACCAGGTAGACAGGAAAAGCCCCGCGAACTTTTGAATTTCATTTCCTGTTTGCCCAGCGTGAAGAGCACAGGTGACCACGCAGAGCTCATCAGCACAGGTAACCATGATGGAGTCCCAGGATTGCAAAAGAGCTCCAGCATGGACAGAACAGGAGGTACGGGATCTGCTCGCCATATGGGGAGCCGAATCAGTGCTAGCTGAACTCCGTAGCAGTAAACGAAATGGCAAAATATTAGAAAAAGTCTCAAAGGCCATGAAGGACAGAGGCCATAACAGGGACGCACAGCAGTGCCGCGTGAAAATTAAGGAGCTAAGGCAAGCCTACCACAAAGCCAGAGGGGCAAACGGAAGGTCTGGGGCAGAGCCGCAAACATGCCGCTTCTACGCGGAGCTGCATGCCATTGTAGGGGGTGCAGCCACCACTACCCCAACCGTGTGCTTTGACTCCGTCAATGGAGAAACACGCAACAGGGAAGCGGGTTCGGGGTACGCGGAAGATGATGATGATGATGAAGACAATGAAGATAGCTCACAGCAAGGAAGCAGAGAAACCGGTTTCCCCAACAGCCAGGATATGTTTATCACCCTGGACCTGGAACCAGTAACCCCTGAAATCACCCAAGGCGTGCTCCCAGACCCTGAGGGCACACAAGGGACCTCTGGTGAGTATACCTTTGTAAATATTACACATGGTTTAAAAGCAAGCGTGTTTAATGATTAATGATTAATTTTCCCTGGCAATCGAGGCCAGTACAGCTACTGGAAAAGTTTGTTAACGTGTATGGGGATGGAGCGGAAATCCTCCAGGGACATCTCCAGAAAGCTCTCCTTCATGTACTCCCAAAGCCTTTGCAAAAGGTTTCTGGGGAGGGCTGCCTTATCCCGTCCGCCATGGTAGGACACTTTACCATGCCAGGCCAGTAGCACGTAGTATGGAATCATTGCATAACAAAGCATGGCAGCGTATGGTCCCGGTGTTTGCTGGCATGCAGACAACATCCATTCCTTATCTCTCTTTGTTATCCTCAGGAGAGTGATATCATTCACGGTCACCTGGTTGAAATGGGGTGATTTTATTAAGGGGGCATTCAGAGGTGCCCGTTCCTGCTTGGCTGAACAGAAATGTTCCCCGCTGTTAGCCATGAGGTGGGGGGGGG
>NW_020664562.1:30458439-30529954 GCF_002925995.2 Terrapene triunguis | reverse complement strand
GGGGGGGGGGGGGGGGGGGGGGGGGGGTAGTTGGGTGTGTGCTGCATGTTAACCTGGAAACCCCAGCCCCTCCTTTTACATTGCAAACCCATTTTAAATGGCCAACCCAACGGGTCCTTGGTATGGGAAATGAGGGTGCTACTGTTTGAAACCATTCCCATATGTTATGAGGGTTAAAAAAGCCAAAAGACTGTGGCTTACCATGGCTGCCTGCAAGCCGAATTCTGTTGCCTGGCACCGCGTGAGTGATCTCTCACACCAAACCGGCAGGCCCTCAATATAAGAGGAAAAATGCGACCTTGTAACGAAAGCACATGTGCTGTGTAATGTGAACAGCAAAATTTAACGTGAAAGAGTGTACCCATTGTTCTCTAAAATGTGTCTTTTTTAACCACCTCTCCCTTGTCCTCCACCAGCTGCAAATGTTTCTCCTTCGCAGAGGCTAGCAAAGATTAGAAGGAGAAAACGGCGGACTCGGGATGATATGTTCACGGAGCTCCAGATGTCCTCCCACGCTGAAAGAGCACAGCAGAATTCATGGAGGCAGTCAATGTCAGACTACAGAAAAGCACAGTATGAACGAGAGGAGAGGTGGCAGGCTGAATCACAGGATGAACAGAGCAAGTGGCGGGCTGAAGATGATAGGTGGCGTCAGCTTGCAGACAGAAGGCAAGAGTCGATGCTCTGGCTGCTGGAGCATCAAACTGATATGCTCCAGCGTATGGTTGAGCTGCAGGAAAGGCAGCAGGAGCAGAGACCGCCGCTACAGCCCCTGTGTAACCAACAGCCCTCCTCCCCAAGCCCCATTGCCTCCTCACCCAGACGCCCAAGAACACGGTGGGGGGGCCTCCGGCCACCCAGTCACTCCACCCCAGATGATTGCCCGAGCATCGGAAGGCTGGCCTTCAATAAGTGTTAAAGTTTTAAATTTTTAAACTGCAGTGTGTCCTTTTCCTTCCCTTCTCCCCCACCCCTCTCAGGCTACCTTGGCAATTATCCCCCTAGTTGTGTGATGAATTAATAAAGAATGCATGAATGTGAAGTAACAATGACTTTATTGCCTCTGCAAGTGGTGCTCGAAGGGGGGAGGGGAGGGTGGGGTGGTTGGTTTACAGGGAAGTAGAGTGAACCGGGTGAGGGGGGGCGGAGGGTTCATCAAGGAGAAACAAACAGAAGTTTCACACCGTAGCCTGGCCAGTCACAAAACTCGTTTTCAAAGCTTCTCTGATGCGCACCGCACCCTGCTGTACTCTTCTAACCGCCCTGGTGTCTGGCTGTGCGTAATCAGCGGCCAGGCAATTTGCCTCAACCTCCCACCCCGCCATAAATGTCTCCCCCTTACTCTCACAGATATTGTGGAGCGCACAGCAAGCAGCAATAACAATGGGGATATTCTTTTCGCTGAGGTCTGAGCGAGTCAGTAAGCTGCGCCAGCGCGCTTTTAAACGTCCAAATGCACATTCCACCACCATTCGGCACTTGCTCAGCCTGTAGTTGAACAGGTCCTGACTACTGTCCAGGCTGCCTGTGTACGGCTTCATGAGACATGGCATTAAGGGGTAAGCTGGGTCCCCAAGGATCACAATAGGCATTTCAACATCCCCAACAGTTATTTTCTGGTCCGGGAAGAAAGTCCCTTCCTCCAGCTTTCGAAACAGACCAGAGTGCCTGAAGACGCAAGCATCATGTACCTTTCCCGGCCATCCCACGTCGATGTTGGTGAAACGTCCCTTGTGATCCACCAGGGCTTGCAGCAGCATTGAAAAGTACCCCTTGCGGTTTATGTACTCGGTGGCTTGGTGCTCCGGTGCCAAGATAGGGATATGGGTTCCGTCTATCGCCCCACCACAGTTTGGGAATCCCATTGCAGCAAAGCCATCCACTATGCCTGCACATTTCCCAGAGTCACTACCCTTGATATCACCAGGTCTTTGATTGCCCTGGCAACTTGGATCACAGCAGCCCCCACAGTAGATTTGCCCACTCCAAATTGATTCCCGACTGACCGGTAGCTGTCTGGCATTGCAAACTTCCACAGGGCTATCGCCACTCGCTTCTCAACTGTGAGGGCTGCTCTCATCCTGGTATTCTGGCACTTCAGGGCAGGGGAAAGCAAGTCACAAAGTTCCATGAAAATGCCCTTACGCATGCGAAAGTTTCGCAGCCACTGGGAATCGTCCCAGACCTGCAACACAATGCGGTCCCACCAGTCTGTGCTTGTTTCCCGGGCCCAGAATCGGCGTTCCACGGCATGAACCTGCCCCAGTAACACCATGATTTGCACATTGCTGGGGCCCGTACCTTGTGTGAGGGCTGTGTCCATGTCAATTTCCTCATCACTCTCGTCGCCGCGCTGCAATCGCTTCATCGGCTGGTCCTGGTTTTGTTTTGGCATGTCCTGGCTCTGCATATACTCCAGGACAATGCGCGTGGTGTTCATAGTGCTCATAATTGCTGTGGTGATCTGAGCGGGCTCCATGATCCCAGTGCTATGGCGTCTGGTCTGAAAAAAGACGCGAAACTGACGGAGGGAGGGAGGGGCGACTGACGACATGGCGTACAGGTACAGGGTATTAAAATCAACAAAGGTGACTGTGCATCAGGGAGAAACACAAACAATTGTCACACAGAATGGCCCCCCCAAAGATTGAACTCAAAACCCTGGGTTTAGCAGGCCGTTGATTTCACAGAGGGAGGGGGAAGCAAATGAATACATCTATTTTTTACATCTTAAGCTGGCAGCAGACAGTGCAGCATGACTGATAGCCCTCAGCATCTTCTGGGTGCTTGGCGGAAGATACTGTACTACGACTGCTAGCCATCATCGTCAAGACGGTTCAATAGGACTGCCGGCAGGACTGAGTCTCCAGGAGACAAAGCATGTCTGCCCAGGTGCCTCTGATTGAACTGGAATACGATGATGACGGATATCAATCTTAATACACCATCTACTGCCAAAAGGCAAGGGGCTGCTGCTGTGTAGCAATGCAGCCCCACGTCTGCCAGCACCCAGATGACATATGGTGACGGTGAGCTGAGCTGAGCGGGCTCCATGCTTGCCGTGGTATGTTGTCTGCACAGGCAACCCAGGTAAAAAGGCGCGAATCGATTGTCTGCCGTTGCTCTGACGGAGGGGGAGGGGCCTGACGGCATGTACCCAGAACCCCCCGCGACACTGTTTTGCATCATCAGGCATTGGGATCTCAACCCAGAATTCCAATGGGCAGCGGAGACTGTGGGAACTGTGGGATAGCTACCCACAGTGCAACGCTCCGGAAGTCGACGCTAGCCTCGGTACTGTGGACGCGGTCCGCCGGCTTCATGCACTTAGAGCATTTTATGTGGGGACACACACAATCAACTGTATAAAACCGATATCTATAAAACCGGCTTCTATAAATTCAACCTAATTTCGTAGTGTAGACATACCCTTAGACTTCTTCTAGGCTCACCTCAGAATTTGGTCTAGAGACTTAGTATCTACCACAAGGGAGATGAAAGTGGTCTATAGAAGCAACAGTTAGAGGAAGCTAAACAGCAGGAGACTTTTTACAGCAAATTCAAGAAGTGGAAAAAATAAGTCAAGGAACAACCACTATTAGAAAGTTAAACAGTATGGGACTTTTCACAGATACTGCAAATAGCAGTGAGACAAAAATAAGCCAGAAAAGCAACAGCTAGAGGAAGCTAAGCAGCAGGAGACTTCAGAGCAAAATAGGAGTAAAACAAGAATACACGAGGGAAACAAGAGCTGGGGGAAGTTAAATGGTTAGAGACTTCAGAAAACACAAATAGCAGTTAGACCTAAGTAGGCCAGAAAAAAACAGCAGCTAAAAGAATATATAGATCATGCGGGAACTCAAAGAAAAAAGGTGGGTTTTTTTTCTGGGGGAGGAGAAAAGGGATTAATTTTTTATTGATTTTCATAAAGAGACAATGAACAGCACAAAAAGGTGAATGACTTACAGGTTGTTGGTTTTGTGTGTGTGTGTGTGTGTGTGTGTCAAATACTGCATGCTTCACGGGATCTCCAATAGAATTATGCAATGATGCAATTTTAGAACTTGTCAAAGCTGCAAGACCAGACAATGTAAAACCCAGAAAATACTACATAGGCATACCACGTTAAGGTGGGGATAACAGTAATAAAATAGGAAAAGACATATGAATAGGCAGAGAAGGGAAGGAGGGGTTGGGGTGGGGAAGGGAAAAAAGGAGGAGTTAGGAGGAATGAAGGTCTGCTATCCTTTGAGCAGTCTGGACAGTTTTCTCCATGTGCATCTAGAAATGGGGTCTAAATTTCTTCAAATTCATATAAATACTATCTACCATAATAAGCTATTCTTTCTTTGGTTGCTAACTAAGACAGGTCTGAATACCACTGCTGTATTCTGAACATTATCTATTCTTCCGTTTTTTGTAAAATCATGTGCTTGGTGATCATTGCAGCCCTCAAGAACTAAAGTCTTTGTAGCAGAGTTAAACCCAGCTTAGCAGGTAAATAACCTAGGATATACATTTTGGCTGAGATTTGGCTGCTATATTAATTCTGGTGTCCACTGCTTTCCATAGCTTGACTGTTGTATAGTCCCATAGTATGTGCATCAGGGTTCCTTTTTGCTTTTTACAGCACCAACAAGCATCAGGCCTTTATCTTGTATAACCTCTGTAGTGTCAAAAACATTTGAAATAAAATCTTTTGTTGTATCAAGTGTAGCCTGAGGTCCACAGAAGCCCCTATAACAAAAAGAAAAAAATACAAATTATAGCAACATATGAATATATGTGTAGTTGGCAATGCCTGGGACCAATGTCATCCGCTATCAGGCTTGAAAGAACACTTTTAACTAAACATAGGTAAAACTCTCTTATGCTCCCAGGGGAGATATGCATAGGCAGCCTATCCTTACTCTCCTGGCCATCCCCCCGGCTTCCAAATACTTAACTGGGTATGAAAATTATCACTATTATAACCCTACATAGGAGAAATCCCCAACAAAGATGGTGTAGAAAGTTTGAAGTCTACTCCATAATGCAACAAGCATCCCACAAATGGTTGTCTCAGGCTCTAAGATTGTGTAGTTCACATGGGCTCAGCAGGGTTTCGGATCAGGGATCCTCCGTGCCTTACGATTACAAGTAGGGTCCTTATAATGTCAGAGTTGCCACATAGGGGTAAATTGCCAGAGTTTCCATCCCCTGTATTTCAAACAATTTTCAAAAATAGACAATTAATCCAACTACTACCCAAACTTTAGGTGCATGTAGGTAAACCAGCATCGACAGACATATAGTATAGAAATGTTTGATGGTTACATTATGGTCTTACAGCAATGTAACAAGGTAAGCAGAAGTGATTATGAATAACTACCCTTATTATCATCATAGACTCATAGGACTAGAAGGGACCTCAAGAGATCACCTAGTCCAGTCCCATGCAATCATGGCAGGACTAAGTATTATCTAGACCAGGGGTCGGCAACCTTTAGCACACGGCCCAGCAGGGTAATCTGCTGCCGGGCCGCAAGACATTTTGTTTACGTTGACCGTCTGCAGGCTGGCCGCCGCTTCCTGCAGCTCCCATTGGCCGGGAACGGCGAACCGCAGCCACTGGGAGCTGCGGGGGGGGGGGGGGCCGTGCCTGCGGACAGTCAATGTAAACAAAATGTCTCGTGGCCCGGATTACCCTGATGGGCCATGTGCCGAAGGTTGCCGATCCCTATTCTAGACCATCCCTGACAGGTGTTTGTCTAATCTGCTCTTAAAAATCTCCAATGATGGAGATTCCACAACCTCCCTAGGAAATTTATTCCAGTGCTTAACTACCCTAATGGGAAATGTTTCCTAATTTCAACCTATACCTCCCTTGCTGCAATTTAAGCCCATCGCTTCTTGTTCTATCCTCAGAGGTTGAGAACAATTTTTCTCCTTCCTCCTTGTAACAATCTTCTATGCACTTGGAAATTGTTATCATGTCCCCTCTCAGTATTCTCTTCCCAGACATCTCTAGGTCCATGCTGTATCTACCAGCAGTGGCATGGCGGTCTTAATCAGAGGACATAATCTTCTGTTCTCAGGATTCCCAACAGTGCTTAGACAGCCCTGCCTCACTGCTGTTCACCATAGTCTGTGTGTGCATGCACATGCATCTTCACATTGCTCAGCGCCTCTATGCTACAGCAGAAGCAGCATATCCAGCAGGGCTGCCTAAAGAGAGGCCAGCCTTCCAGGCACAGAGTGGTTGCTAGGCAGTGGTTCAGACTGGATTTGTTATTGTTCACCAGTGCAGGGTTGGGTGGGGAAGTTTATGTTTCTACTTCCTCAGCATCAGGCAGCTCCTTAAAGCAATCGCAGTCTTGATGATTCACAGTTGGCAAGGGTAGAGAATTAAGTATTCAGCATTGACACAATCCATGCGTGTCCATGCTATGCTGCTGTCATAATTCAAACCCCCATACAGAAAACACAGAGCAGATACATGGGCTTCATCTTTTTTTTGTCCCCCTTGAACTTTTGTGCAACAGTCTGTAAATCAAAATATCAGCCAGGGAAATGCCTGCCTCCAAATGATTCTCTCGGACACAGAATTACGAGCCTCATGTGCTCTACAGAAACAGAATAACAAGCTGGCTTATTTGGAATCCGTTCTGATTGTACATTGATAGACAGTATTCTTCAAAAGCATTTTGTACCAAAATAATGAACAGTTGTTAGAGGCTTGCTTTTGCCCTTCCTGTATAAAATGGGTAAATTGCACCAGAGCCCTGTCTTTTAAACTGGTTCTGCTTCAAAGGGATTTAGCCTAGTATTTCACAAATGTAAATAAATATACAGCATGTAGGTTTTATATTTTTTCCTTAAGTTCAAACTCCATGAGACATTGACATTCTGGTGGGATGCTTAAAGCATGATACATTCTTTTTAAAGTCTGTGACTGACAGACTTTGACTCTGGGATAATGGGAGGAGAAGAACGGTGAGGCCCTCAGTGTTGTTTATGAACTGTGGCAGTGAGCGCTTCTTACTGTATTGGTGCTTCTTTCACCCATTTAAATAGTATTTGTCTAAAATCAAAGATTAAAATTAAATTAGAAAATTTCTGCACCTATGTTTTCCTTATCTCATTCTGAGTCAGATAATTCCCCCCCTATGTTTGCTTAGACTCAGTTCAGACTGAGACTCACACTTCTAGTGAGAAAAGGCCCATGTCTTGCAGTGGAGGAAGCATGGCCTGAAAAGTGTTGACGAAATTTCTTCTTCATTGGAGGACAAAGAGTAAGCCATGAAAAGCCCCCCCTCACTTGTTTTCTCTCTTCTTTTGGGCAATGGATATCAGACATGACATTCCAATTTCTTGTCATTAAAAGAAGTGTAAGGATTGGACTGTAGGAAGCCCATTTTCTTCCTCCTCATTGGTAGGGAGGATGTGGACATCAAACCACCCCTTTTCTCTTCTTGAGGAAGGAAGAGCCAACTCAAATTGAAAGGGGAAGATGCATTTAGGCGTTTGTGTGTGTGTGGGGGCAGTTAGACAGAAATACTACAAGTGGAGAGGACACACATGGGGTCGGGATCTCACAAGAGCATATAAAGATGGTGGGAGGGTCTGCTATTGCAAAGCCATTCTGTGTTTTACCAAGGAGTGGGGGTAGTGGTCGTTTTCCACTGGGCCTATCAATACCCATGTATGTGCTATTATGTTGATGTCTGATCAGGTAACCATTGGCCTGATACTGCCAGTGACTTCAATCAGAGCAAGATCAAGTCTCATTTGCCGAAATGGTGCTTGTTGGTAGACAAATGACCTCTCAGTATGGAGGACAAAGATGGGTAAACCTACTGAAGAGCAAATAGTGTTCAAGGATAATTTATTATCTATTCATTTAAAAATATTTTTTATCCAAGCACAAAAGAAATTATTATTTTGGGTACTGTAAAGACTCTGCCCTAAAAAGAAAACATTAACTAAAGTTCGTGATACATACTACAGATATGAAGTACAGGGGAAAAAGGAGGTTGTATGTCTCAGAAGGCAGGATTTCACCCCTATTTCAGTATCTGAATAATACTGCAGGAATGAAAAAAATAAGAGGTTACTTTGTAATTTCATTTATGAACAGAAATATTAAATATTTCATTTTAAAGGGATTTTTTTTTGTTTATTTTCAGGGGAATGTGGTACAATCCTTGGATAAAAGTACATTTTGTAGATTCTGCAGGAAATCTGTATTAACTGATTTCAGTGGCCTTGGTCATTGGGGTACTAATTATAACAAGTTTTAAACAGCTAGAGATATTTTTTCTGGTCTGTAGTACAGACAGATTATGCCTCTGGCTGCTCATAATTCTCCCTCTTAGTAATAATGAAGCTTACAGTCATATTATTTGTAGCAATCAGAACAGAAATGATTTGGCAGAGCTGATGGAGTGAATTTACGTCACATTACAGTTTTTACCCTTGAGTTATTAATTGGTCAGTGCTATGCTCGTTTCTATTACTGCTTTTTGTCTCTGATTTACTAATATGTGCTGACAGAAGAGAAGACGAATTTCCCCCCAGGGGTCGAAAGGCCAGTACTGGAGTGAAGACCATGACTGCTGCTGACATTAGCAAGCTATCTGTGTAGGAATATTGAAGCATTTGCTTCTACACTCACAGACACTGCCTTGCATAACTACAGCCAATTTAGCTATAAATCTCCATCTTATCTTCTGGTGGCAGTTCACTGATGCCTGCAGTTCTCTTTGCTGCATACATAGGGCAAAACTGTCATGGATATTCCTTTTGGTCTGTTTTACTGTAATTCTAAGAAAACTTGAGGCAAAACAGCACTATGAACAGAGCTGCTCAGGGAAACTTCAATGGAACCATATTTCAGCAGAATACTCTTTTGGAGTAAAAATGCTTTGCAAAGTTGTATCGATTTCAATAGAATTTCATTTCAGAAGAAACGGGGGGAGGTGGGGAGGAATTCCAACAGTGTTGAAACAACCCATTCTGATGTTTTCGAAAAAAACAATTATTTTTTTTTGTTTTCAAATGACTTTGTTTTTAAATTTTGAAGTTTTTAAATTTTTGTATGATACATAATGCACAATTAAAAGTTAAAATCTAAATGAAACATTTTGATCAACCTGAAACATTTTTTTCCCCAGATTTTTCCTTCACAGAAAATTTTCAAATGTTTGGTATTCCTTCCAATTTGGAATGAAGTCAAAATTTTGAAATCTTGAAATCTTTTGTCAGTTGGAACGTCTGTCTATGGCTCTGCTAGTGAACAGAGCAGTTTTACATTACAGTGTTAGTTATATTTTTAAACACCTCTTAAACAAGGTATACTAGGTACCTGAATTAAACTTTAGTCCCATAAGTTTGCATTTACCCAGATACTTTCAAAAACTAGTTGTTTGGGATTTAGGCGCTACTATCCCCTGAAATCTTCACCAACTTGGGTCTTCTCCTTGGTTCTTAGTCTTTTCTTGTCTTTGGGGAGAGGACACCCCTCTGATTGAGATGTTGATTGGATTAAAGTTTCCAAATATTTTCTATCTCCCCTTAGAGTTAGGGCCGGCCTTAGGGAAAATGGTGCCTTGGGTGAACTTGTATTTTGGCGGCCCTGCCCCCATGGGCACAGAGTCCCCCCCATTGCCCCAGGCCCCTCGGGATACCCCCCATTGCCCCAGGCCTCCATGGGCTCCCAAGGCTCCCCCCCACCCTGCACTGTGCCCCCTGCACCACCCTCCTGCACCCCAGCCCCTCCACCCCTAATTCCTATACCTCTCTCCTGCACCCATAAGCCCTGCACCCTTCTCCTGTGCCCCAACCCCTGCCCCTCTCCTGCACCCTTAACCGGTGCACTGTGCCCCCTTTGCTCATAACCTCTGCACCTCCCTGCTGCGCCCCAACCCCTGCACCCCCCACCAGCACCCAGGTGGGAAAAGTGACCTGGATGCACAGAGCAGTTGGCATTGCTGCTCACTGCCCGCCTCAAACACTGCCCCTTTGTGCACCCCTAGGGGGTTGTGTGAGAGGGAGCAAGGAGCAACATCAGGGCTCCCAGCATCCAGATCACTTTCCCCACCTGGGCTGCATAAGGGGATGATAGGAAAGCAGCAGCCCAGGTGGGAAAGGTGACCTGGATGCACGAAGCACTTAGTGTTGCTTCTCACTCCCCGACCCACCCATAGCCACCTAGGGAGGCACAAGGGAATTTTGGGGGGAGCAGTATCTGTACATCACCACTCACCTCCCTCTCCCCTCCCCCCAGTGTTCCTCCGCCGGAAGGAAGTACGGAGAAATCTGGGCACCCCCGCATGCAGCGCTCCCCTGCCAGCCGGGAGTGGTTTCTGACTCTACACTGACAGTGCACACCTCTGCGCTGCCGCACAGTGCCCCCTTGACCATGGCGCCCCTGGGCAGTTGCCCGGCTGGCCCACCCCTAAGGCCGGCCCTTTTTTTTTTCTTTTGGGGCAGACTGCATGAAAAAAACATTCCGAGTAGTTTATTGAAAAACAAGAGTTATTAAAAATAGAGAGAAAATAGTAGTAAAACAAAAGAAACTGCATAAGAGATCTAAAGTTAAACTTCTCATAAGCTACACTAGAAAAGATTTCTTTTCTCAGCCGAGTTACAGTAAAATGAAAAGAAAAACATATGTCTCTTGAAATCTGTCAATTTCCTGACCCCCTTTTGTCAGCACAGCCTGAAATAGTTTCTCCCTTCTGTCTCTCTGCAATCTCTCTCTCCTTCCTTTACATCTTTCAAATCCTGGCCCAGGATGCAATTCTTTTGATATGGCCGGCTTACCAGACTCCCCTACAAAGGTATCCTTCCAGTTGTTCTGGTTTATTATATCAAACAATCCCCTCTTCTATAGTCCTTGGTGGGGAGGACCTTCATTTGGTGTCAGTGGCAATATTCATCCTCCCAACCTGTGTGTGGAAAAAGGTTGTTAAGGATGCTAATTAACCCCCTTCCAATGTTTAGCGTCTTGATCCAGCAGGTAGCGTCTTGTCTGCTGGATGACCTCCATTACATGTCTTTTTGTCTGGGAGAAGAAAAGTAACTTATAGTCTTCCATACATCATATTAGATATCACCATTGACAGAAACTACCTTCTCTGTCAAATTCAGTAGGTTTGCAGTCACCATTACACTTTCAAAACATAGTTGTATGGGATTTAGTGACAGGGCCAAACCTTGGTCTTTTGTTTAAGGCACTGAATTGATACTCAATAGATGTGAGGACAATTCATGCCTCAGCTACAGACTTCCTGTGTGACCTTGGGCAAGCCACTTACTCTCACCCCCTCAGTTTCCCATCAGTAAAATAGGGATAATAATACTTTCCTACCGCACAGATAGTTATGTGCATAAATTACTTTATGTCTTTGAGGTGTTCATATGTTACACTGAAGGAGGTCTGATAAGTTCCAAGAGAGATGACGTGTTCCTATTAAATGATACTGACCTCCTTTGTAAAGAGCGTTGAGATCTGGCAATGAAAGGCACTACACAAGAACTAGATATTATTATTTATTATTATTAATAAAGTCAATGGGAGTATCGATTTCTTATACACGTCTTTGGAAATTAGAAAAACAATACCTAGCTTTCACACCGTCCTTTTTCATCATTGATTTCAAAGTGCTTTACAAAGGAAGGTAGGTGTCGTCACAGTTTTTGGGTAACTGCACTTTTGACCCTGTCCATGGTGTGCTCTCGGAATGCCCTTTCAGGTCTCAGGCCTCTAGCCATCAACTCTGTCTAGGCAGGAACTCATCCTTCTCTCCAGACCAGGGGTTTAGGCTTGCCACATCCCTGCAATTCACTGTGATTAACTCAGCAAGTCTGACTAACTCAGCCCTTCATTTTGACCTTTTTAGCTCCAGCGATAATGACAATGTTTATCAGTGACCAACCAAAGCAGAGTACATTTATTTAAGGACAAGAACATACAGAAAAAAAACATATAAAACAATACAGGGGTCTAAATGCACACTAAATGTAACAGAAGTCATCCATCAGTCCTATGGGCCCTGGCACACTGAAGTCCTTCCAACCTTTCAGCAGAATTGGCACTCTCCAAAAGGAAGGCCCCTCTGGCAGGATAAATTCAGGCTTTATATCAAAAATCTTGCTTTGTCTGCCAGCCTCCCATCAGGTAAAACCAGTCACTGCACCTTTCCCAAGAGGTCAAGTCTCTAAAGGCAGGGTATCTGCATAACTAGCTTGGGATATTGCATTAATCACCCCTAGTGAGTTCAGATTTCACAGGGACCCCTCTGTGAGCCAGGAACACACAAATACATAATACTTATTGATACAGAAGTCTAAAAATATTCTATGGGCTCATCATTTGTGCCATCTCAGAATTTGAAGTTTCTTGCTTTCAAGGGCTGACTGAGGCATACAGCTAGGGTTATGCTAAATACAATAATGCTAATAGTCAATAGTCTCAAGTTAGGGCTGTGTTCATCCTAACTATCCTAGGTATCGTTAACTTCATGTTACAGACGGGAAGACTGGGGCACAGAGAGTTTAAGGGATTTGTCCAAAGTCACACAGCAGAGCAAGGAATAGAACACAGGTCTCCTGATTCCTAGAATCATAGAAGGTTAGAGTTGGAAGAGACCTCAGGAGGTCATCTACTCCAACCCCCTGCTCAAAGCAGGACCAACACCAACTAAATCATCCCAGCCATGGCTTTATCAAGCCAGGCCTTAAAAACCTCTAAAGACGGAGATTCCACCACCTCCGTAGGTAACCCATTCCAGTGCTTCACCACCCTCCTAGTGAAATAGTGTTTCCTAATATCCAACCTAGACTTCCCCCCCTGCAACTTGAGACCATTGCTCCTTGTTCTATCATCTGCCACCACTGAGAACAGCCGCGCTCCATCCTATTTGGAACCTCCCTTCAGACAGTTGAAGGCTGCTATCACATCCCCCCTCACTCTTCTCTTCTGCAGATGAAACAAGCCCAGTTCCCTCAGCCTCTCCTCATAAGTCAGGTGCCTCAACCTCTTGATTATTTTCGTTGCCCTCTGCTGGACTCTGTCCAATTTGTCCACATCCTTTCTGTAGTGGAGGGCCCAAAACTGGACGCAATACTCCAGATGTGGCCTCTCCAGTGCTAAATAGAGGGGAATAATTCCCTCGATCTGCTGGCAATGCTCTTACTAATACAGCCCAATATGCTATTAGCCTTCTTGGCAACAAGGGCACACTGCTGACTCATATCCAGCTTCTCATCCACTGTAATCCCCAGGTCCTTTTCTGCAGAACTGCTGCTTAGCCAGTCGGTCCCCAGCCTGTAGTAGTGCATGGGATTCTTCCATCCTAAGTGCAGGACTCCACACTTGTCCTTGTTGAACTTCATCAGATTTCTTTTGGCCCAATCCTTCAATTTGTCTAGGTCATTCTGGACCCTATCCCTTCACTCCAGCTTAGTGTCATCTGCGAACTTGCTGAGGGTGCAATCTATCCCATCGTCCAGATCATTAATAAAGATGTTGAACAAAACCAGCCCCAGCACCGACCCCTGGGGCACTCCGCTTGATTCCTAGTATAGTCCTGACCTGGGTTGCCTAAAATGAATTGGTAACTGGAGAGTGAGCTTTAGATCATATGTAGGACACCTCAGGATGCCAGATGTGGATGAATTTGGTGGTCTCAAGTCTAGTGGTGAATGGAAAGAAGCATATGTAAATGCCTAAAATAATCTATTGCATAAATGAATGCTGACATTCCTTTGGCAGGTCTGAGTTCCATAAATTTCTCTGTATGCTGAATAACAATAGAGCAAGACTTTGCTTCATGGTGAGCAATAAACAATCTCTCTACACTTCAAGCAATATTAATTTACAATCATATGGTTCATATAGCAGCAAGGTCATCCAAGTGGTTCGGTAGTAATAAGTTGTGTCACTCAAATCCAAACACATCTCGATTTTAGCAATACAATTTAAAAATATCCATGAATATGGGGTGCCTCAACTTCTGGGCCTGATTTTCACAATGTTGAGCACACATGTCCCATTGAGTTTTGGGTGCTCAGAACTTCTGAAAATTAGAGCCAAGGTGTCTCAAATTAGGCACATAGCATTTATGTAAACTTTTGACAGTTTGGACCTAAGTGACTTGGCCAATGGAAACATTGAGTTATTGGCTCATTAGACCAAGTGCACAGGCATTGCCTAGCTGCAACTTCTGTGCCTACAACACTAGGCCACATTGTGGCACCAACTTCAAGGATCCTGGCATGCGTTACATTGAGGGACATCAGGCTCTGTATATGCATTTCTTGATTTAACTCTGTGTCATATGGAAGACGGGGGTTTTAGTTTTAGTTTTTTCATTTTAGGAGGATATGGGCTTCTATATTTGGGGAATGTTTTCTCTAGTCCAGGGGAGGGCAAACTACGGCCCGTCAGATCTTTTAATCCGGCCCTCAAACTCGCACTGGGGAGTGGGGTCGGGGGTGTGCCCCGCTCCAGCGCTCCCGCTGGGGAGCAGGGTCAGGGGCTTGCCCCGCTCCACCTGCCCGGCACTCCCCTGCCTCTGACTCACAAATCCTTGATGAGCACCATATTTCCACATGCAGAGCCAACTGCACAGGCGTGACCAGCACCACTTACCCAGACTTCACCACTCTGTTTCTGGAATCAGAACCCCATCCCTACGCGGCAGCGCACCCAATCCCTGAAGTGCCATCCTCCTCGCGCCAACCTCCGCCCAAAGTAGCCAATAATCAGGGCCAGCTTCATCGCAAGATATCGCCCCTAATCAAGTCCAATTAGGAACTGCGAGCTCCTTCATCGACCACTCCCTGAGGCACCACTCCTCCAAGAGACACCTTATTCCTCATCTGCCAATCACCATAGCCTGGACCCTCTTGGTTTCCTATAGCCCCATCCTTGAAACTCTCAAAACCTCCCAGGGGCTGAACCCGGCCCAGCTAGGGTGCCTCTGCCCGTGGTGCTGCCTAGTACAGGTGCCTTGGTGTCACTGCCGGCAGGGCCCCTAGGAGTCCCTAGTACTGCCCCTGTAGAGCCCCCTCCCCGTGCCACACCCCACGAGTCCCTCTTCCCCAAACTCAGTAATTTTGTAACCATTCATGGCCTGCCAAACAATTTCCATACCCTGATTATTCACACTGTTAAGCAATAGAATACCAATGGAAATTTATTGAATATTTTTGGATGTTTTTCTACATTTTCAAATATATCGATTTCAGTTACATCACAGAATAGAAACTGTACAGTGCTCACTTTATATTATGTTTGATTACAAATATTTGCACTGTAAACATGATAAAATAAATTGTATTTTTCAATTCACCTCATAAAGTACTGTCGTGCAATCTCTTTATCATGAAAGTGCAACTTACAAATGTAGATTTTTTGTTACATAACTGCAGTCAAAAACAAAACAATGTAAAACTTTAGAGCCTACAAGACCATTCAGTCCTACTTCTTGTTCAGCAAATTACTAAGAGAAACAAGTTTGTTTACATTTATGGGAGGTAATGCTGCCCGCTTCTTATTTAGAATGTCACCTGAAAGTGAAAACAGGCATTCACATGACACTGTTGTAGCTGGTATCGCAAGCTACTTACGTGCCAGATGCACTAAAGCTTCATATGTCTTTTCATGCTTCGGCCATCATTCCAGAGGATATGCTTCCATGCTGATGACACTCGTTAAAAAAATAATGCATTAATTAAATTTGTGACTGAACTCCTTGGGGTAGAATTGTATGTCTCCTGCTGTTTTACCCGCATTCTGCCATATATTTCATGTTATAGCAGTCTCAGATGATGACCCAGCACATGTTCATTTTAAGAACACGTTCACTACAAATTTGACAAAATGCAAAGAAGATACCAATGTGAAATTTCTAAAGATAGCTACAGCACTCGATCCAAGATTTAAGAATCTGAAGTGCCTTCCAAAATCTGAGCAGGATGAGGTGTGGAGCATGCTTTCAGAAGTCATAAAAGAGCAACACTCTGATGCGGAAACTACAGAACCTGAACCACCAAAAAAGAAAATCAACCTTCTGCAGGTGGCATTTGATTCAGATTATGAAAATGAACATGTGTCGGTCCACACTGATTTGGATCATTATCGAGCAGAACCCCTCATCAGCATGGACGCATGTCCTCTGGAATGGTGGTTGAAGCATGAAGGGACATATGAAACTTTAGCGCATCTGGCATGTAAATATCTTGCGATGCCGGCAGGGCCGGTGCAAGGAAGTTTTGCGCCCTAGGCGAAACTTCCACCTTGCGTCTCCCCCCCTCACCCAGCTAACCCCGCCCCCCCACGGCAGCTATCCCAGCCCCCTACCTGGGGAGCCCGCCACCCTCCCCGGCCCGGGGAGCCCACCCCAGCAGCAGCTACCCCCCCTCTGCAGCTAACCCCACTCGGGGAGACCCCCCCCTCTGCGGCAGCTAACCCCGCCCGGGGAGCCCACCCCAGCTCACCTCGGCTCCGCCTCCTCCGCTGAGCACGCCGGTGCCGCTCTAATTCTCCTCCCCTCCCAGGCTTGCGGTGCCGATTGGAGGAGATTTAGAGCGGGGGCTGTGTGCTCAGCGGAGGAGGCAGAGTGGAGGTGATCTGGGGTGTGGACCGGTTCCCCTGTGCACCCCCTCCCCCCATTACCGGGCCTGCCCCAGCTCACCTCCACTCCACCTCCTTGCCTGAGTAGGCTTTTAGGCGCCACCAACCACTAGGCACCCTGGGCGGCCGCCTAGTTTGCCTAAATGGTTGCACCGGCCCTGGATGCCGGCTAAAACAGTGCCATGCGAACACCTGTTCCCACTTTCAGGTGACATTGTAAACAAGAAGCAGGCAGCATTATCTTCTGCAAATGTAAACAATCATGTTTGTCTGAGCGATTGGCTGAACAAGAAGTAGGACTGGTTGGACTTCTAGGCTCTAAAATTTCACATTGTAGAAAATGTAGAAAACATCCAAAAATATTTAAATAAATGGTATTCTATTATTGTTTAACAGCACGATTAATTGCAATTAATTTTTTTAATCGCTTGACAGCCCTAATAGAAAGACATTCCTACTATATAAGGGTGAACATTTCTTCTCAGATCCAGATGCTAATACTCAGTCTCAACAGTCTGTTTTCCCTATATAGTATGGAACTTCCACTGACATCAACATACCAAAGGAAGAGTAGATTATATAAACTGGGTGTTAACATATGAATGTGATTGGCGGTTTTTGCCTTTATTCTGTCACGTTTATCTCCATTTTATACAGGATAAACTCTGCTGAAGGCTCCAGACTCATGCCTTTTAGGCTTATAAAATATGGAGTTTTCATAATTTTGCTTTGCCATTAATGTCATGCTCCTAGCATAGAATGTACCTGTCTAAGCCTTGTACCCAGAGGGCAGAATGCTCTGCAGATGACATAGACTCCAAGCTGTGAAGCAATTCTGAAAATCATGATTAGTACAAGAATTTCAGCTAAATTCATGTTTTATGTGTTGAGAGTGATTCATGTGGCCCTTTAATTTGCCATGAGACTTTAGTGACATTTGTATTCATTTGACCTACTTATCCGAAATCAAGACTCTAAATGTAGTCTCCTATTTCCTGATTTGTAGCGAGTATTCTGAAGCTACAAACAAACCTCAAAATCAGGTTAATAAAATATGCTCCACAATTTATGTGAATTTTTCATTAATTTACTCTGGATGAAGTATGGAGGGCACTGTTTTTGAATAAAACATATGATCTAGTGATTAATCAAATTCCTGTTCTGATGTGAGCAATAATCTATCTGGCACCTGAAGGGTACACAAGGACAAAATGCATACATGGAATGAAGAAAGTGGTGTTCCCAGTCTGAATGCACCTAAAACAGACTTATTCAGCAGGGGAAAAAATAGATTTTCCCTTTAAAATGGATTAATAAATTAAGGTTACCTTGAAGAGAGATAACATTGGTTGCATGCAACTATTGTATTAATTTAGACAATGTACTCATTTATCATTTCAACTGATTATATGCAATAGCAAAAACCTTTCTGATAAGCACAATGTCCCTTCCTTCACTTTAATTCAGAAATTGATATGAGCCTTGATTCAATCAATGTTAATCTGGAATAACTCCACTGAAGTCAAGGGAGGGACACTAGTGTAAAATAGGAACAAGAAGAGTTTCACATTAATTCTTTCTGTAACTTTTTTTGCAGGCAATTCAAAGCAGTTAGATACTTGAATCAAAAAAATTCTGTGCAAAACTATGCATAGATATTTGTGACAATTCGGGTCATCTAATGGTTCCCCAGTGATGTCATTTGTCATATGTTATGATGAGTACTCCCTAATGAAAAACATGCCACTCCTGTGTGTGCTCATGTATGTTGGATCCTGAGATTTGCTTCCTTTTATCTCTTCAACCCTCATATTCCCCATCTCATACTTACTCTACTAGCAGTTGGGGAAGTTAGAAGCTGCTCCCTATGAAGTCTGTCTTTGCTGCATGGCCAATAAAGTATTGTTGTGGTCAAGAGCTGGGGCTCCAGCATAATGAATGCAAAAGTGATTTTCTTAAGGCTGCTGGACACAGACCGAGGGCTTGTCTACAGGGCGAGTTAGTGCACGGCAAGCATGGGTGAGAATCTACAGTATGCTAGCTTCCCGCACACTAATTTGCCATGTGGACCCTGTTACTATACACTAAAAGTGCTGTAGTGTGCTTTGACATACTTCCATTTCAAACAGCAGTACATCAAAGCACACTATGGAACTTCTAGTGTGCGATAGCAGGGATGGCACAGAGAGTTAGTGTGCCTCAAGCTAGTGAACTGTAGATTCACACCCTGGCTTGCCACACACTAAATCGCTGTGTATAGAGGTCCTGAAACCCTGCAGTTCTCTTCAACTCTCCTAGACCGAATCACATGCAGGGTTAATTCTAAACCATAGTCTGGCACTAAGCAGGCATGGAACGGACTAAATACTTTACACTTAGAGGACTCCCAAACAGAAATCACAAAAGATTAAACATTGTTTAAATATGATGAAAAAATAAGATTAGCCCATTTTGCTCATAGATTATATTAAGGTCCCAGGTATAAATGATTTATAAAGGGTTAATAAATGATTGGTAGATGTTTTAATAACCAGCTTAACACTGGTTTATCAATGACCTGGAAGAAAACATAAAATCATCACTGAGAAGTTTGCAGATGACACAAAAATTGGGGGAGTGGTAAATAATGAAAAGGACAGGTCACTGATTCAGAGTGATCTAGGTCATTTGGTAAACTGAGCGCAAGCAACCAATATGCATTTTAATATGACAATGTATATATACATCTGAGAACAAAGAACATAGGTCATATTTACAGTAATGGGGGACACTATCCTGGGAAGCAGTGACTCTGAAAAAGATTTGGGGGCTGTTGTGGATCATCAGCTGAACATGAGCTCCCAGTGTAATATTGTGGTGAAAAAGAGTAATGTGATCCAAAGATGCATAAATAGGAAAAACTTGAGTAGGAATAGAGAGGTTATTTTACTTCTGTACTTGGCACTGGTGCAACTGCTACTGGAATACTGTGTCCAGTTCTGGTGCCCACTATTCAAGAAAGATGTTGATATATTGGAGAGGGTTCAGAGAAGAGTCACAAGAATGATTAAAGGATTAGAAAACATGCCTTGAGGAGCTCACTCTATTTAGTTTAACAAATAGAAGGTTAAGGTGTGACTTGATTACAGTCTATAAATACCTACCATAACAAATATTTAATAATGGGCAATCTAGCAGAGAAAGGTATAACGTGATCCAATGGCTGAAAGTTGAGGTTAGACAAATTCAGACTGGAAATAAGGTGTAAATGTTTAATGTGAGAGTAATTAACCATTGGAACAATTTACCAAGTGTCATTGTGGATTCTCTGTCACTGACCATTTTTAATTCAAGACTGGATGTTTTTTCAAAAGATCTGCTCTAGGAATTATTTGGGGGAATTCTATGTCCTGTGGTATACAGGAGGTCAGACTACATGATCACAACAGTCTTTCTGGCCTTGGAATCTATTAATTATTCTATATTGTTATAGGAGGCCAATGGGTTACTGGTGTCTTATAACCATTGTTTATAATCTGATGTGTTTATAACAATTTATAGCACATACCACTTGCTTCTATACTTGCTCATCACATCTATACATTTATTGACCCTTTATAAGCTATTATTAAATGAAATCTTAATATAATATGTGACCCACATTTTCCCACCTACTTTTCCTCTTCTCCCATATAAACAACTATTCCTTCTCCTAATCATGAAACCTTCCTAAACAGATAGTGGGGCCCTAAACTGGGAGAGACAGGTGAGCCAATATAAAAAATGCATTCGCACACAACCAATGCACAAATATACAAACCATGGGTTAAGTGTGCAGTTCACTGATCTACCATACACGAACAAATGTGGATTTCTGTGGGTGCAACTGGGAAGCACATATTTTTGCAGGTACACCAATTATGTCCTCTCCCTTTGAAATTTTGATTCTAAAATCTTTCTAGGTAACTGAGGCCTCAAACCAACAAAGCATGTCAAGCCAATGGGACCACATACATGCTTAAAGTTACTCACATGCTAAAGTGATTTGAGGGACTGGAGCCTTGTAATGGAGTTCAGTCATTGTTAAGCGCCTTTTCGGGCCAGATGTGGTTTCACAGCTTTCACACTGGGGTATGATTTCCTGTTGAAGGTTTTTCCAGTTTCTCTGCCTGGTAACTCAGCCCTTCAGCTGAGTCACTGTTTTTGTTCGCCCGTTCCAGGTTCCCAGTTGTCCCAAACTAAAAGTAAAAATGTCTTTAACAGAAACAAAAATCCTTCCGCCTTCTCTAGGGCTCTTCCTTTGCCTGACTTCAGCTCAGCCTGCAGCCCCTGGCCCCCTTTACTGGGCTCAACAACTCTTAGAATGGGCTTGTACGCCCCCTTCTGCAGAGCCAGTAGGGGAACCCAGTCACTTCTCTGCTTATTCAGGGTCTCTCAGAGGCCTCCCTGCCTGGAGAGCTTTCTCCATAGCTTCCCTCCTGCTCCAAGCTTCCTGCCCAGCTCTCTTTTTTACTGCAGCCATCTTCTGCTCTTCATGGGGAAGTGCCTGATTCCCCTCAGCTGGGGATTATTCTGTAAGCAGGTTGGCGCTTTAGCCCCAAAAGCAAACCACCCTGTTACAGGTCTAACTCTAAAGTTCAGATCTAATAAAGCATGTAAAAAAAGTTACTCACACCTTCTCTTATCCTATTCCTCTATTGGACAGTTCATACCTCCCAAGTGATTTTGAAATTGGCAAAGTGATATATTATGTTTCCGGTCTAACCAGCTTGGATCTGTGCTAATGGAATCCTTGCACTGGTGTGACAAGTGAGCAAACCAACTGGGCAATTTGCTTAATCCGTTTTAAAACTGCTATGGAAACACTGATTCCTGGTTAACGCATCTCACTGTAAATTCAAACACTATCCCACAGCAGTCATGATAATAATTCAAGTGACCACTAAAGCTTGGCATATCTCATACCCATAGCCTATATTTTCCATCTCAGAGAAACCAGTATGTTAAACTTTGGTTGGAATAGATCCTCTTTTTACTTTTTCTGTGTCACTGGTAATTTCTGAATAGGCGGGAATTTTCTATCTGACACTTTATGGGTAATAATTAACTCGTAGGTGACCTGCAGAGCATTAGTAATTTCTCACTATTCTCATATGGAAGCAGACAGTGAGTGACAGATTTGCAACATATTTGCTAATGCCAATACAATGAGCAGTATCCATGAAGTCTAATAGGTTCATCGGTTCAATATGAACTTTACAATAGATTTATATCAGAAAGGGCAACTAAAATGGCATTGCATTAGAGTCTAGCATGATGTCAGTTAATTACTACTTTCGCTATGTTAAAATCTTTAACAGAAGAAATATCTTTCCATCTTTTTGTAGCAAAAAGGTACTTCATATAGCATTAGTGATATAGTGACACTGTAGCCGACCCTAAACTCACAGTTTAAGGCAGAAATAATTTAAACATAATTATTGGAATTTCAAAGTGCTAGAAATGAAGACTGTTCATTTCCTAAATGAAATTATCATTTTCACGTAGCATAACATAATGGGACAGGATTGTTTAAAATTACTGTATGTCAGCCAAGGGGAAATGAACATTATTTGTTACTGTCATGGTGACAGGGCAAGCTGAAAAGAATTGAGGCTGATGGTTTTTAGATATCACTCTAGTGATCATTAGGTCAACAGTTAGTTAATTAGAGGCAACTCTGCACATAATGTTGGATTTAATCAAAATGTAAGGTGGATGAAGTTTACAGTTTTTATTAACAGTTGGTTGATAAGAGAGACTAAACCCTCAAACAATCAAGTACAGCAGTATAAATATGCTATTAGGCCCAGTTAGTTTGTCTTCATACAAAATTTCTGAAGATCTTGTCCTCCCCAGACTTATATCATGCATCTTGAGATTCAAAAGCATCATCTCTAGAGAAACATGCATATCCTTCTTCAGGCAGCCAGTAACATACAATATGCTATTTAGTGATAAGAAAATTATGTAGTATAATGAAGCAATGTGCACAGTCAACTCACCTCAACATCACTCATTATAAATCTGTGTCCTTGACAAATATTAATAATGTAATGTTTATAAAGTGGTTGGAAGATGAAAGTCGCTATTTCAAATGCTAATTACTGCAAAATTTAGAAGTACAGGTGTTTTAGTGGCCTATTTGGCTACCTTAGTGAATATTTCTTTTACATATCATTAGAAAAGTCTACCAAAGAGGTTTCCTAACTGAGATTGGCTCCAGGCTGCCCCTCAACACAAAGCAGTGTCATCAATACCACTGTCTAACCCAATATCATCATTCCTATTATTATCAAACTGTGAGGAAAAAAATCGTAGTGGTTCTCAATTTCCTAATGGCCACTAGTACATTTTGGGATGGTGAAAGGACGCTAAAGGAAAATAGACTATTCTACATAATTCTTGTCAACTACGAATATTGTAAGAACTCTTACTTGTCCTTAGGGTTCCTATCAACTAACCTTCTTGAGTTTACTTCCACAATTATGACTCTATGAAAGCCCTGCGGGGAAAAAAATAAATAGTAGCGTTACAGTATCGTTGACATTTACTTTTATTCTTTGTTATTCAGTGCATTAGCTTGTTTAGCTACTTTGACATTTAATACAAGGAGTATGTCTTTTACATCTAGTTAGAAAGGTCTACAACATACTTAAGGTGATGATGACTAGGTTCTGCTAATCTATAATTTAGTAGTTTTATATTCACACCTGTCAAAAGCTATCTCGTGGTTGAGATTATAAAGGCAACTTACTTATCTGATGGTGTAATGGCTTCAATATAATATTATATTTTTCACTGCCATCACTTTGAGTCATTTTCCAAACACCTGCCTAATGTTTTTCAGTTTCCTAATGAGCATTGTACTTTTCGTGGGAGGGGAGTGAGCAGCAGCAAGGGAATGGCTAAAATATTACAGTTCTTATTATACAAAAAACACATCTTTCCAGGGCATTTTAAAGACTATAATTTCATAATTTCATCTCAGGATTCCTATGGCTACACTGCTCCTATAATTTTTGACATTACAGGCACCCTGGAAGGAATTATAGTTTTCCAATATCCTAATTCTATTATCAGTATTTATGTCGAAACAATGTTCTGTGACCGGCACTTGATGGAAGAACAGGTTGAGCCATTCTCTCTTGAATGATTTTCAGCAATTTAACAGACAACTGCATCTTAACAAAAATGCCTTTACAAAGCCGTTTTAGGCAAGCTGAGAATTTGCAAACCTTACAAATCTATGATTCACTTTAGATTTTTTAAGATTTGTGGATACTACCTTGGAAATGTATAATGATTTGAACAATTTTCTCAATGAAAAGTTAAATCTGAGTGCTTTCCTGATCAATTTTACCATAAACCAGAGGACCCGTCTTTTTCAAATGCATTGTGGCATTTTCAGAATGATTTATTGTCAGCTCCATGAATCAATTTTTCTCTAATAAGAAGTGAGAAATGAGAGTTCAAATCAAATGTTTTCGGAAATAGAATAAAGGAAGTTATTTCATACAAGTTCAAAGTTTCTAACTTCCACACTGAAAATGAGTACAATTGGTCATCCACTCCCACTTACATCAATGGGCTTTGAATCAGGACTCTGCTCGGTTCTTTCTGCACATCATACTATTGGCCAAGAGCCTCCATGACTAAGTCATTGAGACAGAGGAATAGAATATGAGAAGTGTAGCAGGTCTTGACTGAGACACATGGGCAGGATAATGTGAAGCAGTTTACCTTTTTACCACAGTAAACATTAACTACTTGTCGTCACTTTCAAGGCTGTTTGTGGCCTACCTCCACACTACCTATCATTAAGGTTGCGAATCTTTCACGGAGGTCACGGAAGTCACGGATTCTGTGACTTTCTGTAACCTCCATGACTTCCGCAACTGCAGCGGCTGACACCAGGGCTGCCCGAGCAGCTGGGGCAGCCCTGGGGTCAGCCCCACCGGCTGCTGCTATGGCGGCCCCAGGCAACTGGTTCCAGGTGCTGCCACGAAGCAGTGGTCCGGGAGCAGCCGCACACCCCAGCCCGCCCCTGCCTGGAGGAGCAGCAGTGGTGGTGGGGCCCCAGGCCGCCCCTGCCAGAAGCAGCGGTGGCAGCAGGGCCCCGGGCCACTCCTTTCCCAGACCAGCAGCAGCAGCAGCAGGGCCCTGGGCCACCCCTCTCCTCCCCCAGGAGCAGCAGCATACACTGGGGCGCCCCCCCCCCCCCATCAGCCCCTAAGATTTAGCTAGGGGTATTTTTAGTAAAATCAGGGACAGGTGACTCGCCGTGACTTTTTGGTTATTGTCCATGACCTGTCTGTGACTTTTACTAAAAATACCCATGACTAAATCATAGCCTTACCTATCATCTGTCATTCAGTATCAAGAGATTAACTCCCACCTCCAGTCATCCCATGATGCCGGCCTCCATTGACCACTGGTAAAATTTTCAAACAAGCACTTTCATGCTTTCTCCCATGCTGCCCCTCATGCTTTGGAGGAACTCCCTGTAAACATCCATTAAGTCACTTCATTGACCTTTATGGTCCCTTCTAATGCTATGATTTTATGATTCTCCTTAAAACTCTCATTCTCCCAGATGCCTACAAAACCCTTGACAATGGTTTGGATGTTGGTGTGCAGAGATCACTGCCTATCATGCTGACCATTGTTTCCTTGTACTCCCCCATCTATCTGTCTCTATCTTCTGTGGTCTCTTCCCTTATACTTCAATAGTAAGCTCTTTGAGGTAGGGACTGGCTTTTTGTTCTGTGTTTTACAGTACCTAGTACAATGGGGACCTGTCCATGACTGTGGCTCTTAGGCCCGGTGGTAATACAAATAAATAATAATAGGAGAGGAGTTGCTTGGGGAAAATGAGAAGGAGTTCCAAGGAAAAAACAAAATCCAAGGACAGGTCCAGGCTGTTCACACAAATAAGAAACATTCTTCTATAGTTTTCTTCCTTAGAGAAGCATCTCTCCTACAAACCACCATATTTCTAATTCTGATCAGTTTATCTTCAATATCAAGACAAAATGCTGAGCATCCTTACCTTTCCCTGACTTCAGTGGAATTGAGGACACCAACAAACTTGTGGGATTAAGCCAATAATATATGCTTGCTTGCGTTACACTGTACAGTCTAGCAGCCTCAAACTCAGTCCAGAGACATACTCCTTCATCAACATTGATCTAAAATAATACTGGAGAAGTCACAGTTCTGAATTGGGCTTCCATGTCAACTTTCTACTGTTAAACATTTTGCCATTCAAAAAGTAAAAGATTGTCCCCAAAATGGAATTCATTTTGACTTTTTGACTGTCAGCTGTCTGAAATCACAGCTTTCCTCTTCAATTATATTAGTCTGAACTCCATCTACTGCAGTCACTACAACCTGACATTTATGATCTGTTTATCAAATTTGTGAATTTGTTGGATTTTTGCAGGACCAGGCTTAATTCACTGTGTTACACATCTGGTGTGTAACTCTTGTAGAACAACAGTAACTTATTAGCTACACAGCCCAAAATTATTTTAAATGATTTTTGTTCACTTCTCTGTATTTTCTTCTTTACCATTCATGAACATTGAGAGATTTAAAAAATAAATAAAAATAAATAAAATAAAAAAGCTAAGAGGTGAAATGAAATGAATAGCATTTTCTATAGAAATTATCTCCAAACCTAGTTAGGATTTGGAATTTGAGACTGCATTGAGTTGTGCTGATAATTCCTGTTTCAGCAATCGATTGTACTATTTATTAGTTTTTAGGCTTGTTCTGTCATGGAAAAGAACCTATTAAACTCTAAACTAGTAACAAGATATGAACAATAGTCTATGAAATTTAATATTCAGACATATTATACAAATATGCAATTGCTTATCACACATGATGGCTATAATCACGTGATAAACTGAGAAAGTATGGGATACATTGCGTTTATCATATAAGTTTGATCTTCCCACTTAAATTCTGCCAAAAATCCCTCTCTGCTAGGACTACCGCCTATGTCTTTGTGTATTGACTATTTCAGAGAGAGAACCCATTTGAGCTGAAAGTCACAGGAAATAATAAAAAACATTATCTCTGTAGGTAAGTATCCAGGGCCATTAGGGGTAAAGAGATTGGGTGTGATTGATAGGTAGCACTTCTCACCTGAGTAGTTGATTTAACGAGACCCACAGATGAACTAAACCCCAGGAGAGCTGATAAAGAACATACACTCTAGAACACTTGTTTCCTGGGAGCTGTTATATTATGTAACTTAAGGCATTTAGAGAATTATATTATGTAACTTAAGGTTAATTTCAGCCAGCTATGCAGTGATGCCATCATCCAGCTTAATGGTATTTAGAGGAGGGATATCACAGCACCAACCAAACAGTGTTAGTCAATGGTGAGTCACTTAGTTTTAGAAAAGTCACTTTCTGAAGGGGGAGAGTTCATTTAGTGGGATAATACTATATGTGACAATGTGGTACTCACATAGATCAGGTATTTTAAGTACTGTTATTATTATTGCTTTTTATTTGTATTACCCTAGTCATGGACCACAGAACAAAAATTAACCTTCTTAATATCTCTAAGTCTGAAATAGCTGCAATTTGGATTTAGGTATTTCACCAACTTCACTTAAAAAAAAACAAATAGCAATTATGATTTTGTTAAAGATAATTGATTTTAATAGCCTTTATTTAGTTGTTTACAGTTAAATGGGAAAATTGAATTAAATATCTTTGGATTGTGGACAACACCATGTTATCTCTGATCAAATACACAGGCAGTAATTCAGTCTGTATGTACAGTTGCTGCTGGTGTTCATAAACCAACAGGCTCTTGTGGTTTATGGCATCAGCAGAAAACCAAAACTGAATTATAGCCTTGCATTCAATCTCTATGTTCTGCACAAAAATTGCCAGTTTTCAGAAAGTTCAATTTAGAGACATGGGATCTGGAGACCTATAAAGTGTATTTCTTCTCGTCAGTGCCAAAATCAAAGCTGTGAGTATTCAAAAGAAAAGCATGATATAAAAACAGTCCAGAATACATCCACCATTTCATAGACTGAAGAATGTTTTCATTAATTTTCCAGGAACTTGAAAAAGGCAACCCTCTACATGATCTCTCTAGAGATGTCCCAAGAAGTTAACCAGACACTGAAATGCAACCAAGATGGAGAGCCGGAGCAGGGGAGAGATGAGAAGAAATGAGAACAGGATTTTTCCCAATCAGCATGTTAATTACCTGTGAAAAGATGCAAAGCAAACACCTGACAAATGTTTTCACTAGTGGCAGAACAATCTATTTTATAAACATTCAAAAGAAACCACGTTTCAAACTGATTTCATTCCATTGTAATTTTAAGAGAGGCTGTGCTGTTTAGTGCCTGGAGTAGGGAATTTGGAATCAGGAATTCTAGGTTTTACTCCTGCCTCTGCTAATGATTATTTGGCAAGTTATGAAGGTGAAGTAATCAAGAAGCTGAAATACCTGCACATTGAGGAAGTGTTTCTTTTGGTTTTATGGTCTCATATTGGTGTCATATTGGGCACTTTTCCAGAAACAAGTACCCAAGATCAAATATAGATAGCAAGTAGATACTATATTTTGCATTAATGCTAAGTATTGGGAAGTCTTGTAACACTAAAAGTTTGAATTTGAAAGAAAAAATAACTCTAACATAAATTTGTACACGTAGGCATTGTGTGAAACTTTTTCTGTTTTAACCTGTTTTCTTTGTAGACATTTCTTTCAGGTGTCTAAATTTACATTGGCAGCAACAGTAAGAAATACACATTACTAGTGTTTCTATGCATGTAAACTGCACCTTTTCAACATGTGTCAGTTTCTGGGCAGAGAAAATATAGTTCCTAATTGAATTCAATAATGTAATTCAACTGAAGTTTCATGCTGACAGCGTGAGCCCCAAGAGCACAGTACTTTGTGACAACAGCAGAACACGGAGATTGTATGATATCCTATGTATTCAGCTGGGGACCGTATCCTGGTATGCAGCAGACAGAGAGAGTGACTATTTACAATTTAACTTTGATGTAAAGGAGAAGTTTTATCATGTGTCAAATACCATATGTGATATTGGAGAATAATTAATCAAAGGTGACAATGGGGGTCGGAGGGATTTTCTTATACTTGAAAGATAATAGTTGCATGGATTCCAGAGGTTTACTAGTAAATTCACCTATAGTCTTAGATGCTTATTAATACTTTGGGTTGGCGTAGGGTTGATAGAAGGCAGTTATCCACAAAATACAGTTGTGATGAACTTAAGAAAAGGATATCCAGGGATTCTGAGGGCTCAGTGTTTGGGTTCATTAAACAAAATATGTATTTCTATAATTTGTAATAGTCTAGGCAATTCACTCCAGAGGAGCAGAACTTCCCTAGGAGGATATACCATGTGCTTCCCTCCTCTGGCCAGCTCTGCTTGCCGGACATGGAGATGAGAGCTCTGCCTTCTCCCCATCCCAGCATGTGCTAGACCAGTGTTTCCCAAACTTGGGATGCCGCTTGTGTAGGGAAAGCCCCTAGTGGGCCGGGCCGGTTTGTTTACCTGCCCCGTCAGCAGGTTCGACCGATCGCAGCTCCCACTGGCCAGGGTTCGCTACTCCAGGCCAATGGGAGCTGCTGGAAGCGGCGCAGGCCGAGGAACGTACTGGCCGCCGCTTCCAGCAGCTCCAATTGGCCTGGAGCGGCGAACCGCGGCCACTGGGAGCCGCGATCGGCCGCACCTGCAGACGGGGCAGGTAAACAAACTGGCCCGGCCTGCCCTACACAAGCAGCGTCCCAAGTTTGGGAAACTCTGTGCTAGACAGTAGCAGTAACCATGGTGAGAAAACTCCCATTAACTTCAACAGAACCAGGATTTCACTACAAGTCTAATTAACGCTCTGGTTGCTTTCCTTAGTGCTATGACATGGCAAGGATTGCTGCAGGTCAAGCCAAAGGGAGGAAGGATAGCTTCAAACTAAAGTTTCCTTCCTTCACTTTGGTACAAACTCGCAAAAGCATTCGAAAGAACCAACAAGAACATGGACATGTGCAAACATGCTTTGAGGACAAATTTTGAAGGTGATAGATTGGAAACTGAAAGGGAAAGTTTTATTCATCTCTAATTGTAACTGGGGAGCCAAGTCTACTGCATGACTCCAAACAGAGCCTACAATGACTGCAAACCTAATTTCTCCTCAGATTTGAAATCAGGCAAAAATAATTACAAAGTTTCTATAACTCTTTATACCCAAGAAAATAATGAAGACCAAGACCCAGTTTTGTTATGTCATTCCTAATTCAGAATTTCCTACAACAGGAATGTTCAACCACTGCATACTGATAGCTATCTGGTGTCTAAAAGTGCTACTTTATTACCGATTTCAAATTTGTTAATTAAGCAGGTAATTTCATCCACAGGTCAGGTGAAGAGAGACCTTTTGAACTAGAGATTTAAAGATTTTTAAATTCATCTGTTTCATATTGAAATGTTCCAACTTTCCCACTGGACACAAGTTTCAAGATAACCAGATCCCAGTATTCTTTTTTCTTGCTACTATGTATGTAAAATCCCAACCAGTTTTTGTTAATACAGTCACTAGTCTTTACCAGTAAGATTTTAAAATGTATTTAGTCCCCCAAAGATGCAGATAGGTGCTTAGTGGGATTTTCAAAAGTCCCTAGGTGTCTAACTCCCACTGATTTCAAAGGCCTTAAGTAATCTACAAAGAGATATTATAAAATTATTAAAAGGAAATATCAGCAAGATTTTTATGTGGAATATATTTTTTTTAAATTAAGCTCTCAGAAGAGCAAAGTCTTGATTATATTTTTACAAATGTTCAAAGATTTAACACATATAATTTTGTAACTTATAAAAATGAAATCATCCTCTAATGGGCACTCTTATAACATATTTTCAAGAGGACTCAGTAAGGTGCAACTACACACAAAATACATGGAAATATTTACCTACAAGCAATTTAAGCACCCATGGAAAATAGAGATATTTGTATATACAATTACATGCTTAATAAGAAGTCTATTGAACACTGATTCAAACAAACAACAGCTTCTATAATGATAAAGGAAATTGCTAACATTCCAAAGTTTTTTTTATGGATTGCTATGTAATATTAACCATCACTCTTTACCTCCAAACTCTCTTTTAACTAGAGCTATTCACAAGATTTGACTCAACTTCAAACACATTTCAAAACACTACTGGTTTGAACCTGACTTGTATTTTAAACCAGAAATAGTTAGATCTTTAGTGTGTGTGTGTATTTTTTTCTTTTCTGTTTGGATAGCCACAGATTGTTTGAGAAGTTGATAGTGGTGCATTTTATATTCAAACCAGACAAACTAGTATATGTTGTACAGGGCAAGTCACATATTTTCTAATAGGTCCATGACATACAGTTGCCATCTTGGAGTGCCCTCTCCTGGCCTGGGGTGGGCCTACATGCATCCCACCCTCCGTTTTTACCTTCTCCTCAAGGCTCCTCAGGAATACTTCTCCAACACTCTCTTAGGATAACAACATCCATATCACAGGGTCATTTATTAATAGAGGCAACTCAAATCACAAAATAAAGTTTAGTACTGTAAATTAAAAGGTTTGGGCTCTGCCACCTTCCATGAGCCCAGGCTCTTCATCAGTTCCCAGTCTTCCTTCAAAACAAAGCAATAATATAAACAGTGTCTGACCACCCTGGATTTAATAACAATCTTATATCCCTCCTGGGCTCTTTCTCAGCTTCCTGCCCCTTGTATGGGATAGGGCCATATGGCTGCAGCCTTCCTTCCTGGAGTCCTTCCAGGCCTTCCTTCCTGGAGTCTTTTCCCTGGTGCAGGGACTACAGCAAGAAAATGTCCCTTCCTGCACCTTCTCTCTGTAGACACCCCATTCCTGAAGCTTCCTTTGGCTCTTTATAAGCAGCACCTGCTTCTTTCCCAGCTAAATCTGATTAGTAAACTAGGCTGGTTGGCCCTTGGCCCTTAAAATGCCATGTCCCTTGTTGCCGTCCACTAGTCCCATTTCCTGTTCTGGCAAACCTGCAAGCCCATGCAAATAAATGCAGACCTACTGACGCCAGCATGAGTTCCAGCATTGACAGTTGTAAGGACTGAGGCACAAGAGCTCAAATCAAAACTGACTCGCTTGAATATAGATGGTGTCACAATCCAAGTGGCATCCAAGTTTAGATGACTAGAAATGGAGACATTTGTGGGTATTTTATGATAGACTTAATCACCATTGTGGCTGAAATGTCTTTTATCTTTCAAGGAAAGAGCATCCCTTGTTGTCTAAGGTTTAATTGCTATGCTAGAAACCGTAGCAGTGAAACCTAGGCCCCCATGTACAAAAAATTGTCCTTAGAAATGTCAGCTGAGAAGGAATAAATATTCATAGATTCCAAAGCCACAAGGGATCATTGTGATCACCCAGTCAGACCTCCTGCATAACTCAGGCCATAGAACTTCTTCAAAATAATTCCTAGAGCAAATCTTTCATAAACATATCCAATCTTTGTTTAAAAATTGTCACTGTGACCCTTGGAAAATTGTTCCAATGGTTAATTGCTTTCACCATTAAAAATGTATCCTTTAACTTCCAGCCATTGGATCAGGTTGCAGCTTTCTCTGATAGACCGATGAGCCCATTATTAAATATTTGTTTCCCACGTTGATACTTATAGACTGTAATAAAGATGTCCCTTAACATTCTATTATTGGGACTTCAGAGGACAAATTTGTGCAAAAAATAGATTTATGCATAATGTATTTGAAGCTGCTATTGAACATGGAGTCAGATTCATGAAACAAGAGCAACAACTATTTTCATGGTTACAGTGTTTTAACTTCATAGAGTGCCCTAATGATTAAAAAAAGCAACTGACCTATTATGGCAATGTAGAAACTGATAATGCGCTAGGCCTCTTTATGCAAATATTGTGTGAAGAGGATAAGGAGAAGACTTCATGGCAGTGGCATTCTGCAGAACTTGATGCAAATGTAAATGAACTGGCCCAGGGGCAGAGGTTCTCCAGCATTCTCGGGTTACTCTCCACTGTCTTGAAGGAGGATCAGGAACAAAACAAATTCATGGGCACAACAGCAACAGTAGAAACCAGTGGAGGAGTGGACAAGTGACATTCTGTATGTTCAGATCTAAATTTCATACCAGACGGATATTATCCAGAATATTATTTAGCTTGAATTTTGAATAAATTCTTACTTGAATTTAAAAAAAGTTGTTATAGTTTCAGTCTAGACTCACAGACCATCTCAGACTGTTGGTGGCTCTGCAGTTTCTGTTAAAACAAAGACAAAGCTAAGCATAAGATCAAGTGATAATCAAACATCCAAAAACAAAAAAAGAGAAAAAAATAAGACCCTAAAAAGTATAATCGTACAAAAGCAGATTGCAGCAAAATGCCGTTAGACAATCTCAGAAGCAACAATATTTCATTTTAATTTACTTCCGAGAATGAGACAACATCCTTAGAATTGGGACAACCACATTTGGAGCCAGACTCTCAGCTGGTAGAAACTGGCATAGCTCCTTTGAAGTTATTGAGCTCTGCTGATTTATACCAATTGAGGATCTGGCCCTTTATTTCCAGACAGCCAACTGTAAAATCCCAGCTGCCCAAGAACAAGTGATCAAAATTTTTTCCATCAGCCTGAATGATGGGAAAGCTCATGTGCAATAAAAGCCTTCAAAATGCATTATCATCATGCAGAGCTTCAGTGCTACACACGTATTTTACCTTATGAATTATAGTGAGTTCTAGCTGCATTACAATGCTTTGCTAAATTGGACTCCTATTTGGTTAAAAATTAGAGCATAATCAGTTGCTATTCTCTTTTTGTTTCTAATTTCTACAATACTGCCTTGATTTCATAAGCCTACAGGAGACGCTTTTCCTTTCCCTCTTTTAATATCACCTTCTCTCTTCTATGTTAGTTCTCAAGAAGATGATTATGTAATACACTGGAGCAAGAAAAGACGCCTGACACTGGCACCCTGAAAATGCCAGCAGTATACCCCATTTTCCCCTCAAGACAGGCAGCCTTGGCAAAAAGATATTTATTTAGAGTATAAATAAATAAAAAAATAATAAATGGGAGAGGGGGAAGAGGGAAGAGGGAACATCATGCATGGCTTAAAATAACATCACCAACCTGACAGTTTCATACCAGCGTTCTGAGCATTTGCATATATCCTATTAAGGCTGATTGTGCACAATTTTAGAATTTAGATGTTGACAGTTAATTTACAGGGGTCAATCATATATTTTTCTAAATGGATGGTTTCTTATAATTGTACCTCAAAAACTGACATCTAAAGTCTACTGATAGACAAAGACAAGCATTTGCTTCAAGAAAACATCAATAGATGGCATTCTGTAGGCAAAAAATACTCCAAAAAAGACTTGTCTATTTTTGGACCATTAGCAGCAAGTCAGGGTTTCAAATGGTAAATTCAATTAGAATGGGTTTGACTAAGTGTTCTAAACTAACATATATTCAATGCATTGCAATGCATTACACAAGCACAGAGTTCATTAAATGGCAAGTATTTCTGTGTTCATCTTTTAGGGAATACAATCAATTTTGTCTTTGTGGAACAGTCAGACTATATTAAATTTGACTCACACTGACCAAATGAAAACAGAGCTTGGGTTTTATAGTATCTCAGAATAAGGAACGATGGGGAATCAAGAATGTTTCATAGCTGAATGCAAAATTTATTTTTTTAATTGATAACTGTATGCCAAAGAAATGTCTCAACTTACAGTTGCTCTTAACTTCTTAAAGCTAATTTCCCCTGACCCACAAAGTCTGGGGGAAAGAAAATTCCAGCATCATAGAAATCTTACAGACCCCTAGATATTACAAACAGGACTGCTGCATTGGCAAATTTGTATTCCTTTTAGGTTTCCATCAAAGCCTTTAAGGTTTACATTACAGAATTCCTACTGACAGGTGCTATGCATGCAGCATCATTAGGATCTTCTGGAAATTTCCATTGTGGCTTAATAAGAGGAAACATGTACCAGGATTCATGAGAAGGACACACTGACAAAACAGTTTAGGATAACAAATTCACCAGAAGCCTAATCATTCAACTATTTCTCTGCAACCTAAAGAACAAAAGAAAAAAGGATAACATTTCTAGTGCTGCTAGAGTTTTTATCTGCCAGGATTTTAATTAACTAGATTAAACATTTAGAGAGAACTGTTTGCTTAATTTATTTTTATTCAGCATCAACTTTTACCGATAAAAATCACAGTCCTTCTCCTGTATTTCCGACTTGCACTCTATTTTCCAGGTCTCAGGACTCATTGATAAGAGAAAGAAAACTGTGGAACAAGTAGAAGCCTGTTTGATGATGTTTACACAAACACAATTATTTTAGATGAGGCAGCTTGTAGTTTTGTAACAGCATTTACCTCTTTTCAGAGCTGTTTGTCAGAGATTTGAATTCTGGCAGAAAAATAAAAGCCCTTATTGTTAAAACGATGCTGTTTAGCTATATGATTGTAATAGGAACGTTACTGTGAAAGGTCTGGTAGCTTGGTTCTAAAGTGCACCTGTCAATATCATGAAATAGGAAATAGTTCTGCTTTGGGTTTGTAAACTTCTGCAGAGGTACATTGCTGATACCAGTTTTACATGATTGTTAACCCAAAATTATTTTTACTGTAGGTCTGATAAAAATCCCCACAACAATAATATTTACTGCATAGTAACATAATCCCTTTAGTATAGAATATCCTTTACTTAAAATTACCTACTGTGTGGGGCATTATAGGTTACTGTGGTAAATGGCAGTAAAAAAGTGAATGAACTGTAGACTTTTCTCTCTCCTTTCAAAAGTTCATGTAATTTAAGCAAAGCTAAACTACATATATTTTGTGCAATTTGAGGGTGAAAGAAGCAGCATGAAAAGAGGACAGTTTAGCAGCTAGATAGATTATCAACGAAATACCCCATTAGTTGGTATGCAGGTTTAGGTGCTCAGAGGACCAGCATGATTCAGAAATTGAAAGACCAACGGTCTGATTCATGCTCTGAAGCCCAATTCTCCTTGCTGGTACAACTCAGATGTTCAGTAGTGGTAAGCCTACCAATAAAGGTACAAGGTTTTTACTCCCTCATGGAGCCTGGCGCTCGTTGATGTAGCCAGAACTGAGCATGACTAATTTAGAATGAGGCAGGTCTAGGCTGGCTGAGAAATTCACAATTAACACACGTCCTATGAAGCCTCAGTAAAAGACTCTCTTTTACTCTCAGCCATAAAATAAAGCTGCCTTCTCAAGGCAAAAACTTAGAAGGAGGGTAGCAGTGCTAATATTGCCTGCATTTCCCTGGAGGTAAATGCTTCAGCCAGCATATCTATCTCCATGAGTTTGGTGGATTAAAATTCCATTCCGTGGTCCTACAAGGATTAATCTGGCCCTGAGACTACAAAGAGAATGGAGGAAACTTAAGATGGGAATTGGAATATGAGTTATATTTTCTCACTCCTGACTTTGCTGCAAGGGCTTCAGGAATTATGAGCTACTTCTCTCTTAGCATACAGACAATGGGATTGTTGGCACTATTTTCATGTTAGTGTGGGGAGTTTATGATTTCCGCACAAGATCTGATGTATTAAAAAAATGAAAATACCTTATATGGATCTTTGCACTTTTAACTAATTATTTGTTCTTTTCGCTCCTTTCTATTGGTTACAAGTTCCTGTGTAAGATACAACATTTCATGTGGACCTTAACAAATTGTACTTTTGCACATCCATAAACATGAAAGAAAGAGTAGCAAGCAGGTGATGAGAAAATAAGATGGTATAGCCTGTTTTTTCCTGTCTTTAAAGGTCAAAATACTTATCACAAATGGTTCTAGGCACTTTTACAACACTTAAAATACCAAAAATGCTTTGAAGTCTACAACAAGTTGACCATAGAAAACCATCCTGAAATGAAAAGAGACTTGTACAAAATAATAACATCCCCCATTCCACAACCCAGCCCCTATCCAGAAAGGTGAGACAATAGATGAGCCATGCCTTAAAGTTAAATAAGCCTGGGCTTTGATACACCAAGAGGGGGGATGAGTTTGAGTCAAGGAACCTTTTGAAAAATGCCTTGCTCTGAGTCTCCTCCCTTTGAAACCAGAGGGCTGTTAAGCGGAGTCGACAGCGGCGCGGCAGCGGTCGACTCGCCGCCGTCCTCACAGCCAGGTAAGTTGACCTAAAATACGCAACTTCAGCTACGCTATTCACATAGCTGAAGTTGCGTAGCTTAGGTCGCCCCCCCCCCCCCCCCCCCCGTAGTGTAGACCTAGCCTTAGCTTGAGCTCCTTCACTAATCTCAACTGGGATAGTATCACATGGGAAGAGGGATGGTCTTTGAGTTAGGTAGGTCCCAACAGCCTGATCTACCACCTATTGTAGTCCATTAAGAATCCCATTGTCCCAACCCATTCAGAGTTTATTGGTCTAAAACACACAACAATTTAAACACCCTCCAAAAGTTCATTTGACGTTAGAGCTGATTACAGAGTATTGACAAATGTGCTAACTGTATGTGGAATGCCACACCCCTGGAAAGGTAATTGTCAGCAAGGATCAAACCTCGCATGTCTGGTTCGAAAACCATAAGACACTACTGCCTGAGCTAAACAAGCTGGGTCTGTTATCCAAAGCTGTAACAAACATATCTATCTGTGTATGTAGCCTAGCCACCACTACAGGGGACAGAGTACCGCACTGAGCAGGTGGGGTTACCTATGAAATACCTTTAAATGGAGAAGCAATCAAATCCTCCACTAGCTTAAGCTTCCAAGTGATCTTAAAGTGTAGGTAAAATGCACTACTATAGAGTAATATATTAAGGAGAAAAAAACTATAACTGCTCTCATGTGTCCATCCAAAAGAAAGGAGTGCTCTGTTCTGGTCAAGCACAAATGAAAAATGTACTCTTGGCTCCTTCTGCTACTTGGTCATCCTCTAGAAGCCAAAGATCTAACAAGATCCTTGTCAGGCTTGCTTTGAACAGAAAATCAGAAATACTGCCAACAGTGAGGTTGCTGTTAAGAGATGGTGCCACGGGGTTCCCTAACCAGACAACTGAATAAAGTTGAGCACAAGATCATTTTGGGGATGCTCTTTCTCTGAAAGGTTGTTTTCTGTTCTTGTGTAGCCCGCCATATTAGCTAGCCATATTATAAAAGTAAAAGATAAGAAATGTTCATGTTGATTAAAGAAAGAATGCAAAGACCTTTAGGCTTCAGGCCTATACGATATTTAGCTTAGCCAAACTGATCAATGTCAAGCCTGAATTTAGCTTGAAATAAGGGGTTAACCAATAGTGACTTCCTGTCACAAGATAAAATGCTGCAGTAAACAAATAAGCTAAAATGCTGATATGTGCTCAGTCAGCAACTGCAAAGCACAAGTTTTCGATATTTTGAGCGATTCTTAAGAAATAAGTATAAGCAGAATTTGCAGATGTTCAACTGCAGAAATGCCATAGCAACTAACTGACGTAAATGCTCATGAGTAAAATGCAAATAGTTAATGAGAACCCCAATATTAGTAGGATATGGAAACTCAGATAAGGAAAAGAGGATGGTCTCTGTATAAATATGCATACTCTCCAGTGGGCATCAGTGTAACCTGTTATAAAAGGTGTTATCCGGCTTATGGGCTGTGGGACACAACAGGACAAGCCAGACTGATGAACACCTGATGATCACCCTACCTGTTCTGGGATTCCCCACCAAAAGACATAAGTGATCAAAGTACTAATGCTGGATATTTTGTACATCTCTCTATTGTCTGTTATGTTATAGTGTTTTTGACTGATTTTTGGATAATAAAGGTATTAATACAGGCAAACATGATTACTTCAAGCTGGTTTTAATGTGCTCATTGGGTCTCTCAATCTAACGATAATCAGGATACTGTAGTTGATTTAGAGGCAGAACCCTCTGAGACCACCGTGGTGTAACCAATTACCAAATACCAATTATACCAATTTGGGCTACACTCTGTAGCTTAAGCTGAATAAAAACTCTGGTAATAAGAGACGGAAAAAAAGAAAATATTGAAAAAGTTAATGAATGTAATGGAAGAACTGGTACATTACTCTGCCCTGAGTTGATAGCTTCTTCTAATCATGCTGTCAATACTGAAATTTTCTCCTGCAGCAGCACACTACTGGTAACTGTATAAGAAATTATTTCATCTTTGTACAGTTGAATGTAACTTTTCAAATTGTGAAGCAATCTGCAGTTTCTGGCTGTCCTACTTTTTCCATCCAATGCCTATTACAGAACTCTGACTTTATCTCTGGTAGTTACTATGATGATCTGCAATGTTTTGGGCCTGATAGTCTTCAAAATCCTTAAGTGGGCTATTGCCTGGAGGTGTATTAACCTCAGATTTTTGAACTCCATGTTATTGTTACATCTATTGGGTATTTTGTTGATTTATTTTTGTGTATCTTTGATCAGCATTGAATTTTCATCTTGATATGGTTGTCATTGTCACCATTTTTTCCCCTTTGCCACACACAGCACTGCAATCTGATTTGCATGTATAATACTTGGCATTTTGAACTATAGCAGAATGCATTTAAAATATTCCTTCAATGAAGGAAAAACACCTTATATTGTCTTAATAGGCCTTTTATTGCAGAACATAATGAATCTATCATATTGTCACCCCGATTGTATAGCTGTGATTTACTTGTAGAGATATGCAACCTGATTTTAAAAAAAAATAGAAACATAATTGCATATACAAAGTGATCGCCAATTTGTGCATCCAGTCACTGAAATTGTGCACACAAACTAGGCAACAGCATGTGCAATTGTCCAGCTAGGCACTTGATTGACCTTCTCAATTAACTCAATATGTGCACTTAATTCTCAAATGGAAAAGTTCTGTAGAATGTAGGCATCAGTTCAGCAAAATACTGAGGCGCATGAGTAGTCTCAATGAAGTTCATGAGCCTACATACATACATACTTTTGTTAGATTTTAAAATTATTCTATAGCAGTTTAAAATTATTCTATAGCAATATTCTATAGTGATAACATTTTGTTAAATTCTATATGATGGTCTGAAAACCTACAGAACATTATCATTTTCTATAAATTCTATAGGACTTTTACACAAGGGCTGTGATAATTGTATATGTAAATTACATACACACAATTGCTTGCATAACTATTTTTGAAAAATGAGGCTCACATTACACTGTGAGGTGTGAAGGGGTCGCCCTTAATGACAATGCATGGAGGAAATGGTAGCAAAAGACTAGAGGCCACTCTGGCTACCTCACCACACTGTTTGGGGTAGGAAGATACAGATATTTGGAATTAATATCTATCATTTTTCCTCACTGCCTTCATTAGTGGTTGTATAGGATAAACTGGTAAAGTTACTTACTGCTAGACCCAAATGTTTTCAGAATGCTGGAGAGATATTTTAGTCCCCAAATTTTAACATAGAAATGTTCAATGCAGATATAAAAGCAAAATCACATATATAGTTATTTAATGAGTGAGAACATAAACACCCCTCTCATCAAAGCAATCCTGTTTGCCAAGAATAAACACTTGACAGACAGAAGGCATTATATTGATTCAGCGCTCAAGGTGGGCCTTTGATAGTTGATTCCAAGCTTCCTTAAGGTATTGGCCCAACTATTGAGCTCTGTGTAGTTAGCAAAGCTTTCACTGTTTTATATCCAGTTCATCCCAGGTGAGTTCAGTGACAGATCTGGAGGCTAGAAAAGCAGTACTTTTGAACATACCATCCTGTTCCTTTCTACTTTAAAAGCTCTTTCGGTGCCTGCTTGACTGATATGATCACTGTGCTACCGAGTCACAAAACTGGACCAATGACACAGACAGGATAGAGGAACCTATATCTGCAGAATATTATGACAGCTCTCTAAACACTTGTTTGCTAATTGCCATCTGCACTGCTCCCAAAATATCTCTCAACCTTCTTCCTTATGTGTAGGCAGATAAAATAATACATCACTTAAGTATGCATACAACATATCAGCATCTGCTTATTGTGTGATAAAAATCAAAAGAGTTTGCACTTATACTTATTATAAAACTTTTTCAAGTTGTAGAAGTCTAATAATTATGAAAATTGCCTGACACACACCTCCTATGAACTGGGCTTCTGAAACCTGCAGAGAAACATATTGCCAAGACTTTATAGGTATATAGAGATGCATAGTTGTATGGGGCAAAAAGCAGGCCATAGGCTCATAAGAGTTGTGCTATACCTTTTTAAATTTTATTTTTTTTAACTTTTTGAATGCTTGTTATTTAAAAAGTACAAACCTATGTCTTGAACCAGTTAGCAAGAGCTCTCATACGCAAAATAAACAAACAAACAGAATAGCCAATTAAAATGGAAGGGTGAGGAAGAGAGGCAGAATTATGATGAAGAAAAGATTTCCCCATGACCTCCCAAATGTGGACCCCGAGGGATAGCCATATAAGGACAATGAGGCATGTTCACTGATTAGATTAGGCCCCCTTGCCCAAGATTCTGTACACTATATCCTACCTCCACTTATGCTATGCCAGCTGGAGCAGGAGAGTGCAGTGTCATGAGATTCAGGGGAGAAAAGGGAGCATGTCCAGAATTGGGGGAGGGGGGGCAATTTGTAGAGGGAGTTAAAGAAATACTAGATGGAAGTTCTGCCAACCAGGAGAAGGTACGAACTTGATGTGAACTGCACAGGGCTATGATCAGGAGGGAAATAACCTGATTTCCCAAGGAGCTAACATTAATATGATGTCAGAACTTCCAGTCAGTACAGAGCAGAACTTTACACCAGCCAACACATGAGCAGTAAACATGACACTAGTGCTTCACTCTACCCTTACTGTGTTTGGACCCCATGACACAAAAACCTCAGGGGCTGAAGGTTTGGAAGCATTATAGAACCTGTTCTGGCTGAAATTAGGTGTTTTGGAATATACATGTAAATCCTCTGAAATTACAGTTTGGACTCTCAACCCTCCAAAGTACAGTGTTTTTGACTGAAATAATTATTTCAACTGTCTAGTTGGCTGTTCATGTTACACATAAGGAAAGTCGGAGTTTTCCTGGAATAATCTTTTCCTTATGTATTCTGTATCACACTTTAATCCCCAATTTTCCTATCCACTGTAAACCTCATTTTCAGGACCTATGGGACTGGCAATTCTCTAGTAGCCTTCTTGACAATCTTTAATTCTCCAAACAGCTTAAGTGTTCTGGTAGGCTCAAAGGCAGCCTATCTATCTATTAGACCTGCTGTGAACTGATCAGCTGAAAGGGAGGTGAATCATGACTGAGCGAGAGAGAAAGAACAATGCACTAGGAGCCTGATCCAGCTCCCATTAAAATCAATAGAACAGCTCCCATTGACTTTAATGGGAGTTAGATTGGATCCTGGAAGACCATCTGAGGTCCAAACCAGTGGTAAAAACCAGAGCCTTTATGTTTTTTACCTAGCTGCTGCCAAGCCACGCTGCATGGACTGCCTTGAGAGGAAGAGAGGTCAGGGCCGTCCGGGGGGGGGGGGGGGGGGGGGGAAAGGGGGCAATTTGTCCCAGGCCCCGGGCCCCGCAGGGACCCCCACGAGAGTTTTTCAGGGCCCCTGGAATGGGGTCCTTCACTCGCTCTGGGGGCCCCGGAAAACTCTCGTGGGGCCCGGGCCCCCGGATCTTCTTCTGCTCTGAGTCTTTGGCGGCAATTCGGCGGCGGGGGGGAGGGGGGGGGTCCTTCCGCTCTGGGACCTGCCGCCGAAGACCCCAGGCTCCCTGAATCCTCTGGGCGGCCCTGAGAGAGGTACTTCCTTGTGTCTGTTGGTGACATACGTTTGTACAAGAAAAGGCACCTTTGGGGAATATTCACAATCATCAATGATTTACCTGACAGTGCTAACTTCAATGGTGATTGATTACTTACAATGCATCCACTATCTGTTCTGTTAATTTCTTTGGGTAGTTTTATAAGAGAATGTAAACAGACTTTTGTTACAGCAAATATTACAATTCCATCTGTGGATCCCTTTGCTTGGTAAAAGAACCTCACCTATTTATATTTTATGCAGCTTAGCTTCACACTGAGTCTTTTAAAATACGCAAGATTCGTTCTCTCCTGTGAAAGCTGCTTTCATTTCAGTAGGGTGCTTTTGTTTTGTTTTATAGCAAATTCAGACTTGAACTGCTCATGTGGGGCCAGCTCCTTAGCTAGTATAAACTGGCATAGCTCCACCTAATCAACACTGAGAAGCTGGCTTAAGGACTGGAAGTCAGTGTGCTAGCAATTTTATTTACCATCCTATCTGCTGGTAGGCAGGCTCTGATATATTTGCCGGCATAAACTTCTTATGCCATTTTTTTCCTTTTGTATCTTTTTCTTGGTTTCCAAAATTCAAACTATACAACATGCAAGAATGTTTTCCCAGAAGCACCTAAAATCTGCTATCTGAGACCTTTGTGAGAATCCCGTGAGGAAAACATTGCTTTGAGAATTTACTTAGTGCAAACTTACATTAAGATAACAAAATTCAACTGACTCAGGAGAGGTATTTTCTAGAGAAGGGCTGGAGCTGTGAAATTCTAATGTGAAGCCAAACTTTTCTAAAGTTCAGGAGGGTTAAGAAGCAACATTTTCGTTTGGGGACAGCTGAGCAGCTCAGTTTCACTTCCAGAAGTTGAACGTTACATAAGAATTGTGATACTGGATCAAATCCATAGTCCATCTAGTTCAGGACCCTGTCTCCAACTGTGGTCAATATCAGATGCTTCAGAGGAAGTGTCTGAATCCACCTAATGGACAATTATCTACTGATAGAGGAAGGTTTTTTTCATAATCTCCATCAGTTAGTGTCAGTTTATTAGTTGAAGCATAAGAGTTTTATTCGCCTTGTATACATTTTATCTTGCTCTAAAGTAACAGTGCATGTTTTTATCCATATAAATATCCTGTAGCCATGAGATCCTCTGGTTAATTATGTGTTATATAAAAAAGAATGTCCTTTTATGAGTTTTGAATTTGTTGCTTAGCAGTTTCATTGACTGTCCCCTTGTTCTGAGGGTAAATAGTAGTGCCCAATTTATCTCCTCTATGTTTTATTTTATTACTCTCTATGTTCTGTTTTATTCACCTCCATCTCTAAACTGAACTGGCTTAATATTTCCAATTCCTCCCAAATGGAGAACTTTCCATATTTAAGGGATCTTTTCATACAAAGTGTTAGCCTGTCTTCAATTATATAACAAACATGGACATTCCTCTCACATTTCCTATAAATTTTAGCAGTAAAACTGTGTGACTTGTCTGCTTTTTGTTATTAGAGTAAAGCGTCATACCATTATGTTGGAGAGAATTAGGATAGTCAACAATAATATAGTCAGAGGAAAGAAAAATCTATAACACTTCACAGTAGTGTATATAATGTCATGTAATAGTGTGAGAAACAGGAAACAGATTGAAGCACCTCGAATATGTATAGCTCTTTAAAGGAAAGGTAATAAGCAGTTATAATATAAAGAAAGGTTAATGAGCTTCACCTGTAAAATAAAAACATCAAAAGGGTCTCTGAAAAAAGTCTTTGGATGCATGGAAATAGATCTAGGAGGAAAACCTCAAAAATGTAGCCAGAATTTAGCTAAAGACAGTTATTTAAACACCCTCCACTCATACCTCTTTTTGCAAAGAAGAATTCAACCATCATAATGGAAGCTGGTTAGACAACTGGAGTACTGTCCAATTTCCAAAAGTCTTCTGATCGTATCACATTTGTCTGAAAATAAAATGTGTAAAACTGAGGATTACAGAGAATATCAACAAACTATTTAATTGTTTCTAAGACATTATTTGTGTATTTTTCAAGTAAGGTGTGGAACAATGGGGCCAAATCATGAACTGGGGCGAATTGGCATCACACCATTGAAGATAATGGAGCTACGCCAACTTTCCTCAGCTAAGAATCTGGCCAATGGTATCCAATTTATTTACAGAGATGAGCAGTGTGCATAGAGTAAAATGAGTCAGTTTTTCATCTCTTTCTCTTGTAAACAAAGATATGATTTTCTTTCATCAGAAGTGAAATTCTGATTAAGTTTAGTTTCTCTTTCAAGCATGTAAGCATTTCCAGTGGATTTTGTTTCATGAAATGGTTGAATGCATTCTGCTATTTTTATTATTCCATCTCCTCGGCCATGTTGGTTTAAGTATATACACTGGAGAAATAAATACTTCCATTTGGGCACTTTAGCACAGATTTTAAAAATGCTTTGACATCACAAAAATACTGTACTGTAAATGAGTCAGAAAAAAATCAAACTGAAGATGGTTCCATTATCACTAACAATTTAGCTCTCTGCATTTTGTTGACACCACTTGTAATAGCACACACTACTGCATGTTTATAATTTAAGGTTGGTGGATCACATTTCCCTAGAATACTTATACACAAAGTGATTTGTAATAAGAACTTGATTCTTCGGGATGCTGAGCATTTCCTATGGGTTACTGAGAATCCGCAACTTCAGTCAGTGCTGAGGGGGAGCAGTCAGTATCTCGTAGGTGATACCTGCGGGACTGGGCTTTAAAATAGGCTAAATTAGGCCCTGCTTGAGGAAAGCATTTAACATGTGCTTATATCTAATTGAAGTCAATGGGACTCAAGCATATGCTTAAAATTCAGCAGGTGCTTTCCTGAATCAGGTATCACATAAGAAAGTGTGCAGTAAAACTCTAGTATTAAAACTCGGATTTATTTTGATTTATTTGGTTATAGTTTTAGGACCAAAGCCACACTGCAATCTTATGGATTACGTTTTCAATAGCAGTGAGAGACTGCTATTAGAGTATGGAAATCTTCAATGAATAGTGGAACTTCCTAATAATATATATTCTATATACCCATTCCCTTCCATCAACTACATACCAGGAGAATTTCTGAGAAAATAAATTTATGAGCAAAATGAACATGGTTATTTATAACAACATTTTTTGCAATCTTAAAGTTGAATGTTGCCATGAACAAAAGCTACAGTTTAATAATTCTCCATGCAAAAAACCTAACATTAAATGAATGTTAAGGTCAAATTCAAGCACTCAAAACACAGGAAATGGCATAGTTAATGTTACCTGAGGAACCTTAACATTGCCCTTTTGTAATACCTCCAGAAAGCTACCACCATTGGAAAGAGGCTTGCATATACTGGTTCAAACTGGATTCTCCTGGGACCAACAGACAAAGAAAGGACTTATGGTTAAATAGCCTGAGTTAAAAGTGACTCAGGGCCTTCTTTCTGGTCAAATAGACAGGCTGTTCTGTCCAAGGGGTCGGGTGGAGTAGGGGAGGGGAGGCAAATCCTTCCTGGTAAGAGTTGGAAGGACTTGGACCAATCTGTGTGCTTGTTCTGAGCTAACAACTGTTATGAACTTGTGACCATAGAAAAACCATTTAGAGGCATTTGAAAGACTGCTCACTGGCCAGAGCCGCGGTTGATCTCTGGTAAGGTTATTAGAATGCATATAGGTTTTTTATTGTTTTAATATGTTTTCTCTGTAATGCTTTTAACTTAAGAATAAATATGCTTGTTTAGAAAAAGCTGTGTGGTAACAACTGTGGAGAATTACACTGTTTACAGTTTCTGAAAGGCAGTCTGACTTTGCTGGGGAATTCACTGGAAAGACTTCAATCAGGATGGAGAGAGAGGTGTGTCCCTGTTCAAGAATGGGGGTGGCTGGGAGGTGGAAGCCTGAGAATGGGTGCCCTTGCTGGCCCATGGAGGGGGAATATAGGTGCAGTTGCCCTGAACTGTGACATATCAAAACTCCATTGGAGCACCCTCATATTTCCTTAGTGAGTGGGCTACACAGGACATACTACAGATAACATGCAATTCACCATTTATCCCACAAACTTAACCTTTTTCTGCTCACAAATTCTTTGCCTTTATTCAAAATTTGATTAATCCTTCTGTAAATGTACTTAACTCAAGCAGTTCTCTGTGAACTTTTGATATCTGCTGTTATGTGAATTCTTTTGATTAGTTTTGCTTGGTCAGCTAAAAATCATATGGTTTTTATTGGTGTTTTTTGATTGAATAAATTTGCAAGAACATGGCATGAGAGAATTAAAAAAATTGATTTGCATAAACAATGTACATGCAACTTTGAAATTCACTTTCGATGAGCATTTTGCCGATGAAATTTAATCATGCAAATGTTTACAGAAAATAAATGCAAAAGGGGCTTGGTTTGAGTATGACCTAAGTGAATTCATTAAAAAAGTTAAATGAATATTTGGGAAAGATTTTCAGCAGTACTATTCACTCAACTTTGGTCAGAAAGCTTTGAAAAAAATAAAGACTTTTAGAAGCAATGTTAATCTTTTTAATCACTTAGGATTTAAAAACAGATGTTGATTCAGCATTTCCAAATCTCTTCTAGAAGTTGGTACCATAGACATGTTATATAAAGCAGCAGCAGCTGCTGCTGATCTGAGTGTACAGTTGAAAGCATATTTCTTCATACTTTCCATGAAATAACATTTAATTAGAAGTACTGTAACTCCCTTGATAATTGCATGCTAATTCATTTTAATGTGACTGCATTACCTTCCGATAATCATGCAGTTAATTCAGGTCACCACCAGTAGTGTGAAGAGGTCAGAAAATCAGAATTTACTATAGTAAGTAACAAGATCTTTAAATCAATGGGGTATTTTAACAAGAGATCTAAGGAGACATAATAGATTATGGATTAGACTATACTCTAAATTAGCTAGAGCCAATGGACAGAAAGCACTGTGGGAGCCAGGCAGACAAAGTATAACAATTAAGACAGAGAAAAGAAATCAATATTTCTGGGCCATTCAATATCAAAATCCCTTTCCAACCTGTTTAAGAACAAACCACAAAAGGTTTGGAAGTTTGGTTCAGTAAATGATCCAAATCTAGTAGTCTGGAAATCTTGCAAGAACAGACTTTCTAACATGATTTCTGGTAGTTCTTGTTTTCATTAGGCCACTTTCCTTTAAGAAAAGCTGATTACATGTTGTTGATCAGCTGAGGAGATATTTGAGGCCATTTGCCATGACTCTGCAACAACCCATATTGACTAAAAAAAAACACCCAGCTTAAAATAATTTAATTTAATTGTGTGAAAGCCACTTCCTTTAATGTATATATAACTCTTGGTTTGTAGATATTCACTATTGCAAGCATTTGATATTTGAGATTCAAGCTGTGTTGGCCAGTTTTGACTGGACACAAATTACATGGAATGTTTGCTCCCTGGTTGGATAAGTGTAACTTTTAGAATCAGGTTTGCAGTGAAAATACATATATTTACATGTACAGAATTTGCTTTCCATTAATATTCTTCAGTATTCATTTAAAATTGGCAGTTTTCAAGAATATTCCTGCCAGTAAATTTGTTCATGAGAAAATTAACAAGAAGAAAGCACAAAAGGCATATGAATACAGCCAAACAAATCCAGTTTAGGTATTCATCTAGTTCTAATACATTTGCAATGTCATATGCAAAGATACCACCAAGTTATAGCAGGGAATTTTCCAAGTGATTTTTCTACATGATTGAGGAACACGAGTCATATTAAAAATCAACGGGGTTTGCAATCCTAAATCTCTTAGGCACTTTTGAAAATCCCACTCCTAATACTGTCTAGTCCTACTTTCCTAATTAAATTCTAGTTTTCCCACCATTCCTTCAAATTTTTTCTTCTTGGTTTATCTATTGTCATCTCCACACAGAAGCCCCAACCTCTGCAAATCTGTGTCCTTCCCAGATCTTTCTCCATATCTCCTGCAATCCCCCACCTCACTTCCTCTTTTATTGCCTGGGACAGCCTCAATTTGGAATCTTTCTACAGCTCTTAAAATTAAATTTTCAAAAGCACCTACCTGGTTTAGAAGCACAAGTCCCATAAAAAGCCAAGAGAGCTTATGTGCCTAAATCACTTAGGTACTTTTGAAAATCTGACTCTAAATTCATTTAAAATAGAAAAATAGAGAAAAAAATTGTAAAACATCCTCTACAAATGGTATGGAGCAAATGACCATAAGTGAAATGCACTAGAAAGTGAGCACTATGAAGTAACATGTAGACAGTGAAAAGCAAGTGACACAGAAAAAAGTCAAGTGGCATACTGAAACATCGACTACATGGACAGATATTAATGTGCATGTAGAAACCATCTGGGAGAGATGATAGGTAAGCATCAAACCAAGCTTAAGGTTGTGTGACAAAGGATCGGAATTGTCCACAGATGATCAAGGAGGATTATGTGACTGATAGTGTCAATTGTCTCTGAAAGATCCAGTTGCACCAGAAACAACAAGGAGTCTGGTGGCACCTTAAAGACTAACAGAAGTAGTATTGAGCTGGAGCAGAGTTTTGGAAACCTGAAACTAAGTGTAATTTCTGTAATACAATGGGATTTAAAGCTCAACTGACATTTTTCATACAAGTTACATTTTTTCTTGTAGAGGGGTGATGGTGACCTTTCCACTATCTTAAACAATAAATTAGAGTTTGAAGCTGGGTGGTAATTGGAAATGCAATTAGCAACCAGGTTAGAAGGACATTCTTTGAAATCACAGATGCTAAGGATGCATGTAGCAATTGCTAGAATGATTAACATCTATACAGAGAAGTCCTTAAGTATTTCGGAGGTGAAACACATTTGGTCTGAATTTTGGTTAGTCATGTGTGCTTAGTTTGTCCAGCATCTCTTGATGTATATGAATCCTTATTTCGTAACTGGCTGATTAGTAGTCTATTATGGAGTGACAAAGAAGTACAAAATTATACAACTGATCCTCAGGGAGTTTACTAGAATTATCCAAATGCTGTAGTATTCCATTTTTGAGAATATTGGTAAATATTGGACCCTTGCAGTTCATCTTACATGGGCTAGCTTCAAACTAGCTTAGTTGCTTTGTCTGACCTCAGGAAATAATGTTTTAAAGAAACATTTTATTTTCAACATCGAGGCACATGAAAGGTAAATGAGCACATAAAACCAAAATATATAATTTTCTGGCAATTCATTCTCTGTAGCATATAAAGAACAAATATCTTGGTAACGAGTAAAATTCACCATAGCAATGAGAGATGAGGTTAGTGTTTGCCATTGATTCACACTGGGATGAACAAGCCCCCATAGGCTCACTGGGAAAATACATATATCTTTACTAATAAGTGTCAACTGCTAAGGCAAGAATTCACTTTTACATATACAAGTAAAGTATTGCTCCATTCCTTACTTCATTATTTTTATGGTTTCTTCATGCATATTTACTGGGTAACACTTTAGCACAATGGTCTAACTGAAGTAATTAATCCTGAGTTACACTGGAAATCCAATTGAAGTACCGGTACTTGCGACATTCACATTAATACCAAATGAGTTCATGGTGATTAATGCTATTTAAAAGATACCAAAGGAATTACTATTGATTAGGCAATTATTTTAAAGTGTTACTGTTTACTGTAATGTATATCACTTCAGTTCTGGAATGATTTCATTGCACATTGAGTCTTAATGTTGGCTAGCCTGAGAGCCACAGCTGGGATGTGAAACTAGCATGACTTTTGCCACATCATGTGTGACTACAGCTTGTATTCCACACAGAGGACACCCTGCTTCTGACTCAGAAGTCTGATAAGCAGCTGTCTTCACAGTAGATGGCAAGTTTGCTTCATAATAATGTCAGCAAGAAACTGTATCCTCAGCTGCTCTTTCCCGAAGCAAGTTCTACTAGTTGGATCTCATGGGGGATAAATATGAAACTCTATAATAAAAGTCAGGATAATAAATCAGGACTCTACAAATGAAAAGTTAAAGGAGGGTAATATAATTAATTACAATCAATATGGGTTTATGGGAAATAGACCCTGTCAAACTAACTTGATAGATTTTTTTTTAAGAGATTGCAAATTTGGTAAAAGTGGTGATGTAATATGCTCAAACTTCTGTAAGGCATTTGACTTGGTACTACAGGACATTTTGATTAAGAAAATAGAACAATACAAAATCAACATGCATGCTTACATGGATTAAAAACTAGCTAACTGTGAGGCTCAAAATGTAACTGTAAATGGGTAATCATCATCAAGACGATGTGTACCTAGTGGGGTCCTGTAGGGATTGGTTCTTGGCCCTCAGCTATTTAACATTTTATCAATGATCTAGAAGAAAATAGAAAATCATTACTCATAAAATTTTCAAATGACACAAATGATTTCATTGCACATTGGGGGGGAGCAATAAAGATGCAAGGTCACTGGTACAGACCAATCTGGATCTCTTGGTAAGCTGAGTGCAAGCAAACAATATGCTTTTCAAATGTAGTTATACATCTAGGAACAAAGAATGTAGGCTATGCATAAAGATCTGGGACTCTATGCTGGGAAACAGCGACTGAAAAAGATTTGGGGGTTATGGCATATAATCAGCTGAACATGAGCTTCCAGGGTTGATCTTGTAGCCAAAAGGGCTAATGTTATCCTTAGATGCATAAATAGGGGAATCTCAAGGAGGAGTACAGAGGTTATTTTAACTCTCTATTTGGCACTATGATGACCACTGTTGTATATTGTGCCCCATTCTGATGTCCACAGTTCAAGAATTATGTTGATAAATTGAAGAGGGTTCAGAGAAGAACCACAAGAATGATTAATGACTTGGAAAAAATGGCTTGCAGGGTACAACTACACTGATGTTTAACATGTGACTGTAGCACAAGTAGGCTTTAATCTAGCTAGTGCAGGTAACAAAAGCAATGAAGACATGGGGGCAAAGACCTGAGGACTAATCAGGGTGCCCAAAGGGCTTCCACTCAGGTGATTAGCCTGTGCTGAAGCCTGTTCTGCTATGTCTTTATTGCTATTGTTAGCTGGCTTATCTGGATTGTAGCTCTCCAGTCTGTTAGATGAAGAATAGGCAGAGACTTGGTTCCCCAACCAACAGAACACAGGAAAGCCCAGCTAACACAGCACTGGGGAGCAGTAATCAATGCCTAATAAAGGGCCAGCTCTGACTATTTCCCCTCTGGAGCAAGAGAGAAGACAGGGAAGCCTGGACTGTGCCTGGAGTCCCACAGTTACATTCTGCCCTTTACTCAAGGCATGACTAAGACTCAAACTAACTTACAAATTCAATAAACAAAATAAATTAAAATAGGAAATACAGGGAACAGCTGAAAAATTAAGTACCATCTGCAATTTGTTTCATTGCTCGATGCTCTCCATATAAGCCTTCCTTTCCCAGCACCTCCTCTGGATTCTTCCCCAGCTGGACCCAGTCTTGGATTGAAGGCCAAATTCTGTTACCTTGGTACAAAGCCCAAATAAACTCACCTTTCCTATAGCAGTTGTCAGTAAATGTTAGAATTTTGCAAGAGTTACTGCTGTGGCATCTTAGATGCTACCATCAATTGGCATTCAAACTAATCAGTGGCATTGCAGCTATGAGGCAATAGTAGGCAAACTCTTTTTGTAGACCAGTCTATTGCAAATCTAGAAACATATTCCTCCCTACACTCCGGTGAAGAGTAAGTAACTTGATAGATGCCTCAATAAGAGAGAGAAGTAGTAGTGTAGGCAGAAACACAAATAGAAACTGAACCCACTTCACAGACATATGCTCTTTCAAAATATACAGCTCTCAACACTATGCTACTCAGGTCAAACAGAATCTAAAAGAAATTAAACTCCAGGTGGTTGGAGAGCTTGTATCTTCTTGAATGAGCAACAATGATTACTATATTGAGATCCAATAATGGACTCTTTCTAGAAGCTCAACTCCAGCTATTATACCTTGTAATGCAGAGTGGAACACATACACTCTTACAAGTGCATTGGATTTTAACAAGGCTGCCAGTGATGACCAAAAATGGCTGCATAGTATGAGCATTAACCAGATCGTCTGACTATATACCAGCTAAGGACATGAGGAAATGCAATCTGGTAGCTATGAGAAACATAGTTTCTTTATATAGCAATAGAATCAATTTTCATATCAGATAAAATAGAGCAGTTGTGTAGACTCCAGTCCATCCTAGATAAAAGAAATGTGAATAGTGCTTTCATGTAAGGATATGAAATGTAGTCTCCCCAGGAGACTCTAGTGGAATAGGACAATGCAAACAACACGAGAGACTTATTTTAAGATGGATTCTATGTCCCTTAAAGCATTGCCTTGTTGTAGCAAACAAAAGTGGGTTTAGATAGGGGTAGGGCTCACTTTTCATAAGAAATGAAGTCACTTTCCCCAAGGGAAATTACTTTCTGTGCAAAATCTCTGAGTTCAGAGCATAGTAGCTCAAAGAGAACTCTGAAAGCATTGTGCCAGACTGTGTCATATGCTGTCTTCAGGTTTTTCTGAAAACCATTTTTGATTAATGTTGTCAAAGATAGCATTTGATCACAGGTGCTCAAACCTCTCTCTGCTTGCTTGATGCTGACTATTGACTCCACTTCTGGGGAGATGCGCTGAAGAATGAGATGCTCCAGCACCTTGAATGGCACAGGCAACAGAGATATTGGTCAATAGGCTGCAATATTATGTGGGTTTTTTCCTATTTCAGGAGAGCAATGATTTTGATATTCACCATGTCTTTGTAAGTCACCCTTTGTCAACCACTCGTGCGAAGAACTGCTCCAGCCATTGGTGAGCAGAAGTCCTGAGGAGCTTCAAGAACTTTGGCAATGTGTTGTCATAGCCAGCAACAGTGCAGCTCCTAATATCACTCAGACTTTTGTCTAACTTGGTGGCCATATATTGCTAAGTCATGTTTCTCTGACGGAATTGACAACATTTGTCATAGACTTGTCATCTGACATGCTTCTCATTTGGGGCCTTTGACACATTTAGCAGACAGCTGGCAGCTCGGTATGGTGTGACAGGTGGTTGGCTTATGCTGGTGGTTGCTGAGCTGTATCCAGACGATGAATTAAATTCCAGTATTTCCAGCTTGAGTGATGTCTAGATTCTAAGATGTATCTTCCTATCATGCCCATCTAGCAGCATCCAGAGACCAATTAAGTTATCAGCAATATCTGGATCACCAAAGGATTCATACTGACTGAGCAGTTTAGTACATTCAGCATCAAGGCACAGTGGGTAGACTGGAAGGTGGCCATGCAGTATGGATGCACCCGGAACTTGGAAGATGGCTCCTCAGAATCAACTGAAACTTTATTGACTGTGATTATGTGTAATGGTATGGAGACAATACTTTTTTCTAGGTCACCTGTGTGATGCCTTCCTGAAGTTCAATCTTGGCTTGTTAAAGGTTCTAAAGACTGGGAGTTGTAGGATAATAGAAAGTCTGTGTTGGCTGTATGGGAAGTCTTCCAAGACCAGGCATGATGCATGTTGCAAGTGAACATCCACGGATGACATTCACAAGAACATCTGTCTGAGTGAAAGGTGCCTCTCTGCTTTGCATCATGGATGAGGGCAAGATCATGGTTAGATACCCACTTCACCAGTTTGTCTCAGGATGGTGGCTGTTGAAGTCACCTGTGTAGACAGCTGGGGGAGCTAGTGTTGGCAGAACTTACTGGTCCCAGATAACATTTGATGGTGTGTAAACATTTGTGATCTGGAAAGCTCCCACCTGAATCACATCAGACACTAGTCAATGCAAGCGCAGAGTGACATCAGAAATGTTTGACTAGATGTAGGTGGCACAGCCTTGTTTGGCTTGTTGGATGTAGCACAGTAGTTGAAACTGGCTATCTTGAAGTAGTTTGCTTCTGCGATAGCGATGTGCATCTCTTACAGGTAGATGATATCAATCCATGATGACCGGGTAAATCACTGATAATGCTGCGTTTGGCTGCTGACAGTCCCTCAGTGTCGAGCTGCGGAATTCTCTGGACTAGTTCAATGGCTTGAATGTTGGGGGGTAGAATTGCATCAGGAACGTCAGCTGGAAAGTGACTGAGATTCAGCTTTGAATGAAGTCCACTGATTGGATCAGTTTCCTTGGTATCAACTCATTGGGTGTGCAATGAAAATGCTGATCTATTGCCTAATCCATAATGGCTGAGTGGCTGCTGTTACAGGAGATATTAAGTAATCTGGGTGAGAATCCCCTTTACCTGACTCTCTGTCCCTAGTTAACTCATCCAAGTGATCACAATTTTGTAGGTTGTGGTCCAGTATGAGTCAAAGGACCAATTGCACGAGGCCAGAGAAGCTTTGAGGTCACCTGTTCCCAAATGCCATTCTAGGCATATTGTGATGTATTTCAGTTTGTAATTCAGTTCATAGTCTGCTGTAATGTGGCCACTGGGCCTAGCATTCATAGCATGGTACAAGTTGATATCCAATTATTCTGACAGTTCATTTGTTGAAGTGGTGATTTCCTGTATTCTATTGCACCCCCTGAGGTCCCTTCCAACCCTGATATTCTCTGATTCTATGCAGAGATAAGCTGCGAAGAAAAGTCATAAAAATAAAATAAAATAGTGTGAGAGAATTTATAGGAACTAAAGCACCAGAAGAAAGTACCGTAGAGTTATAAACTCCAGAGTTACAAACTGACCAGTCAACCGCACACCTCATTTGGAACTGGAATTACGCAATCAGTAAGACACAGACACTGACACAGACACAGATACAAAACAAATACAGTACAGTATTGTGTTAAATGTAAACTACTAAAAAATAAAGGGAAAGTTTTTAAAAAAAAGTTTTGACAAGGTAAGGAAACTGTTTTTGTGCTTGTTTCATTTAAATTAAGATGGCTAAAAGCAGCATTTTTCTTTTGCATAGTAAATTTTCAAAGCTGTATTAAGCCAATGTTCAGTTGTAAACTTTTGAAAGAACAACCATAATGTTTTGTTCAGAGGTACGAACATTTCAAAGTTATGAACAATCCCATTCCTGAGGTGCTCATAACTCTGAGGTTCTACTGTATTTTTTTCTTCCCCAATATGCAAGAAAAAATACACCGATGTTGCAAGGGAAAAGAGACTAATACACTGGAAAACTTTTGGCCAAAAACTCAGTGAAAAATATTCAAAAGCAGCTAAGTGATTTAAGAGCTTATATCATTTGTGAAAATGGGACTTAGGTTATTTTTGGGAATTGTACCCAAAATGCTTAATGCTGGAATTTTCAAAGGGAGTTAGGTACTCAAGCTTTAAGTGAGAAAACTAATCATATAGGACCTGGTCCTGGAAGCACTTGCACACATGGGTAACTGGACTGCTCACATATGTAAGGTATCAGCATCAAACCCATATTGTCTCCATTTTACAGGTGGGAAAAGTGAGGCAGTAAAGTTACTTGAGCAAGGCCACTTAGTAGTTCTCCATCAGAGCAGTCATTAAAATGCAGAAGTTCCTGATTCCCAACTCTGTTCTCATTTCTCTCAGGTACTGGTATGACAGTACTATATGTATATGTATAGTGAGCTTGGTCACTAGACAACTTTGTACAACTCTGCTTTGAAGTTTGGAATAAAGTTTTCCCTCTTATCATTCAGCTGAACCCTTCACCTGACCTCAGCATTCTTAGATGCACAGAATGTAATTCATGTAATTCACATAATCTAGAGTTGTAAGACAAGTCCCAGTGGAATAAAAACCTAAATGTTTCACTTCATTCCAAATGCAGGTGTGAAGGTGTAATTTGTTATTCCACGGACTGTCTTACCTTTTACGGCAACCCAACCCATTATCAGTTTGAGTTAACATTATCACCAATAAAGAACAACTACAGATGTTAAAAACATTTACACTACTGCAGACAGGTGAGTTTTATATCAGTAATTATTATTTTATCAGCTATGTACATTAGAAATATATTGTAAATCCTTCAAAGTCAGTAGCATTGCCAGAGCAGAACACACATGAATTGTTTTGAAATCTATTTTCCTCTAAACTTGCAGCCAAATATATTTTAAACATTTTCCTGTATAATCCTATATAAATGGAATACTCATTGGGTACTGCCAAGGGAAAGGTATAATTAAGTCCTGATTATGGTTATACTTAAACCTTAAAAAAACAAAACAAAACAAAAAAACGTATTTTTTTATTTATGGATCAAGCAAATGCTATCCACAATTGTAAATTATCATACTTTGTAATGCCCCAAATTTCTCATTCCACATGGACACAGTTTGACATTAAAATTCAGGGAGTGGGAAATAATACCCAGTGCTGCCAGTCAAGTCAGAATCCTCCTCTCTGCAGAGCAGCACGCTTCTGGGTCTTAAAGTATAAGGGATCTCTACAATAATTTATTTAGGAGTATTCTGTACATTGTGGAATGGAATGGCTAGATGCAGCTACAGTTGGATGGCCAAGAGAGGGAAATCGTCATTCTTAAAGTCTAGAGTGGAGCAAAGCAAAAGTTTAGTAAAATTTATCTAGAAAGCAAGTTTGGGTTTATGCTGTATGATGGGTGTGATGGTGTACATGGGCATGCGTATACATACAGACAAAAGACAATCATTGCTAGATCAATATTTCGCTATGTTAAATGTTTTGTGCAATCAGCATGAAAATAGTTTTATCTCAAGTCAGTAAAACCTACTAGAACACTACCAACCTTGGGTGAGTTACAGAAGAAATATGATTTATGACAACCTGACAGAGCTTGGGAGGGGACTGTATGATGGGATTACCCTTTTATGGTCCAGCACAGCAGTTGCATACACCTGTCACACAGTGGTGGTGGCGGCAGGAGGGGAAGAGTGAGACTTCCTGACCTTGGCGCTCAGTCACCATCTCTTCCAGCTATTTGTAATAAAGATGTATTTGAAAATGAGGGATCATTTCAGAAAATCCAGCTGCCAAACTGGAAACAAATACTGAGCCCCTGAACCAGAAGTGGATGAAAGGATAATTCACTCATCCCTACCTGGATGTTTTTCAGTAATGGATATTCAGCTTTCACACTCATCCACGCATGCTTGAAGTGAATAATTCATTACAACTGAACAGGCTCACGCTGTTCACCTAGAATTCAGACAAGGTAATAGTTCCAGTCATAGATGATAAACTAGGCCATAAAACATATTAAGTCTACTGCCATCTTCATAAAATGGCATGAGCTCTTTGAATGGATATTATTCTCTGTCTCCTATTTCTCTGCAGAATACAGAATGACTAAAATGAAGAAAGGTATATTGGTCTCCATACTGGTAACATGGAACCACCAGAGGAGCTGTCTGTGGATCCCTTGGAAACAAAATTCTCTTATTCAAATTAACAACGGAATCTTCTGCCATCTACTTGTCTGTGTGCAGGTCAATCAATGGAAGGTCTCCTCCAAGTGGAGAGAAACACATGATTTGTTTATGAAAACTGATTGTAAAAGAGAAAAAGAAGTGAGACTGGATAACTTTCTTTGGCATGTGGCACTAATAACCTCCTTTCTAGAAAACAGATATTACCATTATCTGCAAAATTATCACAATATTATCATCATAAATTTGATGCAGTATCCCATGACCTTGAGCCTAATTTAAAGAGGTGCTGGGTTTCAGCAGCTTTGGCTTCAGCTTAAGTTTTGAGTGTATGTCATCTGACACTCAGGCCCAAAATAATTTATTAAGGGGGCAGATTCTCTCTTCAGATGCACACTTGTGTCTCCAGTAATCCCAGTTGAATTCACTGGGTGATACAAGGGATACAAGGACTAATTTGGGTTTCTGTCTTAATAAATATCACTAGTAGTTCCTTCATTTTTATGACATTGAGGCCTTTATATTTATACTTTACATTTCTCCTCACTCAGAAAAAAGCTTTTCACCTGATTTCCACAGAAATTCTTCCTTCTCTTTTCTCTTATGCTACTGAAGTTAGCTAATAAGCTCTGGGCTATATAATTCAATGCAATATTTCTATTTCTGGGTAAAAGATGGAATATGTTGTGTTTCCTTTGTAGGGGAGTACAGTTGAAATTTGTAGTTTTCCTTCCCTTTCAGCAATCCATCCAGAGATGTCAAGATTTAGCATGGATTGAAAGCTAGTTTATTATGTTAAAGTACATTTGGCATTTTTGTATATTTTAAATAGAGCCAAAAGCAGGGCCGGCTCCAGGCACCAGCGCAGCAAGCAGGTGCTTGGGGTGGCCAATGGAAAGGGTGGCACGTCCGGCTCTTCGGCGGCGGGTCCCTTAGTCCCTCTCAGAGGGAAGGACCTGCCACCGAATTGCCGCCGAAGAATAAAGCGGCGGCGGTAGAGCTGCCGCCAATCGTGCCTTTTTTTTTTTTTTTTTGGCTGCTTGGGGCGGCAAGAACGCTGGAGCCGGCCCTGGCCAAAAGGAAGGCATTTTTTCCTTGATGTTGTCTCCTTTCTCCATTAACTTCAAAGTTAAATTTCACTTGGAAAACATAGCTGTAATTTTTCACTCTTTGAAATTTCTTCTAGCATTTTTGTTCAAGTCACGTCTCAAACTACTTTCTCCACATTTGAAATTTGTTTTATTTAAGGACTTTTAACAAGATTAGTGTACAGGACTAAATTTGGATACGGTTAGGTGCAAACGTTGCTGCAGTATCGATTTTCAAAAGCTCAAATGTTCCTTCAGTCCCTGTAGAGTTTTAAACTTTGTCAAAGATCTGGTAGACCTAGGCTTTAAAAGGAAGCATGAATAGTCTCATTTTCAGATGTGCTGAGCACATACAGTACAATGGGGGGCTAATGACCAGCACCTCTGAAAAACAAAAAATCCTTAGCCCTTTTATTTGTGAAAATAGCCTTCAAAATGAAAAGTGACAGTATAGGTTGTATGTCACAATTATTTTTCTGCTAACATTTTCTTAGGAGAAATCACAGATCCCAATCACCATTCACAGCTGTTTTTTGCCCACACTTACAACTACAGCTCCTATAATAATTCAAGTGTCTTAGTCTCGCATCACCCCATTTTACAGAGAGGAAAATTAAAGCACAAAGAAAAGATGTGACTTACTGAAGGACACACAGGACACCTGTGACCGAGATGGGAATAGAATCATTGACTCCCAGGCTAATACTTTACCAAAAGCCAATCATTCTGACTTTAAACTACAATCTTCTTCAAAATCTCTCTCCCCTCCCCCCAATTACTGACTGATATTAATCACAGCCTTATCTTCAGCTTAGCAAGTTTTCTGTCTGGGAATTCTACAGCATCCAATAAGAACACTGTATAAAATATATCCTGAGAACATAAGCCTTTGCCATTTGCTCAGTTTTGAATTTTTGAATTTTCAAGAGTATTGGTAATTCTATTGTAAATAACCTCTCATAGTTCAGGTCACTGGTATAGACACGAGGTTTGGGGAAATTGAATAAGAAAAGCTAATAGAAGAAGAGCATAGCTTTATCCTTTCCAGCTATGAAATCATTAACAATGAAGTGTCCTTCCTTATAAAATCTCTCATTTCTTTCCTAAGGAAAATGTTAGCATGGTTTAAGATGCAAAATTTAATTTCCTGTTTTTATTAAAAATAAGTGTAGACTGAAGAGTTATAAACATTAGAATTTTAAATAAGACCGAGACTGCTAAATAATATATATAATTAATGAATGCTTGTGTGATTAACTTTTACTGTTGTGCACATCATATCTCAGACTTAGTATATAAGAGAATGAGGCATTTTAGGGCTACCATAGGATAATTAAACAGTGATAAAACATCACTCATTGTACCACTTTTCATGTAATAAACTTCAATAGTGAATTGAAATATGCAGTTATATGAAACAGAGCAAAAAATCCTACAATATAAAAAGGATGAAGGATTTTATTTTGCAAGATTAAATTGGCATATTTTATTTTTCCTATTTTTAACACAGAGTATTTTCATATCATGCAGGAAACCAAAACATAAAGAGGATTTGCAGTCAAGTGCATCAACCTCCTTTGTTTAGCATGACAGTACGTAAGGATGCAACCAGAGATCCTTTTCTGACTAGGCTGTAATATCCAAGATGGTATCCAGGAAAAAAATCCTAACAAAAATTATTCCCACATTTTTACTTTTGATTAATATTCCAAATATTCCTGCCTTGAAGTCCCTGATAGATAAATGGAATTAGACTGGATGTTTTAGAGCCCATGGGAAAATAGCCAGTTTTTGTCATGAGACAATAATAAATGTATTGTACTTGTAACAAATTTTGCCAGGGTGACCCAAGAAGGTGACAGCATTCTTTATCTTCATATTTTCAGACTCAGGCGATTTCTCTAGTTATTCTATATTATGTTTTCCGTAGATTTTCTTAGTTTCAGTAAGGGCTGCAAAGTGCTGAGCACTCTTGTTCTGATGCAGAACATAAGCAAGGGCTACTTAATGACTACACAGGCAGTTGCTACTACACAGTATATTATTAATCACAGTACTTTGTTATGAGGAAACTACTTTGCAGTCGATCCTTGCATCTTAGGTGACACAGTTGTCAAGAGCTGATTTCCTTGATTGAACAGTTCAACTTGCACGATTATGGGCCCAGTTCTGAGAATTTACACTGGGTAGACTCACTGGATTCAAAGGGACTATTTACATTAGTAAAAGTTCCTCAGTCTGTTCCTTCAGTTGCATAGGCTGGCTATTGATTATTATTCATTTTATTTTCTAAATAAAAATAGCAAAGTATTTTTCAGAAGGTTAGAATAAGATCAAAACTTCACAGGTCTCTACAATGGGGAGAATAAAAACCCTTAATGCCAACAAACCCAGCCTTTGTAGAAGTTATCATTACACAAATGTCTTAGGTCCCCAACACTGTAGTATATAATGAACCGGTGCCAGAACCAGGGGCCATGTCACCCCACTTTTTAACAAAAGAAACATATGTGCTCTAGGTGGAATATTTAAGTAGTATTTTAATTCCTCTGCCACTTTGGTCTTGCCCTCCACCCCCAACCCCGCCACTTCTACAAATGTTCCGGCGCCCTTTCATGACCCAAGTTCAGATCTGAATCCAAATTCCAGGGGTGAAATCCTGGCCCCGTTAAAGTAAATGAAAAAACTCCCATTCACCCTGTGACGAGTTGGATCACAGAAACCCTCTGGGAGCTGCCACCTGATGTGCCCAGACTACTTCTACCCCTGCTTTCCCTGCCAGCTCAGGACTCCAGCACCCTGTCTTGCTGAGCCAGACACTCCCGTCTGCTCCAACAAAGACCCAGGGTCCGAATTACTTGCCCCAAAGCTGCAGGTTTACCTGAAAGCAGCTAACAGAAGTGTTCCTGTCTTTAACACTCAGGTGCCCAACTCCCAATGGGGTCTAAACCCAAATCAATCAGTTTTACCCTGTATAAAGTTTATACAGGGTAAACTCATAAATTGTTTGCCCTCTATAACACTGATAGAGAGATATGCACAGTTATTTTCTCCCGCAGGTATTAATACATACTCTGAGTTAATTAATAAGTTAAAAGTGATTTTATTAAATACAGAAAGTAGGATTTAAATGGTTCCAGTAGTTACTGACAGAACAAAGTAAGTCACCAAGCAAAATAAAATAAAACGCGCAAATCTATGTCTAATTAAACTGAATACAGATAATCTCACCCTCAGAGATGCTTCAGTAAGTTTTTTCCTCAGACTGGACACCTTCCAGGCCTGGGTACAATTCTTTCCCTGGGTACAGCTCTTGTTCCAGCTCAGGTGGTAGCTAGGGGATTCTTCATGATGGCTCCTCTCTCCCCTTTGTTCTGTTCCACCCCTTTATAAATCTTTAGCATAGGGCGGGAATCCTTTGTCCCTCTCTGGGTTCCCACCCCCCCTTTCTCAATGGAAAAGCACCAGGTTAAAGATGGATTCCAGTTCAGGTGACATGATCACATGTCACTGCAAGACTTCATTGCCCACTTGCCAGCACACACGTATACAGGAAGACTTACAAATAAAACAGAGCCATCTGCAGACAATTGTCCTGGTTAATGGGAGTCATCAAGATTCCAAACCACCATTAATGGCACACACTTTGCATAATTACAATAGGCCCTCAGAGTTATATTTCATATTTCTAGTTTCAGATACAAGAGTGGTACATTTATACAAATAGGATGATCACACTCAGTAAATTATAAGCTTTGTAATAAGCAACAGAGGGTCCTGTGGCACCTTTAAGACTAACAGAAGTATTGGGAGCATAAGCTTTCGTGGGTAAGAACCTCACTTCTTCAGATGCAAGTGACTTGCATCTGAAGAAGTGAGGTTCTTACCCACGAAAGCTTATGCTCCCAATACTTCTGTTAGTCTTAAAGGTGCCACAGGACCCTCTGTTGCTTTTTACAGATTCAGACTAACACAGCTACCCCTCTGAAGCTTTGTAATGATACCTTACAAGAGACCTTTTGCATGAAGCATATTCCAGTTACATTATATTCACTCATTAGCATATTTTTATAAAACCATATAGACTGCAACATCACATATCCTATCTCTGTTTAGACTGGCCGCACATCATGTATGACACATAGAGCAAGCCTTCTAGGACTTTGGTTAATGAGACATTTCCAGAGAGAATCATTCTTGTTTTGCTTCTAATGTGAGGATTATTTTTTTCATTTTATGGTAAGTTTGTTAAAATCACTGTGGTATTTTTTTTTCAATTGTAGTGAACCCTACATGTCTTAGTAGCCCTGCCGATAGCACACCACTGTGCCTACTTAGCCTCACTTCTGTCAAGATTTCTTAGGCCCTCAGGCCTGCTTCAGTTATCTCAATACTTTAGTTGGTGACAAGTGTTGGGTGGTGTAAACAGTAAGGGGACAGCAAGTGTAAAAAAGTCAGGCTAGAGAGATGGCTCAGGTCTAGGCAGGTTGCAAAGACTGCAGTGAATAAATTCAAGAGCCCTACCACTGTCATAATTTGACTGAAGAAAGGGATATGTTACTTTCCCTACTTAAAAGGAAAAGCAAATTTGACATCTTTTCTTTTTTTCAAATACTGGAGAGAAATCAGCTAGGGGAGATGGAGTCAGCCCAGGGGAATAGCTCAAGATTTTTCATTTCCCTTTGTAGGGAGGTATGGATACCTGAGGTCAGAACTAAATATAACTACTGAACTGCATCAAAACAAACACTTTTCATAATTTCTATTCAACAATTAGAAATTAGCATTTCCTAATGCCATAGTATAACCTTTATCTTAAAGAAAGCAGAACATTAATTAAAGGGAACCTTATCCCTTTTTCTCAGTTTAGTTTCAGGTCACTCTGGCCAGCCTTTGTACTCTAACGCCCCTCACCATTATTTCTCTTTAATAGGTTTATCAATTATTTTTCCTAATTTCTAGTTGCTTAGAATCTTCTGGGTTCCTTAGTAACTTTGTTTTAATACATTTTATTTGATTTTTTTATATACAGTCTTAAATATTCCCACTCATTACACAGTTTCTGCTCCCCACTGCTTTAAAGTCATGCTAAGTCAAAGACAAATAAAACTGGCACTATATACAAACTTCCCTTTTCACTTCATTTTCCAGGTCTCTATTTTACTGGTCCTATCTGATTTTCGCTGGTATGTACATGGCACACTGTGGCTTTTCTCCATGGCCAGAAGGGTTTTTTCCATTACATTTTCAAGTTCAAAGCGTAAAATCAGAACATGCCCATCATTCTTGATTCAGCTCTGTTAAGATGATGGGGAAATGCCGCCAGAGAATGCAGGTCTTACTCACAAAAAATGTGCTATTATTGACATAAAAATCCTCACATGTGTAGAAACAATTAGCTTTTACTAGAGATATTGTGCAATTACAATATTGCCATCTTTCCTAAACTTATTTTGAAACTACAGGACTTATGATGCCAGCATTATTAGCAATAAAAACTATGTGCCAAATCCTGAAGCTCATATTCGGGATCAATTTTTCATCCCTTATACAAAGCCCAAATAGATGAGACTTATCTCTGGGAACCTACACATAGGTTGGAGAGAACTTCAACAATAGGGTGCAGAGTAGCTGCATAGCCATTTATGCTGTTGTCTCTGCCAAGCTACACAGAGGACTTTAGTAGACAGACCCATCAGCTACACATCCATTTGGCTTTAGAAAGTCTCTTAAGAAATAATCAGTAGTCTAGTGACTAGGGCACTAGCCAAGGGATCAGGAGATCTGGGTTCAGTTTCTGGCTCTACAACTGTCTTCCCACATGATCCTGAATAAAACACTTCACCTCTCTATTTCTCATTCTGCTTTATGTCTGTCTTATCCATTTAGATTTGTCTCTCACTGTGTTTGTACAGTGCTTATCAGCACAATGTATCACCAGTTTTGATCAACCATAATTAACATCTCAGCACAAAAAACACTTCTAGAGACTCAAGTACTATGTGTACCTACGAACATAATGTGCAATGAGCAAGTTCTTTAGAAAACCAGCTTTATTAAGGCAGACTACAGGAAGAAGAGATACTTGCTAGATACTCATTTTTATATTCTAAACATTGAGTAATTTACAGGAAAGTAAAGGGTAAACATTCTGACACTATATTATTAGATCTAACCTGTTGCAAAGTAAGATTAATGGACTACTGTAGTTTTCATAAGCTTTTACATATGGTCACGCATCTATTTTTTCCTATGATAATTTGGAAAAAATTTTCATTTGCTACTATAAAAATGGGGAGGAGAAGGCAAAATCACCATTTACACTTTAAGGCATTTTTTCATTGCTTGAAGTTATTTTATAAAATTCCAGCAACATAAACTTGATGTAATTGACATTGGTATAGATATTTCTGGTCTAGTTTACAAATATGCTGAGCACATAGAAATCATATTGAAGTCAATTGAAGCTGCTGGTATTCGGCATCTTTGAAAATCAGGACACTAGGGCTAACATTTCCAACCATGGGTTCTTAATGTTAGGAATGTAAAGCCATATTTTGTCAACTAAAATAGTAGCCTGAGAGGATAAACACCTGCCGCTCCTATTGACTGATTGGTCAATGGTAGGACAATTGCAAGCAACCAAAAGGTGCTACAATATTAGAAGAGGGTGCAAATGATAATTTCTCCCAAACTCTACTTTATTCTACTCTCTTGGGTAAAAAACAATTTTTTTTCAATATGTGGCCAAGGTAAAATTGTCAGTTCAGTCTGTATTCTGATACTTTAGAGTTACAGGAACAATATTACTGGGCTTGGCACAACTGTACAAATTTGTTTCTTATCAATACTATCCTTCGTGGACACAGATCCTTGCTTTCATATTCCATGTCAAAGATCAGAAACAGCCCCTTGTGTAAGACTGAAGCAGAAAATTACTACATAGGGAGACATTCCTAACTCTGTTTATTTTGCTCCTACCCTATGCCATCTTAAGCAGAAGGTAGCCCATCGTATGCTACCTCATCTCCTTACTAATTCTGCTTCTGGCCTTAAACTCTATGACACTGTGCTTACTAGCATGAGGTGGGGAAGGGGAAGAACAGACACTAATATCTCGAGCAGCTTGGCTTATTTACTCTTGAAATGTGTATATCTGCCATTACACATAATTCTGATCTTCTGATCACCTTTGTCAATAATATTGACATCACCGACCAAGGGAGCAGAATGTCCTGAATACATAGCAACAAAGAACTAAGTGTTGCTAACCACACTATTTTTTATGATCTGAAATGATCTGTTAGAAAAACATAGGACAATAGAGCAAATGGGGTAAGATGGTTAGAATTATATTCTTGCTTCTGGATTGTCTTCCAATCTTTCTGTCTCATAAAGCAGATCTTTGATTCCTTGCTATTATTAGATGTGGTGTCAAACTGTCAGAACCATGATTTGTAAATAACCCCTGATTTTCTACACTATTCCATTTGTTTCGTTTAAGAAAATAAGGTTCTCTCTAAAACTTTTAATTTTGTGGGTTTGCTGATCATATCTGCACAGTTTATACTATTACAAAGGTGTGATTATGTACAGCAAATTTTATAAGAGAAAATATCTTTAATTCTGTAGCTATTAATCTTTATTATGTCAATACATCTTCACTAATGTCCTAAAGGTAAGTTAATATAGTAGAAAGTTGAATTATCAACTGATTTTTGAACAGATATGGTCAAAAACTAGGGATGAAAATTGAACAAGTTGATTTCTCCACTTTTTTATTTCAAATTTTGAAACGTTGAAAATTTCAAAAATTGAAAACATTTACCAGCTTTACAGTTAGCTGAAATATGGGGTGAGAGGTGGGTGGGGGAGAAGAATGAATAAATAAATGTTGAAAAAAATTCTGTTTTTTTTTTATTTTGGAATTTGATAATAATTTTGACATTTGCAACATTTTGACCACCTCTGTTCTTGATGTTAGTTTCTCCTGGAGGTGAAGGTGTACAAAAACCTTGCAAAGGATGTTAAGGAAAATAGATTTTTGTTGTTGTTGCTAGTTTTACAGTACCTGTTTATAAACTGGGCATAATTTTTGCTATCTACCAATTTGAAAATATAGCAATTGAAAATTAACAAGAGTCTTTCTATGTTTTCAAGTGAAGACACCACGTTTACTTCATATATGTGCCTTATTGCTAGTGAGCATGTTGTATTTCTGTGTGTTGTATTTTGAATGGAGAATATGGCAGAAGGTTTGTTATTCTTTATATACACACATTTTTGGTGCATATCCAGCCATTTTTGTTGATTGAATACCAAACATTTAGACATTTAATATTAAATTAACTAGGGCATTCTGCACCTGTAGGATAGCTATTATGTTCACATTGTGTTAGAAATGAACCTTTAGTATATTTTAGATTTAAATATGTATGTTAAAAGACCTTCTGGCATTGTCCTGAACTTAGGTCCTTTTTACTTATCAAATAACTGTGTATTAAAAGCAGATGAGTATGGAATCTATGGAGCTGTGAAAAGGAAAATAAAGATTTGATAGAACAGTGTGTGAAATCAGAAGTTTTACATTAGGGGAGGTGGAAATGGAATGTGGACTTCTTGTGCTTGAATTCCATGTAGGTCCCATGTATTTTTAACATGATAAAACATCCTATCAGTCTGTGTGCTGGACTGGGAATCAAGAACTTCCATGTTCTAATTTCAGCTCTGACACTGACACCTTCTGTTGTCTCATCAGCCAATCTCAGTTTCCCATCATTACACTGGAGATAACACAGTGGTGTTATGAAGATTAATTAATGTAGAAAAGCACACATTGTCCAAAACAGCAATATGGAAAACTCTTCCCAGGAAACTACACTGAGACTTCCAAATTAATTTCATTTGTGACCTGAGCAAAATACAATTTATGAAGTTGCCTGAGCTCCTTCCACACCCTAGCTTAACGTCTCCATTTTATGTACTGTTCTCACATCTTAAATCCTTCATCCATTACTAAGAACTATTATTATACACATTATTACTTTATTCTTTTACTTGTAATCCAATCATTATTTTAGTGTTCTTTTGCTTACTAAGAAGTAAAGAAAACATTAGAAAGGAAGTAGCTTATTATTGTTTAGCTCCACCCCTACTGTGCGTTGACTGCATAACCTACACTGCACTGAGTCAACCTGGCTTCTGCCTTGGAGGCATGATCTGCCTTTGAAGTCCACTTGAGGGCAAACTTGTTCTTTGTGCTACTTCACAGACTGAAAAAAACATTGCATTTATACATTTGATTTAGTTCATATCGAGAGTGATACATCACCTTCTGAAATGAATTAATCTCTCACTAAAAAGACCAATCACCTTCAGCTGTAGATATGGTGCATCCTCTATTAAATCAGATGCATTATTCACTGTGTCAGATATATCACTTGTTAATTAAGACACTACATTTATATCAAAGTCCTAAATCAAATACTTCACCCATTAAATCTTATCAATATTGAATAAAATAAATTGCACATTAAATGGAGGCATCACCCAATTATAACATGCTGTCTAATAATGCTATAAAGTTGTGCAATGCTTTCCATTATAGGGTAATGCACTAGCTGGTGTTTAATACATTGATAGATTCAGATCTCAGAGAAAAAACTTGGCATGTGAGTTACCAGTCTTGATGACTTTTTTCTTAAGGATAGTATAAATCATTTAAACTTGGAGTACCTGCATGGGGTGCTGGTCCTCTGGGGAATAGATCAATAAAGTTAGGTTTGAATAAAAAAATTTACAACCCGTAAACTTTATTGAAATATTCAGAGAGATGCTCTGTCTGTGACATAAAAGTGGCCAGTGGCAACTCCTAATAAATAGCAGCCATGCTGCTGGTAAGAATGAATGTGGCATTTGGAAGGGCTTTCTAAATCTTCCAAATTAAAGTCAACCTGACTATGCCTATGCATGGAGGCAAAACAACAGTACCTGGCACTTACACAGTGCTCTTCATCAGTAGACCTCAAAGTACTTTAATAGAGATGATCAATATCATTATTCCTGTTTTACAGATGGGGATACTGAGGCACAGAGTGGTGAAGTGACCTACCCAAGGTCACCTAGCAGGCCAGTGGCAGAGCTGGGAATGGAATGCAGATCTTGTGAAACCCAATTCAGTGCTCTGTCCACCAGGCCATGCTGCCTCCAATATGAAGATGAATACTACTGATATCAAATGTCTGGTGTTCACAATATCCAGTCTATCCCTGTAAAAACTAAGAACCTGAGCCTTCTTTTGCTCATTTCTACAACTGAATTCAAACTCAACCTTTAAAGTTCTGATATGTTCAGATACTCTCCCCCCCCCGGCTTTACTCCCAGTTTCCAGCTAAGATCAGAACCAGAAGACATAAAACACTGCAAGAAATGTTGTTCTTTTGGTATTTCTGGCCAAAACAGAAAGTAGGAGTGCTGGAAAACTCATGAAAAACCCTGTTGTTGTGACAGTTTCAGCTGTGTTTTGCAGATTCTTGAAGTCCAGATAATCCACATAAACATCTGAACCTTGTTCAAGGTGTTCAAGCCCCTCAACTATTATCATTGTCGGCGGGAGTCAAGAGTGTCGTTGTGTCAACAGCAGTGCCAGTGCTAGCCCATTCGGGCCCCTTAGCAGGAATATTTTGCACCCCCCCAACACATACTAATAATGAATAGGCGGGCCTCTTGAGCTGCTCAGGGCCCTAAGCAACTGCTTAGTGTGCTTATGCGTAGCCCCGGCTTTGGTCCCATTTATTTCTTTGAGATTAATACAACAGTGTTCAGCACCTTGCAGAGTATTCCACAATTTAGATTGCAATGCAAAAGCTACTGAGATGGCAAGAAGGCTGCTCTTATGGTTATGGTGCAAGTCTGTGATTCAGGAGACCTGGATTCCCATTTTCATCACTGCCATACTTCTTGTGTGACCTTGAGCAAATCACCTAGCCTCACTGTGCCTCATTTTCCTCAGATATAAATCAGGCATGTTGTGGGGCTAACAGCACTTGTAAAAGACTTTTATGCTCCTCAGTTGGAGTACACTAGATATGAATGGAGGGCTAGATCAGGGGAGGGCAAACTTTTTGGCCTGAGGGCTGCATTGGGTTTCGTAAATTGTATGGAGGGCCGGTTAGGGGAGGGGGCCATGGCCCGGCCCCCACCTCCTATCTGCCCCCCCGGACTCCTGCCTCATCCAACCCCCCTGTTCCCTGAGGGCCCCCCCAGGACCCTTGCCCCCATCCAACCACCCCTTCTCCCTGTCCCCTGACTGTCCCTGGAATCCCTGCCCCTGACTGCCCCCTGCCACCTGATCCACCCCCCCATCCTTCCTGACTGCCCCCCGGGAAACCCTGCCCCCATTCAACCCCATGTTTCCCCCACGACTGCCCCGACCCTTATCCACACCCCTGCCCCCTGACCACCACCCCAAACTCCCCTGCCCTCTGTCCAACCCCCTTGCTCCCTGCCTGGAGCACCGGTGGCTGGCGGCACTACAGCTGCGCCGCCCGGCTGGAGCCAGGTCATACCACCGCCACTGCCACCACGCAGCACAGAGCACTGGGTCAGGCCAGGCTCTGCAGCTGCGCTTCCCCAGGAGCTCACAGCCCCGCTGCCCAGAGCATTGCGCTGGCGGTGGAGCGAGTGAGCTGAGGCAGTGGGGGAGGGGCCGGGGGGAGCTTCCTGGGCCAGGAGCTCAGGGGCCGGGCAGGACAGTCCCGTGGGCCAGATGTGGCCCGCAGGCCATAGTTTGCCCACCCCTGGGCTAGATGGTGACTTGGAATATATGGTAATACAAGGAAGTATGAAAGACTACCACCCTTTTACCTCCTACACCCATGGGCTACCCAGACCTTATATCTGAGGATGGAAGAGTGAGCAGACACTATATGTCTGCCTAGTCCCTCCTCGGAGCACGCTCTGTGAGGACCCAGGAATGAGAGGTGCTTTGGCTCAATACCCAGGGCTGGCTCTAGGCACCAGCAAAACAAGCTGGTGCTTGGGGCGGCACATTTTTAGGGGCGGCATGGCCGGCGCCAGAATGCCGCCCCTAAAAATGTGCCCCGGCCGCCCTAGCTCACCTCCGCTGCTGCTGCCGCTCGCGCGCCGCTACTCGCCCTCCCTCCCAGGCTCTCAAGCCTAAGAGGGAGGGGGAGACTCCGAGTGGCCGCGGCGCGGGCACCGCTTCTCCCCCTCCCTCCCAGACTCTCAAGCTCTCAAGCCTGGGAGGGAGGGGGAGCAGCGGCGCGTGAATCAGCTGTTTCACGCGCCGCGGCCGCTCGGGGTCTCGTCCTCCCTCCCAGGCTCTCAAACCTGGGAGGGAGGGGGAGAAGCGGCGGCTGCGCTGTGGCCACTCGGAGTCTCCCCCTCCCTCCCAGGCTCTCCAACCTGGGAGGGAGGGGGAGATCCCGAGCGGCCGCAGCACGCAAAACAGCCGTTTC
>NW_020664562.1:30415179-30458339 GCF_002925995.2 Terrapene triunguis | reverse complement strand
TTTTGCCTTGGGCGGCAAAAATCCTAGAGCCGGCCCTGTCAATACCTCCTACTCTTTAAATAGTGTGAATCATCAGCAGAGAGGATACTGTAATTTGCTGCTGGTATTAGTCAACAACAAATTATTACCCTAGTGGAGCAAAGTGAAAACAGAGAAGGAATTACAACTCCGAAGTGTCTATATAAAAATGCCTCAGGAGCTACAGTTCGGTTAGTGCAGATCATACATCACCTACTGCCCAGAGCTGCCTTAAGTCAAATTCTAAGCCTAATTATTTTTATGACTACTTGGCCTTTTCCCTGACGCAATCATAAAATCACAGAATATTAGGGTTGGAAGGGACCTCAGGAGGTCATCTAGTCCAATCCCCTGCTCAAAGCAGGACCAACACCAACTAAATCATCCCAGCCAGAGCTTTGTCAAGCCTGACCTTAAAAACCTCTAAGGATGGAGATTCCACCACCTCCCTAGCTAACCCATTCCAGTGCTTCACCACCCTCCTAATGAAATAGTGTTTCCTAATCTCCAACCTAGATCTCCCCCACTGCAACTTGAGACCATTGCTTCTTGTTCTGTCATCTGCCACCACTGAGAACAGCCTAGCTCCATCCTCTTTGGAACTCCCCTTCAGGTAGTTGAAGGCTGCTATCAAATCCCCCCTCACTCTTCTCTTCTGCAGACTAAATAACCCCAGTTTCCTCAGCCTCTCCTTGTAAGTCATGTGCCCCAGTCCCCTAATCATGTTTGTTGCCCTCTGCTGGATTCTCTCCAATTTGTCCACATCCCTTCTGTAGTAGGGGGACCAAAACTGGACGCAAAACTCCAGGTGTGGCCTCACCAGTGCCGAATAGAGGGGAATAATCACTTCCCTCGATCTGCTGGCAATGCTCCTACTAATACAGCCCAATATGCCATTGGTCTTCTTGGCAATGAGGGCACACTGCTGACTCATATTCAGCTTCTCCACTGTAATCCCCAGGTCTTTTTCTGCAGAACTGCTGCTTAGCCAGTCGGTCCCCAGCTTGTAGCGGTGCATGGGATTCTTCCTTCCTAAGTGCAGGACTCTGCACTTGTCCTTGTTGAACCTCATCAGATTTCTTTTGTCCCAATCCTCCAATTTGTCTAGGTCACTCCGGACCCTATCCATAACCTCCAGCATATCTACCTCTCCCCTCATTTTAGTGTCATCTGTGAACTTGCTGAGGGTGCAATTAATCCCATCATCCAGATCATTGATAAATTATCCTTTCTCCCCTAACACAAAGAAAACAAACTGAAAGCCTCCTCCTATTCTCACAATCTCTTTTACCCACTTATCCTTTTACCATCTTCTTTCCTTCCCCAGTCTTCCTCTCCTAACCTAATTCAGACTTTCCCTCAATTTACTCTATTGACTCTCATCTCTCCCACCAGTGCTTTCATCTCTTTCCCTCACATTTCCCATCTCCAGCCTACAAAGAATACAATCAAGCTTCCCTATAAGCAGATCCATGATCATGTATTGTGCAACATCCTCTGAATCACCTGACATTGGCCATGGTCAGATAAATGATACTGAACCAGATGGACCAGTGTTCTGATCCAGTATGGCAATTTCCATGTTTTAAATCTGCAATTTATGCAGTAACATGTTGTGGATTACTGTCAATATTTGGATATGTTAGCACACTAAAGATTTCTTTGCTTGATGAAAAGCGCTATATAGCCATACCAAGCAAAGAATTTATTTTAAAAAAGCAAATTTAAGTTTTGTAAAAATCTGCTTACTTCAGAAACTAAATAAATCAAAGTTATGTTAATTGGTTCTGAACCAGCCACATTAATCAATAATTTTCCATAATGTACAGTGGTTTTGTGAAAGACAGATTCATCCACTTCAGACTTCTTTGGAATGGCCAGAATTTGAAGTCTAACAAAATGCTGGTGAATTAAACTGCTGCTCTACCATGCCCCTGCCAGTGACTGTGCCTATGTACCTCCAAACATACCTGCAGTTGGAGATACCCAGTGTTTTCAAAACTGGATCAGTTCCTCTCTAGAGCAACACACATTAAACTTAATTACAAAGAGAAACCTATTTCTGTTATACAAATAATATCCCCACGAAACCTAATTTAAAATAATTGCCTACATTGCTTTTGTTCCAAAGGGAAAACAAAAACTAAAAGAAGTGCTGACATATTGAAAATGGTGTTAATTATATTATGTTATATTTTGCTTTGAGCTTTTTAGGTACTCTGGGTTACATTTTAAATGAGAAATCTTAGGAAAGTTGTGATTTACTTGCTGATTTTAGAGAATGATCTGTGTATATCTATGCATAACTCATACTTCTACAGTGAGTACATATTAGTTTACAGAAAAATCAACAGGATTTCTCCCCCTTTAAAAATACCCTACATTGTGTTATTTTTCTCCTGTTTTAATAAATAAAACTATTTCTTTATTGTAGAGCAAAATGGAGAGGATAGCTATTTTGCAGTTTGCACCTTGGGGTATTGAAATGTCTGAGATTAAAATAAAAAGAGCTTTGACATAAAAGAGTTATCAGTGTGACACTGAGTCATAGAACAAATAGATGTGGATAAAGTTATTGGATTATTTGTGACAGCACGTATAAAATCAGTGGGCAGTAATGAGTAACCTTATATTGATGCCATTCTATTCTGTCACAAATAATCTGATAATGTTAACCAAATCTATTTGTCCTGTGTCTACCAGCTCTTCCTTCAAATCTCTCCTTGAAATCACAATACTCCTTAATGCAACATCACTCACTGCAAAGCATATACATTAATGTAGCCATTGGAAAGATGTTTCTAAAACTGTAATTCTGGGAGGCAGTTTCTAACATCTTTCTGTGATTAAAGTTAATTGATATTATTAATAATATTACAATCTACTCAGGATCTTATCCAAAGTCTACTGAAGTCAAACTGATAAAGTGAAAGACTCTACTTGATATCTGTGGGGTATGGATCTGGCCCTCAAAGAATTCAGTTGACCTTAATGCTCCTTAGAAACTTAAGTGAAACTTCACAACACCCTGCAAGGTAATACCCAAGGTGGACAAATAGCTCCAGAAAGTCTAAGTGACTTGCTGAAGGTCACAAGGCAAGTCAATCTAGCCATTAATAGAACATTGAATGGAACCAATTCAAAGGTCTGTGCCTAACTACTGTGTCCCAGTTGCTCCATCTGCCTTTTTCTTTTTCTTTTTCTTTTTTTGCAAGTTCCTACACTAATTTTTCTTCAAATTCTCTTCCCCCATCACCTGGAAAATTATCTTTCAAGCAATTTATATAAAAGTTGGGAATTTTGATGTATGCACTATAAATAAAATGGATACCAAAGCCTCCTCAATAAAGTCATCTTGACTTTGCTTTACAATTTAGTTAGTATGTCTGTTCCCAAAAAGGAATTTGTGAGCATTTTCCAAAGAGAAATTTCAACAAGATTAATCCAGCTCTAAGTATGGTACATATCTTTTTTCCGAGTAATGACGACTGCAACATCAAGGGAGAAAATAGGACTTTTTCCAACTCCTTGATCAGCCAAACATTACTTTGATCAGGAAGAGGAAAGCACTGAGATTGTATATTCCATAAAAACACCTGGAGAGAAATAGAACGGTATATACAAACAACATTAAATTTATCATCCATTTGTTAGTTATACCTATGATGGCACTAATGTGAAAGAACAGTCAGTGGTGTTAGTGTCTTTGTTAGCCATGAGTACCTGTTAACATATGAATAAGAAATTCCTTTTCAATATGGTATCAGTTATACATTATTCAATGATTTATGCAAGTCTTCAAAGACTCAGGGAACTCTAAGGCTCATTCCAATAAAATTTCTTTATATATACTGGAGATGGTAAAATCTTAAGAGCAAAAGATCCACCTCTGTTTCCACTGGACAACTTCCATTGACTTCAATAGTATCAAATCAAGCCTTAATGGCCCAACCTGGAATTCTTGGGCCCTGATTAAAGCCCAAAGAAGTCAATGGACTCTTGCCATTTGGATCAAACCCTAATTCACACAAAGCCATCACTGGTGGAAGATGTGTGCTTACCAACCACAGGCTACTAGGGCAAACATCTCACCTCTTTGATTAGGAAAAAGCAATACAAGCAGAGGATAGTCATTGAAAAGAAGCTAAGTAAAGCAGAGTTCAAAAGTTAGGAAAAGAAGTAGGGGAGCAATAATTGGATAAACTGTGTTTAACACAATACTCTCATAAATGTCTTCTGTGTCATCTTACGTTTCTTCCAGATAGGGTCACTCAGCAATAGTTTTGCATTTTCTCAGATCTTGTGTGTCATGCCTTTGAGAGGGCAAAATGTCTGAAGCACAATAAAAAAATCAAGGAATTTGTTATAGATATTGTATCAACATTAAAAAGATAATTACCTAACGGTACAAATGTGACAAGTATATCTGCAATAATGGAAATGTGCAGGTTCTGTTGAGCTTTTGTATGAATTATGCTGTGTTATTCCCTTCTGCCATGCCAGAATTCCAAAAAAAAGTCCCAGGGAATCTTGTAACAGAAACACACTTTGTTTGCACAGGTTGTTCAGCTGAAATCAACACTGGAATCTGTAAGGGAAACAATAGTTCCTACTATCTTGGGACTTACAATATGGCTGACCAGCATAAAAGCTGTTATTGTTTAATATTCTCTTGGCCTTGTGTTTCCTTCTTTAATTTCTTATCCCTGATGCACTATATAGTGAGCTATGCCGAGAAATGTCAGTTTTCTTATTCCGTTACTTATTCCTCTCTGCTCTCCAACTGCCAAACATACAAACAAATAAACTATAAAAAAAAGTATGTGCTAGGTAACTTCACAACATTTGTCATCAACACAACAACATTAAAAACAATACATTGACATTATTGTGAAAAAATATCATGCTTATACAAAGCCAAACTTGTCATCCAGCCAAGCATCATTATCTAGTTACAGTAGGTCTGGTCTTGACCAAGGCCACTATTATTTATTTTAATATAATTTCATTATTTTAAAGAAAATTAATTAATGTATTTGAACATGCAGAATGTTGCTCTAGGGCTGGTTCCTTTGTGTCTGTGAGCAGAATATGAATAATGATTTATTACTGACTCTGTGCAGCTTCTCCTGGAAACTGGCTTAATATAAACTGACCACAGGAATAATATCCAGTCATTGGATTATCATGCCTCTAATTTTTAATTTTATAGGAAATTAGATAGGAGTTTATAGTCAAGCCATGACAGATGTTCTCACTTAAATTTTTGGAAGTGCTAGTAACCCAGTTTTTATGCCGGCACATAGGGCAAGATACTGTTCCAGATAGTAAGCTAAAAAAAATAAAAGAACTTAGTGCTTGTGAAAGGTAACAGACAGCTCCAGAGACTGAAATACTCTATTGCTTTACTGGACAGATATAGAATGGGAAGTCAAAGCTTCTTCACCTTTCCTCCCAGTGTGCTGCAAATCTACACTGGCCGGACCACTTTCAGTTTCTGTGTGAATTCAGCATTCTCTCTCTTTCCTGAGATTACCCTGCAGGTATCAATTAGTGCTAATTGTGGGGTGGACAATTGTCCCATAGGAATCAGACTGAGACAACCAATACCTTTCCTATAAGAAACTAGACAGCAATCAGATGGTACTGACTTTTAACTGCTACCAATTTAGGCACTGATCCTGCATGAGGATCTTTTAGTGCAGAACTCTTACACATGTGTACAGCCCCATTGAAGTAAGATCCTCGGCAGGTATAAGGAAGTAATCTAGCAGATCACAATGTGGGACCCAGGTCAACATTCTGCACCTCTTACCTGGAGACCAAGAAAGGCTTAGTGATATCTCATTCTAGAGATGGATGGTTGAAACAATGCTTTCTGAAATTTTTTGAAACAAATGATCATCAATTCATTCAAAATTTACCTTGAAATGTTTTGTTTTTGATGAAAAAATTGGAAACAATTTTTATATAAACTATCTTTTTTTCAAAAACATTTTAAAATGTTTGTTTCATTTTAATGGGGAATAAACTTATTTTTCTCCTTTTCTTACTTTTTACTACTAGAAACTGGGGGTGGAGAGGAGGCAAAGAGATGTGGCAGAAAGTTATTTCCCCCTGCAGAGATGAAGGAAGAAGGAGACACGCGTCAGGGCCCTAATGGGACCCTGGGTGATCGCTACTTCCCACCACCCAACACAGATGTAATGAGGTTGAGTAGTGCCCACATAAGAGAAAATTAAAACTACTAATTATTCCTCAAAAAAGGTTTTTAATGACTTTTGACTATAAAGGCAACACAGAATAAGAAAAACAGGATTAAAGACCAGCACTGAATAAGGATTAAAATAAATGGCAAGTTATACTGAAGGCAAGCACAAGTACAGGTAATATTATGCATTAGCTACTTACTACTACTTTTAACACTGCAGTATTAATACAACCTGAGACACTATTATCTTTAATACTATAGTATCGATACAACTTGAGATCAAATTAGCTCGAGCAACCAGACTTCTTTACTCCATAACCTTATCCTGCATTCATCCGAAAATACGTTACCCTTCAGTCGGCCGTTTTCCGCACTGGCCAGGTACAGACAGTCGAGAAGTGCACGTCCCTTTGGTTCAGGGGGTGTGGGTCAGCTTTCCCTTATGACCGAGACACACACACACTCAGTTTTGTGTCTTCATACTTTTTATCTTATCTGTCGGCCATGTTTTAAAACAGACCAACCAATCAGGGTGGGCCAAAAGTTTGCTGTGGTTATTGTGGTTGCTTTAATATCCAATTGTTGTTTTAGTTTTATAAGTTATGCGTAAAGAGAAAACTTATCTCCATGTAGCTTATTGTTTTCAAAGTGGGTAATGTAGTTTTATAAACTATGCCTGAGGCCACACCTTATCTCACCACATAGGAGTCAGCATAAAGCATTGTCTGGTTGCAGCGTCTCCTGACCACAAGTTTCAGCTTAATTCTGCAAAGCTTGCTTTCTGAAGCTTCTGGAAGTCTGAGGCCTAACACTGACAATACTTCTGTTCATTTCAAGCTTGACAATACTTTTGTTCAAATTATTCACACCCCCCATCAAACCAAAATGAAAAATTTCACAACAAAAATTAATTTAAAAATAGTTAGTCAAAATGAAAAATGTCTACTAAACCAGTTTTTTTTCATATGCATTTTAATTTTGTCCAAAACGGCATTTTCCACTGAAAAGGGTTTTGGTAGGACATTTTGGACATGCTCTACCTGTTACCATTTCTCTTGGCCTTCCAGTTAGAACACCTTCATTGTGAAAACTTAAATTAGTCTGTGATAATGGGCAGAGGTAAAGGGAAACATTCTACAAAATGGTATCCTCTGCACAGAGTGACCTTGCATTCACCCTACCTGCAAGTTCATGCCTTACATGCAAATGTAGAAGTTCATGCCTTACTAAAAATGACATAGCATGCCACTGTTATATATATAATAGAATATAGATTTACATAATTTTGTAAGGTGCTCAGATACCACTACCACAGACAGGGATGGATGTTGAATATGCACTGGTAATTATAAATATATTGCAACCAACCCTCATTATTGTATGTTTTGGAAATATGCAAACATAAGGTTATAAGTGATGAAATCAAAACCATGGGTAAAAAAATAGTATCTGTGTTCTGGAACTAGCATAATTTTCAAAAGAAGATGATATTCCCTATGAAGGGCAGAAAGGATCTCTTTAAGCTTAATTATGGCAAAGCACATTATACTCAGACACTGGAAAGTTAATGCAGGGCCATTAGTATGAGACCAGATTTAAGACTTAATACCAACAACTACATTAAAAAAATTGCACATAAAACAGAAAGCTTAGATGAAATCTGGAAATCATTCACAAGTGAATGGAAAGAGATCCTCTGGGTAAAGATCCCAAAAGATGAAGAGAGGTAGGCAACTGTGCACGGAGGTCTTCAATCTCTAATAAGAAAGCACCCTGTTTCTGTCTTTGCCTCCATATGTGTTGGAATTGTTATGCTATAATTATACATGTTCATGTCACCAGCTAAATGAAGTGTGACATTTTTAGAGGTTCTTTGGTACTGAGTGAAGGAAATCCAATTTTACTGTGTTTTGATAAGTCAGTGCTGCAGCTCCTGTTAGGGAAGGGATCTTGCTAGCTTCTCTGAGAACAATGTATTCTTCACAGCAAGGTGCTGGGTAAACACAAGGTGGGAACAGGCTAAAAGTTCTGCAGACCTCCCACAGACTTCACCAACAGAGAACAGGTTGAGGAGAGAGAAGTCAAAGGGCAAAGGAGACAATTTACCCAGAAAAGGAATCTAGTCTAAGCTAGATTCTGGTGACCCTCCAGCCAGCACTTTCCTTACGGAGGGCAGCAAAACAAGGCAAAGTGGATAAAAGTATATCACATCCTGTTTTCCTCTCAACACAAGCAGCCTGATGTACCAGTAAAATGATTCAAGTGTTCCAGTCTATGGATATGTTGCCGGACTTGCTGAAAGAAGAAGTACAATTTATAAGCTGTGTGTGAGTACTCCAGGGGCTGCTCTTGCAGTGCTATTTACATTGCAAATGTAGGATCAAAAAGAAGCTCTGGAATTAGGTCTTTGCTAATATAGCTCCAGGTAAAATCCCAAGACGCGTAGGCTTCCTGCATGACTGAACATTTCTGAGATGATCTCCTCTTGCTGTTACCATATTTTGCCTTTCACCATTGCTCCAAACCTGCATGTGGCTATGATTGTTGGCCAGTATTTGGCCCAAAGAAGAAAAAGGCTCCCAAACTGTCTATTGGGCATGCACCCACTCACAAAGTCACTAGAGTCACATTCTGAGACTCCAAGAGCCCTGCAAAGGCCAAATGGAGTTTTGGGAAATGAGGTCACTGTCTCAGTGGATGTCCTCAATGATTTTGTTTGCATTACTGATGCACTTTTTACTTCCCTGGTCCTGTCCTTTTAAGTGAACTTTGCTCCACAGTGCTTTGTACTAGTGCTTACTGTATATATTCTAATTGGTGAACTGGCTTCTTAGAATACTATGCAAACTGTGTGTTTATTGAAAATGATCTCAGATGTGTACACATTCTCATGTGACTAAAAAATCTTCATAAAAGTACTCATGACTGTACAAAGTAAGGGGTTAAAAAAGATATTGTCCTTGCTAAAGAAAATATATCTTAAAGGAATCTTGGGATGATTCACTGCAAAACAAATCTAGATGGACTGGTCATAGGAGATTGAATATTGCATAGTACCACAGAGACATATATAATACTGTAGAAGCATTGCAATAAAGAAGTTAGAGTGAATCTATTGCCAGCTGTCCTTATTACATTAACCCCCTCAATCTGACACCCCAGCAGGATTAAATTTAGATTGCAGTATGAACAATTCCCTTCCATTAAAATCCTTGTTACCAAGACTTCAAAATAGTTAAGTGAGGCCCCTGGATTTTTTTTTCTCTCTTTCATTTAAACAGACCTTTGTTTTCAGGGGACTGGGGATTGTTTCAGAAGGCAAGAAACTTTTAGCTTGCTAAATCCGGTTTAAACCTTAGCAAAATAGCACTTTTTTTCTGGCAAAAAGCTCAGATCTGTGTGATTTCATAAAACTGGCAAAAGGACAATTTTTTTCCAGTTTTGCATTGTGTGAAATACTATTATTTATTTATTTATTCATTTTTCCCAGAGAGCTCTGGTGGAGATATAGCAAATAGTTGGCAGTGGTGAGGTGTCCATTGGGTGTCTTTAAGTTACCTACAGTGCAGGCAGTCTGGATAGCTTCTCTAGTCTTAATGTATGGTTTACAGATGCTACTTCAAACTGTTCTTGGTATCCTCAGGGGCATTTAAAATTCAGATGCATAGCAGAGGCACACTCATCTGACCCTTTTGTATTTAGTCATGATGTAAACTGTGATACCGCATAAGTGCGGAGAGATGTTAACAAGGAATTCAATTGAGAGAGATGTATATATTTATAAAAATTCAGTTAAAATATGTAAGAACTTATTGAATTCCTATTAAAGTCAATTAGCGTTTTATAATTGATTTCTCTCAATGTGACTATAATTTCCATTATATGAGAAGTGATTAGTGGAGTAGAACCTTTAGAGTTTCAAGTTTGACGATATCCTGTATAGCAGTGTTTCCCAAACTTGGGATGCCTCTTGCGTAGGGAAAGCCCCTGGTGGGCTGGGCTGGTTTGTTTATCTGCCCCGTCCGCAGGTTCGGTCGATCGTGGCTCCCACTGGCCGCGGTTCGCTGCTCCAGGCCAATGGGAGCTGCTGGAAGTGGCGCGGGCCAAGGGACGTACTGGCCGCTGCTTCCAGCAGCTCCCATTGGCCTGGAGCGGTGAACCACGGCCACTGGGAGCCGCGATCAGCCGAACCTGTGGACGGGGCAGGTAAACAAAACCGGCCTGGCCCGCCAGGGGCTTTCCCTACACAAGCGGCGTCCCAAGTTTGGGAAACACTGCTGTACAGTATAGTTGCAGCTGAGAAGAACTCTTCTGTGAATATTAGAGATAAGTTGGGATAAAATGTGAACAACCCACTCAGATATTCACTCTGAACTCAAAACTATTCTAAGAGGTTTGTAACATTTGGTTATGTTAGGGTATTAATGGACTATGGTGCCTTTCACACCAACAGACCCAATTCTAATTTCACTCACTCTAGCTGTACACCAGAAATCACTAGAGTTGTTCCTGATTTATAGTGTTGTGAGGTCAAAAACAGGAGTCAAAATCCTTGGTTTTAAAACTTGACTGAGCTGCTAGGGACGAAAATGTGTTGCCATCTTCAGTGGCACAGTGTGGAGTCAGTAGCCTTATTCCAGACAGTGCATGATAGACTGTGTGTCCCCATCACAAAATTACCACCACAATATGCACCTTAACTTGCTCTCAACTACCTCCCCCTTCAAGCTCAAAGCTGAAGTAACATTACTAGGACAGAGTGCAGAAGCTTGCACTACATAGTATGCACACAATGTACCCCTTACTTTAGACAGTGAATTTTAGTCTTCAGCTCTGTTAAGACACTCTCTTCCACAAGCAATGAATTTACTTTTCTAAAATATTATTTCCCCCTTTTTTCTACTTGCCTCAGTGGCTCTTGGTTTTGGGTGGAAGCAGAAACACTGATATGTAGCAAGAAATGTTTACTTATCTATTTCTAACCCAGCTACAGCCAGGAGATGTAGGCAAGCTTGGAAGGTTCTCTTCTCAGATTTCTTGTCTAGTTTCAAGCTCCAAGAGAAGTAGATGTGTTTGGATAGTCTTCAGAGCTTTAGGATGCTCGGCTAAACTGAACCTTTGAAGTTGACCCATTTCTAAGTAATATATATTATAGTTATGTTTAAGACATTACATTGTAAATTACATAGTGTTAACAGCTTGTGATTAATAATGCTGTCAGACATTGAAGAATGCCCTCTCTCGTGAGTGTATACATTAGTTTTTAGCTGTGGCAGTACTTGATTACCAACAAGATAAATTAGCTAAACAGAAAGGAAAAATGGTAATTTAGTACATCATTTCCAAATGTAAATGAAAATCTTCATTTCCATAATCAATTCTGTCTCTTATAAACCCATTAAAGCTCATCAGTAGCCCTAACTTGCTGCTTCTTTTTGGCTGTGCCATACTGCCTGCTCACTCTCTATGTCTGTGAAAGTATATCTACTGCACAGTATTAATACTCACTGGAAAGGTTAATTTAGAGAAGTTAATAGCTGGTGCAACCCCCCAAGGGACAATCTAAAGCAATAATAATAGATTTAATCAGTGATTTGGGTGTTGCTTACACAGCAGCCACAAACAGTAAGAGAAAAAGCTGATGGTATGGAGTTGCAGAAGGAAAAATATTACGGGAAAAAAGAATGTGCACACCCTTGCTACCTTTAAGAAAATTTGTCCATTTCTGACCTGAGACCCAAATTCTATTCAGATGAAAAACTTCCACTGATTTCAGTGGGAATTTATCCCATAATAATGACTAAACCTCAGAAGATTCCACAGTCTAAACTTGGGTTGGATGAGAACTGAAAAGACATAGCTGACCTACTTAAGCCTCCTACAACTACAGAAGTGGGCAGGCTTCTATTAAAGATTTCCCAAAAGTTTTTACAAGGCAAGTTAAGAGATCTCCAACTGGTCTGAATCCGTGTCGCTCCACTGATCTCAGTGGAGCTATGCCAATTTACACCAGCTAAGGACTTGACCCTAAATCATTAATTAAGTTCAAGTGCAGTCATAATAAGAAATACATACATTTTATAAGAAAATTGGAAGGTTTTTACCTGCTACGACCCAACTTCAGGGCTATGCTTTTCTTCTTCAGACACTTAAAGCTGCATTCGTTTATTTGCATTGGTTGTTTCTGAGATCATCAAGTCTTGTAGGAAAAACATATAGATCCCTGAACTCATGTTCAAACTACACATACTATGTTGATTATGAGATATCAACATTGTGCACAGAGTTCAGAGCAGAAGTGGATGGAACTCCTTTACATCAGCTTTCACAAAGGAGGATCCAGTGCAAAATTATTGGCAATTGCTCTTCTGTGCCAAACAGTCTTGATGCCACAAGTTTTGTCTTTCTCCTCTTCTGTTCAGTGTGTACAGGAGGCTTCTGTGGAGGTTAATGAGGAGCCATGTACTGATTTTTCTTCAGTACTCTGATGAGATCCAGAACTGTGTCTTTATCTTCTCCAGTCTTAACAGTGTAGAACAGAAATCTTGTGGTGACAGAGGATAGGAAAAGAGCTCAAGATCATTCTAGAGAAAATGGAAGTGATGTTGGTAGGCTGGGGGAAAAGCAACCCTGGGTGAGGGAATGAGGCAATGCAAATTCGAAGTTCAGGAATCTTGTTATGGCTGCAGTTGATCTAGTAGCAGTATGGCCAAGTGAAGCCATTTTCTTTTTTAATTTTGTTAAAGTGAATGTGACATGTTTCTGGTTGGAGACCCTGTTACACTTATCCATCCCCTTGCAACCTCAAGAAGAGACTACCGTAATGCATTGTACAAAGGGGCGATTCAGAAAAATGAAGCTGTTGCAGAATGAACTGTGCTGACAGTCCACGAGTTCCTTGGTAGAATGGAAAGTATTGGCTTTGACTTTTAAACCCCTTAATGAGTTGGGACCACAGTTAAAATTAGTGGTGACAGTGAAACTGCAGCTTCCTTGATTAAACATGGAGTTGTTAGCAGGGTGTTCTGTAGACTACAAAAACAACAGGAGTACTTGTGGCACCTTAGAGACTAACAAATTTATTAGAGCATAAGCTTTTGTGGGCTACAGCCCACTTCTTCGGATGCATAGAATGGAACATATATTGAGGAGATATATATACACACATACAGAGAGCATGAAAAGGTGAGAGTTGTCTTACCAACTCTGAGAGGCCAATTAAGTAAGAGAAAAAAAGTTCTGAAGTGATAATCAAGATAGCCCAGTACAGACAGTTTGATAAGAAGTGTGAGAATACTTACAAGGGGAGATAGATTCAATGTTTGTATTGGCTCAGCCATTCCCAGTCCTTATTCAAGCCTAAGTTGATTGTATCTAGTTTGCATATCAATTCCAGCTCAGCAGTCTCTCGTTGGAGTCTGTTTTTGAAGCTTTTCTGTTGTAAAATAGCCACCCGCAGGTCTGTCATTGAATGACCAGACAGGTTAAAGTGTTCTCCTACTGGTTTTTGAGTATTATGATTCCTGATGTCAGATTTGTGTCCATTAATTCTTTTGCGTAGAGACTGTCCGGTTTGGCCAATGTACATGGCAGAGGGGCATTGCTGGCACATGATGGCATATATCACATTGGTAGATGTGCAGGTGAACGAGCCCCTGATGGTATGGCTGATGTGATTAGGTCCTATGATGATGTCACTTGAATAGATATGTGGACAGAGTTGGCATCGGGCTTTGTTGCAAGGATAGGTTCCTGGGTCAGTGTTTTTGTTCAGTGATGTGTGGTTGCTGGTGAGTATTTGCTTCAGGTTCGGGGATTGTCTGTAAGCGAGGACAGGTCTGTCTCCCAAGATCTGTGAGAGTGAGGGATCATCTTTCAGGTTAGTTTGTAGATCTTTGATGATGCGCTGGAGAGGTTTTAGTTAGGGGCTGAAGGTGACAGCTAGTGGTGTTCTGTTATTTTCTTTGTTGGGCCTGTCTTGTAGGAGGTGATTTCTGGATACTCGTCTGGCTCTGTCAATCTGTTTTTTTACTTCAGCAGGTGGGTATTGTAGTGTTAAGAATGCTTAATAGAGATCTTGTAGGTGCTTGTCTCTGTCTGAGGGATTGGAGCAAATGCGGTTGTATCTTAGAGCTTGGCTGTAGACAATGGATCGTGTGGTGTGTCCTGGATGGAAGCTGGAGGCATGTAGGTAAGTATAGCGGTCAGTAGGTTTCCGGTATAGGGTGGTATTCATGTGACCATCGCTTATTAGCACAGTAGTGTCCAGGAAATGGACTGCTTGTGTGGATTGATCTAGGCTGACGTTGATGGTGGGATGGAAATGATTGAAATCATGGTGGAATTCCTCAAGGGTTTCTTTTCCATGGGTCCAGATGATGAAGATGTCATCAATGTAGCGCAAGTAGAGTAGGGGCGTTAGGGGACGAGAGCTAAGGAAGCATTGTTCTAAGTCAGCCATAAAAAATGTTGGCATACTGTGGGGCCATGCGGGTACCCACAGCAGTGCTGCTGACTTGAAGGTATATATTGTCCCCAAATGTGAAATAGTTGTGGGTGAGGACAGAGTCACAAAGTTCAGCCACCAGGTTAGCTGTGACATTATCGGGGATACTGTTCCTGATAGCTTGTAGTCCATCTTTGTGTGGAATATTGGTGTAGAGGGCTTCTACATCCATAGTGGCCAGAATGGTGTTTTCTGGAAGATTACCGATGGATTGTAGTTTCCTCAGGAAGTCAGTGGTGTCTCGAAGATAGCTGGGAGTGCTGGTAGCATAGGGCCTGAGGAGAGAGTCCACATAACCAGACAATCCTGATGTTAGGGTGCCAATGCCTGAGATAATGGGGCGTCCAGGATTTCCAGGTTTATGGATCTTGGGTAGCAAATAGAATACCCCTTGTCGGGGTTCTAGGCATGTGTCTGTACAGATTTGTTCCTGTGCTTTGTCAGGGAGTTTTTTTAGCAGATGGTGTAGTTTCTTTAGGTAATCCTCAGTGGGATCAGAGGATAATGGCCTGTAGAATGTGGTGTTAGAGATCTGTCTAGCAGCCTCTTGGTCATATTCCAATTTATTCATGATGACGATAGCACCTCCTGTGTAAGTCTTTTTGATTATGATGTCAGAGTTGTTTCTGAGGCTGTAGATGGCATTGTGTTCAGCATGGCTGAGGTTATGGGGCAAGTGATGTTGCTTTTCCACAATTTCAGCCTTTGCACGTTGACGGAAGCAATCTATGTAGAAGTCCAGTCTGTTGTTTCGACCATCCGGAGGAGTCCACGCAGAATCCTTTTTTTTGTAGTGCTGGTAGGGGGGATTCTGTGGGTTAGTATGCTGTTCAGAGGTATGTTGGAAATATTCTTTGAGTCGGAGACGTCGAAAGTAGGATTCTAGGTCACCACAGAACTGTATCATGTTTGTGGGTCTGGAGGGACAAACGGAGAGGCCTCGAGATAGAACAGACTCTTCTGCTGGGCTAAGAGTATAGCTGGAAGGATTAACAATATTGTTGGGTGGGTTAAGGGAACTACTGTTGTGGCTCCTTCTGGCATGTAGCAGTTTAGATAGTTTAGTGTCCTTTTTCCTTTGTAGAGAGGCAAAGTTTGTGTTGTAAATGGCTTGTCTAGTTTTTGTAAAGTCTATCCATGAGGAAGTTTGTGTGGAAGGTTGGTTTTTTATGAGAGTATCCAGTTTTGAGAGCTCATTCTTAATCTTTCCCTGTTTGCTGTATAGGATGCTGATCAGGTGGTTTCGCAGTTTCTTTGAGAGTGTGTGATACAGTCTCTCAGCATAGTCTGTGTGATATGTAGATTGTAATGGATTTTTTACCTTTAGTCCTTTAGTCCATCTGTTTGCATTTGGAAAGGAAGATGATGTCTGTCTGTATCTGTACGAGTTTTTTCATGAAGTTGATGGATTTCCACTCCATACGGTTAAATGCAGCGCCTTGCTAATGACAGGTTTCAGAGTAGCAGCCGTGTTAGTCTGTATCCGCAAAAAGAACAGGAGTACTTGTGGCACCTTAGAGACTAACAAATTTATTAGAGCATAAGCTTTCGTGGGCTACAGCCCACTTCTTCGGATGCATAGAATGGAACATATATTGAGGAGATATATATACACACATACAGAGAGCATGAACAGGTGGCTTTTGTCTTACCAACTCTGAGAGGCCAATTAAGTAAGAGAAAAAAACTTTTGAAGTAATAATCAAGATAGCCCAGTACAGACAGTTTGATAAGAAGTGTGAGAATACTTACAAGGGGAGATAGATTCAATGTTTGTAATGGCTCAGCCATTATAGACTACAATTCATTTCCTCACTTGGTCCCTCCCACTAGAACTTGCACTTCTTAATCTTCCAGACACACTGCAAAACCGATCTCTTGTCTAGGGCATTTGGAGAGGGTGTGGAAGGATGGCTTTTGTACATTTATTATGACATATCTTTTTTTGGGACCCTTTCATGATTGTGGTGTTTAACAGAAGATATTTATTGGAGTGTGAATAGCAGATCAGTAGATGATTGTGGTGACTAACAAGTTGCGTGGCAGTGCATGGATCACAAGATGGGTGCTCAGTAATGTGTTTTTTATAATTAACAATATAAAGAAATTAATAAAGGAAGAACTGATTTTTGGCTCTTTAATTAAAAATGCATAGTGTATTCTGTGCCTGTGTAGTCTATTGATGAGTTTTTAGAATTTATTTATTTTACAAGAATTTCAGCTCACCTTCACAGGTATGCATCTTTCCTGACCTTAATGGTTTCTGATGGATCAAAAAGCGAAGACTGAATTACTGTGAAAAAATGGCATTTCAGAACCAACCAAAACAAAGAAGTTCTTGAACTCCTTCAAGAAATCCAGTTCTCATTGTCACAATTTCAGGCCAACTGCACATATATTCCCCCCTCCGTAGTCTATCAAGGACACCTGCTTCAAACAAGACTGCTTAAAAGGCAGTTTTGCCTTCTCTCTGAAGGTTCTGACCCTGTATTGCCCACAGTTATAGTTTACCACACAGCTCCTCCTAAGCAAGCGCATTGGGATGAGTGTATGTGTATCACACATATAGGACTCTGGTGGGCTTTAATCCTTTGAAACCCAGAACTGGATTTTCCCCTTGGTTACAAGTTCATACATCTTAAATCCAGAACCAGAAGAAGGCCCTGAGTCAGTTCAATCTCAGCCTGTTTATTTAAAAGTCCTTTCTGTGTCTGTTGGTCTCTGGAGAATCAAGTTTAAACCAGAATATATAAGCATTCCCCAAGAGGTGGTACATCTCTGGAGGTGTTATAACCTGAATGATTTGCCCTACTGTTTTCTCTTCCTGGAGGAATTATGCCCATCTAGTACATACAGTCCCTGGCCCACAACAATACATAAACCGTTCATACATTTAATGCAATATGATCTCCCAAAGATATTGCTGGAAGTTGCCCTATCTGTCATTCTTATTATTTGCCTGATCCTAAGAGGTGCTGAGCATTCCAAAACTCTATTGGCTTTAGCAGGAGTAGACTGAGGGTGCTCAGCATCTCTCAGAATCAATCCATATATTTCCAGACAATCAAGGCTCATATCAGTTCTGATCTAGTGAGCTTTTGGACAGCTCAATTCTAACTGTAAGGTTGACATGGTATGTCCAAGCAGTACAGCAACTTCTTCTATTCTGAAAGGAGCTAGTTATCTGACTAGGTAGTCAGTCTGTAAAGGGTGGCATAATAACCTAGTCATGTACTTCTTTTGCTCTAGATGTTTAATAGTCTGATTGTCTTTCACTCACACCAATATAAATCCTAACAACTCCACTGAAGTCAATGAAATTACACCAGTGTGTAGGCCCTGTATTTCCAAATCACCCTATAAACTTGACAGATAGAAAAACGATGGCATACAATTCAATCTCATCATTCAGCTGCTTGACAGACTGTATATATGAACAATGGAAGGGTTTGATAGTATTGCAGTAAGTGTATGACTGATAATTATTGATTGCCATATAAAAGTCTTAAAGAACATTTGATACTCTGGAGGGAACGCATCAAGAAAGTGGTGATATCCACTCTAGATGAAGAAGTGAAGGCTCCATAAGCTATAGATGGGATATAGCCAGGCTAGCACAGAAATATCTGTGACATATTTGCATACCTGCTTGGGATTTTTATGCTACCTATTTCTAGAAGCAGAAAAATGCCCAAACTGTAAATGTAAGTATTTTGAAAAGGAAGAGACACCTTGTCTGGCCAAACTCTATTAATAAGCCACTCTATTCTGAATGGAGTAAGACAAACATCCGATCTGTGCAGGGTGAAATGATGGCATTCACTTGGTAAGAAACATACAGCACATTAGAAAATATTTACAATTTTCTGTAAATATTTCACATTTTATAATACAAGACAAGTTTCAGTGAAACTCAGGAGCACCTCTGCCAATTAGAACAAGATCTACCCAACAGCAAATGTGTGCTTTAGTTTGTGACTAATACTAAATAATTAAAGCAGCCAGAACAACTGCAGCTATGTCAGAGGATGGACATTTTCTAGAGTACATGCTGTCTTTGGTGAAAACTAGACATACATTCGCGGCTATAAAGAAAACACTTGGATTGGAATATACCTTGCTTTTTTCCCAAAAGGGCTCAGAATGCTATTCAGAGGGTAGATATATCTTTGCCACCATTTATGAAGCCTCTTGTTTTATGGACTACTGTGTGGAGAAAATCCACCTAATTGAGGATACTTCAGAAGAAGGTATAAACCACCCAAATCATTCATCCCCTCCTCTATCAAACATAATGAACCTAACTGTGGAATATCATTTACTATGGGGAGGAAAGTTCATCATCACCCCCTGATCACTTTATATCCTGAAATATCAGCAATAGGAATGCTTATTTTGTCAGACCCATGCAGACAACAAAAGGCATGAAACTTGCCTGAATCCAAATTAAAATAGAACCAATCAATTTAAGTAGGAACACAGGAATCCTGGTTCAGCATCCTATCTTTGACAGTGGCCATAACTAAGTGCTTCAGATAAGGAATAGAAACCCCTGTGGTGGAAAATTATGGAATAAACTATCCTCTCAGCTAGAGGTTGGTTTATGTCCTGAAGAGAAAAAAAATCTCTTCTGGACTTTTTCTTTCTAATCCTTACTATGTAACTCTCAATATGCTCATTATCCAGAAACAAGCCAATCCTTTTTGGAATCTCTGTGAGTGCTTTCCCTCAATGATATGTTGTGACAATGAGTTCCACAGATTAACTGTTCAATCTGTAAATATGTATTTATTTCTATTAGTTTTAAACTGACTTCCCATATGACTGTTGTTAAGCTACTGGTGGCCTGATCTGTAGAGGTTCTGCATACATCTGCACACAGCTCTTTCAAGAAATGCAATGAAGTCATTTTTTTTGTCAGAACTTGCAGGATTGTTCAGAGAGGAGTCTTAATAAACTTGGGCTTCAATAATAAATGAAACACTAACTATTAACAATTAATACTTCAGTGAAATGGTTATGTGAGCACTCCTATAGATGTCCAAATCTCTTTATATTTCCAGAACATACCAAAGAGCACAAGTATCATTCAAGGGAAATGTGATATTTTAACATGTGCAGAATTGAAATTTACTTGTGTATAAATGAAATATTCTCTTATAACCTTAAGTATTGATATCTAATATTTGTAGTTAGTAATGTATATTTTTAAAATATACTGATTTATGCACATGAACATGGTTGACAAATCTGTCCTTCTATGGACACATTTGTATTAGTATATAAAGGAATGATAGATATCCGGTCCCCCTGGAATGCTTAAGGACATATGCAATGGAGAAGATTTTGTATGCAACCGAGATTTATTTATAATCTAAACATTGTCTCTTATCTCAGTGTGATTTGTCAAGTTACATAAGCAAAAGGTTTTCCTGTAGAGAGTAACTTTCCAAATAAATGTTATAAATAGGTGTTAGAAAAATATTTGTTCCCATTTGAAGCTCATTAAAGATAGAACATATACAATGGATGCATCTTACTCTCTATATGGCTGATACTGCTGATAATACTGTATATAAGCTATTTTATAAATGCCAGGTGCTGAAAATCTTCTGCTATCACCCTTTACAACAAAAATTGAGATGACCAGACATGTTCCTTTCCCCCAGGATACTGAAATGCCCCTTTCATTATTACTATTGGGCTACTCTTTATCCTAACTCCAGCTTCACTTAAATGTTGAAAGTGTGCCCTCCAACCATTTAAGATACAATCCCAGCCGAAACTTTGCAGTGCTTATCAGGAGGAAATCCAGAGAACATTTTAAAAATGAAGCATTCTTGCCAAGTTCCTGAGCATATCTAATTTTAAATTTCAGGCATGAAATAAGAATTAAAGGATGTCATAGTAAGAGTCACAGTACAACACTAAAATAATCGAGAAGAGGATGCTCCATTTGCTAAACAAGCTGTTTCTCATTGATAAACTTTGAGAAAGTCAGTTCCACTTTGGTATGTGCAAGTAAACTATACATAGAACTTTTAAACGACAATGAAAATGTAACGTCAAAAGTTATAAAGCTCAGTAGGAACCGAACCCAGGATTTTTGCTTTTCACACAGTTGCTGTTATTAACTTGTTCTAATTGTTAACCGAACATGAATGGCAATGGGATTTCTTAAACTAAAGAGAATGAGAGCTGAATGAATCACTGACAGCATGGCCTCTGTCCTATAGGTTGCTCTGGACAGATAGCACCTACAATCACCTGGAGTTCCATTGGGACTTAAAGTCAGCGGGTGTCTCTCACAGGAAGTCCTGTTTTACCCAGGTCTCTCTCACCGGAAGTCCACAGTCAAGCCAGGAACTGAACCCAGACTCTTAAATCCTAGGCTAGTGCTGTATCCCCTCCGTACTCAGCAAATGTTGCTGCTCTCACAGTTCAGGGCAACTGCTCCTGTTTTTCCTCTGCATGGGCCAACAACAAGGACACCCACTCTCTGGCTTCCAGCTCCCCAGCTATTGCCTTTCTGGGTGGAGACCCATGTGTCTCTCCCTTCTGACTGGGGTATACCCAGGCCACAGTGTTCCCTACCTTCATTATGTTATTCCCAGCACAGACAGGTTGCCCAGGACACCTGCTTGCTTCAGAGATGGTTAACGGGTGTAATTGCTACAATTACAAGACACTACAGAACTTTCTATGCAAGCCTACTCTATTCTCAAGGTACAAAGCACAATAGAGAAAACATGTTTAAAACAATGAAAAAAATTATACGCATGCTAAAAAGCTTACCTGAGTTCACCCCAACCTGGATTCTGGCAGGAGCAGTCCTTTAACTCCCCACCTAAGGTGATTCCTTGTGGTTACAAGTCATCACAGCTTTAGCTCAGAACAAGCACCCAGTCTTATGGGACCTCATGAGGCCAAGTCCTTCCAACTCTACCCTAAGGATGGGGCCTTCCATGGACCGGGGTCCAGTCTGTTTGCTGGATCAGGAAAAAGGCCATCAGCCAGTTTACAACCAGGCTATTTACGCAAAAATCCTTCATTTGTTTGTTGATCCCTGGAAAATCCAGTTTGAACTAGTATATGCAGACCTCTGGGGGGCAGGGGCTTCAAATGGCTGATAACAGAGGATGTCCATTAAAGCATCCCCCATACTAGAGAAGTAACATACAGTGCGTCAGTAACACATACACAACTGCATTTGTAATACAATGTATTCCAAAGGTATTAACCCTAATTCAACAAGGTTGATCTTAATTCTGTACGATTTGCTCAGGATAGTACAGAATATTGTCAGTCTGTCATAGCCACTTTTTATTCTGTTCAGTATGAACAAGAAGGGGATAGTGACCATTTTCTCTGTGAGGGCCCTGGGGCTTTGACATTTGGCTACTCCCCTTGGGCTGAAAGAATCTGAATCTGCTGACCTCCAGGCTTGCTGCATAGTTCATCTCTCCCTCTCACCCTCCCACCCACCCCACCCCAAGTATTTCAAAACTGGCGTGGGGAAGGGGAATCACAATTGGGAAATTGTTGGAGGGTGATTTGAGCTTTTACATTGCCTGGCTTGCTGTTGGTGCATGGTATTGAATTGGGCTGCTGTGAATTAATTTAGATGCGGTTTTAAGTTATGTTAAGGGTGCTTTGTTACGTGCTGTTTTTAGGGATGTTTTTAAGCATTTGTGAAAATCCAGAGAGTATATTCAGTTTTGTAGTGAATTGAGGACTGTCTTGGAATCGTAAGCTATCACTTTAATATGTGAGCGACGCGTTCTGGTCCTTCTTGCAGGCTAGTTTGGGAGCTCTGTAACAAATTGTCTGATCAGAGTCAGTCTAGTAAGAGCCATCTTAAAAGCAGGGGGTGTGGGACTTGTGCCTTGCTGCCTCAGGGAGCAGCCTGTTTCTCTCCCCCTCCCTCGCTCTGTTTTTTGGTTCTTATGTGTAACTGTTCTGTATGCTAAGAAATAAAGCAGTGTAATTTTGCAACCTTCCAGCAAAAGTATTTTTGTGTTTATCTGCCTTCACTGGGTATATGCTGTTATTCAACGGGGCTGAGAAAGCTAAAAAGCAGTTGCAAACTTAGATAGAAAATTAGAAATAAGTTTTTATTTCAACATGGCAGCAAATAAGGCTGCTTGTTACAGTAGCCGTGTCACAGAGAAAGGGGGTTATGGGTCCTTCTCTATACAGCTATGGTGAGCCTGCACCTGTGATATCTCTCGCAGTTCTGGGTACACCAGAAAGGTGTAGTCAAATTGGAGGATGTTCAGAGAAGAACAAATATTGGTGGGTAGGGGGAAGGTGCATGAAGAATTGACTTATGAGAAAATATTTAAAGCGTGAAAAGTGTATAACTTGGGAAAGTGATGTCTACCAATCACATCCTTCAAAGGGATTGATGTAAGGGAGCACATATGCCCATGCACAGTCACACTAAAATCTTTTGCAGGACTAGGAGATGGTATCATGTGAGGTCTCTGGGTTTCCATATGGTAGTACTGTGTCCTGCCTTTCTTCATCCCTCTATATATCTGTATTTCAGAAAATATTATCTTGGCTCTTCCACATCCTACTTTGAGAAAACTTCTTAGTTATAAAATTATCTTCCAACTAGAGTGAAACAGACCTATAAATAGACTAATGCTCACCTAATTATCCTGAAGTCTCCTGAATTCAGCATTCTTTCTTTAAAAAAAAACACCTTCCTCTGGTGTCTCAGCACAAGAGAACTCCACTAGACAAATGTTTTAATTCAGAATCCAATATCTCTGAGATAGACAGATAGATATTCGCCATACAGATCTTTTTCTCAGTTTTATACCCATGGCTTTGCACTTCCTGAATGTTTCTTTGTGTTTCAGGCTCATCTTAATCCAACCAAAATCTGCTAAAATTGCCAAATTTCACCTGATTTTGTGTTAAAACACAAGTTTCTGGAGGTTTTGACACAACCATAAAACATTTGTGTAAAGTTGTGCTCAGGGTCCCATAAAAGGTTTGTAAAACTTTTCAGAAACCTTGGCGGAACATCAAGTTTGTAATAAAAGCCTAAACCAGCAGAGTTTTGCCTTGTTTCAAGATTTACTGTGAACAGTTTGCATAGTGATAATTCAAACCTGCATATGGTCAGTGTTTTCCCGACTTTTCTGAAGCCAGGAGATGGTGTAATATGGAGAACACTATCAGTGGCTTTTAAGATGTCTGCCAGCATTTAGCTACAGTGACTGGTGCTGCCAAGATTGTTTATTTCTTTCTCAGAGCTGCCACATCCAAAAGCGATGCTTCCAACACTGACATGGCCGCATAGGAACAGCTGCCTGAGTAGCGGCAGGAAGTCATTCTGATTATTGCCAGGAGGATAGGTCATTTTTTGTTCTGTTTATAAATGTTACAGTATTATTTCTCCAGTGAGTGGCAAAAAGTACCAGATATTTTGCAGCAAAGTCTTTACTAGCAAGATTTTCCAGCCTCGTTTTGCCAACCCAAGAAATTCAGGGGAACATCCACATACTCTTTGATATCATCTATATTCTATACTGATACCACCTTTCCAATCTACACTTATTTCCATCCACTCAATCCTTCATGTCAGTGTCTCGGACATCTCCCCCTAGATTTTTCATCAACAACTTAAATAGAACATGACCAACAGTGAACTCCCTATTCTTTCTTCCCAGACCTTTCCCTCACCCTCCCGTCTATATCACTGACAACATTGCTATCCTCCCTTCATTCAGGCCCATAACTGGGAGTCACTTCTACTCTGCCTCACCCTTTTTATCTGCTCTCGTCTCTTTCTATGTGTCCCTCTCCCTCTTGGCCACTTTAAAGATACCAGCCTTGAAAGCTCATTTGTCTGCTTCTCCCAAAAAATGTCTCAGGGCTTTCTTCCCTGCTCTTCCTTATACATGGAATGCGCCCCCTACACTGATCCATAAGGCAACTGCCCTCTCAAGAGCTAACTCTGCTGTGACACCTACAAAAAAACCAGCCAACCACAGCTAGCTAATTTGGATGGCTATTGGGGGGACAGCTGATTTCATTTATTTAGTAAAATAAATAAATAGATCTGTCTTTAAATTAAGATGGTGGATACCATCAAATTAAACAATAGTTGGCCATTGTAACCAAATGATCTTATTTTCATTACCCTCATCCTCACTCCCCCCTCCTTTCCTTTTGGATTGTTACTCACCTGTAGCATCTTTTCTCAAATGAAATGGCAAGCTGTTTGGGATATGGACCTGGTCTATCTGGGTGTTGGACACTGCCCAACAGAATGGGGCCCCGATCTTAATTGTTACCTCTGGCCTTCTACTGTCATATAAATAAATAATAATAAGGATGTCTTAAACAAAACCTTTTCAGGTTTGCACATTATGAATTGTGTTTATTCCTCCAGAATCTGTTTGAAGGAGAGGGAAGTCTATCACTGTAGGGTTTTCTTTCAGATACATGAAGACAATTATAGAGGGGGGTTTATGAACATGGGAATCTCCTCACAAATAAGTATATGAGTTGATGAATACAAATTAGAGATCGATTTGTACCAAATAGCTTCAAACGCTGGGAAAATGAGGAACAAAATTGACATTTTGGATCACACCAGGCGTCCACTGAATTCAGTATCTTGTCACTAACAGTGGCCAGTACCAGATGCTCCAGGGGAAGGTGCCAGAAATCCTGCAGTAGGCAGTTATGAGACAACCTGTCCCTGGGTAAGATTTCCTCCTAACCTCCAATAGTTAGAATTTGCTTTAAATGCTGGAATCAAACTTTGCTCTTTTAAATTTGGAATCAAATTTTGCATCCCAGTCCCAACTCTGATAAAGAAAACTTTGCATTTCTATGGTGCCTTCCATCCCTAGGTCTTACCAGCTCTTTACAAAGGCAGATAAATATCAATATCCCTGTTTTACATATGGGGAAACTGAGGCAAAATAATTGACTTATTCAAAGTCACACAGTGGGTAATAGAACCCAGGCTTACTGATTCTCACACCCACCCACCCCCTGCTCAAAAGCACTGTACAATGCTTTAGAAGATACCTTTAGATGGCAGAAAGGAACAAGAGTAGAATAGCATCTCCTCCTACCATTCATGTTCAATGTGTACAGTCAACCCCTCCATTTTCTCAATCCTCAGGGGGTCCAGCATCTCTCACCTCCCGTTTGGCAGACCCTACACTAAGTAATGCTGCACAGTGGGAAGAGAAAAGGAAAAGAGCTGGAGAGAAGGGATGGCAGCTGCTCTGCTAAAGGGGAGTATAGCTTCACTTTTCCCTCCACAAATGTATTTAGCATTCACATTTTAATTTTTGGAAGAGACTTTTGCCACATTGTCCATCCCAGATGGATGCTACAGGCAGGGGAGCTGAGACAAAGAAATTCAATCATTAAAAATGCTTTCTCCCCAGGACATGGCTGGGTTTGTTTTTCACTAGTTCGTATCAGTGATTTCCTTTTCCTATGACTAAATAAATGCATACTAAAATAGTAATAATCTATTAACCCTCTCTCTTGATGGACCTGTCACTTATATCCTGCATCCACACTTAGTCAGTTGCTAACTGGATGGATAATGACAATGATTTGTGAAGGAGAGGGCTCCTTCTGGAGAAATTTTGGGGGTTAGTTTTCTAGAGGCTTGGCTTGGGAGAGGCAGGAGGGTGCCAGAGCAAATCTTTATAGTCTATGTGAATGCCTCTATAGAATTAGTTTCTTTTAGTTTTTCTCAGGCCTTTCTTCTACTCTGTTTCATTTTCTAACAGTAATGATGCCTTGGAGTTCACCCGCTGAATTACTTCAAATATCCCAGGCTTGGGTTAACAAGAGCTGTTAGAAACAAACTCTATTATAGCCTACAGCTGAGTGTAGTTTGCAGCTGAAAGTAATATTACTGAATGAGGCAACAGCAGTGTCTTTCATTCTTTCTATTAACTACACATACATAACTAGAACCAAAGAGAAATGATTATTATATTACATTGTTGATTAGTTTGTGCATGGTTGCTTTGATTTCTAATTTACCTTTTAACAGAGTCTGAAGCTATTTCCTGGAGCTTCCTAGACAGCATTCAAGTTAGCAGTGGGTTACAGTTTCATGGAATAAGGGTGGGCGGATATTATCCTTGGATCCCAGTTGGTTAAATCAGTGGAACTAGGCCTGATCTTGTCATCGAGGAGTGGGAAATAAAATCTCTGGATTTAGGAGATAGTCATTAGTCCCTGCACTGAAGGTTTTGAAGAAGGAATCACTCCATTATTCTGTGGTTTTAGAAGCCAGTTTTGTGGAATAGTTTACTCCTGGCTATTATTTTTTTGGCTTAGATTTAATATTATTTTATGTATTTCATTATATCTGGAGTTCTGTTACTGCATGGACTTGAAGAATGTGTCCTTCACATCATGCTTACAGTTAACAATTAGAGAGGAAGTAGTGACTGTCCTAAACCTCAAAGCAGGTATCTCCCCTATCCTACCTACTGTAATCTGGCTATCTGTCCCTCTAGTCTCTTCAGACACTTTTTCCTTACCTACTGTTCAGACTATTCTGATAGCTTTTCTTTCCGTTGCATTCCCTCCACTGGTACTGCTGACACCATCTAGGGCGCTACCCTTGGCTAGCTCTTCCTCTCTATAATCTTCCCCAGGTGACCTCATTTGATCTTATGGCTTCAGGTAAAATTTTCAAAACTGCCTAAATCCCATTTTCATGGTTCAGATTTTTAAAGGTATTGAGGTGCCTGAAGATGTTCCTAGGTTCCTTACTCCCATTAATTTCAATGGATCTTATCAAAACAAAATATTTGGTGAAAAATGCTGAGATTTTGATTTTACATTCCTATTCCAGACAAAACCAAATTTCAGAATCTTGGAATTTCCCACCAGACAGAAATTATGAATTTCAATCAGTTCCACTGAGCTTTTTATCTTTCCACCTAAACCCTTAGTTTCTTGTGATAGGAGTCATGAAGGTATTTAAGTGCCAAAATCCCAGACTTAGGCTCCTAAATCCCATTTTGGCTCCACTGTGATCCACAAAACATATGCTGAACCCTGCAGGTGCCTAAACTCATTCAGCACCTAAGTTTTTCAGAGTAGAAATACCTGAAGTGCCTCTGGGCATGTATACCGCTGCCTCACTTTAGGCATCTGGATAGCTACCTCCTGCCTAAGCCCCAAAGTAAGTCAAAAATCAGGGGAAGACAGGCTTTCGGTCACTGAAGCCGTGTGCAGGGCCCAGTCTGGAAGGTGTGCTCAGAGGCTGCCTACTGGATGGAGTCCCATTCAAAATCCAGCTGGAAGGAGGAAGTAGGGGTGGTGCTGCCCACCTTATAACTTTTAGCCCAGTGATTAGAGATGTGGGAGAGACAGGTTCAATTCTCCCCACTCTGCCAGGGAGTAGAAAGGATTTGAACGAGATGCTCCCACCTCTCAAGAGAGTTCTCTAATCACTGAGTTATGGGATATTCTGCCAGGGGGCTCCCTCAGTCTCCCCTGTTGAAGCTGTTGCACTCTGGATAAATGATGAAAGAATGGCTGAGCAGTGGAATCCAGGATCTCCCACCTCTCACGTGGGTTCCCTAAGCACTGGTCCACAGAGTCAATCCAAGACTCTTTTTTTTCTCTCCGGCCCAATGACTATCTGCCTGGTGACCAGTAGAAATTATATAAAGACACACTGAAGTCAAACTTGAAAGCATGTCAGATTGACCACAGTAACTGGGAAGCAACAGCCCACAACAGACCAAAGTGGTGACAGATTATGTTATCATGGAGTTTTTATATATATATATATATATATTTTCTTCTTGGAATTACAAGGAAATCCAAGTCAATCTGTAACTATGGAGAGGATACCACATCTCTAATGAAACTAGATACATCGGTGGAGCTAAAACCAAAGTCAACATCCTTCAACTTCACAAATATCACTTGAGTGTAGAAGGGAACTCTAGTGACTACAGAAACACACCTATAGTGGTAAATTCACTGCTGGTGCCAGGAGGCACATCTCTATTAAATTCAATGGCGCTATGCCCATTTACACAACAGAGAATTTGGCCCATATACTCTCTAACCTGCAACTATCCAGTAGAGGGTAACACATACCCAAAGATCTGATCTTTCTCTCCCTGAAATCCATAGCAAAAAACCTTCCCAATGAAATCACTGGGAGGAGGATTGAGTTCAACGCTATCCACCTCCAAAACAGTTAAGAAATTTGATTAATTACAGTCTGGTTTCTTAACAGTGAGCCAGTGCATGCATTCTCAGTTACTTCAAACTTAATAGAAAGTTGGAATGGGTAGTAACAAACTGTTCTTGATTTAGTTGGAGACAAAGAAATGTTAGACAAAAGTCAAAATTTCAAATCAGGGCAATAGTTAAATAACCTCTGACTGAAAGACTGTGTAATAAATTATCTTCAAACTTAATGGAAATATTCTCCTTTGTCTTTAGAGTAACTGGCAATTTTTGGGTCCAAATCATAATTAGAGGGGAGGCTAACATAGGTCTTTGTAATGGAAGCAGGTTATAACCTTAACTTGATATCCATAATACGTCCCTGAAGAAAGGTCCTTTACATCCTGAAAGCCTGTATAGTATCATTTAGAAGCTGGTCCACTAAACGGTATAACAGTCTATCTTGCTTAGTTTACTTTAGAACTTTGATTCATACTGTGCTCAGTTCTTGTCCCAGTGGGAAAGATTTATTTTTAAACCTCTTTCTCACACTTATTAAAATAATTCCCTCCTCACCAGGAAATCAGCCTTGGGGATGCCTGTTTCTTTAGCTAATAATTTTGTCTTTTGCAGTTCTTCGAGAAGTTCTGAATTACAATTGAGTGGTAAGAAGCTTAGTTTTTGTACACTTAAAAAAAAGATGTAAAATACCATACTAACAGAGCAAAAAAATCACTCATACAGTAGCAGATGTAGAATATTGCAATCAGCAGTGTGGTGAATGGATGGATGGACTGGTATGAAAAAAAAATAGCATTATACAAATATATGTGCACAAAATTGCTGCATCATCATGAAAGACAGCATACTGTACAATAATCTTAGATCTTGGTGTCTCATAAAGTGGTCAATTGTCACTGCCTCAGTAGTTTTTTTCAGGTAAGTAAGAGTGGGAAAATAATGTTTCCTGGTAGCTGCAATGTTCCCTGGTAGCGGGACATAGTTGACATTTTTTTTAGAGTACATTGAGAAGGAATGTGGGGGTCACATTGAGCCAGAATTTCCGTAATGGAACAGAGTATAGCTTCTTTTCCTTGCCAGCATTGCTTCCATTGCTGGTACTGCTCAGACCAGACCTTATGTTGGTTTAGATCACAGCTTTTTATCACCAAGCAAATGTGGTAAGTGGTGTGTATTTGTTTATTCAAGTCCATTATAGATGTATTTGCTGAAGGATATACAGGGCCGGCTCCAGGCACCAGGCAACCAAGCACGTGCTTGGAGCGGCACTTGGTAAGGGGCGGCCAATTTTGGGGTGGCGAGGGGCAGTGCTGCGTGGCGCTCGGCGGGGAGGGGGGGTTCTGGCGGCGCGGCGCGGGGTGGGGGGGGTGTTACAGCGGGGCGGCGCTTTTTTTTGCTGCTTGGGGTGGCAAAAAAGTTAGAGCTGGCCCTGAGTATATAGGTAGTAAAATATTAAAACTGGAGGTTGTTTAATTGTAAGCTCTAAATCTGTCATTTAGGCATATGACTATAGCATCAATAAATGGAATACATAGTGAATACAGAGTCAGAAGATACATTCTGCAAGTGCCATTGACACTAGACAGTATGGGGTATTGTAGGCCAACACCTCTTGCCATTTGTTTTGCTCTTGCACAGTGTTTGCTGAGTCCATGCTCATTTTGAACCCATTCTTGGAAACTCTGTTTTACCATTATAGTAAGTTTTTTTGCCACAAGCAAATTAGTTGTTCTGTACTGTGGATCAGTGCCAGCACTGTGTCACTCAAAGCTGCTTCAGGAATGTTGAATTCACATCAGAATGAGCAGACAAGCTATGTCTATTTGCCCCCTATGTGTCCGTCTATGGTTCTGCAACCCACAACAGAAAACCTGTCTCCTAATAAATCATTAATTATATTATAAGGTCTTTCAATCATGGACTTTGGTATACAGCACCAAGCACAATCGAACCTGATCTGGTTAGGCCTTTGATCACTACCACTGATATTAAGTTTATCCAACTCCTGACCTTCAATACCCATACACTTTTGCTCTGCATCACATCAAATACTGATGCTGCTGCTGCATTTCCTCCTTTCTGCTGTAATTGCTTTCTCTTGCTCACAAGCTAGTGAATAATATATATTCACATTAGAGTGTTTGTCCCTGGGGGAGGACTTTTCATTCACATCACTTTTTTTCCAAACATGCTACTGTATGTGACACTATGAGATAAAGAAAGTAAACAAGCAGATTTTAGCTTGAATGGCTGCCATAGCTCAAATCCAGAAACTGTGTACACTTGCTTAATAGAAGATCAGATCCTTTCTGTTCAGTACCACTTGATAATTGTAACCATTCCTTGCACTTATATAGCACATCTTCACAGAACAATACAATGGGGAATATTAATGTTCTATGGCCATTTTATAGATAAAGAAAGTGAGGCCAACAGAGATTAAGTGACTATACAGATAAGATCACAAAATGAGGCAGTGATAAAATGAGAATTATAACCCAGATTTTATGACTTTCCAAGCAATACTCTGTGGGTGTTATCCTAGCCCCAATGAAGTCAGTGGTGCCAGGATTTCACTAGGGTTGCCAGGTGTCTGGTTTTTGACAGGAATGCCCAGGCCACTAAAAGTCCAGTCGCTGATGCAGCGGGGCTAAGGCAGGCTCCCTGCCTGCCTTGGCTCAGTGCGCCTCCCGGAAGGCTCCTGGGTGCAGAGGTGGCCACAGGGGTTCCGAATGCTGCCTCTGCAGCTCCCATTGGCCGGGAGCCATGGCCAATGGGAGCTGTGGGGGCGGCGCCTATGAGTGCGGGCAGCACACAGAGCCCTCTGGCCGCCTTTGTGCCTAGTAGCCAGAGGAGGGACATGTCGCCACTTCTGAGAGCTGCCTGAGGACAGCACCGCCCAGAGCCTGCACACCGAGCCCCCTCCCGCAACTCTCTGCCCCAGCCCTGAGCCCCCTCCCATGCTCTGAACCCCTCGGCCCCAGCCTGGAGCCCTCTCCCTGAACCCCTCATTTCTGGTCCGACCCCAGAGTCCACATCCCCAGCCGGAGACCTCAACCCCTCCCACACACCAACCCCCTGCCCCAGCCTGGTGAAAGTGAGTGAGGGTGGGGGAGAGTGAGTCACAGAGGGAGGGGGGATGGAGTAAGCAGGGGGTGGGCCCTGGGAAAAGAGGCGGGATAGGGTGGGGCCTCTGGAAGGGATGGGGCAGGGGGCAGGACAAGGGTGTTCAATTTTGTGCGATTAGAAAGTTGGCAACCCTAATTTCACCCCATGTCATACTGCCTCCCAGGCAGGGCACACTGTGTTTGCAAATTCTCACAGTGTATGACCATCTGCTAAAATATTCAGGTAAAGTGACTGCTGACTTTGGATCCAAAGGAAGGAATGGCTTGCTTAGGAAATATATTAAAAACAACATAGCAAACATGTCTCCTGACTGAATAACCTGATCTTTATGGCATGCACCATATTGCCCCATTATTAGAGGCAATAAACCCAAGGACAAAGAGAGCAAGGAGTAAGCACTTGGTAATCTCATCATGCAGCTTCTGCAAAATATTCCCTGCAGTGTAGGCTTGTTCAAAGCGGCACATGCTGTGTGTTGCTTGCTGAGCGAGAAAACTAGCTGCTACTCACTGAGGTAGATTGAAAAGAAACGCAACTGAGTGACCTGTTAACAGACATATGGCATGTGGTGTTTCTAGGCTACAAGTCCACATGTAAGTGGTCAGCTTTTCGAACCAGATGCTCTTAAAGCCTTTTTAGACTGGGTGCAATGCTCATCCTGGGCCCTGGAGGAAGGCCTTATTTAAATGTCTGTCAGTGACAAATCACACCTATTTGTCCCTAAAGAAAGACCTTTTCTCCCTACTTCACTCCCACCTTTCATGGTCTGCACTGAAGATCAAACCTTCAATCTGAGGTTCTCAAAGCATTCTGAGAATATGAATGAATTAAGCTACACACAGCACCTCAGTAAGGTAGGTATTATTATTCCACTATTACAAATAGGGAAACTGAGGCAGACATAAGGGAATAAAGGGGAACAAGAAGACTTTTTATCAATACATTAGAAGCAAGAGGAAGACCAAAGACAGGGTAGGCCCACTGCTTAGTGAAGAGGGAGAAACAGTAACAGGAAACTTGGAAATGGCAGAGATGCTTAATGACTTCTTTGTTTCGGTCTTCACCGAGAAGTCTGAAGGAATGCCTAACATAGTGAATGCTAATGGGAAGGGGGTAGGTTTAGCAGATAAAATAAAAAAAGAACAAGTTAAAAATCACTTAGAAAAGTTAGATGCCTGCAAGTCACCAGGGCCTGATGAAATGCATCCTAGAATACTCAAGGAGCTAATAGAGGAGGTATCTGAGCCTCTAGCTATTATCTTTGGAAAATCATGGGAGACGGGAGAGATTCCAGAAGACTGGAAAAGGGCAAATATAGTGCCCATCTATAAAAAGGGAAATAAAAACAACCCAGGAAACTACAGACCAGTTAGTTTAACTTCTGTGCCAGGGAAGATAATGGAGCAAGTAATTAAGGAAATCATCTGCAAACACTTGGAAGGTGGTAAGGTGATAGGGAACAGCCAGCATGGATTTGTAAAGAACAAATCATGTCAAACCAATCTGATAGCTTTCTTCGATAGGATAACGAGTCTTGTGGATAAGGGAGAAGCTGTGGATGTGGTATACCTAGACTTTAGTAAGGCATTTGATACGGTCTCGCATGATATTCTTATCGACAAACTGGGCAAATACAATTTAGATGGGGCTACTATAAGGTGGGTGCATAACTGGCTGGATAACCGTACTCAGAGAGTTGTTATTAATGGTTCCCAATCCTGCTGGAAAGGCATAACGAGTGGGGTTCCGCAGGGGTCTGTTTTGGGACCGGCTCTGTTCAATATCTTCATTAACGACTTAGATATTGGTATAGAAAGTACGATTATTAAGTTTGCGGATGATACCAAACTGGGAGGGATTGCAACTGCTTTGGAGGACAGGGTCATAATTCAAAATGATCTGGACAAATTGGAGAAATGGTCTGAGTTAAACAGGATGAAGTTTAACAAAGACAAATGCAAAGTGCTCCACTTAGGAAGAAAAAATCAGTTTCACACATACAGAATGGGAAGAGACTGTCTAGGAAGGAGTACGGCAGAAAGGGATCTAGGGGTTATAGTGGACCACAAGCTAAATATGAGTCAACAGTGTGATGCTGTTGCAAAAAAAGCAAACGTGATTCTGGGATGTATTAACAGGTGTGTTGTGAGCAAGACACGAGAAGTCATTCTTCCGCTCTACTCTGCTCTGGTTAGGCCTCAGCTGGAGTATTGTGTCCAGTTCTGGGCACCGCATTTCAAGAAAGATGTGGAGAAATTGGAAAGGGTCCAGAGAAGAGCAACAAGAATGATTAAAGGTCTTGAGAACATGACCTATGAAGCAAGGCTGAAAGAATTGGGTTTGTTTAGTTTGGAAAAGAGAAGACTGAGAGGGGACATGATAGCAGTTTTCAGGTATCTAAAAGGGTGTCATAAGGAGGAGGGAGAAAACTTGTTCACCTTAGCCTCTGAGGATAGAACAAGAAGCAATGGGCTTAAACTGCAGCAAGGGAGGTCTAGGTTGGACATTAGGAAAAAGTTCCTAACTGTCAGGGTGGTTAAACACTGGAATAAATTGCCTAGGGAGGTTGTGGAATCTCCATCTCTGGAGATATTTAAGAGTAGGTTAGATAAATGTCTATCAGGGATGGTCTAGACAGTATTTGGTCCTGCCATGCGGGCAGGGGACTGGACTCGATGACCTCTCGAGGTCCCTTCCAGTCCTAGAATCTATGAATCTATGAATCTATGAAATAAGCTAAGGACATTTTTAAACCTGGGCCCCTAAAGTTAGATAGCTATATTTGTACTTAAGTACCTGATTTAGTGCCCTGATTTTCAGAGATGAGAAAACACTGAAAGCAACTTCAAAGCTCTGGGTGGTCAGCACTTTTGAGAACCAAAATGTTGAGAAAATTTTGACTAAGAGAGTTGCCAAAGGCCACAGAGGAATTCCGAATTTCTAGATTCCTTGCCTAACCACAAGAATAGCCAGGAATATGATGATGCCATACAAAGCTCGACTGGCTCATGACAGCAGCAATCACATCAGTAACCTCCAGTGAGAGTACTTATTCCTCTTAATAGTACAAGGTTTTTGGATTCCTACTTCATTTACCAGCTCTTGTGTTTAGACTTCTTTCAACCTTAATTCTTCTGAACTCATTTGTTTGTTTGTGAATATTGTGTTATTTTGTCACTTTCCCCTCATATTTGAGTGGGACTTTCACAGAGCAAAAGGGAAGAGAAATATATATAAGGAGAATGTGATTATAAAACCACAAAAATTGGCTGGGGGACTCAGGGACATGGGAGAACCCGGAACTATTTTAATTATTTTTTTAAAAAAATAGGTTGGACTTCTAATTGACAGTGTAGCTTTAAATTATTAAAGCTTATGACTCATACATTACATACAGAACAATATAGAATAGGATCCATATCAAAATATTAGACCCTTTCCCTGCCTGTCACTTGTACACAAGTAAACAATACAGAAAAGATTGCAATATACCATACAGCTAGCCTCCCTAAATGTGGCAGGAGAGGGACTGAGAAAAAAAACAAATGGAAAAGACAAAAAGCCTCTTTTATACATGACATCAGTATGAAAGCCTGCTTTCAGCAATGGCTCTGTTGTCATTGAGTTACAAGGATTTAGTGATTTAAATAATCATAATTTTCATATCGAACCAAGGACTCTAAGTTGCTTGGGAAAGATAACATAACATAGTGGGGAATATAACATCCTGTGACATGCTAATGGGGAGTGAATTTAGCATGAATACCACATTAAAAAAAAAGAACTATACTTGTTTCCTGTTTTGCTCATTTCAGTATTGCATGGTAGAAACGAATGTTTCCCACAAAATAATGTGGAGCTTTTTTATATTTTTAATAATGGTGTGCTGAATTTGGATCATTTCATTTGCAATTTAAGTAATGCTTTGTTCTGATGAGACCTCTGGAGGTAGTTTTGACATTTAAAAGTGATGTGAAGAGATTCAAAGTGATTAAAGCTGTCAAATGTTACCCTAATTGTGTGACTGCAATCTTTTCAGCCTCTTTCAATGAGTGTATACATTATACACGCTGCACAGCACTTCTGTTTAGATTGAGGTTTTTCATTAATTCCAGCCTGATTGACAGAAATTATTGCAAGATCACAAGTGAAACTAAATTAGTTTGCTACTTCAGTCAAGCAACATGCACAGCCATGAACATTCAAGCTAGTTTTAACTATTTACTAGTTTCTTACAAAACAAATGTTACAGTAGTGACATCTTTCCCAACAACCACAACAAGGAGTTATTATTTCTGTTGGAATTATTTTAACTTTATGTTAAAATAGAAAGCATGGCTTGAAGGGTTATTTGTTTCTATCTGGTGTTCTTAAAGAATGGAAGTGTCCAATGACTTACTCTGGTTAATTTTGAACAAGGGAGTATTTGATGACTAATATTTAATATTTTTGCAATGTATTTAGGGCAGTTACAATTGTCATGGATGTTCTGTATATGTTAGGGAAAAAAGGAAAAGACAAGAATGATGCAGAACATCTAGATTTTTAGAATATGCGTGCATGTAATGGAAACCAAGAAACAGACTGGAAAATGTAAGCTATAGACTAGGAAATAGTCTATAGGGGAAAATATTGCAGAGAGATGGGGTGACCTAGCTGGATTTGTGAGGCCTGAATCTATTCTCTTTGAAATCAACATTATAGAAAAAACATTTTTTTTTTACTATAATGGGAGCAAAACCATACTCCATGTCTAGCTCCTATGTTTATGAAGCTAATCTCTTCTGAATGATCCAAAAGCACCATGAACATTTGCAATATAATATGAAAGAAAATTTAGTCAAAACCTGGAAAGGGCGGAATTATTAGATTTTTTTCAGTCACATTTCTGCATAACATAGAGGACTATTGGATGTAGGGGTTAGAGGATCCTCTGCAGATGAGCCCCCAAAGAAGAGATTATTGTTGTAATCTGTAAGGGAAAGAGAGGAACTGAACTGGCTGCTTTTGTAAGACACAGACGTGGTTGCTGTTTAAGTGAAATTATTGCTTATAATAAACAGGTCTTTTTTGTTTGATCTGCCGTGGAGGATGTTTCTGAGAAGAATTTGCTCTTGCCTAAACCAGTTACCCTCATCTTTATTTATAAAAGGTTGCAAGATGATTGAGTCCTTTGCAAGTAATGAAACTAGTAGGGACTTTGTCATAAACAGGGCTGATGGTTTCTTCTGTTGGCTAACATGCCAGAGGATTTGCTGCTGCAGCTGGGACCAGACCTGTGAGAACCAGATTAAACTGGGGTCACCTGGGAAGTGGCAAAAAGGCCATAGCTGTCCTAGTTGGAGTGAGACTACACCAGGGTTAGCAAGTGAGAAGCTGGATAGACTGGAGTCATGCTGACAGGGGTGATAGAACCCTGAAGTGTTTGTGAGTTCCTGGAGAGAATGGGAGGAGTCAACCCCAGTGCAATTTACTTGGACACCTTTGTGATGACTGATGCACCAGGAAAAGCTGAATATTGAGCCACGTTCCAAGGATCTCACGTTCGGGCAATACTGACACAAGTAACAGAACCCAAGGGGCATGTAGGCAAATCTTTTGGCCTCAGTAAACTGAGAAGTGTTTATTGTTAAATATTCCTACAGTGTTTATTTAAGGATGGCTAGGGACAGAGTATGAATGTCACCATACTGGTGAGCAGTGACTCTCAGTGGAGTCAATGGGATTGTTCCTGTTTATCACTGCTAACCCCTTATTCTCATTGTTGAGTAATCTGGCCTTTATTGAAAAAGGTTTGATCTGTTATTTACCCTACAGAGTAGTTAGTGTTCTTAGCCTGGTTTCAGAGACCTTCCCTCTGCATAAGAGATGGGTAGGGCACCTGATTAAATTGTTGCCTATCTGGACATGACAAAATAGTCAGCAGCATGCAGTAAATCTTAGAATGCATGTCTGTAACCATAATCAGACCTTTTCTCATTACATTAATTACATCGGTAACTATGTTTCTTGAGGGTTTAATGATACCACTTCTCTGGATATGCAATGAATGAAGCTTCTGTGGGACTCTAGAATTTCATATGGCCAGAAGGCTCATATCACAAATAGCCTGATTAGGCGTGCTAAGCAGACACATAGACACAAAAAGAAATAAAAATGAATCTTAATACTGATAATGACAGCAGCAATTACTGTGACAAGATTATCTCAACTGGAGTTATCATACCAAGGGCATCACACTTGGGGGAAAAAAATTAACTGTCTCCAAGCAAATAATCTTACAGTAAGGACACAATAAACAGGTATAAACAATACCTGATAAAATCACCCTAAAGACTTAAGTCAGAAAGGGCTGAAAGAAGCAAACGGGGTCAGCTTCTGCAGCAGGAGGCTGAATGGGCATACAGGCTCCATTCCTACATATGCACTTGTTTAAGAGGAGTCAGCTAAATGTGGGTTGTATTGCAAAGGGTCATATCTCACTAACCTTGCCCCAAGATCTTTGTAGGCCAGCACTGTGTGCAGTGGTGTGAGCATGATGGACAGCAATCTCTTATAATTAAAAACAATATTTTTGGCAGGCCTCCCCCCCAGTGACCAGGCATCCTTTGCAGAATCCTATCTCAAAGCTCTGTTGGCACTTTGCTATGAAATAAATAATGTTGGGCACATTTTTTAACAGCTGTCACAAGGAGATAGGAGATGTAGTGACAAAAGTAACCAGTTCTCTTTTCCTTGTGCTACCCAATCGTCATTGCTTCCACCCTACTCAAGTTCAGCAACTCACTGTTTTCAGGGTTGCAGAGAACAGAAGAATTTCACATTTCAAATGTTAATTGTTTTAGTTGCAAAGTATTATGTTGCTTTTCTTGTTCCCAATGATTCATTGTCAGCCTACATCAATGCCATGTTCTGTGTTAAGGGAATTATCTGTGTCACTGATACCTTTGGAATGCTGCAGTCATTTCAGTCGTGTGGCAGTCTCTTGACAACAGGTTAAGAATTAATTATAATTCATAATTATAGCAGTTAACAATAAAGCTCAAGTTCGGATGGTTTTAATGCTTGGTGAGGAGGGTAAGTGATAGAATTGGGTGAATAATTCATAACAAATAATTTATTCAGTGAATTTGCCAAATAACTTCTGCAAATAATTCTTAATCTTTAGCTTGTTTGTAAGTAGTTAATTGTGCGTATTCCCATATTTAAAATTTGAGCTATTTAGATTGAACACATAGGTTGCATGGTATATTTCTGCTTTCTGAATAGATACACAATACTCTCATTTATAGAGCTCATAATTTGCTTTTTTTCCAAAAATCCTTCAATTTTTGCTTAAAATTGGCCAATAAACTCAATGGCTAGAATATTCATAGATAGCAAACATGAAAGGGGTACAACCGCAGAAAAAGTGAACTCATTTAAAAATCCAAAAGAAGGCTCTCTGAATTATTATTCACACACCATTCTACAGTGCTGGTAGTAGCCTTCTAGTGTGGTGGCAGTGTGTGTCTGAGGGGAGCCTGCATGACTTTAAAACTCACCATCCTGGCTAGAGTTTTTATCTTCGCCTAGGCTTTGGTGTGACTAACAAAGCTCCCCAAATTCATTAATTTTACTTCAGTTAGTAAAGTCTTTCAATCAAGCGGTGCCCTTTATCAACCTTTCAACTACCTCCTTAGCCAATCACTTGTGATGATGGCTATGCTTTTATATTATTTCATGTTAACATGGGTAAATAATTTGAGTCACTGCTGTGTATGATAATTTAACTCTGTCACTCAGGCTGCAGCACTACCATGACATTATTCATTCTCAACTGACTTTTTGGAACCAGTAACTGTACGGGGGCTGGCTGTTGTGTCCTAATGAAATGAGGTGCTTATAAACCTCCTCAGGAGGAAGCTGCCCAGTTGTTTTATAACATGAGTTTATAATTAAAAAGAAAAAGAAAATCTCTTTGGAATGTTTTTTCCCAAATTCTCTTTAGATTAGCAATAACTCTACAATGGCAGAGCTAGTGCTGATTGTACACGCATTCATTATGAAGTACATGCTCCACTGACATGAGCTTATCACATAAATGAAGTAATTGATGGTATCTGTACTAAATAATTGCCCAGGCTGCCAACTAATGTGTTTGTTCAGTGTTATAGTGGGAGTTCTTTAATGTTGAGTGAATATACACCTTAACCACTCTCAGAAGTTTAAACAAGATCCCTCAAAGCTATTACGGTAAAAGCATTTTCACACAAACTAGGGATATGAGTAATTACATTATGCTTGTTGACAGCCGTCCACCTGTTGGGCAGATATGACTATCAACAACGGAGCTCTGACTTTCAAATGTTAGTTGCAAGATGATTTATGATTATAATTTTAATTGTAGAGTGTGGTCTGAAATCAATAAAGGGCCGGCCTTGTCTTAATCATCATTCCTTTATCACTATGCAGATTTCCTGTTGGCTAATGACCTTCTGGTGACTTTTGAAGGAAAGATCAAAGTTCAAATTTGGGAATTTTCCCAGATGTGAAAATTTGAGGAATCCTTCTATGTACAGCTAATGAATTCTGTTTGATTTTATGAAGTTGTTATTATGGAAATTGTTGTATCATGGAATGCCACTAGGTGGATGTGGAATCCACCATTTTCTGACAGGTCCATAGCATGTCTCTCCTAGACCAGATACAATGGCAAGTCATTAAGGTTAATAACTGTGGTCTAGACCAATTAATGGGTATGCTATGGGGATGGCCTGACTTGGTAACCAGTTTGACTAAATTTCTCTACAGGGGAACTCACATAGATCCAGTCATGTGTTGTCAGTATTTTAACACGGCGTTCCTACATGCAACTTCTCCCAGGATGGTGGAGGAAATGGGGAATCAATTAATTTGTCCCATTTAAACAATAACACTTTCTCGTAACCACAATGAAGGAAGGCGGCAATAGCATTTGCCACAGAAACTTCTATTCTGTTATACTTTGCCAGAAATGCTTATATTTTACTCCTGAAAAATATATAGCCATACATACATGCCATGGATTGATAGCATGAGCATACTGTTCGAGGTGTGTAATTAGAAGAGGAGTTAGCAATGAAGACCTTATAGGGGACTGGGAAAAATCAACATGTTTTTCAATATCTGCTGTTTGGTAGAATCCGGCCTCTTCCAAAATGGAAGAAAAAAAAAAAAAAAGAAACCCTCTTAAAAGTACAGTATTTTAAGAACACCACATCTATTATTTATACACAGTCTCATGATTTTAAAGCCAATCCCATGATTTTTGGTGAGCCTGACTCATGATTTTTGAACATTTGGGGTTGGCAATACTGCCAATGCCCCATTCCACTCCCCAGATCTGGAGCAGTGAGGGTAGGGGGGCCCTTCCTCCAACGCAGTGAAACGGGGCAGTGAGATAGGATGATTTATGCGTAAGCAGAGAAAGGGTGACTCCGTTAGAAGCAGGGAATTGATCCCAAATGTTCCTTCAATTTTGGGGTAGAATTTTAACAGAAGATGTGCCATCCAGCCCACCACTATGGCGATCTAGGGGTTAAGGCATCAGTAAATCTGAAGAAGGTTCCAAACTAAAAATGGAATCTGTTTGTCTTTGTTCAAAGAACAAAGGGTCACACTGGACTTAATGAGGGAGCCTGTGTCCCCGTGGGATGGTTGTAAGTGCCTGGCCATACACTCAGATAGTTAAGAGTCAATCCCAAAGTAAGAGGTCAGGTAGTTAACTGTTGTTTGGGATATTGCTTGGAGGCATTTTAGTATGGGAGAGAACTTTGGAGAAGAATGTCTCATTAGGGGTTCTCTATAAAAGTGACTAGGAAAAGTTTGTCAGGCAAATACTGCACAAAAGCAGGAAATGCAGGTGACATATTGGACCTTGGCTCCCTAAGGAAAGCCCACTCTGCGGGCTGGAAGCCTCCGTTTGGTTTGCAGTTTTAAACATATATTTTCAGTATCGCAGAAGTATATAGCAATACAGTGAGAAGAAGGAAGCAGTGTGGGATGAAAGGCTAGAGGGAGAGAAGGAGTTTGTGAAAAGATAACAGTATTTAGCGCTTAGGGGGAGCATTTCATTTTCATTGCACTTCACAAAAATTGACTGATTAGTAATTCTCACAGCAGTTGGTGAGGTAGGTAGTAAGTTTCCATTTAGGAGGAACGCAATGTATGGAGCTTGACGAGGATGGAGGGAAACATCAAGGGCTGTCTGAATTCTCAGTGGCATCCTAGAGAATTATTCCTTATTGTTTTGATTTAAGCAAATTTCAGCTTTTGAAATCAGAGCCCCATAGTGTGCCTCATTAACAGCATTTTTGCTGGCACTGCTTCCGCTTTTTATTTTCAATTAAAAGGCAACAAGTGAGTTCTTTGTGTTCTACAGTAACACCAGTCATTCACGTTTGCAATATATCGGTCGTTGGTTCTGGTGGTGGGGATAAGGAGAGGCGAGAAGCACTGAGCACAGAGACAGTCAGTGGCATGCTCCCAGCAGCTGTCACTGCTGCCAATTACTTAGTTTTCATTTAGGAAAGGCAGTATGGGATCTTTAGCTTTTATAGTACCCAAGGAAGACGGGCTGGTGATTATTGGTTTTATATAGTCCAGGGGAGCTGCTCACAGATAGACTACGGTGAGCTGTGTGCTTTCCGCCGCTGGCTCTCCTGCCACTTATTGTTTTCAATTATTTATAAAACCCAAGTCATATCACAGAGCTCAGCACAGTCTCGGAGACAGTTTGCTATCACAGCACTCGGTCTATGGGCCTACCACTTTTATTAAAAGAAAGTGACAAAAGCAAATTGACCCCATGATGGCGGACGTATTATGAAGTCCAAAAATGGCCTGAGCTTTATATTGAAACCGGCATAACCACCACATACAGCAAATTTAAAACAGAGTAGTGGGCTGAGTAAAAGTTGAAACAGGCACAATTAAAGTGATGGTGACAGTGACATGATGATGACGGTTGTGGGTGGAAGTGATGACCTTGACAGCAGTGACCTGCTGCCAAGGTCATCACTTCCACCCACAACCGTCATCATCATGTCACTGTCA
>NW_020664562.1:30403867-30410179 GCF_002925995.2 Terrapene triunguis | reverse complement strand
TGACAGTGACATGATGATGACGGTTGTGGGTGGAAGTGATGACCTTGACAGCAGTGACCTGCTGCCAAGGTCATCACTTCCACCCACAACCGTCATCATCATGTCACTGTCACCATCACTTTAATTGTGCCTGTTTCAACCCTTACTCCACCCACTACTCTGTTTCTCCTAGCAGCTGTTACATGCCCCCATCCACCTCTACCTGGGCAGGGATATGAGGATCTCTCTTTTCTTCAGTGCAAGAGACCTGCCATGAGTCTATACTGAAAGTGGGTTTAGAAACAGGTAGGAGCTCTAGATCTTTGAAGTTTGGGAGTGATTTTTGAAAAAGCCAGTAAAGCAGATGGAAAATGACAGCCAGAGGGCTGGGCATGCTACCCTGTGGGGGGAGTTTTTGCAATAAAGCAAAGTAAGTAGCTTTAGGAAACAGAGGAGCAGGGAAGTGTTACTGATCGCACCGGTTTCCTGCTTGATTTCCTCAAGGCTGAAGCTTATGAAAGAGGGAGGGCATGAACTCCTTTGACTCTCAGGGATCAGCAGGGGGCATTGTTGTGGTATCCTAGAGAAGGGAGAAGGTTGACAGACCCTCCAAGAAGGCTGTGATCCCAGGGGAAGAGCTAGATAAAGCCTTTGACCCTCATTTGGACTTCTGTTACCCTGGAAGGGATGGAGATTTTCCAATTTATCTAGGCAGCCTAAACTATCCCCCAAAGGGCACAACCGAAGCAGCAACCATAACAAATTTGTTTAAAGCAAATCAGGATCTGTTCAGAAATAATTTGCTAATCAGCAAAGGAACCAAATTCACAACAAGTAGTTTAACTAGCTATACCTAAAGAAATTAGGAACACAAAGTATTTTTAGTTGCTATGAATGAGTGTATGTCAAAATATATTCTCAAGAAATATAGGGCCTGATTTTATCAATATGGAAAGTCTATTGAGTCCCCTGGAAATTCCACCTGTGGAGTGCTTGCAGGTTCATAATCCATCCAATGAAGCATGTGATGTTTATATGGTTAAATAATTAGATAAAGTAAAAATCAGCATTTAAAATCTAATAGTGGCATTTAGGGCTGAAAATGTTGAAAGGTGTGCATGACCCAGTATGTCTAATGTGCAACCCTCAAGGAGCTGGCAATATTTTTCATATTCCATTAAAATATCTTGTTACAATATATGTTATGTGAATGATGACAAGCCAGCTTCAAATTTGCATTCACTTGGGATTGTAGCTCTAACTTCATATATCATGTCTTTATCCCCAGAAAAAGTACTGTGAGGCATTAATCAAGAACAAACTCAAAGAGAAGTATCAGACCCTCATATATTCCCCCTCCCCTATAATTATGCTTTTGAGCAATGTAGGTTTCTTGTCTTAAGAGCTGGGAGAATAATTCAAAATGAATAATATATTTGAGGTTTTTTGCTTCATTTTCTGTTTGCAAATAATTTGTGAACAAATCACATTATTCTTAGATTTATTTATTTTAAAATATTCATAAATACTTATTTCTGAGACTAATTTTTTTGGTCTGTAGATTCTTAACAAGCAGTTTTTATGTGAGAATGTGATATTCAAAACTGGAAAGTCATGCTGTTCTGATTGAGCATGTAGGTCACTTTGGACCTGATTTCAGTGAGACTATTCACCTTGTAAAGTTAAGGACGTGCTTAAGTGTTTGCAAGATTGATGTCTTGGTATGTTCTCTTAGAATTAAATTTTTACAATTATGAATTCCAAATTCACTTTCCATGTATACTTTGCAAATTTTTCTTAAAAATCAGTTTCCAGTATCATTCCTGTCAATACATTGTTGCTATAATTTTAATGAAAAGCAAACCCAAAACAGGCACAATGTACTTGAAGTGAAGAACAAATATTTGTGGAAAATTTAAAGCAGTATTTGCGCAATTCTAGTCTAAGAAATATGTTCCGCATTGTCTGAAGGTGAAAAAACATTCAAAAACAAGCTTGAGTGGAGAGTTAGGCAGCAACCAAATGACGTTGTCATCCTCCCAAAACACTGAAATTAGTATTGAACTGGTAGGGGTAGTGTCTCATTTTCACTAAGCCTCTTAGGAATCTGGCCTTATAGCTCAGATCCAGGGCCGGCTCCAGGCACCAGGCAACCAAGCACGTGCTTGGGGCGGCACTTGGTAAGGGGCGGCCAATTTTGGGGTGGCGAGGGGCAGCGCGGCGCGACGCTCGGCGGGGGGGGGGGGCGCCGGGGCCGGGGGGGGGGGGGGGGGGGGGTGGGCGCGGGGGGGGGGGGGTGTTACAGTGGGGCGGCGCTTTTTTTTGCTGCTTGGGGCGGCAAAAAAGTTAGAGCCGGCCCTGCTCAGATCTATGCAAAACAGAAGGTGTGTTTTGCATAGGTCTGAGCTATATGGGTCAGAGTCCTATATACATTAAGATATCTTGACACCACACTGGCAGTAAAATGAATGTAACTGTAGCTTACTCCCTTTTTCACTACTCTGCCAGAGTAGTGTAAAGAGATTTAGTGAAAATGAGCATCACTTGGACCTAGAGTTGTGAGTCCCAGTTCACGGAGACATACACATGCTAACTCTCACTGAGCTAGTGCACTAAAAATAGAATGTAGCCATGGCAGCACAGGCTGCTGGGGGAGAGGGGTGCTAGTCACCCTGAATGCGTACCCGTCCAGGACCCGAGGCAGGTCCTCGGAGCAGCTAGCCCCTCCCACCGCAGGAGCTACATTATTTTAGTGTGCAAGCTTGATGAGAGCTAGCACAAGTATCACTCACTCCCTCCATGTGTAGGCATACCCAAAGATACTGAGGTGAAATCCTGACCCTACTGAAGTCAATGGGAGCATCGGTGCACCTTGGTCCCTCCTATTCTTTGTCTGGGGCACATAATAATTTGGTCTCCTGGTGGCTGTAATATTTTGGTCTAATTCTTGTTGTTGGGTTTAGCATGTGGGTGCTACTGCTGCCCTGTGATATACAAAAGTTCAGACGAGTGACCTGGGATTTGGTGGTCCCTTCTGGACTTAAACTCTCTGATTTCATTGGAGCCAGGATTTCACCATATATGTAAAAATGCTCTGCTTGATCTTATGGGGTATAGGATTATTGAAGTTTACAGGATAAATGCTTCATATGTTTGATGTTAACACTGTATGGAACAAGTTATGAAATCAAATGGGAAATACATTTTAAAAAAACACACAGTGAGAAATAGCCTTGCAATAAAACCTGATGCCACAGCCTGAGACCATGATCATACAAAGCGTCCTGCAAGGATGGAACCCTAGGCCATATGGAGCCCCACTGACATCAAATGTCTGCCTACAGGTAGCAGTTTACAGAGTCATGGCCTCAGGTGATATTTCACTGTTCTTTACAGATACATTCAACATCCACTCTATCATATTTTTATTGGCTAAATACAATGTACTGATTCAACATCATACCATCATTAGCTGTACCCCAAAATGCTGGAAAACATGTCATCAAGACCACACAGCATAAAGAGTTGGCAGAGGATTGGTTATGGAAAGGTGCATTTGAGATGAGCGGGAAATCATGTTCTCCGTCTGCTTATTATTCTTACTGTATCTTGTTTAATGTGCTTGAGATAATTATTTTACAGAGCACAAGAAAACTAGTTAATCTGTTTTATAAAATTTGTGGGAATAAGTCAGTCAGAATATCAGAAAGAAAAGGAGTACTGTTTGATATTACACTCTTTTGTAAATAACTTCTGCTTGTCAACCCAGATGTATGAAAGGATTATTAGGAAGCAATCATTTTTTCTTTTAAACAGCATCAGACAGCTCAGAAAAATGAAACAAGCTTCCCCACACACAGACACACACCACTCCAAAGAAAAACCATGTATCTAAGGGTATGGGTACATAATGCTGTGAATTCTTTGATGCTGAATGAAAATTGAATGAAGTAAAAATAGAAACATTTAAAAGTTCATTCTTAGCACCTGTAACCCATTATATGTATAATTGGCATATTCTATACTGAAGTGCTGGATAGGACCCCAATCCTGCATTTGATTTCAATTTTGTTCTGCACAGGTCCAGTGGTCTGCCTGCATGAAGCCAACTGTAGGATCAGGGCCTACATAACAACGCACGCAGGGCTGCAAGGTATATATGTTCACTCACAGACAATGAAAACAAGCGCCAAACGGCAATATGCCATTATCACCTGAGAATGCTCTATGTATTTCTGGTGACAAGGAAATCTTTGCCTAGTTTTGTCTGGCATTTAAAAAATGTGTATGGCATTACATGTCACTGGGATTAAGAAATAAATCATGAAAACATTTATATTAATCTTAGGATATAGACAAAATTGTTTAAACAAAATTGGTACTATTTTGATTGCTCTTTTAACATAAGAAAAGTGAACATTTCCCTCACTATTTATCTAAGTGTGCTTCTTTGCTCCAGAGTGCAGTATATAAAAGGAGGATAAAGTAGAATTTACTGTGCATTAGATAGTGAAAAATGTAGAAGGTGCATATAGCCATGTCTGCATTGTATTTGTACCAGCGTATGTCTAGACAGTGGTCAAACATTTTAGGTAGTTATGGAAATATCTAAACAGGTTACCAGCATCTGCACACTTGTATCTACACTGCAAAAGAAACCCTGCAGCAGCAAGTCTCAGAGCCCAGGTAAACTAAATCAGGCTTACACTACAGGCTAAAGATAGCAGTGTAGATGTTTGGGCTAAGGCTGGAGCCTGGGCTCTGAGACCCCCCTCCCCCCACCCCACCCCCGCCCCCAGCCCGTAGATCTGAGAGCTCAAACTCCAGCCAGAGTGGGAATGTCTACACTGTTACTTTTAGCTCCATAGCACAAGCTCCGCAAGACTGGGTCACTTCAACCAGGCTCTGAGACTCATGGCTGCAGAGGTTTTTGTTGGTAGTGTAGATGTCCCCTTATTAGAGATCATGAGATATGTTATCCCCTTGATGTGCCATAAACTCCTATTAATTCTTTGGGGAATTATGTAAGGGCATTCAGGGTGAAATCCAGGCCCTAATGAAGTGGTGGTATGTCTTTTCAGTAAGGAATGCCATTCTACACTTGCATGCATGTATAGTGCATGAGAGGTCATGCTGTCCTATAAAATGGCATCCTCCATAAGCATTCAGGGGCGGATGGAATTGTCCTGTGAACACAGCCAGTCCTGAGGCATGCAATGTATGAGCTGCATATGTGGACAGTATTCAACTGCTCATTGACTTTCATAGGATTTCACTCTATGGACCCATTCTGAATCTTATTAACACAGCTATGTGACCAATTGCTTTTGTCTGTGATTCCCAACAGATAAGAGCAGATAAGATGTATTTGCTTAGTCTTGGGCTTTGTGCCTGGAGTTTCATTGTTCAAGACCAGAAATGGGGCATATTCATTTAAGAGCACCTGACCTCTGGAACTCAGTCACTCTGCCAGTTCACCAGAGCATGCCTTTGGTGACTATTGGACTACAAAGTTAGTTGCACTTGTTTACTCAGGGCTTTAATTAAATTAAATATGACAGACTCTGGACTTTAAACTCAAGAAACTGGTTGTCTCTGATTTATATTGTTCATAAAGTTTTTGTTTCAATGTCCAGTAATGGACTGTGTATTTTGTGTAGATAGTTGTATTCATCCCAAGGAAATGTCATAAGCATGCATTACAGACAAAGTCCTGCTCCTGTCTTCTGCTGCCTACATAAACTAATCTGACATGGTCAGTTGTTAAACACCACCATGCAATTGCTTTCCCACCACCTGACTGACCCCCACACCACAGCGTTTACAACATCAGTTCCTCCTCTGCTGAGGAGAGGGAAGGGGTCTCTCCACCCAGAGATTCTTCATGGTTCTGGCTCCACTAGTCTGCCTCTCTGCCCAACCTCCCTTTCTGTGCTTTCCTATGTAGGAGCATTGCCAGCAGATCGCGGGAAGTGATTATTCCCCTCTATTCGGCACTAGTGAGACCATACCTGGAGTACTGTGTCCAGTTTTGGTCCCTCCAGTACAGAAGGGATGTGGACAAATTGGAGAGAGTCCAGCGGAGGGCAATTAAAATGATTAGGGGGCTGGGGCACATGACTTACGATGAGAGGCTGAGGGACCTGGGGTTATTTAGTCTGCAGAAGAGAAGAGTAAGGGGGGATTTGATAGCAGCCTTCAACTATCTGAAGGGGGGTTCCAAAGAGGACGAAGCTCAGCTGTTCTCAGTGGTGGCAGATGACAGAACAAGAAGCAATGGTCTCAAGTTGCAGTGGGGGAGGTCTAGGTTGGATATTAGGAAACACTGTTTCA